>NC_141152.1:50956912-51581912 GCF_053477565.2 Lygodium microphyllum | reverse complement strand
ACATGATGCTGCATGAAGATTTGTTGTGCATGGTGTTCTTTTCTTCATTGTGATCATATAAACCTAATAAACAAGCTTGTTGATGTTACAAGATAGATTTTCTTGCAAGAGAATTCCCTTTTCCTTGGTGTTCCTCTTAGGGCTCCATGTTTTTGGTGCGCAACCGGGGAAACTTGCCAACAACAAGCATCAGAAGAGGCTGAAAATGAAGGAAATGGCATTGCCAAGAAGAGAAGAATTCAATGGATGTTTGTAAAGTTCCTTCTTCCATTGAAGAGTTGGAATTTCTCATAATCAAAGCCACTTTCCATAAGAAGTTCATCCCACAATGGCGGAAACACATCACCATCATGATGTGGTGGACAGTTTCCTCTTCCTGTTGAAGCAGCAGAAACTTGCATCTTGGTGGCAAACTGTTTGGGAACAAACTGAAGAGCAGAAACAGAGAGAATGACCATCCATGGAAGATTTGGCATTCAGTGAGAAGTTTCCAGACATCATCAAATGGGAGATTGTGAAGAAGCTTCGGGAGTCTTGGTCTGTAGAGGTTCATGAAGACAAGAAGGAAAAAAGTTGGAATTTGTTCGTAGATGCTCAACAGCAAGATACGTGGGATGCTTGGTGCACTGATAATATTTTGTTTGTTCAATTGGCAACCCACTGGAAGTTGGTAGACAGAGTGTTTTTCACAACATACACTGTTGAAACCATCAGAAGCTGGCACTACTATGATGATGGCACCACAACAATGCTCAGATGTATGCATTTTGACACCTTCAGGACTGAATACCTTCCTCTGTGCAGTGGCATGAAAGCAAAATTCAGAGACGTTGAAAAGGGAGAAGTAGAAGAAATGTTGGCAAAAGAGTCCTCCAGAGACTGAAGCCTTCTGTTATCCCTCTGTGGAGCACTAACAACATAGTGGAGCCAACCCCCTGATGAATGACGCAATAAAGAGGCAAGCGTTAGAACGAGTCTAGAGGTACATGAGAAGAGAGAAAGCAAAAATCAGAGCCAAGAACGAGCTCGCAGCAGAAGCCGCCTTTGACGCCCTTGCGGAACTCTTTACAGAAGTCCCAATGGCACATCAAGCCCTTCCTCCTCCTACTGGAGGTCCACTTCCAAGCCAGATCCATCCTAGAAATATTGATGACAGGCCAGCAAATGTAGTTCCATTGCCAGTTTTTAAGGGAGAGTACAATGAAGACCCCGATCTTCATGTAGCAGAGTTTATGGTAGCATGTGTGGCTAACAATGCCAGAACCCCTGCGCATTGGTTAGTAATATTCCCCGCCACTTTCAAGGGCGCGGCATTTCAGTGGTATGAGAGACAAGCAGCAGGAACTTTTGGCACATGGGATGACCTGAAGTTGGCCTTCCTCACTAAATTCAGGCGTGAAGGTTTTGAAGAGCAGATGCGAGAGGAATTTATGAACCTAAGTCAGTCCTCTCGAGAAAGAGTAGAAGCTTATGTCTCACGAATGGAATCCATCCTGAAGAGATGGACTAACCATAATCTAGATGATGGCATTCAGAAGGGGGTGTTTCTCAGAGGATTACAACCAGAAGTCCGTAAGTTTGTGGAGCTGCAAAGACCAGCCACATTGCAAGCTGCAACAGAAGGTGCAAGACTGTACGATGAAGTGGAAGCTAGATTGGCAATGAATCCAGGAAGAGGAGTCCTACCTCCTCTGATGCCAGGAATGATGTATCCACCAAATGCAGTCCCAGGGACTGCTCCCTACCCCTACCAATAGATGCCCCCAGTATCACAGTATAGGACACCAAATCCACAGTGGCCACAATCAATGCCTCAAATGATGGTTCAACCACAACAACAATGGTCCCAACCAATTTTCCCAATGCCAAATCAGCACCAACAGTGGAACCCTACCAACTGGAGCCAACAGCCAACAGTTCAAACAGGAGCTCTGAATTAGAATCAGAGCAGAGACCCCTCTGCACCAGCCCAACCTGTTTATGCAGTGATTACAGAGACTCCTCAAAACCCTACTGTCAGTACCTCAGGAGGAGAAAGCTTGAAGGATTACTTATCCAACTAAGTTGCAAATATCAAAAAAGGAGTTGATGGATGTGATTATAGAGCAGCTACAGACGCTGAAAGTGAATACCGCTAGCATATCCAACGTTGCAGGAGCAGGAAGAGATGTGATGCGGTCAAATACTTGGTGTGGTAAGTGTCATCAAGCAGGCCATTTAGCCACTGAATGTACACGAAAACCAACCATTCTTGGGGCCTTCTGTTCCTACTGTTTGCGGAAGAACCATACAGAGGACATTTGCTCTCTGAAGGAGATGCATGATAGGAGAAGGAAGGAAGAAGACGCAAGATTCAACTTGCTGGAATCCAAAATGACAACACAGGATATTGGACCCAAGCCTAGAGAGTTTGGTCCTAATTTCGGACCTAGAAGATTTCCCTCACAAAGTTACAGAGGAAGACAGTATGGCGGTGGTCAGAGATCAGAAGTGGAGTGTTACAGATGCGGAGAAAAATGACACATTTCACCAAATTGTCCAAATCCTAGAATGTTAGTGGATTACAAGCCCTTATGCAGTCGTTGCAAAGGAGAAGGCCACACTATAAAAGATTGTCCAAGCCCAGCCCCAGTGAAAAACAGTGCTACTGATAGTCCGGCCAAGGCCCAAGAGCCTACCTCCAATTTAGTGGAATTGGAAGTTGCTGCCATCACACGTGCAAAGAAGAAGGAACCACCTATCCAGAAAGAAAACAATCATCCTGCCAGAACAGTGAAGTTCGATCTTCCACTAGAAGAACAGAACAAAACAGAGCTTGACAGTGCCATACAGAGCAGTACAGTGCCACAGATAGTTACAGAGACAGTTTCAGAGACAGGACCAGAGGTCCAGGAGATAGAAGAGGAGGAAGTGCCACAAGGGGCAGAAGAAGTTCCCATGATTCCTCTGTTGAAAGAAACAAGGAAAATGAAAATGGGTGTTGCCCCATTCCCTAACCGGTTAGAGAAGCCAGTGGATCCTATTAAGGAATACGATCTGGTCAGAGATCTAGATACCTTTAAACTAAATCTCACGTTTCGACAATTATTGGTGTTGTCTCCCAGTTGCCGAAAAAGGTTCAAAAGTATACTGACAAGAAGACGTGGATTAAGGATTGCTCCCTCAACAACAACAAAATCCAATAAAGCTCCAGAGCCTATAAAAGAAGTGGATGTGGCTAACGCCTTCCTAGATACGGGTACCCCAAAGACTAGCGTGTGGATAGAAGGCTGCTTTATTGCAAATGCACTGATTGATGGTGGTTCATCAATGAACATTATGACGGATGTGACAATGAAGGATCTAGGCCTACAAGGTGTGCAACCAACCCAATGGCTCATCAGACTGGCAGATCAGAGCAGAATCAAGCCTTTGGGCCTTCTCCCATATGTGAAGACTACAGTGACTGGAAAAGATTATTGGCTAACCTATCTGGCAGTGAAGCCAAACTCTTATGGTACATCCTATCCCCTATTACTGGGCAGACCATGGCTTTTTGAAGCCAAAGCAAGGACGGATTGGTTCAAAGGAACCTTGACCTTGGGTAGAGGACCCAATAAAGTGGTGCTGAAGCTATATGGTGCTTAAAAAGGGCATGGATCCACCTCCTTGGAATTATCTTCTGACTCCCCTAATGAGGCTACAGATGGAACATCAGCAAACGAAGATGCTGTTAAATACATCCTTCCCAAGAAAACAGTGGCACGTTCCTTAACAGTGGATACTGTAAGCCAACTCCCAAAAGATGCAAAGCCATTATCAATGGGAGAATACTTCCTGCCTGAACCAGGAACGATTTCCGAAATCACTTCTGACAGTGAGATAGAAGCATGGATGTACTGCTCTCCCTGTTACATGGCCAAAGCAGAGCCAGAGACAGAGGTAGAAGATGAAACAGAGAACCTGTTCTTCTCTTATAGAGCTCCCACAGAGACAGAGACAGAAGCAGAGCCAGAGATAGAGGCAGAAGATGAAACAGAGAACCTGTTCTTCTCTTATAGAGCTCCCACACAGACAAAGATAGAGACAGAGACAGAGACAGAGACAGAAGAGGAAGGAGATGATATGGACAAAGAAGGTTATGAAAGTGAGCCAGAAGAATCTATCCCACCTGCAGAGGATACATTTGAAGAAGAAGGTCCAGAAGCATTAGAAGCAGACGAGCTCATGCTATGGGACAGAATGGCGATGGTACCATTTGGTCTGGTACATGGATCTTCTCATATGCAAAATCTTTTTAAGAAATGGATTAAGAAGAATAAGCCGTCTTTCAGCAGTGGCTCATGCTGTCCTCACCCATCCTTGCCAAAGAAAGATGATGATGATGCACCGTGCCAACAAGCACCAGTCCCACAAACCCAACAAAAATCAGAGGGTCCCTGTTATGTGACGTTCCTGGACGTGTCATCAGAAGATGAGGCTTCAAGCCAAGAGGTAACTAATCTTGAAACCAAACCCGGAACGGCTCTAATCCCATTCCAACATCTCAAGGAGCAAATTAAGTCTCCACCAAAAGAGGAAGTTGGTTCTAATGGGATATCAGAAGAGGACATCACTCCCTTGAAGGAGTCGGATCTGTACCTAGAAGCAGTCCGCAGGACCTTCATCCGTGAAGTAGAAGATGAAAGACAGTTAACTTTTGTGGATGCCGATGGCATTGAACGCCACTTGAACGTGGGTAGCAGCCTCCCAGAAGAGGAGTTGTCAACCTTGTACAACTTGTTGAAAGAGAATTTGGACGTGCTTGTGTGGTCTTACAAAGACCTAAAGGGGATTGATCCCATAATATGTCAGCATCATATTGACTTGGAGCCTGATGCGAAGCCAGTACGGCAACGACAGAGGTGAATGAACCCGAATTATTCCACATTGGTAAAAGCAGAGCTGCTGAAGCTTCTGGAAGCCGAGTTCATCTATCCAGTGGCAAATAGTGAATGGGTTTCACCCATCGTGGTGGTACCCAAGAAGAATGGCAAGCTTCAAATATGTGTTGACTTCTGAAAGCTCAATTCCAAGACCAAGAAGGATCACTTTTCGATTTCTTTCACAGACCAACTGTTGGACACAGTGGCACGGCATGAGCTTTATTCCCTTCTGGATGGATTCAATGGATATAACCAAGTCTAAATCGCAGAAGAAGACCAATCCAAAACAACCTTCACCACAGAATGGGGGACCTACTCTTACCGAGTGATGCCATTTGGACTCTACAATGCCCCTGCTACTTTCCAACGAGTCATGATGGCCGCATTCCAAAATCATCTGCATGACTTTATTGAGGTATATTTGGATGACTTCTGTGTCTATAGTTTGATCCGTGAACACTGGGGACATTTGGAACAATGCTTTGACCGATGCCGGGAGTATGGGATTTCCCTCAACCCCAACAAATGCATTTTTGGGGTCTCTTCTGGAGTTCTGTTGGGCCACATTGTCTCTGCACGAGGGATATTCAACAGACCCTGCAAAGATCAAAAAGATCGTAGCTCTGACAGCACCCACCAACCTCAAACAATTGAGGGAATTCCTAGGCCATGTGGGTTATTACAGAAGATTCATAGCCCATTTTGCAACAAAGGAAACCTCCTTGCACAAGCTTCTGAGGAAAGATGCAGAGTTTACTTGGATGGAAGAATGTGACAAAGCCTTCAACACTCTGAAGCAGTGTCTGATTGAGGCACCCATTCTGCAACCTCCTGATTGGACGAAGGAGTTCCATGTACACACTGATGCATCCATTGAAGGCTTAGGCGCAGTTCTCTGCCAGAAGGGCTCCTCGAAGCTGGATCAACCCATCTATTATGCAAGCCGAAAAGTCACTGATAGGGAACGGAACTACATAGTGACAGAGCTGGAGTGCTTGGCAATGGTGTTTGCCTTAGAAAAGTTCCGCCACTATCTCCTATCCACCCACTTTAAATTTTATGTGGATCATGAGGCCCTGTCCTTCCTGATGAACAAAGCAAATGTGAAAGGACGAATGATGAGATGGCTCCTTCTATTCCAGGAGTTCGACTTTGAGGTGATTACTAAGCCTGGTCGTTCCCATGTTCTGGCTGATAATCTGTCGCATATCCCACAAACTGCAGACGAGGAGCAGGATGATCCAGACCTCCCTGATGCTTCTCTCTTCCTGGTAGAAACTGTACCCCCTGGTATGCAGACATTGCGAATCTGCTGGCAACCCAACAGTATCCTTCTGGCATTTCTAGTCGAGAGAGGAAGAAGCTTATGTTAGAATCAGCCCCCTATACCCTGTTAGGCGGTGCACTGTACAAGAAAGGCAAAGATGAAGTGCTCCAAAGATGTGTTGCAGGAGATGAGATTGGGATTGTTTTGAAGGCTTGCCATGACGAGCCATGTGGAGGCCACTTTGCAGGAGAAGCTACAGCCAGGAAGGCTCTGCTAGCAGGATACTGGTGGCCTACCATTCATAAGGATGCCTATGATTACTGTAAAAGATGTGATGCTTGTCAGAGAATGGGGAAACCCACCAAGATAAGTGCTATGCCACTTCAACCTATCCTTCCCTTGAAGCTGTTCGAGAAGTGGGGCATCGACTTCATAGGCCCAATCGATCCTCCCACCAGAAGGAAGCAGAACCGATACATCCTCGTATGTATGGATTATGTCACAAAGTGGTGTGAGGCTAAAGCCCTAAAGCGGGATGATGGTAACAGCGTGGCCCTCTTCATGTACGAGAATATCATCACCCATTTTGGCAGTCCCCTAGAGCTGGTAAGTGACAGAGGCACTCATTTCATTAATAAAGTCATGGAAGAGTTGACAGAGCTGTATAAGATCCGCCATCGCAAGTCCACTCCTTACTACCCCAGAGCCAACGGCCAAGTCAAAGTCACAAATCACATCCTCTCCTCGATTCTGACAAGAACGATTGCCGCACATCGTCATGATTGGGACGATCGACTTACAGAGGCCCTCTGGGCGTACAGAACCTCCCATAAAGCGGCAACAGGAGAGACACCCTTCCAGCTGGTGTATGGTACAGAAGCTGTTTTCCCTGTTGAACTGGAATTACCCTCTTTGAGAGTGGCTATCAAAGAGCGTTTGGGGGACGATGATTCCCTACAACGCCGTCTCCTGCACCTGGAATGTTTGGACGAAACTCGCAGGATGGCTCTACAGTGCATGGAAGCCACGCAAGCTCGACGCAAGGCTTACCATGACAGCTTCATCAAGCACAAGGAGTTCAAGAAGGTGATTTGGTCCTAGCCTATGATTCACCATTTGGCAAGTTTCCTGGCAAGCTTCAACAGCGGTGGATGGGCCCATATAAGGTACTTGCCGTCAACCCTAATGGCTCTGTCCAAGTGCAGACCGTTGATGCCTCTGATGATCCCTTTCTGATCAATGGATATTGCCTGAAGAAGTACTTCCCTCCTTGGGGATCTTGACAATCATGGTCACTTGATCCTTTACCTCGTTGGCGTGGCACTGTACTTCTTATGATGCTACTTCTGATAGCCGTTCTTCAGCCACTCCTGATGAGGTGGATGCAACCCTCTGTCCCCTCAACCCTACCTTCCAGCCTTGATCTCTTATCCTCTATTTTCCACCAGCGACAGTGGCAAGGTTGGTTCTGATACATGGTCTTTCTACCATTCCCTTGCTTAATTCGAAGAGAAAAAAAAAAGAAAAAAAAGAAAAAAAATATACATATCGGTCATGGTAGAAAAGGACTTAGGTCCCTGTCATGCCGACCTATTCTTCGAGAAAAGGTGGAAACACCCTCGGGAATAGGGGCAAACAAAGAAAAAAAAGAGAGAAGAAAAAAAAGATTAAAAAAAACAAATCTGTTATGGGAGAAAAGGAAGAAATTCCCTGTCATAGCAGGCCTCGCTCTAAGAAAAGGTGGCACACACCCTTGGGTGGGAAGCTAGCTGTGGAAAAGGTGGCAACACCTAGCAGTCCAGAAAGTGTATTTATTAATTGATATCCCTAGGATCCAGTTCCGAAGCTGCCTCCCTTGGTACGCTGTGTCCTGGGTCTTTCTACAGAGTGTCTAACTGTCCTCTAGCAGACGCCATGTTCCTATCCAACACAATGTTCGATTTGATGGCTACCTCCCTGGGTATGCCTCTTTAACAACTGACGATGCGATCTTCATCGACAAACAATCGAGTGATGCGAGCGTTCATCCTAACCGGATGGGGTTGTGAGTATGGTTGCCCTCTGAAACTATCAACAGAGAGTGAGACAGAGGGTGGGGCGAGTGACCAGTCTTTTCCCTTCAAATCAAATGAGAGGTGCGAAGTGTGAATGGAGTGTTGCACACACGGGATAGGCCTCTCAATGCACAAAGCACAATTTGTTTTTGTGCACTGCACCATAAGGCTCCCTGGCCTTCCTTCTCGCACCGTATGTCGGCACATGGCGGGATGCACAGTTGCACCATCCAATGCACACAAGGCATATAACCTTTGCACAAGTGACCGTGAGGATTATATCAATGGGTTTTAGGAGATGGTTGCCCTCCTGTATCTATCAGCAGAGCGTGAGACAGAGGGTGGGCTGAGTGTGACTGGAGTTTCTTCAATCAATTACCGAGAGGTGAGATTGAGGGACGTTACGACACTTGGAGTCAGGTATGTTTCCGTTTCCCTATGCACCCACGGGATAGGTCTCTGCCGTCAGCACAGGACACGTAACCCTGTTCTGTACACTGCACTGTAAGGCTCCCTTGCCTTCCTCTTTGCACTTATGCCAGATGGGTTCGACGCACTAATGTACCATCAACTGTGCACCCTGGCATACTTATTCTGCACCATTCCTCCTTGTCGATTCCTAAGCTGGGTATGCGATATGGGTTTCAATCCTTATTCCTCGAGTGATATTAGTCATGGGGCGAGTGACAGTTCTTTCATTCCATTTGAGTGACTATGAGTTGAGTGCAACATTCCTTATCATCGACGAATTTCCTATGGTTTCTTCAACCAGCTACCTCCCTGGGTGCTGTCAGGTGGTCCCTGCCATGAAGGACGTGTGCCGAGAAGATGCCTTGGTACCTCCAGCAGCCAACAACAACACAGGAAGTGCCATTAACAATCAACTGTGATCCTCAACAAAATGGGCCAAGTTCTTCTAACCCTACATCCTATTTCTTAGTGACGTTCATGTTTTAAGTGTGGGGATGTTAGTGGATGGTCTGTGGCATGGTCCTAGGTCCCTATTGCTTTGTTAACCCTACCCGTTCATATTTTAAGTGTGGGGATGCATCCCTGCACGTCTACATTGCATACCCTTCTGCATATGCCTCAACCTACTAATGCCTCTATGCCATGACTTGTTTTTACCTTGATGGGGTCCCTTCCCACCCACTCGTTTATTTTTCCCCCACCCTTGGGGCTGTTCCCTTGCAGTTTTCCTTCATTCACTACTTTTGTGGTCTTGCCATGTGAACGTACCCTACATTCACCGAAGTCCACATCCAACCTTATAGCCCTGTTCGTCCCTCTGAATTGACCATTTTTCCTTTTTACCTACCCCTGTTCTGGTGCACGGTTTTTGAGTTATTAATTTTTGAAGCATTTTGCGCAAATTAGCCGGTTTTCCATGTGAACGTGCTTTGCTTGCTTCGGAACCGTGATCAGACATTATAGCCCTGTCAAAAAATTTCCCCCTGACATTTTTTCTTTTTACTCCGAGTCATTCCGATGCCCGGTTTGTCTACTATTAATTTTCTGGTTTTTCAGGACTTTTTCGTGTGTCTTTTTAACATTTTTCCATGTGAACCTGCCCTGTTTGCATCAGAATTCCAATTTGATTTGACAGCCATATCCTCCGCATCTTCCCCCACCTTTTTCCTTTTTCCTCCACCCTCTTTCGACTTCTGGATTTTTAATTATTAATTTTTCAATGAGTTTTCGGGCGTATGTTTGGTGTTTTTTGCATGTGAACCCCTCCTCCTTCCACAAAATTGCTTTTTGACATGACAATCCTGTACCACCCCTTCCTGCGGATATTTTTCCTTCTTTTTGCATGTCATTCCGGTGCACGCTTCGTCCAATATTAATTTTCGATCCCATTTTCGAATTTGTTTTTTGGGTTTTTCCCATGTGAACGCATCTTATCTTAGTCAGAACTATGTTTTGATATGATAGGATTGTCGGGCACGTCTTTCTGCACATTTTTCCTTTTTCCTGCACCTCGTTCCAATGCACGGATCTTCTGATATTAATTTTTAATTGCGTTTTTTGATCCATTTTTTGTGTTTTTTGCACGTGACCGTCCTTTACCGTCCCGTAACCTCCATTGCATATTTTCCCTATCTTCCCCCTGCCGTCCTACCCACTTTTTGTTTTTACGATATTTCGGTTTGACGTCCGGATTGGGAGATATTAATTTTTCTTTATTTTTATTTGTTTTCGCGTGTCCCATGCCGCGCATGAACGCGCCCGTTTTCGATTTTACGCGTCTTAACGTGCCTCGGTCACGTCCGCATGCCTCGTCCCAGCATCCGGGCATCCTTTCAATCCTGTCACGGTAAATTTTTTTACCCTGCCCCCGCACACGCGCGCGGGACGAGGGTACGCCTCCTTTTTGGGCCCCTACCCTAGCCTCCCTAACCTAACGTTTCCACCCCCTCCCCCTACCCTTCCCCGGGCACCCCCAACCCCTACCCCTCCCTACCCACCCTACCCCGCCCATAACCCTACCCTACCCGCCCATTCCCATTACCCCCAGCCTATCCCGCCCACCACCCCACCCTACCCTACCCCTACCCCACCCCCACCTTTCCCTATCCCCCCTCCCCTCTCCCGACCCCTCCCCACCCTAACTGCCTCCCTCCCTACCTCTCCCCTCCTCTGCGCACTCCTTCCTATCCCTACCCCTGCCCCTCCTCCTCCATTCCCTCCTCCTCCCCTGCTCCCCCTCCTCTCCTTTCCTTCCTTTCCCTCCCTCTCCTTCCTCCTTGCTGCAGCGCCCGCTCCACCCGCCCTCTGCCCGCCATGGTCGCCCGCTCCACTCGCCCTCTGCCCGCCACGGTCGCCACTGGCCGCCGTACCGCCGTCCCCGCCCCTCTACCCGTGCCACGGGTCCGCCACGTTCCCCCACCCTTCTTGCCCTCAGCGCCCTCGACAGCACCGGTTCGCCGCCGCCCTCGCCCGTGCGCCCGTCCCCTACCGACGGCGCCCGCTTCCAGCCCGTGGACGTCGTCCTCCAGCCCACTTGCCTGTGGCGCCCGCCTCTGACGCCGCGACGTCGTGCTCCAGCCCCGTTGCTGCTGCGTCCGCCATTGCCCGCCACGTGGCCCTGTGCCCTCCTCCATGTGTGCCCCACCACCACTAACACACCCCCCCTTCTAAACCCCCATTCCCCCCCCATTACACACATTCCCCCACAACTACTAACACACCCCCCCACACAAGCCCCCTTTCCCACCACAAACAACCCATCCCTCTGTCAGCCCCCAGTCACACCATTAAAACACACACAGCAACCTAACCCCCACCTAAGCCTCCCTTCACACTAAACCCCACCCTACCCCACTGTAAGCCCCCTGTTCCCTCGCAGCAGCTTACCCCACCCCTTCCATAAACCCCCGTCCCACCCGCCGACACCCTCGCAGCATCGACACACGCGTAGGTATGTACGCGCGCGTGGGAGCTTGAGCTTGTTCGCGATTGATCGTGCGCGGGTGCGGGAGCTTGTTCATTGGTAGCGGACACGCAGCTGCCACGCAACTTATTTCTGGGTATTTTCCCATATTTTTTTAAAAAACTTCAAACACCCGCAACCTTTAAAAACAACAAAAAAACAAAACCATTGACATTTTTTTAAAAAAACCATTAAACAACCCTTAAAATTCTGAAACAATTCCAAAAAAAATCTAGCAAAATTCCTACTATTTCTACCACACATTGCCTATTTTCTTTAACCTATAAATTTCAAGCCAAAAACAATTCCAACCATTTTAACATTCAAAATTCTTTTACACATACTTAAAAAATGCTAAAAAAACATTAAAAATGCTAAAAAATTCCCAATTAATTTTCAAAAAATTCCTAAAAATTCCATTAACATTTTGACTTATTTTTAGTATGTTTTCTAAGCTGAAAAAATACTTTATTATACACCTAAATTCATTAAAACAAAAAAGTGTTTGTGGTGTGTGTGTAACCATCTGAATGGCGCCTTCTCACGCTCCTCCCCCTATCTAGTATGTCCCACTCGTCAGTAGGGATTACTCTTCCCTACTCACTTTTGAGCCTCTCACGAAGGTGGGACTCGCTACTTTTGTGGCTACCTCCTTTCCATTGCTTCCCAGAGGATCTATCGATGTGTGATGAGTTTCTGGCCTCCTACAGCAAGAAGTCGGGACTGGTCCAGGGTATTTCTATGACTTTGACACCTCGAGGCCTCGGGAAGGCTCTTTCTCTTCCCTCCAAAGGTGAACCCTTTGTTACCACTCGCCAGCTTTTCTCTAATGAAGAGATTTTGAAGCTGTTACAAAAACAGAGAAGGGACATGCTGGATGTTAAGAAGGTGATCAACTCTTCAAGAGTTTCCTTTTCCATGATCACTGATCCTGTGTGGAAGATGGTCTGTCAGTTTCTCCAGGACAGGTTTATGCCTGCAAAAACGCCATCCCAGTACTTGTCCAAAGAGCTTTTCACAGCTTCAAGGATGGTGTTGAAAGGAGTCGCTATTGATTGGAGCACTTACCTACTCACTAAAATGGATCAACATTTCATCAAAGTCACCAGGGGCAATGTTACCAATGTCACCTATGGATTCAAAACATAAAGATGACACGTATTTGGGTTTTTTATCCCAATGGGCTACATGTATGGCACCTCTGAACGACGTGCAGGTTCAGAGAGGGTGGGTGTCATGGGATTTTTTTACGTAGAGTGTGAAAGTGAGATATGCTTTGTCTTTTGGAAGATTTCATGCTTTGTCTATAGAATGAATGATGTGTGAGATTAAGAAGACCATTCAACATAGATTTAGGGGCACCAATATGACTAATTGGGTGGTTGTTATACAACGTGGCCACAAAGAGGAAGTCAATACATGCTAATTGGGAGAGGACACAAGGGAAAGGTGGGGGAAAGAGCCAAAGAAAATAAGTGGGCTAGAGGCTCATGCATTGGAGAGGAGAGATAAGAGTATTGGGACTATTTTGGAACAAGGAAAAATAAAGAAAGAGAAGGCAACAAGTTGTCCTTGAAGATCTTCATCTCTTACAAAGTCTTTGAGAAAATCTCTCACTAGATTCTTGGTTCCAAACTTCAAGGAAACTTTCCTTAATCATAAAAGAAAATTTTTGATGAGTTTATGCTCTTCATCTGGATTTTTTAGGGCTACAAATAACAATCAAAAATAGGCCAGCAAGCTAAAAGTGGAGATCTGATGCTCAAATATAGATTCTCTTGGGTTCTGTCACTTGATTCTTGATCTCTACTTTTGGTAGACATAGTATAGACAACAAAGATAGATTTTCTCTTAGACTTGGGGCAACATCTATACCATGTTTTACTGTTGTAATAAAACTATTGTAAAGTGTCCACTTGTCTACTTGTGGGACACGTCTTAGCAGCCCATCGGGAGGGGAGTCTAGAAAGCCCCACCTGGCACTTGCAAGGAATGTCACAGGGTTTGCGATCTAGGTCTTCCCGAGTCTACCCCGAAGCGGAAGTATCCGATCATTCCCACTTAGGACCGACCTGAAGCCAGGGTTTCTTTCCTATCAGCCAAGTCTCTAGGAAGTAGCTAGCGTCGAGCTCCAGATGAACCACTTTGCGTAGGAACAATAGAGTCGAAGCAGATTTATGCTGCACTTGGTTCATGGAGAATGGGAAACGAGAGGGATGCAAAGCTCAAACTCTCTGCCCATAAGGCATAGTCCCATTCCGCTCCCCTAAAACATCATAAATCAGGATTCTAACTCTACTGACTCTAGGTCTTCATAGTTTTGTTATTATGTCTTTTGAGAAAAGTTCCCAGCTAACCGGAACCACCCTTCCGTAGGATGGACCCAAGTCATGTCCATTGCACTTTCCTCGATAGCTTTATTTGTCTAATTAGGTCCTACCACATTTATGTGCGACATTTAAAATCAGCTTCATTAATTAAGCCTTTTAGGACACAGAGTTCATTCACGTAATTTATAACACATACACAAAAACAAAACAAGCAGTCCTTTTATCAAACAAGTTCCTTAACTTATCTTTAAGTTAATCTTTGTCTCCTGCCCATACAGGAGAATTATGCATCCCTTCTGTCCAACAAAAGTACCCGGTCCAAGTCTCATGGCACAGAAATTTCCATCCTTTATCTAGAGTAGGATCTTCCAACATCCCAGACATTGGGCTCACGGGGATCTCCAACTCCATTCTGGATAGGCAAGGGGTGTCCAGAGCTCCACCTGACCCACAAGTGGTCTAGGAGTGAGATGCCATTTCCGTGGTTGGCCTTTTCACCACTCGACCATCGGCCTGTGAATCGAGTAGTGCCCTCTCGCGATAATCCGTGATGTGATCTTGGAGATGATCCATGCGTGCAAAATATCCTTCCTTAATTAATCCAATTAAAATTCCAGCATAATCAAAGCAATCAGCCCTAATATCATATTCTAGAAAAGCATTCCTTTATTCCCATGGAAACTTATCATTACAGACCCCTGCCATGCATTTATCATCAACACAAGCCTTGGAATATTTATCCAAATCATAATGCAACAATCCCTTGATTGAAAGAAAAACATTTAAAGTGTTGTTCAATCAACCAATAAAACTAATTGTATTTTTCCCAAACAATACAATAATAGACGCAACAATAATTCCATCGCATATTCACTCTCCCCCTTGGGGCCAAAGAGTACAATTTACTTAATATTCCCTCCTTTAGCCTAAAGCATATGCTAAAGGTTTCAATACTAAACATGACGTAAGTCCTATCATTCCAATGCAAATTAATCAATCTAGCAAGAGCATTTATGCCTCTTCTCTAAGTGACAATTATCTTTTAGCATTTTCCTACTATGCAACATTTTTTTCTTGGCTTTATCTTCCTTCCTCCTAAGGCAAGGAATCGCATGTCATCGATGTAAAGTTTACATAATCTCTCCCATGTATGTACCATGTATATGCATTTGCGAACTTTAAACAATATTATCCTTGATAAAGATTAATCAAAGACTCATCGATGCTCAATACTTTAGTGTCCCATATGTTGCTTATGCTATGCATGGATTCATCACATAGCAATTAGGTGCAATTTAACTCCCTTTGATACAAGCACTTCACACTTATGAGCATCAAAAAAAGCATCTATCAATTTGAAAATACATTACTTACGACCGGTACTGCAATTGGATTGACAGTGGTGCCTTCGTCCGAAGCTCTGTTTTTCTGGTTGTAGGATTGTCATCTGTACGCGACATTCTTCGCTTGGAGGCCATCGTCCGCAAGTAGACTCAAGAGACTAAGAAGGTGGAATAGATTCGAGATGGGAGATCGAAAGAGAAGATGGTTAAATCGAGGATCGAGATAGAGGGAAATTGTGCAGCCTCTCAGAGTAACTCTTCTCTCTCTCTCTCTCTCTCTCTCTCTCTCTCTCTCTCTCTCTCTCTCTCTCTCTCTCTCTCTCTCTCTCAAGCTCTCTCTCACAATCTCTTGGAGGGGTATACTCTATCTCTCCCTCTCTCTTGCAGCCTTTCGGGGTCTCCTTATGCTCCTTTGTAACTCCCCATGCCTCATATTTATAATGAATTAGAGAGGAGGGGATAAGTCTAAGAACAAGAGTGGAGGGGTTCTTAGAAGACTCAGTGATCTGATGCTCAGATAAAAAATCTTATGGTTGCATTGGCTCCAAAAGGGGGGTAAAACTCCAAGACACTTGCTTAGAAAGCACTTAGTTCACTCCTTCTTCTTCTCTGTTCGAATTGATGTCTACTGCTTGTAGACTGCAATCGCGACGCGCACGATTTTGCCTGTCACTTTTCTTCATTTCTCTTTTTATAAAATCTCCAAAACTAACTAAAACATTACTTGTCTTTTCTTTTAAATGAATTTTAGTTCTATCTTTTTAGGATAATGTCTAAAATATAATAGTTTTTTTTCCCAAGAATCTAATATTTTTAGACCATTCAAACTATACACATTAATACTAGTGATTAATATGGCTCATAAGTCCTGTTCACATTATACTTTTCGTGAAGGGTGGCTACGGTCATTATCAATCCGAGAAAAATGTCATATTTATGACTCTCGATTTTTTTAAATATATTTTTAATTGAATGAAAATTGTTATCTAGTAATGCTAGTCAATTTTTACCTTAGTTAGTCTTTAGTTAGCAATCTTACTAACTTATTAATTGACTAACTAAATTTTAAACTAACCAACTAACTTTTATTGCATGGAAATATTACAAGTATAATTGTAGGATGAAGTGCTTTTGAAGGCCTGTAGAGGGTGTTTACAGGGATTTATGCATTCCAATTCATGTATCTTGTGTATGATAGTGGCATCTATCATCTTCTATCAACAAATTGATGTATGCATGAGATTTTGAGGTGTTACCTACAACTTTTGGATTATATTCAATAGATATTATTCATGTATTAGTGTGTATTCTAAGCCATTGTCTCAGTTTGTGTTGGGCTATCATCACAAGTGTGTGCATGTGCCTTTATCTTGGGCATATATATCAGATGTATTACAAATTGATTGCTCTACTGAGTTGTATGAAATAAAGTCACTCGGTTTTACCTCTCTATCTCCATTAATTTTTCCAAATTCTAAATTCTCTTTCTTTTATCTTATTCCATCTCTCAATCTCCCTACACCCTTCCTAATCCTTGAGCCCTTCATTTTCCCTAGAGATGTTTTTGCATCTGGCCCAACCTCAAATAGGTTTGATGAACATAGTCGGTATCGGATGGATCTCAAGGCATCGTAGTTTTAACCCTAATGAATGTTGTTTGTACTAGATACACATAACTTTAAGCCCCCAATGAACTAATAGTTCATGATATTAGCAAGACTTTAATGCAAGATCAATTTGTGTACCATTGATGTATGTTTTATATAATCTTTCCCATGCATGTACCATCTACGTGCATCTGCAAGCCTTAACAATATTGTCCTAGGTAAAGAATAAGCAAGGACTTAGCGATGCTTAGTACTTTAGAAATATTTTATGCCACTTATGATATACATGAATTTGTCGCATAGCAACTAGGGCAATTAACTTCCCTTGATAAAAGTACTTCGCAAACTTCATTCTCAAATTTTTTGAGATGGACTTTATCCTTTCAGTTAACCTATTCTCACGCAGCATAGTACGGCCTAATGCACCTGGTGCAGGAAATCAAAGCAAGTATATATTAATTTGGAAATACATTACTTACGATTAGTATTGCATGCACATTGGCAATGGTGTCCTTGTGCGAGGCTTCATTGCTCATTGTGAGGTTTCCATCCATGCATGTCATTTTCCACTTCTCTTAGCCCTTCAACCCTATACCCTTCGACACTGATAAGATATTAAATGGTGCAGACCACTCATTTTGAATTCATTATAGTTATCTTGAAAGAGAAAAGAGGGGGAATAACTTGAACTAGCAAGAACTAGAGGAGACAAATCCCTCTCTCTCATAGCATACACACAATATGTAGAAAGGAAAGAGGAACAAAGGAAAAAAGACTTACCTTAAGGCTCAAAGATGCATGCATCCTCCCACTTATCCTTTGTAGTCTTCTCATTCTTCTTGAAGCTTTCCTTGGTTATGGTCTCCTTCATACAAAACCAAATAGAAGAGACAAGTAAGAAAATGAACTAAAGATACAAAAAAATGAATGAAAGAATAGCAATTACCTTGATGTATTGCACATTCAGTACCACAGGATGTAGAAATTAGCAAAGGGCATGAAAGTTTTGCTTTAGCTATATTTTTAAATGACACCGGTATATGCACCAATATTATGTATACCAGTATATGCACCAATATGTGTACCAATATATGCATCAACATAATCATGCTTATCTAGACCTAAATCTCCAACTAATCTCGCAATGAGAATAGCAATATCAAAGATTGTATTATCGAGTTGAATGCTAGATTCAAATTGTTCACACATGTCTATGCCCATGCTGACATGGGTACATTTCTAAATGAATATGAGGAATACCTAGCATAGCTACTAACATGGGAAGAGAAATAACATAAAGAAAATACTATGCTAAGCTTCTAAATAACCTCATAAGATAGATATTTGACAAAGATGCCAAAGAATGTTGTTTGACTTACACATTTTATGATGCACTCTACCAACAAAATTCATTTGAGATACAAGAGTGAAAAAACCAAATAGAGGAATGAACCTAATTTGAGAAACATTGCTACGACAATGGAGCTTTGATGATTGAACTTAGTTAATTACTATCTCATAGGAGAGATGAGCTATCTTGTAGTCTCCAAGGGACTCGATATTATATGTAGCCCCTACCTTCTTTTGTGTACTTGCTACTGTGTGAGATATGGACTTAATTGGATCAATTTTAGAATGTCCCCTCCTTGAAAAAATTATTATGGAAGAGGAGTTGCATGTTGCTAGTAGATTTGGTTAAGGAATGTTACTACTTGACATTACACAATGCTTATCCTTGTTAGTAAAGTTAACATGACTCCTTGATGCCTATGCTACACTCTAGTATAATCTTGATTTCTACAACTTTCCTCTTCCACGGAGTGATACAAAACCATAGTTTGTTAATACGTAAATAAATAAATGGTGCTTTCCAATGATTATATATAAATAAAATATTAGCTAGGAAAAACCCCACACACCCATACAAGCAATGCCATCAAGCTAATGCAACAAGGACTAGAATCAACTCAATTCAACCCACGTATGTGGTGATTCTTTTCATTTGAATTGTTTTGCTCTATTCAATTGGATCAACTATATATACTTTCAAATCTTCACCAAGTAAATATAATGTAAAGCAAGTCACACAAATGGTGGATCAAGGCTCCCAGAGCCATCAAATGCCATCTCTCATCTCAAGAAACCACAAGCTACAATGCTAGAAAGAAATGGACTAAATGAAAATCCAACCAATAATAATACTGCCAAGACCACAATCTTCAAAGGCCATCCTCCATATGCAAGTATGACTTTTATAAGCATGTCTACTTGCTATTGCTTTTATCCACAAGGAATTTCCAACTCTAATAAGAAGACAAACCTCCATCAACAACAAATTTAACCTCAATTAATAGCCTTCAATCTTCAAGCTACCCTATCTTAAGTCTCATGGACTACCTAATCAATACCTCCTCAACATCAACTAGGACTATTCTCTTTAAGAAGATTTCTTGAGAATCTTTACCACACAATCCTACCACATTAATTAGGGAGGCTCAAAGCCCTCTTTTATGGCATTATATCTCAATAAGAAGAGAAAAAGAAAAAGAAAAATATGCACTCACAGATACAGAACCACACCTAGGGATTATCAAGTTAGGTATGCTTGTTGGCCTTAGACAATGGATTTTGTCTCCAACTCCCTAGCCCTACTTCCTACTCTCCCCCTCCCCCCCCCCCTCCCCGCAGCCCCCCCCCCCCCCCCTAAATCAAACTTAGGGTACATCAAGGGGAGGACACACCTAGGGAGCCACAACTTGCTTATTCTTAGACCTATCTTCTTAAGTCACTTCCACAACTCTTTTCCTTCCTTCTCAAATCCCTCAATGCCACCAAAATAATATCAAAAGCAAGACAACTGGCATGCCAATTGAGAATCACCTAGTATCAAAATCTATACTAGCTAATGTTGCATATAAGAACCTCATCCATTAACCTCATTTACCATCAACTTCGCAATAATAAATATAGCTAAAGGTTCTCTTCAACTTTCCCATCCCTCAACAATGACAATACTTTACATCGTTTATCCAGCAAGTAGTGCCTTACTTCATCAATTATTGACATGAGGAAATTGTAGAGCTATCTTCTAGCTATGTAATAGTCTATGTAAGCATGTGCCATCACATAGTAATTGGACCATAATGTGTATAGGGATTTGATCCTCAAGTATGCGACAACACTCCAAGCTTGCTTGGAGTTTGACCCATCTCTCTATCCATAGCAAGATGTCATGTGCACACAAAACAAACTAGCACTTTCCTAGGGAGAGAATGCATAAGAGGATTCTCCTTGTAGGTACAAATAAATGGAGCAGCTTGCAACTTCTATCCTGCCAAACATCTTCCACCAATGACTAGCCTCAATCACCATATCTAGATATGACAAACTTAATAGCAATGGATCCCAATCTAAAGATTCCCAACTAACCCCAATCACCACACCCCCTTGATATTTGACTGAAAGGAAATATCCTATTACCACATCAAGATTCAATCAAAACCACCACTATCCTTGTAATGTCTGTTGAGATATCGAGCTCCACTCGTGATACGCCAGGGTGACCGTTGTATATTTATGTCACCGACTTGTCAGTTGCAGACGCGGTTGGTACACCGCCCTTGAATAATAGCTACATGATAGCTATCCTTATCTACTCTAGTTCGTGGCTCAGTTAGTGTGCCACCTTAGTTAGTTGAGTTTGGTTTGAGACCCATATAGAGGGTTCTTCTATTTCCTTGTACTTGAGTTCTTTTTGGCTTCCACAACTAAGAAGAGGAAAACTGTTTTCAGCCTCCACCCTTGTGTGTCTTCCCCCATTGTGCAAGCAAGAAAGCTTCAAGCGAGACTCCTTCCTTCTCTCCCACAATCTTGACATGGTATCAGAGCCTTGTTCGTGGTAAGGAGCTCAAGAAAGCAAGCCAAGCTCGTGGTGGTCTGGTAAGAGGAGCAGTGTTGCTTTCATTTCCTGTTTTGGGAGCAGATCTCTGCAGGTAGCACAGCCGGAAATTGCAGGAGTGCATGCATTGTCTCAGGTTGAGACGCCCTTCGCGGTGAAGCAAGAGGGCAGTATATGCTGCGGGAAAGGGCTTTAGCCCTTGGCGACCTTGTTTTTTTGATTTGAGGCCATTTCGGGGCCTGTTTTGCAGACGGAAGTTTTCTGCACGCACTCAAGAAAAGGCTCAGTTTTATGCTGTGCGACCACTGTTCTACAGGTCGGTGAAAAGTTACTGTAGAAATTGCATCGTATGCTTGTGCGCAGAGACATTGGGAGTTTCAGAATCATCCTTGGTTCCTGTTTATGCAAAATCGTCACTAGAAAGTGACTGTGTGGTCAAATACCACTTTCGCCAGTTTTGCAGATTTGCCCTTGTGAGGGTGAAGCTGTGTTTTTTGCAGTGACAGAATTTCTTGCAGTATTCTGTAATGGCGTCTGATTCTCTTTCACAGATTGTCACTGAAAAGCTTGACAAGAACAACTTCCAGGCATGGAAGTTTAGAATGACGAATTTCCTTATGGGAAAAGGATATTGGGAATTTGTTGCAGGAAATGAAGAAGAACCAGTTCTTCCTGATGTTCCCAATCAACAACAAATGCAGGCATTTAAAACATGGCATGAGAGAGCCAGGAAAGTTATGTATTGGCTGTCTATCAGTATTTCAGACTCTATGATTGTGCATATTCAGGATGCAAGTACGCCAAAGGAGGCATGGGATACTTTGTCAAAAATGTATAGCACAAATACGCAAGCCAGGAAAATGCAGCTCAAGCAAGAGTTGCATAATGTGCAAAGAGAAAGTATGAGCATCAACGACTACCACATGAAGGTGAAGAAGATTGCAGATGCACTTGCTTCCATTGGGTCGCCAGTGGAAGATGATGATTTAGTTTCCGTGACCTTGAATGGTCTAGGAAAGGATTATGCACAGTTTCGGACATCCATTTCAGTTCGTGAAAGATTTCCTGATTTTGAGGAGTTGATTGCTCTTCTAATTTCTGAGGAACAGAGAAATGGTGGTGCATCTTCTTCAGGAGGAACTTCAAAAGAAGCTGTCTTCTACTCAAATGCTGGAAGAGGTAGAGGCAGAGGTAGAGGAGGCCGATTTGGAGGCCGTGGCAGAAATCAGAATATGCAGCAAACTCAAGAAAACCAGTCCTATGGAGGAGGACAAGGTAACTCTAGAGGCAGGGGGAGCCAAAGAGGTCGTGGTGGATGGCAAAGAGGCCAAAATGCAAACAGTAATGTTGAATGCTACTATTGTGGTAAAATGGGTCATATGGCTAAAGACTGCTATAAAAAGCAGAATGACATCATGAATGGAAAACTGCAACAAGGGAATTATGCATCTTCTAGTAGACAGGGTGATGACAGAAATGAGCATTTGTTCATGGTGCAGCACATGAACAATTCTATGACAAGTGCAGAAGAAAGCAATGATGTATGGTATGTTGACTCAGGTGCATCAAACCACATGACAGGTCATGCAGAATGGATGGAGGATGCAAGGAAAATGGAAAAACCAGGATTTGTGGAGACTGGTGATGATACTGCACATCCTATTGTGCAGATTGGAAAAATTCCCTTGTCTATGCAGGGTGGGAAAAAGAAATACCTGTCCGATGTATTTCATGTCCCGAATATTACCAAGAATCTGGTTTCAGTGGGTCAAATGGTTGAACAGGGCTTGCAGGTCAGATTTAATCCTCATGGATGCTTTGTTGAGGATATGAAAAATAAAGGTCGCTTGATAGCAAAAGGAAAGAAGAAGGGCAGAATGTTTACATTGGATGCAGACATGTCTGAATTGAGTGCAGCAATGTTTGCACATGGGACCGGTGTAGTTGCAGATATTGATATCTGGCATAAACGCATTGGTCATGTTAATGTACAGCGACTTAAATCAATGCAGGCCCAAAATATTGTTGCAGGATTGCCCAAATTCAAGGTTGCAGAAATGCATAAGGTATGTGAAGCCTGTCAGTTTGGAAAACAGGCAAGGAAACCATTTCCTAGACATGTTCAAGAGAGTGAGAAGCCATTGGAATTAATTCACTCTGATGTGTGGACAACTAAAGCTGCATCTCTTGGAGGCTGTCATTATTTTGTCAGTTTTATTGATGACTATAGCAGAAAAGTTTGGGTGTATTTTATGAAAAAGAAAAGTGAAGTTTTTGGGCATTTCAAAACTCTTAAAACTATGGTTGAAAAAGAAACAGGTCTGCAAGTAAAATGCCTAAGGTCAGATGGAGGGGGAGAGTACCTCTCAAATGAGTTTGCAAGGTTCCTGCAGGAGCATGGCATAAAGCAGCAATATTCATGCAGTCATACCCCACAACAAAATGGAATTGCAGAAAGAAAAAACAGACATATTGGAGAGGTGTCTCGTGCCATGCTCAATGAAAAAGACTTGCCAGATTTTTATTGGGCTGAAGCAGTTGCTACAGCAGTCTACATAATGAACAGGACTCCCACTGCAGCAATACATGGAATGACTCCAGAGGAGAGGTATACTGGTAGAAAACCAGATATTTCTCATTTGAAAATTTTTGGTTGCATTGCCTATGTACATGTGCCAGATGAGCTGAGATCCAAGTTGGATCCAAAAGCTGAGAAGTGCATCTTTATTGGTTACTCTTTGCAGCAAAAAGGGTATAGATGCTATAACCCTTCTACTCGTAAGTTTACAGTGAGCAGAGATGTTGTTTTTGATGAGATGAGTAGCTGGTATAAACCAGTAAATGTGATTGATGATGTAGATGCACAAAATGGTAATGCTGCACAGAATTCACAGCAGCAGTCACAAAATATTAGTGGACCAGGAGCGTCCTCTAGTAGTGGTTCACAGTCTTCGCCATGGACAGGCAGATTGAGATCAGGAGAATCTTCTCAAAGTAATGCAGATAGTGGTATGCAGGTATCACGAAAAGGAAAAGAGAAGGTTGATCAGCCCATGTTTGATGTGAATGCAGGTCACTCTTATGTGGATGGAGAATCCAGTGGCTCAGAACAGAGCATTGATGATGAGTTGGGTATTCCTTCTATTGTTACACCTGGAGTAAGAAAGACTAGGGATGTTTTGAGAGCACCTGGGAGTGAACCCACTTTGCGCAGGTCTACCAGAGTTAGGTATCCTGTGGATAGGCTGAAATATGATGGATTTACAGCCATTCACTATGCATATATGGTCAAGGTGATACAGGAACCAGAACCCACTTCTTTTGAGGAAGCCATGGGAAAAGAAAAATGGGAGAAAGCCATGGATGAAGAAATGGATGCCTTGGAAGCAAACGCTACATGGGAATTGATACCTTTGCCTAAAGGTAAGAATGCAATTGGCTGTAAGTGGGTTTATAAGGTGAAGCACAATGCTGATGGTTCTGTGAACAGATACAAGGCAAGATTAGTAGTCAAGGGGTATGCACAAACATATGGCATTGACTATGAAGAAACATTCAGTCCGGTTGCAAGGATGGCAACCGTAAGAGCAGTCATTGCTATGGCTGCATCAAAGGGATGGTCTTTACATCAGATGGATGTAAAGAATGCCTTCTTGCATGGTGATTTGCAAGAAGAGGTCTATATGGAGCAGCCACCAGGTTATGTGCATGCTGTTCATCCTGAGTTTGTTTGCAGGTTGAAGAAAGCCTTGTATGGCTTGAAGCAAGCACCTAGAGCATGGTCTGACAAGATAGGACAGTATCTTGTCACTATTGGCTTTCAGATTTCCAAGGCAGATTTCTCACTTTATGTGAGAAAAACAGAGAAAGGTATTATGCTACTTGTCATTTATGTTGATGATTTGATTATGACAGGTGACAGTGATGAAGATATCCTTAATGTGAAAATGCTATTGAAGCAAAAGTTTGAGATGAAGGATTTGGGAGAGCTGCGTTATTTCTTGGGCATTGAGGTGATTAGATCACCAAGTGGGATACAGCTCTTGCAGAGGCAGTATGGATTGGACATGCTGTCCAAATATGGGATGACAGGCTGTAAGCCTATCTCAGTTCCTTTGGAGCAGAATGTGAAGCTGAGCGCAGATGCAGGTGAGCTTCTGGAAGACCCTACTATGTATAGACACATAGTAGGAAGCTTGATTTATATGACTATTACCAGGCCAGATTTGAGCTATGCTGTTGGATTGGTAAGTCAGTTTATGCAGGCTCCAAGGAAACCACATTTGGATGCGGCTAGACGCATACTCAGGTATGTGAAGTCCACATTGCAGTATGGACTATTTTATGAGACTGGGGTTCAGATACAGTTGCATGGATACACTGATGCTGATTGGGCTGGTAGTATTTCTGATAGACGATCTACCAGTGGATATGTGTTCTCTTTTGGGAGTGCTGCAGTCACTTGGAGCAGCAAGAAACAGCCTACAGTTGACTTGTCGAGCACAGAGGCTGAGTACAGGGGTGCAGCAATGGCTGCATGTGAGGTAGCTTGGTTGCATAAGCTACTTTATGATATGCATCAGTCTACAGATGGGCCAGTTGTCATTTATTGTGACAACATGAGTAGTATACACTTGGCAAATAACCCAGTCTATCATGCTAGAACAAAGCACATTGAGGTGCATTATCACTATGTGCGAGAGAGGGTTTTACTAGGTCTTATTGATCTAGTTTATGTCAGCACAGAGGATCAGGTAGCTGACATATTCACGAAGGCATTGGGCGCAGAGAAGCTGCGCAAGTTCAGAGACCTGCTTGGTGTGCAGGAATTGGGATTGAGCTCGAGGGGGAGTGTTGAGATATCGAGCTCCACTCGTGATACGCCAGGGTGACCGTTGTATATTTATGTCACCGACTTGTCAGTTGCAGACGCGGTTGGTACACCGCCCTTGAATAATAGCTACATGATAGCTATCCTTATCTACTCTAGTTCGTGGCTCAGTTAGTATGCCACCTTAGTTAGTTGAGTTTGGTTTGAGACCCATATAGAGGGTTCTTCTATTTCCTTGTACTTGAGTTCTTTTTGGCTTCCACAACTAAGAAGAGGAAAACTGTTTTCAGCCTCCACCCTTGTGTGTCTTCCCCCATTGTGCAAGCAAGAAAGCTTCAAGCGAGACTCCTTCCTTCTCTCCCACAATCTTGACAATGTCCCTAGAATTTTCCCCAATATTCCTCATATATAGCACAAGATAAAGCATGCTACTTGTGATGAAGAGCACCATGGGACTAGCACTTTGCTAAAAGGGGGTAATATTAGCCACACAAAACAAGGAAAATGGTTAAAATCAATGGCCTACTCACAATATGCATTCAATAATTTTTTATTAATATCCACAATTGTGTAATTACTTATAATCTTTTTTGAAGAGTTCTCAGTGTTGGAGAGGAAGATGTGCACTAGGCAAAGCTATGGACACTAGCTTTATGTCCACTTTTTTGAGAGATCATTCTGAATTTATCTAAAATTGTATCCATAGAATGGGAGACTAATCAAGAGCCAAAAAGCCCAGAAGGATACCCAACTTTGAGTGGAAGCCTCAAACTCAAAATCCTATGTATAAATGCCAAAAGTGAAAGGATGAGGTCATTCTTGTAAGGTTCAATCTTGAGAGCTTTCTTCTTCCCCTTCTTGCTTCTACTCTATCTTCTTGTGCATCATCTTAGGAGGGAGGGAGAGTGAGAGTGTGACAGTAAGGGAGACAATGAGGGATGGGAAGTAAAACTCTTCTCTTGGTTCACATTATTCACTTATTTCATTTCTTCTTGAGTGAGAGGTGTGGTGGAGGAGAGTTTGGATTCCTTCTTCTCTTCTCTATATTTCATCTTGAAGATGGAGCACTTGTAGATGGGGAGCAATGGAATAGAAGAGGTGGATCGAGGATAACTAATCCAATTGTGGAGCTACTTACAAGCCTTGGGGGGTCATGATGTTAATGCAAAGGTAAGGAGGTGAGATCATTATGTCTTTTGTTGACTATGCATCTTGCTTTCATGGAGATTGAAAGAGGAGTGAGTAGATTGGTGAAAGAGAGAGAGATATTGGTTATGTGAGAGGTAACCGTAGTTGGCATAGTTGAAGATCTTGAATAAAATAAGATTTTCATCAAGTTCTACATTGTTTGCATTGCATCGACAAAAGCAGAAACAAAGAAAGTGTACAATTATATAAAATCAAGAATAGGAATCCACTATGATAATCAAGAGTAAAATGGTTGGGTACTAGCTTCTACACTCCACAAATTCCCTCTCTCTCCACCAAGAATCTACAAGTACATGAATGAATGCTTGTAGTCACAATCCCTTCTTTATAGAAGAAAATACATGAATTATCTTACATCCACAAAATAGGTTACTCAACTATCAAACCAAAAAGTGATCGCCTATAAATTAGGGTATATGTATCCATGAACCTATGACATGACCACTTCTAAAACGCTCTCAAAGCACAAGTGAATAAGCAAAGAACATGGATACCCAAGACACCCCATGGATACTCCAATAACATGCAATCTACTAGATATGACTTGGTAAGAACTGAGAGGAAGAAGAAGTCCAAAAGTTGTAATCCCTCTTGGAAATCAAAATAGTAAAGTTGGCTAGCTTTCACCTATTGTAGCCACACGAGCTCCATGGATAGCTTGTCATGGCACCAAGATTCCTCCACTAAGCATGTACATGCCCCTTGGGTCTCATGTGAGGCCATATGAACACATCACATTGTATGTTCCATTGTAAACGTGGTGTTAGATGTATGAATCCAGGATTTGGAGTTCCAAAAATGTCTAAACTCAATAACGCATATTAAATCCACCAAAAAGCATGAAAGCACATCATCATGCTCTCTCTCCACCATCTCACTTTGCCCCTTTTGGCTAGGAGTATGTGATGGCATATAGTATCACTAGGGTCTAGCAAAACCATTCACTCAAGGCATGAATAAATAATACAACCTTACATGTGATCTTGTGCTCCCCCAAGCACAACCATGATATACATCGCATGGAGCAACAAGATATCTTCTTCACATGCAACACTATATCACATGATTTCTTCTCTTCATCTTCTCATGCATGAATGTTGCTTTGTCATAACACAATGAAATTAATAATAATCTCTGAAAAGAACTTGCAATACTCATCCATAGTTTCATGAGATATGTTAGAATAGTGAATCTCTTAATCACAAAGGTATTGATACAATCATTCAATATTGAAATGAGAAAGGAAATTTACTCACACATTACCTTAGAGGAAGAATCTTAAACCAAATCTAGTGTCAATGCTATGGACTCTAGCAAGATATCATGGTTGATTTCTCCAACTCTCTTCAATTACTTGAGTTTAGATTATTTTGCTATGATACTAGCTTTGTACCAAGTTACATCCTTGTATTATAATATTAGGATTTTTATCTAAAACATTCATGCAAGAAGGTGTTTGGCGATTAATGTTGGTTTCCACCTTTGTTTTTATTGGGATTTCTATTCAACCATGGGACTTTAATAGAACTCGTATTGTTGTAATAGCTCTGGCCATATTGGCTACAATATCTCTTTTCGTAGATGCAAACACTCTTTCTCTATCCAACCATGCATTCATTGGTCTATCAAAAAATCAAATGCATCACTAGATTCAAGATGGGGTGAGCTCATCTACTCTTATATGCCATTATAGTCCTCATCCCTTAATGGGCCTACAACTAGCTCCACAATTTGAGTGTTGTTCCTTGATCCACTTGTGCTACTCCATTATGACATCTGATCCACACCTCAACTACTCTAACAAAGAGAGGAAATGTAGAGAAAAAAGAGAGGTTCCAATCTCAACTAAACTCTACCTCATAAAGATAATACGCATGAAGTCAATAACTATGAATCCATGGGTGATGTTATAGATTGGTGAAAGAGAGAGATATAATTGTTATGTGAAAGGTAGCCATAGACACTACAGTTCAAGACCTTGAATAAAATAAGAGTTACATCAAGTATTGCATTATTTGTGTTGCATCTCTAAAATTGGAAACCAAGAAAATGCACAAGATAAAATAAAGAATAGGAATCCACTATGATAATCAAGAGTAAAATGGTTAGGTACTAGCTTCTACACTTCACAAACTCCCTCTCTCTCTAACAAGAATCTATAAGTACATGAATGAATGCCTATAGTTACAATCCCTTCCTTATCGAAAAAAATATAGGAGATGTCCGATGTCCAAAAAATTAGGTTAGTCAATTATCAAACCAAAAAGAGAATACATATAAATAAGGATATAGGTATTCTCGTGAACCTCTGATATGACCACTTTTAAAACCCTATCTCAAACCACATGAACAAAGAACAAGGATATCCAAGACACATCGTAGATACTCCAATAGCATGTAATCTACTAGATATGACTTGGTAAGAACCATGAAAAAGATGTAATCCCTCTTGGAAAGCAAAGTAGTCAAGGTAGCTAGATTGCACCTATTGTAACCACACAAGCTCCATGGATAGCTTTCCATCACCCCAAGATTCCTCCATTGAAGCATGTGCATGTCCCTTATGTCTCCTAATGTGAGGCCATATAGACACCTCACATTGCAAATTCCATTATAAACTTGGTGCTAGATGTATGAGTCCAAGATTGGGAGTTGTAAAAATTTCTGAACTCAATAACACACATCAATTCCACCAAAACACATGAAAGTGTATCATCATGCCCACTCTCCACCCTCTCACTTACCCCTTCTAGGTGAGAGCATGTGAGGGCATATAGTATCACTAGAGTCTAGCAAAACCATTCACTCAAGGCATTGATAAATAAACAAACTTACATGTGATCTTGTGCTCCACCAAGCACAACCATGATATCCATAGCATGGAGTAGCAACATATATTATATGTCTTCTTTTTCTTCAAATGCAACACTATATCATACAATTTCTTCTCTTCATCTTCTCATGCATGAATATTTCTTTGTCATAACACGATGGAATTAACAATAATCTCTGAAAAGAACTAGTAGTACTCATCCATAGTATCATGGGATATGTTAGAATAGTGAATTTGTTAATCACAAGGGTACTAACACAATCATAAAATATTGAAATGAGAAAGGAAAATTACTTACACATTACCTTAGGACAAAGAAGCTTTGACCAAATCTAGTGTGAATGGTATGGAATGTAGTAGGATACCAAGCTTGATCCTTCCAACTCTCTTCAATTACTCGAGTTTAGAATCTCTCACTACTATGATACTAGCTTTGTATCAAGTTACATCCTTGTATTATGAGATCATGAATTTTTATATAAAACATTCATGGAAGAAGTTCTTTGGTGATTAATGTTGGTTTTCCCCTTTCTTTTTGTTGGTCTTGTTCAGTATGGCACCTTAGCTTTGGACATAATCTAGAAGCATTCCTTATCAGATGTCTCCAAAAAGACACCTTGAAGCACTCAATCCAATGACCATAGCTTAGTAGCTTGACAACTGTTATAGTTAGACCAAGCACTTAAGTGAGAGGCTTACCTCACACTATAGGATTAATTTAGAGTTTACGACTCTTATACTTGTGTTGTGTTCGATTATAGGGTTCTTGTAAATTTTTAGTTTTAAAAAATAGAAATTATATATATTTTTAATCTTATTCAATTCAATTAATGATTTTACCACAATATACTCATGTAGAAATGATCAATTCTTTATTTTAGATCATGGCTAAAGTTAAAGAGCTCACAACAAAATGTAACGTGCATACTACTGACATAGATCACAATGAAGTACAAAGAATTCTTGAGAAAGAGCAAAGAAGATTTTAAAATCAATAATTATTGAACAAAATCCGAGCTGAGGAGGAGGATGACATAGAGGGGGAGCCACTCTCCCTTAAATAGGTTAGAAACATTCTCCCCAATTATTCTGTGTGAGACACATTATTCCACACATCAAGTAGGGCAAAAGAAACAACTCCTTTGAACATATGAGATCTCCAACACACTATAGTAGCTAGAGTCCTAACTAGGTTCTTTCAATAGGAAATGAGCTTCTCCAATAATAATTGAATAGCTATTTACTTTGTACAATAGTGCTATGTGCATTATATTCGAAGAAGGCACATAGGTTGGAATGGCAAACCATTCAATGTGAGCATAGACCAAGGAAGAACTGCTAATAAAGTACAAGCATGAAGAGGTCCAAGTCTAGAACATTGAGAAAGAGACATGTAGTATTGCACATAATTGTGGCATTATAACAATAAAATGTTGAGCTTCAATATCAAGTCAATGATTTAAGAATGTAGATTGCATAAATACAAGGAGATGCATATGGTTCTAATCTTCATAATGCACTATAAGGATATAGGGACATAGCAACGAGTGTTTGCAATGTAAATTAGTGGCGTTGCTATTTGCATCCCACACAAATAGTGTCAGTACTCTAAGAAAAGAAAAGCAGGCGAAACCTGATCATGGCATTCTTCCGCAAAGAGTTTGAGAGAGAGCGAAAGAGATCATGACCTTGGGAGGGAGAGGGAGAGGAAGAGAGAAAGAGAGAGGAGATCTTCTCACCACTGCCACCGTTGTTCGCGAAGAAGAGGAGGAAGTGCACAAAGGAAAAAGAGGGGCCATCATGAAGAGGAGATGAATCCATCCTCATGCCTTTGCAGTGAGTACATTGCATCCTCTTGGTTTGTTCTTGTTCTTTCTTCTTTTCTTTTGTTTGTTTTTCTTGAGAATGAGGTGCATTGAGGGAGAAAGAGAGGAAATGAGAGAGAGAGAGAGAGAGAGAGAGAGAGAGAGAGAGAGAGAGAGAGAGAAAGAGAGAGAGAGAGAGAGAGAGAGAGAGAGAGAGAGAGAGAGAGAGAGAGAGAGAGAATAAACATGAAAGACAACAAAGAAAGAGAGAGGGAGGGAGGGAGGGAGAGAGGAGAATGAGTTAGAAAACACAAGGGGTGGAACAAAGAGAGGGACAATAAAGAAAGAAAGAGAGAGAAAGAAAGAGAAGGGGGAGAGAACAAGAAATGAAAAGTGCAAAGAGAGGTGGATAAATTGTGTTAGGTTTGTTAGAAAACTAAAGCTACTCTTCGAGGAGGGAAGGGGGTGTTTAAATTGTCCATGGATTTTTTATACAGTAAAGTAATCTTGGTTAGCCAAGAGAATTCTATTAAAAATCCTAAATACTAGATTAGGTCAAGTTAAGAATGATTTAATGTCAACTATCCTAGTGTGTCATCCTAGATCCAAATCAATGTTATTTTAGGGAGACCTGAGTTGAGACTATACCTTATTAATAAAGTGCCTGATGCATATTACTCCCCTCATTTCTCACTCTCTTTAAACCAATGCAAAGTTCTACTTAAGTTTGAGAGATGACAGCAAAGTAGTTATCTTAAGCTAATATTAGATAACCATAGTAGGAGACTATAGTCATGATTAAGGCTTGCTTTAGGTTGATCCTTGTGAGATGTTGAGGTGAAACTTTCCCTACGAGGTAGACTTAAGTAGTTTGAGATAATGCAGTTTGATTATTACAAGGGATTTTTGAGTAGAAGTTACATTGATTATCTCTTAAAAAATTTGTACTATTAGGATTCGGTGAATAGACATGTTATAAATATAGATATGCACCTAGATATGACTATAGTCTCTAGATTCGCAAGGCCATGCACTCTCTAGAATTTGGATGAAAAGGGATCAATTTGTGAACACCTTAGATTGACTTTATGATCTTTCTACGTTATGAAAGGTGTTGGATATGGAATGGCATATATTGCTTTATCAATGCCAATCATATTCCCTATATTAAAACCAACCTTAAGTAGATATAGTGGATAGAAAATCTAAAATTTGTTTAATGTTTATTTTGAATGGATTTATGGTTAACCATACTACTAATGTATCTAATTTCCATATATCTAAAGTAGTTATATGTTGTAAACCAAGACGTTTCAGTTGACATTAATTTTATTGAGTTACAAGAGAAGAAATCTCTTCTCAAAGAAATTAAAAAGAAAAAGAGAATGAGAACAAAAACCAGTTGTTTGTCATAACATAGACAAAATGAAAAATGATGATGGTTGTGATGTTCAAGATCGCGACGCGTATCTTAATCAACGTGTCCCGTATCCTCGGTCTCAATGCAAGCTGGCAATCAAACGAAAGCGTTGCTTGTTTATAGAACATGTATGAAACTTTGATGAGTTCCAATCAAAGATCATTGATCAAGCGATCTCAGACTTCAAGCAAACGGTAAGAAAAATGTGTATCCATTATGTCTTATATTTGCAAACTAATCGAATATCATATACAAAAATATTAGACGTGCTCGTAAAATTTATAGAAGGAGGTGACGTCTCATTCAAGGAGGAATGCACCTATTGTGGCCAGTTAGACGAGTTCATGGGCGTGCGATGGATGTAGTGCCTGAGCCAATTCACCATTTGAAAGGCACGACCCAATCTACACCATCAATACTAGAGGAGAGAGGCAACCTTTTAGACTTTCCTCCAATCTTGAAACTTGAGATGGAGGCAATGATCGATGCATTGATATTCATGGATGCCGAGATATCTGATCCGCTAAGAAAGAAATAATCTATACCATTATATTATGGGTGCCGAGTATCTCGTCTGAAGACACTGCTTGCACTTCTAAATGTGCAAGTAAAATACGAATGGAGCAATGCGAGCGTGACCGAGTTGTTCATGTACAATCTATGTACACTTACATTGATTTCTTTTCAACACCATTATAAAAAATAATTATGCTTTTTAAAGGTGTTTTATGATTCCTTTTCACATTGTTAAAGTATCATATATTACCACTTGGAAATACCATGCCTGAGTCTCATGATGATGCACGACATGTTTTATGAAAGCTTGACATGGACTACAATAACATCCATATATGTGTCAACGACTGCATGTTATTTTAAGGAGTACGGGACTATGGAGACATGTCCAAGTGTGGTACTCACATGTATTGACAGGACTTGTAATGGCAAACCATCCCTCAAAAACTTCCTAGACACTTTTTACTTATTCTCTATATATCTCATATGTTTCATATGTCAAGCATGGCAAGCTTGACAACGTGGAATATGCATAATAGATCCATAGATGGAGTCCAACAAATATTAGCGAATTCATGTACATGGAGCCACATTGACTCTACCTTTCCAGTCTTTGCACGAGAACCAAGGAATCTTCGGCTCAGCCTTGCTATGGATGGCGTGAATCCATTTGGTCTTCGCTTAACTTCTTACAATGTGTGGCTTGTAGTCCTTGTTAACTACAACATCTCACCATGGCTTTCAATGAAGAAAGGATACCTGATTCTTAGCTTGCTCGTTCTTAGCCGCTACAAAGTCAAGAATATGAACATATATCTCTGTCCATTAGTCGATGAGCTTAAGATTTTGTGGGAGAAGGGAGTCGCCATGGAAGATATGAGCAAGCACGATGGTCGACAATCCGCCAATATATGTGACATTCTCATGTGGAGCATGCATAACTTTTTGGGATTTGGGAAGTGCTCAAGTAAGTAGGCTTTCGTTCTCGTTGTTCATATCTATCATAGCTTATTCAAGTTTGTGTTGACTATCTAGGGGTGTTGGGACAGGTTTGGTTACCTTAGGTTATCATGCATGTCCATTGTGTGGGCCACAATTAGACTCCCAAAGGTCATGAACCATGAAGAAGATGATATATCAAGGACACTCCTCTTTCTTGCCGAAGGGTCATGAACTGAGGGAAGGTTTTCTTTGACAACCTTCAGCATGAATGAATGCCCAAAGCTGATATGAGTTGACAATGGTCCACACGGAGTCACATCCAAACTAAATGCAACGGTTCTCGATTTTCTACGAGTTGTCGTATTGGACCTACTTACAGATCAACCACTTGTTGGGTCCCATGCATATTTTCAAGAATGTGGATAGCTTACGATGGGACCACATCACAAGAATAAGAAAAACTGCCGGGCACAAATGGATTTGAATAAGGTAGGTAAGATGGAGGCTCTTTGGCCATAGTCAAGTATTGATAGTCACTTGCAACTACCTCGCACTCCTTGGATTTTGTTCACTAAAGAAGAGCACATTGTGAAGTAAATTATCAAGTCTATCCGCACTCCAACAGGTATGATACATTCTCTCATATCCGCTTTTTCTAAAAATGACCAACTATGAAGGCTACAATCCCATGATTGGCATAAGATATGACAGGTTTGTACTTGCCTCAAATTGTAAGTGGCATGCATATTTTGCTATTTGGAGTCTAGTCAGTGTTCTTAATGGTTCTTCATTTGTGGCAGTTTGTACTACCGATCGCAATTAGAGGATAATGCACTCCAAAAATACGTAGCACGATTTACAGGTTGTCAAATTTAGTGTAATGAATCTCACAAAAGAAGATCAAGACATCCTCTATTGAATCCAAAAGGTGGGGAGAAGTGGAGACGGTCTATCTCTTTGTGAAGTACCTATCCCCACCAGCATGCTCACGATACAAACCCACCTCCTAGTGCATCTTGTAGATAAAGTGGAGATTGTGGGACCTATCCATACATGATGGATGTTCTTCTTGGGACACTTTATAAAAACTTGAAAGGCTTTGTGTGACAACGAGCTCGGCCAGAAGGTAGCATGTCTGAAGGTTGGTTAGTGTCGGAGGCGTTAGTGCATATTTCACAATGGCTACCAATGGTGGATTCAAACAACAATATGCTATGGTCGCTGAAGGACGATGATAGACTGGAGATGTAGTTGTTGAAAATGGGGTAGAAAAAATGATGGATGCTGCAATGGAGAAAGTGAATGATTTTTATATGTTATACTATGCATCCATGGAGACGTGGCTTGCTAGGTATGAGTAAGCCAGGAAAGATCGAGAAGAAGCATGATTGAAATTTCGACGCAATATGTGCCATCGACCAATTTGGCATCCCGAGGGCATGGAAGAGATGCCACAGTTTATGTCTATGCGATGGTTACATGAAGCTTTGATCACACCCTCTCGCAAATGGATGAAAATTTTTATTGAGAAGTAAAAATTCTCAAGGGGATGTAGTCCAAAGACGACTACATATTTTATAAGTTGTCGTATCTAGATTTTATATGTAACAACTAATCTAACCATTTTAATATACATTGCAAAATATAAAATGCAATGTGGTTGCACGGGTGACATTTCCACATCGAGCGCATCGACAAAATGTGCTCCAAAATGGATTGTGGTATCATGGCAAAGTTTGAGTAAAAGAGTCAACTACGAGCCATGGACACAAACACCGTTATAGATGAGATGGAGTATTTTGGAAACTTGCAAAGTGTTATCTCAGTGGATTACCATAACTTCTCCATGATCGTATTCAATATGCAGTGGTTCAAAGTTGTACTAGAATGAGCCAAGATAGCATTCGATGAGGTCCATTTGGATTTCTCGAAATAGATTCGAAAAAAAACATGGACAGATCTGCGCGACACGTTTGTCTTGCCATCCCATTGTGAACAGGTACGTAATAGTCCAGTGTTTTCTCCCCCATAGGAACATCCCCCTCTTTTTAATTTCAAAAAAATTTATTATCAACAGTTCAAAAATTTTTAACCCCCTCTCAGCACGTCGGGGAGAGAGAGAGGGAGTGCTAGTGATGGGGGGCATGCAGCCCCCTAGGTGGGAGGGGTGGCCATGCCACCCACCTCCTCCCTCCCTATATAAGGGGAGGCCCCTCCCCTCCCTCGACTACACAGGAGAGTGCCCCCCTTCCCCTACGACGTTACCTTCTTCCTCCAACAGCAGCGGCAACAACCCCCTGGCTTTGTCAATCATCCCTTCCCTCCCCCTCCTCACTCGTCGGCAGCTGCGCCCCCCCCCCTGGGCCTTCCGATTAAGTTCTCCCCCCCCCCCCCCTCCAACCTCCTGCAACTGTGCCCTAGCCATACAATTCAAGCCACCCCCCTGGGGCTTTCAACCGTAGCCACCCCCTCCTAATCGCCAGTTGTTGCCGTGGGGCCCCGTGAGGGAGAGTGAGAAGAAGGGAAGTAGAGGGAGAGAAGGAGAAGAACAGAAGGGGAAGGAGAGAGAGAGAGAGAAAGAGAGAGAGAGAGAGGAAGAGAAGAGAGAAGGGAAGAAGAGGGAGAAGAGAAGAAGAGGAAGTGAAGGAGAAGGAGAGAAGGAGTGGGAGAGAGAAGGGAAGAAGAGGGAGAGAAGGAGAAGGAGAGAGGAAGAAGAAGAATGAGAAAAAAGAGGTAGAAGAGAGGAGAGGAGAAGAAGAAGGAGAAGGAGAGAAGTAGAAGAAGAAGAAGAAGAAGAAGAGGTAAAAGGAGAGAGGAGAGAAGTAGTAGAAGAAGAAGAAGAAGAGGTAGAACGAGAGAAGAAGTGAATAAGAAGAGGAAGAGAGGGAAGGAGAAGAAGGAGAAAAAAAGTGGGAGAGGGAGAGGAGAAGAAGAGAAAGAGAGAGAGAGAGTAGAAGAATAAGAGAAAAGAATAAGAAGAGGAAGAGGAGAGGAAGAGAAGAAGGAGAAGAGGATAAAAATAGGTAGACGCGGGGAAGAGAAGAGGGAGAGGAAAAGGGAAGGAAAGAGAGAAGGGAAAGAGGAGAGGGAGAGAAGGAGAGAGAGAAGAAGAAGAGAAGAAGGAGAAGAAGAGAGAAAGAAGTAGAAGAGGAAGAGAGAGAGAGAGAGAAAGGAAGAGAGGGAGTGAGAGCTGGTGAGTAACTTCAAGGAGCCACACTCAAACCACCCCTCGGTGAAGGACCCCCATCCAGCAATCTTTCCTACCCGAACCTGTCATCCTAAACCCGTTTAGGCCCGAACTATCCAATCTCCACGAGGCAAATGGCTCCCAAGAAGAAAGTCGTGGGAAGCGTTGGTGCCAAAGGTACCGGTAATACGAAAGAGGCGAGTGGAGCGACCAACGCAATAAACGCCCCTATGAACACGAATCAAACCCAAGTTCTTTATGTGTTATAATTAATTAGTTATTATTTCTTATGGAAGAGATGACAAGGTCGGTGACGTGCATGGAACAAGAATGAGTCTTAGGGTTTTTGTTTACTCTAAGCACTAAGTTGCAGGTGTGAAATGGTAGAGTATGGAATTCGCATAAGATTATATGCATGAAATGATAGCTTTTACAAACATAAAATGATAAGGTTATCTTTTTACTTCACATAAAATGATATCTTCCTAACCAGTTCAGTGCATGAATAGTCATTTAGAATTCACGTTTCACAATCATGGTTAAAGAAACACATGAAATGTTGGTTTCTGTTCATGAGATACACTTGCACCGTTGGACAAAATCCTAGACTTTCATATACGCAAGTCACATGTGATCCGGTGCATTAGGAATAAGTACTTGTTGCTAGAAATGAAGAGAGATAAAGGTTGTTTGGGACGTTCAACTTTACTAAGCGCACCATGTGCATGATGGATAAGGTTGATTGGAAAATTCTGCATGGAACCGCACTAAGAGAAATGGAGGAAACGCATGCATCTAGACTATAACTTGAAGGCCCAAATGATGAGTCCTGTGTTGCCAAGTGTAATAACCGAACTTGGTTATAACTAGAAGAATAAAGGACCTTTGGTTGGGTTTTGAATGAAGGCATGATCGTTGCCTTGATTGTCTAGTTAATGCTTGGGCTAGGTTAAGATACCATAAGGAAGAACCCAAGGGAAGAGCAACTCAAAATAAGTTAACGTACATTTGCTTGCATAATCTTGTTTGAGATTATTGGGATCTCGCCAAGTCGCAAACGATCCAGGATAGGATGTTGGGAACATCCGAGAAAGAGACCCAGGATCGGATGCTAGAAGCATCCAAAAAAAAGGAGTCACACCTTAGCAGTTGGTTGTACAAACGACCTCCGAAGTGTTTGTGATTGTACACTTAGGTACATTATTTGATCTCTTTGTTCAAGGAACTAATTCAGGGAAAAACACTTAATGCTTCAGGTTAAAAGCCTAGAGGGAGAGGCATGAGCAGTTACCTTTGACTGTCTGCCTGGCCCTATCCAAGGGGGTTGATAGCCGCGCCAGGTATATGGACCTAACCCACCGCAAGAGGTCTCTCCGTGGGCACTAATTGGAGCGGAAGGATGTTTGGGTTCCAGGGGAGGCTCTGGCTATAAATCCCTTGCCTTCGGATCCCGCACAAGAGGCCAACTTGACTCAAGATGGGATCTCGAGGCCCGTGTACTAGTCAACAGGCGGAACTTAGAGCAACAATCCTGTAGATTGATCGGATAGCCTTCGGGCGTGATATTGGATGTACTCCAAGATTTTGATAAATAAAGAGCAGATATTGGAGAAAAAAGAACTTGCTTGACATTGTTTTTGTGTCACTGCCTAAGTTGCGTGTGATTAATTTTATTAATTAAGGAAGCTGCTTTTGCATGTCAAAACATAGTGTGGTAGGTAATTAGATAACTAAAGCAAACTGAGAAAAGTGCGGTGCACGTGACTTAGGTGTCCTACGGAAGGGTGGTCCCGATTAGCTGGGAACTTTTCTCAAAAGATGAGATAATAAGACTATGAGGACCTATTGTCAGTAGATGTAGAATCTTGGTTTATTCTGTTTTAGGGAAAAGGAATGGGACTATGCCGTATGGGAGAGAGGTTGATCTTTGCATCCCTCTCGTTTCCCATTCTCCATGAACCAAGTGCAACATGAATCCACTTCATCTCTGTTGTTCCTACGCAAATTGGTACATCTGGAGCTCGACGCTAGCTTCTTCCTAGAGACTTTGCTGATAGGAAAGAAACCCTGGCCTCAGGTAAATCCCAAGTGGGAACGGCCGGACACTTCCGCTCGAGGCAGACTCGAGAAGACCTAGATCGCAAACCCTGTGTTATTCCTTGGGAGTGCCAGGCGGAGCCTTCTAGACCCTCCTTCCGATGGGCTGCTGAGAAGTGTCCCAAAAGCGGACAAGTGGACACGTTACAGTTGGTATCAGAGTGAACCAACGGGATCTAAGATTTACAAGGAAACTTAATGGAGGAAAATAAAGGGAATAAGGGAACTTAACGGTATCAGAGTGGAATAGAGCTGTGTTTTTTGTTGAAAACATTCTTTTACTCACTTATGGATGCTAGGTTGCAGAGTCATGAAGCATGGAGTAAATTCTTGGTGTTCCAGGTTATGTTCATGACTACAATGCGTGCTTCGGATTATGGTCAGACGCTAGGCATGATGAATATTTTGGACCGCATCTATAATCCTTCACCCTTGTATACGAAATGGAGATGGACGGGAGAATCAGGAATATACTACATAGCAACCCACCGACTTGCGTACCTTCAGACCAACTTGAAGAGAATCAAGTGGATGGAGGATTTAAAGATCGTGAAGCTGATCATCTTTGTCAAAGCTCTTGCAAAGGCAACCCTGCATGTTGGCAGTTGGCAAGTCAAGCAGAACAAGCCTGTGTATGAAGAGATGACCCGGGTGATCCCTGCCAATAGGATCAAAGTGCTAGGGCGCTATGAGAAAAACGAGTATCAAAGGAAGGGATACCCCGAGCTTCCTATGACTTATTGTTTTCTAAAAATACACGACCACACTCCATATTATTACTCAGTCCCTGTAGCTAATTGTAACACAATCCTATTTTCCCCAAACTGATGTATCAATCAGCTTGTTCTACTTTTCCAAAATAAATGTACTCAAAGGGCTATGCCTGAACAAGACTTTTTACTATTGTCTATCTTGATTGCAAATGTTAGCTAAGGTGTTAAGCGATTAAATCACTTGGCTAAAAGCTGTGCTAGTCGTATTAACGTAATATGAGAAACGTTTGATAAGTTTTTAATATAAAGAATCTTATTGTCCAGACGCAACTCCAAGCGCAGGTTCCAAGTCCGACTCCTGCACTAAGTTCAACTGTGATTCAAGAGAAGAAGTTCCTTCTCAAACAAATTAAGCCACTTGAGTTTGATGGCAAGGGAAGGACTATTTAAGTCAATGCCGAGATATGGATTGAGTCCATGGAGGACTACTTTGACGCAACAGAAATTGCACCTACTAACCAAGCCATGCTCGCCAAACTTAAGCTTACAGGTGAAGCGAGACTTTGGTGGAAACAGTGGTGCAGAGACCAAGCGATCTTGGAAGGGACAGTCACTTGGGAGAAGCTTAAGGAAGCTATGCGAGGGAGGTATCTGCCACCTGCCTACCGCACACAGAAGATGAATGAAGTCTATGAATTGAAGCAACTTGGACTATCCCTTGATGCATATTATTTAAAGTTAGTTTCTCTCCTAAAGTACACGCCTCCAATGGATATGACACAACAGGTGTCAGAGTTTTATGCTGGGTTGAATCCACCCATAAACACTCGATTGGAATCCATGCGCCCAATGAACCTACAGGATGCACTCATTCGAGCTGCTCTAATAATACAGGAGGTGCAAACCAAACCAAGGAACAACAGGACTTGGTCTTACAGAGATCAGAACAAGGGTATGTCTAGGACTCAGACTAAGAGAGCGTAGGGTCAGAATGAGGGCCAAAGGAAGAAAGCTAGGGCCAATGCTATCAACAACTTTTTTCCTACACAAGGTAATGACTGCAATCTACGTTGCTTCATTGCAACGAGCCCGAACACTTCAAGAGACAGTGTCCCAACCTTAGCAGACGACATCGCCAAGGGCAATTCCAAGGAGCTGCCCATGGATGTCGATGGATCGAAGTGCTCGAAGAATATGATTTTGAAATCAAATATAGGCCTGGAAAAGAGAATGTAGTTGCCGATGCACTCAGTCACAAGGTATTTCTAAACCCTCTTATTTTGCAGGATCTATCAACGGTAAGGTCTCTAGCCACAAAGGTATCAATGCCAAACAGCCCAATTCTTGATCTAGCAAAAGAAGAAGCATATCATGACCCAGTCTATCAGAAATTGCTAAGGGAGATCCCCATCAAGGATCAAGGCCCGAAGCTAAAGATGAAGTATCAATAATTTTTTGTCAGTGGTAGACTTGTCTACTTTAGGATAAGATTATGTATCTCTGCAAGCCAAACTCTCAAGCAGAACTACTTGACATTCCCCAAATGAAATGGGAGTTTATTAGTATGAACTTCATTGTTGGCCTACCCCAAGTTTAGGGAGGATACAACTCTGTTATGGTTGTAGTAGATATGCTCACCAAGGTTGCACATCTCATCCCTGTCAAGACAAACTATAAAGCCTCAGACATCGCAAGATTATTCATCAAGAAAATATTCAAACTGCATGGGTTACCCAGAAGAATCATTAGTGATCATGACTCTCTCTTCACATCACACTTCTGGAGGGCTATTGGGACTCAACTCTGTTTCAGTACAGCTTATCATCCCCAAACTGATGGTCAAACAGAATGAGTCAATCAAGTCATTGAAGATATGCTTAGGGCATACTGCTGTCGCAAACCCAAAAGGTGGATTCAATATTTTCCACTAGTTGAGTTTCCCTACAATGCTTCTTACCAACAAAGTATTCAAATGACCCCTTTTCAAGCATTGTATGGGCACGATTGTCGTACCCCTTTGAGCTTCTTGGATCCAACTTTGAGGGTAGAAGCTTCAAGGCAGATGCTGGAAGACATGGATGATCAAATCAAGTCAATAAGACAGGACATCCAAGCTGCCAAGGATAGACAGAAGGCTTACGCTGACTTGAGACGGCAAGACAGGTCCTTCATTGAAGATGATATGGTCTTCATCCGCGTACACCCTAAAAAGAGCTCACTGTCCTTGGGAGAGTATGAGAAGCTAAGTCCAAGGTATTGTGGACCTTATAAAATCACTAAGTGCCTAGGACCTAATGCTTACAGTCTACAACTGCTAGCAATCCTAAAGATTCATAATGTATTCCATGTTAGCCTATTGAAAAAATATCTACCTAATCCAAATCATGTACAAATTGTAATGCCTAGCCAAGGAGTCCTTGAGCTACGGCCTAATAAAGTCCTAGATGTCACGGAGAGGCATTTGAGGTCAAGGACCTTGAGAGAATACCTCATCCAGTGGAAAGATTATCCCAAAGAGGATGCCACCTGGATGGATGAAGATACTCTCAACCAACAATACCCCTGGGTCCTCTCGAGATGAGAACATCTCGATTCCTCTAAGGGGGAGAGGATGTAATAGTCTCGTGTTTTCTCCCCCATAGGAACACCCCCCCTTTTTCATTTCAAAAAAAATTATTATCAACAGTTCAAATTTTTTTAACCCCCCTCTCTCTCCCGACAACACGTCGGGGAGAGAGAGAGAGGGAGTGGTGGTGATGGAGGGCATGCAGCCCCCCAGGTGGGAGGGGTGGCCATGCCACCCACCTTCTCCCCCCTCCTATATAAGGGGAGGCCCCTCCCCTCCCTCGGCTCCACAGGAGAGCGCCCCCCTTCCCCTATGATATCACCTTCTTCCTCCAACAGCAGCGGCAGTAGCCCCCTAGCTTCATCAGTCGTCCCTTCCCCCCCTCCCCGCTCATCAACAGCTGCGCCCCCCCTGGGCCTTCGGATTAAGTTCTACGCCCCCCCCTCAGACCTGCTGTGACTACGCACTCGGCATACGCTGCAAGCCACCCCCCTAGGGACCTGCTAGATTTTCAAACTCCAAAAAGTCCTCCAAAAAATATTTTTTACAATATTGCAAAACACTGTCAAGGTCCCAATCAGGATTAAAGACATTCTTAACAACTCCATAGAATGAGAGATCCATGCCATTCTGAAGGATAAAGTCAAGAAGCCTCTCTAATGGAGTGACATCAGTAAGCTCTGATACTCCAAGAACTCTCATTGCCGACTTTCCCTTCCCTGGAGATGTGCTTGGCATTCTGACACTGGTGGCAAAGAATGGGAAAGAAACAGAATGCACAGGCTCATCACATGTTGAAGCCCTTGAGCCTCTTGAAAGCCTTCTCCTTTTCCCAGTTCCTGGCAGAACCTTGGAGCCCAGAAAATCTGTCGGTTCAGACATGTTTCCAACTTTTGCTTGATACGGCGCAATGAGACTCAAATGCTAGACACGGATGTTCGTACTCGCGCCGTATTGGGAATGCAAACCAGAACAACTCAAAGCAAAGGGCCGCAACCAAAACGACGCGACAAGGCAAAACCCAAATCAGCAATCACGTGCCCTCACGCAGTATAGGATTAGGAGTCTGGAAACGAACGCCGAGCCGAAGCAAGACAAGAATAGCTAAGCCCAAAACGATGCGAGCAAGCAAAAGCACAAAACAAGAATACTCGCTCTCGCGCCGTATCGGGAGAAAAATGAGAAGTCCGCAAAGAAAGCCGAAAAAGCTGTACAGATGACGGACACCCCCTTATGTAGGGCGTGCAATAATGCCATGTGGCACTAGCCATTGGGCAACCGACACATGGCACTATTCGTTGGGCGACATGTGGCCAACAAACACGTGGACCGATCATTAGTCAACACGTGGCATATGGACGTTAGGTGGACACGTGGCACAATCAAGGCGAGACACATGTCTGACACGTGGCACGGTTGACGAGGGTATATAAGGGACCATTTTGCTTACGTATACACTTTTAATTCTCTCGAGCTCTCGCGCCTTGCTTGCCCAATACGAAGCGATCCCAGTGCTGCGTCTACTGCATAACTGTCCTCTCGCATCATATCGGTTTCCATCCCCCGATTCAGAGCGAGGGTGCTTTTGCCTCTTTCTCAATTTCCTCATTTTGTGCCGTTTCGTGGCCATTTTCCTTACGACTCGCTATGTTTTTGTGCATGCTTGATCGATATACGGAGCAAGGGCATCCTTCGATGGTCTACCTAGTTGCCATCTCGCGTCATATCGGGATTTCTTATCTCGTTGTCCTCATCTCCGATACGGCGTGAATGTGACCATACATCTTGTTTGTTTGTTCCTTCTCGCACCGTATCGTGCCTGCTGCGTTCTTGTCAGATTTTCGAGAAAATTCCTATATCATTTTTGTCTTTTTGGCTCTTTTATTTTCTCCTCTGCATGGCAAGGACAAAGCAAACTGCAAGAAAATTTTATGTGGATAGGAGGGACAGTGGGGGTAGAAGGAAGTTACAATTTGATGAATCTGAGGAGGAACCCTCTTCAAATATTGCTGAGGTTGGGCCATCAGAGGCCCCAAAGCATTTTGCCAGAGAGATCCCCCCTACACCAGGTGTTGGCCTAGCATCTTCCATGGAGTTAAAGCATTTCAGTGCAGAGAATGTTTATTCTCCTGAAGTTGAAGAAGTAAAGGGCGAGACTTCCCCTGTGAAGGATTCATCCCCTCCAATTGCACCTAAGCCTACTTCTGTTGGAGCCAGTGAGCCTCCCAAGCCACAAAAGAAAAAGAGGATGTCCCGGTTCTTCTACATGCAGAGATGTTTTAGTGAGATTAGAAAAGCCCAGAGAGCTACAGAGCACGTGATTCCAAAGGCTTCTTTCATAAGAGTTGTTAAAGAAATCTCTGATAGATTGTCTAGAGTGGCAACTCTCTCTGGTCTAAATAAGAAGTGGCAACTCTCAGCAATTCTTGCTCTACAAGAGGCTGATGCTTACATTGCTACTGCGCATGCTCATAGAATTACCCTTATGAATAAAGATTTCAGCATGATCAGCAGAATCAGCTATAGGTTCGATAAAGTGTTGAGGCCCTTGCCTTCCAAACGATCAAAAAGCCTTTGAAATCCTTAACATTCCCCCGAAATTGTCCAGGAAAGAAAAAAAGCTAAAGGTTGAGGATGTAACTCACCTTTACTCTACAAGGGGTGCCACTCAGCAGGAGTCTATCTTGAGTGAAAAAATTTAGGAGGTATTGGAAACTGAAGATGAAGTTTACAAGAGGAAAGCCGCATCACTTGCTCCCATCAACAACGAGAGGATGGGTAAAGTGTATGGGAAAATAGTTGTGAATGTTTCTGCGGAACCTAAGGAGGATTACCTTAGTATATCTCCCAAGGACAAGCCCATGTTGGAGAAAAGGCATGTCCAACTATCTGACTCCGTTGTCTTTTGTTGCATAAGGTAAGGCTTATAGGTTCAAGTATATTTTATATGTAATTCGTATTGATTTTGATCGATTAAAATAGCTTTTGCTATTGACTGCAGGGCATTCGTCTGCTCTCTCACTCTTGATATCCGTAGAGCCATATATGTTGTTGATCCACTTCTCTCAGTGGAACTATTTGCAAGATCTGGGTCTAATATTACACCATTCTTTCGTACTTTTGATAGTGTGACAAATTACCACATCTTTTTCCCTTATGTAGAAATGTATTTTTCTTTTCTGTAGAGGAAAATTTATATTCATTTGCTTTCACCCTTCTGCTCACCTCTATTTTGAATTTGCAGAGGGCATTGGATTCTTATCTATATTAAGTTTGTTACTAGAAAAATTATCTTTATGAAATCTCTCAGCGGTATTCATGACCAAGCACGAATGTATGTTGAAAGAAAATTACTTGCTTTGATTATATTTACAAAAAATATTTTGAACTTACAAAGTTTCCTTTTGTAGTGCTGGTAGACTTGTTTCTACATTTTTGGATATTACATATGAGGATCTTGCTGATCCTCAAAAGCCTTATACGTTTCTTCTACAAGAAGTTACATTGCAAAGCGATGTGCATTCTTGTGGATGGAGAGTTATATCAAATATTTGCAGAACAGTGGATTCAAAGTTGTTACAAATAGAAGGAGTGAATGTAAGTTAATTTCATTTGATTTTTGTGTAACCCTTATCATGATGTCTTTGCACTAGCTTATAACATTTATTCTTACAGTGTAGCGACTATCCTGATTCGTATGTTTGGTGGATAAGGGAGAGATGCATTGAGCTGATTTTGGACAAGGAAATCACACCATATGATCCTGACTCCCCTCTTCCTCCCAAAACTTCAATGGCCAAGGGCACAAGCAAGGGAAAGGGTAAAGGCAATGGTAAGGGCAAGGGCAAGGGCAAAGGCAAAGGCAATGGCAATGGCAATGGTAATGGTAATGGTAAGTCAGCCACAAAGACCACTGCTGCAGAGTCTAAAAGAAAAGGAATGCCAATGCTTTCTCCTCTGAAATTTGATCCATCCCCTCTTAAATCCCAAGAAAAGAGAGTACCTGTAAAGGTGAAATTCTTTCAAAAATCAAAGAAAGGCCTTGTGAGAAAAAACATCTTTGAAGAAATCAATAAAGAAGCCACAAAGCCAACAAAGGAGAAGGCAGTAGATAAAGAATCAAAAGAGCAAACATAAGCATACACAGGCCTTATTATTTTGGCTTTGTACATTTATATGACATTTTTGTACCTCATGATGTAATGAACTTTTTCACTTATAAATCGAATGTAATGTACATTTATTTCTATACATTCGAAAGGCAACTTGGTTCATGATAGCTTATGAGTTTCCACTAAGAAATATCTTAAGGATAGTCAATTAAGATAAATTCCTGCAAAGTTTTCGTTCTCAAGGCTCAAAACTCACAATTGTGGGAGATAAACAACTCGTACAAGAGAAAGAGCGCTTGGCCCTTTTACCAATTGTTATGCCATTCACTTTGAACTTATATCTAGGGGATGTATTGTCTAGCAATTCCAAGGTATCCCTCACATCTTTCAGACTCCAATTGGAAGTAACATTCACCTTCTTTACTTCTTCATGCGGCAAAACGTGCACCACAAGTTTATATGGTGTGCAATCTGTATTGGAATCCAAGGGAAGTAGCATTCACCTTCTTTACTTCTTCATGCGGCAAAACGTGCACCACAAGTTTATATGGTGTGCAATCTGTATTGGAATCCAAGGGAACCCAAATACCCAATCTTAGTTTGTATCTCCTGTAATCAAAGCCCAAAGCAAGAGTTTGGCGAGGGATACTATAAGCCAAAGCCAAGGATTGAGGGCATGCACTGCACCTCAAGATATCACCCTTATGGTCACACTCTCTAGATTTCCAAAGCATTCCTATAGTGTTGTCCAAATCCTCTTCCGAAAAGTTTCTACTTAGCTAGGATACCTTCGTTCTTTATAAATTTGTTGTTTTGAAGCAAGCCACGAAGATATAGAGGGGTACAAACCATGATAAACGTATTCTTCTTGAGATCCTTCCAGCTATCATGGACTTTTGAATATCCTGAGATATTTTGAATTTGAAACTCAGCACTGTTACCTTGTCAGGAATCTCCTAGTTTAGAGATGAAAGGCTTGGCAATGTGGCAAATCTTCGATATTCTCATACCTATCCGCTTTAGAGGGAACCATATACTATGCATAATATATAAAAACCTTGCATTCACTAAAAAAAGACATAGTTTGATCGGCATAAATAATATCTGCCAATACCTTATGAATGGCATGGAAAGTCCCACTTAGGCTTTCCACAAGTTTCCATTCAATACTTGTTGATGGAAAGATATCTGCAATGACAAATCGGTTGTTAGTACTTGCCTAAATGGAAAATAATTACATACGTTATTCAACTAATAACTTACAATGTGTTTGTTGGGGAACACGTTCGTTTGGAGGCAAGTGCATATCCTTGGCCATGTAAACATGTTGCACCTTGACAAACCACCCTTCGGGCATAATTTTGAAGGCAATGATACGCCCCTTCCAGTGATGTTTTATATCATCTCGTTTTCTTCTTTTCACCTTATGAGAGCCCTTGCAAGATGGCAGCATGGTAACCCAATCGTTTACAGTAAAGGTTTTGGGCTCCCAATTTCCATCTACTCCTTGGCTATAGACTGTGCAAGAGTGTATTAAACGAGAAGGGCGCCTAGAGGAAGCCATGAAAAGAATGAAAGCGCAGAGAAAGAAGCTCAAAGAGGGGTGAATGAACTAAAAAGTAGCGCCAAGAACACAAATGAGTATGTATTGGGCACCAAAAAGAATATTGAAAGATCTCCCGACTTTCAAAAAACTCATTATTAATTTCGTCACATCTCTGTCACATATTTTATCAGATTTGTGAGTAAATAACATCTTTGGGACTCCAAAACACGTTTAGACTTTAGGGATTTTGGCTAAAAAAGAAGAGAGAATCACGAAATGGACTCTAAAAAAGAGGAGACAAGAATACCATATTCTTGCACACTATGCAAAATCTCTTTGGCCTATTTCTTAATCCTGTGATTAACAAAAGTGCATTTTTGGAAGTATTTTTTGCCCTAATGCTATGGCCGCATGTGAGGTGGTATGGCTGCAAAAGTTATTAGGTAATTTGGATGTGCAAGGAGATGGTCTAATTGTCATTCATTGTGATAACATGAGCACCATACAACTAGCTAGGAATAATCTTCCATGCTAGGACAAAACACATTGAGGTGCACTACCACTTTGTGAGAGAGAAGGTACTTGCACGAGAGATTGACTTGGTATATGTCTAAACACATGATAAGATAGTTGACATTTTCACAAGGGCATTAGGTACAAAGAAGCTTTGAAAGTTCTAAATCTTACTTGGAATTGCAGAGATAGAGTTGAGCTTGAGGGGGAGTGTTGAGCTGGCAATCTCAACACATGCGGACATTGATGATGGACTGCCTAGCTAGATGGTTCTGCACATCTACACTTAGCATGTTGGTGGTCATCATGATACTCACATGGCCATTGACTTATCACTTATTATATTTATTTTGTTACACCTACCTACAGTTGGCAAAGAAATAGCACCAGTCAATTAGTGTAGTCTGTTATGCACTGTTTGACTTAGTAGGCCACTTTTCTGTATGTTGTATCTTATCTATACATTGTATTGTGTGTAGAAGAAGAAGAAGAAATGTGCAAGAAAACGTTTTGGCCTCCATCTCTCTTCTTGTGTTCTTGAGTGAGCTTCCTCTTGTGAATAGTGTGTATTTTGTGCAACTACTCAAGCAAGTTCCCCCACCACGCGATTCTTGACACTTCACAATGTGCTACCCCGTCTAGAAGAGGAGGTTCACCTAATGCCTCAACTAGGTAACTTTTATTATTATGGTCAAAGATTCACCACTTTTTGCTTGCCGTTTGGAAATTCCCAATCCTCAAGAGCTATGGACTCGGTGTTCTCCCTAATACCGTCATGGAGGCATTTGCTCACTTTCCATCACCCCTTCTTTATCTCAACATTTGAGCATAGCCACATTGTCTAGATCATATCAACAAACATTGCCTTGTTAACCTCCTTCCACTGTGCATATGAGGTGGATTAGTCCATTGTGAGAGTCACTAGGCTAGTGCTAGGCCTCCCTTCTATCTAGTGTGACCACCAAACTTTTCAAGCACAAAATAGGCAAAGGATAGTGACAACAAGTTGACAACTAACTAGTCATAGTTCCCATGGGTAGCCTGCAAAGTCTAGTACCATGTTGTTAGTATGCAATTTTGAATGTATAACACCAGCACTATGCATAGTCTTCATTCCATCCACCAACATATGAATAATTTTTGACATATAGCCAATTATGCTCACAATTCTTTCTCTCTCCTCTACATCAAGCATCATGTTTGAAATTAATGGAGGATTGTGTAGGCACTCAATTATTCTTCTATATTTACATTGATGCGCCCCACATGCCAATATATCATTTATCATACCACCATTAAAGAGAGGAAAGATTGTAACCAATGGAGCTCACAAGTTGAGGCAATGCATCTCACAATTGATGCACTGACCTTTTGCATCCCACGGTCCACCTAGAATTACTATAGATTGGCATTGTTAAAGTCATTGTATATTTTGATGTAATATTTTAAAATTTGAAGAAAAATAACTAATGTTGTCTATGGTGGCTTTGACACATTGTCCAAACGAACCTTGGCCCTCCATGGCTTGATGGCATTGAATGGAATACCAATTGTTGGCATGCATTTGTGATTTCACAATGTGCACATAATAGTTCTTACCCTTGTGAGATCATCTTGTTGCCTTGTGGCATTGAAGCTAGGACTTGCACATGTGGTAGTCTTCAATCACTTTGGAAGAGAGGTTGCACGAGATAAATCCTAAGTGTGCCTTGATCATACTACCTCCTTTCTTCACTTTATGTTCCACACTACTAACTTATCCTTTGATGTAGATGTCGGTGCCAACTCCCGAAGATCTACAAGCATCTTGGGGAGCGTTTTCAAGTAGTGTGTGACGCAAAGATGCAAGTTCTTCTCATAATCCCAAAGCACATCAATGACCGCGTGTGGAAGCCCTTGCTGCTACTACAACATGATAGGCATGGCTGCACATGCCTGATTATAGAAGTTAACAAGGATAATATAAGTTTCTATTGATGAGTAATATCTCCTATTTTGCTACATGATATAGCCTCTATCAATAAAATATATAGTGATCTAAAAACGTTAAGTGCCATCTTCACAAATCACAAACTCTCTACAATAACGAAAAACAAGCGTATAAGCATGGTGGAAAACCCTAAACCTATGAATTGCAAAGTTAGATCACTTAAATATAGACCTATGGCAAAGGCTTGAATATAAACTGCATATAAAGTTATGATGAAGACTTGATAAATGTCACAAATCACAAATCACAATTAAGAAATACACATGTATGGAAACAAAATATTATAATCTGCAATGAAATTACGTAATTGCATGCTATAACAGATGTTGGAAATGTAATGTAAATTGCATTAAGTCCTTGTACATTTTATTAGAAAACACAATAGAGAGAGAGAGAGAGAGAGAGAGAGAGAGAGAGAGAGAGAGAGAGAGAGAGAGAGAGAGAGAGAGAGAGTTTGAGACTGAGACTGATAGGGGAGTATACTTGGTTTAATGAGAGACTAAGAAATAAGGGAAAACTGAGCAGCATTGATCCCTCTGTCTGTAAGGCATAGTCTCACACTGGCCCCCTAAAACAATGCTTAATCAATTCTAAATCTCCACCCTTGGATGGTCACGATTCGTCCTTTCCCAAATTTTTGGAGAATTTGCTCGGCTAACTGGGTCCACCCGGTCATAGGATAGTTTTATTGAGAAGGTTGTCCATCCGCTTGCCATTTTTAAACATAGCGTATTTTAGTTTTTGAAACAAGCATGCTATGCACATTGTGAAACAAATAAATACAACTTCCTTAATTAATATGAGCATAGGGTTCATTGTCACATTTCTTATGTACAAACATAAAAGTATTAATTTGGAAACAAAGTATTTATATATTGTAATATTTACATCTGCTCCGAAGAAGAGCAAAACCAACCCCAAACCTAGGTTGCTACCTTACCTTGTTCATACCAAGCATTCTAATGCTAAATCCAATTGGGCTTACATAGGTTTCTTTCCTTATTAAAGGACTAGGTACAAGATTATATCATCTACTAGTTTTCATCCACTATATTAAGGAAGAACCTTCCTATTCAGATGACCTCATATACCTAAGCAGTGGTTAGCCACCTTAAGCATACATATGATTTTTGTGTAGTAAATCCAAAACAATGCAAAGATGTTTCTTATGTTCCTCTTTTGATTTATTTAAGACTATTATATCATCAAAGAATACAATGACAAGACCTTAATAATCTAGAAAAATTATATGTATCATTGAGGCAAATATAGCTGGTGCATTAGTAATACCAAAAGGCATAATAATAAATTCATAGTGACCAAAATATGTCCTAAATGATATCTTAAATACATCAACTGAATCTCTAAAAGTGGAGATTTCATATTTTCCATGTTTACTTCGTTAATGTTGAAAGGTGGTGACATGATGGAAATCATATGATGCAAAGAATAGATTTGAAGAAAACCTACAGCGTAGGAATACGTCTTTAAGGATCCTGCAACATAAAAGACTCCGCAGGTGTAAAACCTCTTATAGAACTCGTAAAATTATCTTGTTGCATACGGACATAAAATAGTCCAAGGCTCTTTCACATAGAAGTTAATGCTTATAGGTGTAGTTATACATGTGAGTTACTGCATAGGAACAATTTCTTTACCCATTTGAAGATATTAAAAGAGTTGGGTGTGAAAGGGCTTTAATAGTGCCCCTCATCCCCTTCTTAAAATATGACAGTGTTGCCTGAGATAAAGAATGAGTTAAAGCTTGAAACTTAAATGAATGACATGGTGGTGACCCAAGACAAAGGCATAGGCAGCGTCAACCGTCTTTTGGCGGAGGAGATCAAAACGATGGCATTTAGAGCAACAGATGGTGGTTTTGTAGGATAGCTCAGCAACATAATCAAATCGGTGTAAGCTAATCTAGCTCTCCATCCTTGTGATTGAAAACCTCTTTCTCTTTTTTTGAGATTAGTCTTGTGGTTTTGAAGAAAAGAGAAGGAAAGTAACCTTATATGAAACCTTTGGAAATGTGTCTTTTTCAACCTTTGGATCCTTCTTTCTTGAAATTCACCCTTCCATACTTTGATCGAAAAAACTAATGGTTAAAAGCTTTCGTTCATTGGATATTGGTGTGATACTTGATGTGGATGATGATGAAACCTTCAAGATGGATGGATGAATCCCTTGTTGATGGTGGCTCACAGTCCAATCAGCTTGCTCTAATACCAATGTTGCTTGCCTTCACCATAGAATAGAACATAATTGAGAATAAAATAAATAGAAAACAAATCTCATGAGAGAAGACAACACCAAGAACTTGCACTACACAAGATGGTTATAATCTCCCCCCATGCATAGGTGAACACCTCCCCCATGCATGTATTTATAATATTAAAGTAAACTTTTATACCCAAAACATATTGAAAGCATCTTTTTTGTGTTCCTTGCTTTTCCTCACTTTGCTTGACTTACTTTTGGTGCAAATAAATCAAAACACACTCTATTCTAAAAGGTTTACAAAAAATAGGATTTTGTCTTCTCTAATAAATACATTTAAAAAAAATTTATTGCGCACGTGTGGACACAAAGTCCTTGCACTAATAGGTGTATACAAAATATAATGCTTCCAACAATATTTTTTCACGCTAAAGAGTACATAAATTCCACACACAAAATTGCGCACTCCAAAAATAATAATTCCACTTACTCCATCTAATTATGTGCTCACCACAACACAACACATATTAGTATCCTTGTATCTATCTGCTAAGCATAATGCAACTAGTACCGTACATGTATGTTCACATGATAAGTTACAAATTATGTAACAAATAAATAAAATACAGAATAAATTCCAATAAAATACAGTGATAATTCAATAATTTCGGTAAAATACTATGATAAACATAATTCCATAATAGAGAAGATGGGATATAAGAGATCCTAGTGCAGTGCTTAAAAAGAACGTGTAGATTAGTGCATGTGTCCCTCTTTGTCCTAGTGAAGTGCATGGATATAGAGTTCAAGAAGATATATGTCTTGCTCATGTAGCTTGGCTTCCAACATCGAACATTTAGACTAGATATTCCTCCTCAAATCCATAATTCTTTTCATATCAATTTGTTGAAACCATTCAAGGGAACATCTCTAGTTACTCTTGCAATTGAAGATCCACCTTTGTTGGCGGCTAATACTAAAATTTTAGTTCTTGAAGTAATCCTTGATCATGACCATACTACTACCCTAACATGCAATCAATACCATAGGTATTTGGTTAAGTGTAGAAAACATTTAGTGGAAGAATCACAATGGATATAGAGGTCAACCCCAACTCTGCAATATGATAATCTAATTAATGCATATACCACTCACAATTACATTAAATATTCCATAGACATAGATTCACAATAGAAAGCAATGTTTTGTGTAAAATCCATAGAATATTATAGTGCGAATTCGATGTAGGAGACAGTACTTACATGTGGTCGGCCACCTTTGCCTTTTTTTTTTTGAGCTATCAACTAGGGATAGTTGATTTTTAACCCCCAAGAAATGTTATGAAATTATGTTCATTATGGTATTCTACTAAATTATAGAATTATGTTTATCTTTGTATTTTACCAAACTTATGGAATTATCATAGTATTTTATAGAAACTTATTATGAATTCTATTTATTTTCCATATAATCTATGACTTATCATGCAAACGCATGTGTACGGTAGTGGTCGCATTATGATTGGAAGATAGATGGAAGGATACTAATGTGTGTTGTGTTGTGGTGAGTAGATAATTAGATGGAGTAAGCAGAATTATTATTTTTGAAGTGTGCAATTTTGTACGTAGAATTTATGCTCTTCAACATGGAAAAATATTATTGGAAGCATTATATTTTGTATGCATCTATTAGCACAAGGACTTTGTGTGCACACATGCACAATATATTTATTTTTAATGTATTTATTAGAGAAAATAAAATACTATTTTTGTAAACCTTTTAGAAAAGATTGTGTTTTGATTTACTTGCACCAAAAGCAAGTCATGTGAAGTGAGGAAAAGAAAGGAACACAAAAAGGGTGCTTTCAATGTATTTTGGGCACAAAAGTTATTTTTAATATTATAAATACATGCATGGGGGAGGTGCTCACACATGCATAGGGGGAGATTGTACCTAATCTAGTTTCATGTAAGTTCTTGCTGTTCTATTCTCTTATGCAATTTGTTCCCTCTTTATTTTATTCTCAATTATGTTCTATTCTATGGTGAAGGCAAGCAACATTCTCAATATACTTCCATGCCATTGGGTCAATGTATTGTTAGGCACCTTTTCAATGCAGTGCATGCTATGAGGCCCACTAGAGCTATATCGAGTAATCCTAGATCCACATGTACATGAGAGAAAAACATCATAGAGCACACACCTCATTCCATAATACATTAAGAAACTTTGCCACCAATTTAGGAATCATAATTTGAGAGAGCTAGGGGTTGGTGAATCCCTTAGAGTTCTTCTAAGTGTAGGGTGGAGAGGAGTTTCATTATCAACTGAGAGGAAAGATTTGAAGAGTAATTGACCTAAAAGCATAATTAAGAAACCTTGTTTGCATAATGCATTATGCATGGAGCACAATAGCCCCGGCTAGGCACAAGTATGTTTTTCAATGCATTTCATCCATAAGTGAGCACAGCTTGACTAATGTGCTTGGCATGACTTCTTTGGTGAGGTGGGATAGTGGTGCGATGATGAGGCTATAATCCTTAATGAACCTTCTACAAAATACCGTGAAGCCTAGGAAATCTCACATTTCCCACTCACGGTCTTCAACATGGGCCAATTCTTGATGGCTTCTACCTTCTTGGGGTCTGCTTTAATACTGTCGGCCTCTCCTACAATGAATCCTAGGAAATCTTATTCCTTTACTGCAAACTCGCATTTTTCTGGCTTGGCATATAGCTTGTGTTGTTTCAACTTCTCACAAACTAAGCATAAGTGTCTTTTGTGTTCCTCTAGATTTTTGCCATATACTAGGAGATCATCGATGTAGATAATGACAAAGACATCTATTTTGGGCCTAAAGACTCCATCCATGAGGCCACAAAATGTGCTTAGCCCATTACTCACTCCAAAACCTAAGACTAGCCATTCAAAACTGCCATATCGAAAGCTGTTTTGGGGATATCTTCTTCTGCTATGAGAATATGATGGTAACCTAACCTAAGGCCTATGCGGCTAAAGTATTTGGCTCCATGTAGCCTATCTAAGAGGTCCACAACTAGAGGCATGTGATATTTTTTTTAATAGTGATTTTATTAAGGGCCCTATAATCTACACATAGCACGAGTCCCCAATCATTCTTCTTGACAAACATTGGGGAACCGAAGGGGGATTTGCTAGGTTGGATGAAACCTTGTTCTTCTAATTCATGCAACTGCTTCTTCAACTCCATGAGTTTTGTGTGATTCATACGATAAGGGGCTCTAGTCGGTGTGACGGATCATGGAATGAGTTTGATCTTGTGATCCACATCTCTTTTGGGTGGTAGGCCCTTGGGTAGTTCTGCTCACATTACATCCTTAAACTCCTCAAGTATTTCCACCACTTATGTATTACAGGCTAGGGTTTGGGCTTTTTGGTGACCTCCTGCTCTATGGGTCAAATCATGCATGGATACACCATGTCTCCTTGCTTTACTGACTTCTCCACTTGCTTGGCACTGCAGGTCATGATGCAAGTCCTGATATGGTTAGTTGACCTGGAAAGGCGGTGCTTGGGTTGATGCTCCTGGTTGGCTTATACTTGGTTTCACGGTTTGGCATGAGGCTCCATGCTTATTCTCCTTCATTTGCACTTTGATTGATGTTCTGCTTGGCAGTTGCATTCTTTCACAAGGTACTCTAATGCCTTCTCCTTGTATATTCAGCATCATCTCATTAACTCCTTTCCCAAACATTGTAATGACATACTTGTCATAGATTTCCAAGCCTAATATGACTTCAAAATTGTCCATGGGGAATGACTAAGAAGTTGAGTTTGGCTTTCCACTTCCCTGCTTCTACTTCTAGTGCAAAGACTTGTTTCACCTCCTTGGCTTCTCCTTGTGCAAAAGTTATTGTTAATCCTTCTGGGACCTTAGACAATTTTAGCCCACGTTTGGCTACACAGTCTGGTGTGATGAAGTTGTGGGTGGCCTTTGTGTCCACCATAATGGCTTGATTCCTTTCACTCACTCTGGCCTTGATGTATAAGTATTGGACTGCTGCTACACAGGCCGCCATGCATTAGGGAAGAGCACTGAATGTCCCCACCCTTGGATGGTCTAGGATTTCATCACTTTCACCGGGGATTTCTTGGATGCACGAGGGTTATAGTTCCTCTCCTCCATATGCACTAGTGGCTGCCACTCTAGACTTGCTTGATGAGGTTGTGTCATCCATGGGGCATCTATTTTGATAGTGGGGTCCCATACACTTGAAACATCTAATTCTTGTGGTTGGTTTTGGGGTCTCCACCATGATGTATTTGATCCCGTAGGCCCATATGATGCACTCGGCGTTGGTCTATAGTGGTTACCCCCCCATCTGCCAATTTATCCTCTTGGTACTAAGGCAGATTGTGACACGGTGGGGGTTATGCTTGAGATTTGACTCTGCGTCTCCAGGAATGGGCCTCTAGGGGTATTGGGTCTCGAGGTCTAGGAGTTCTTGTTGAGGTTGGTGTTGAATCTGATCTTATTCCCTTGGGCTGTCCTCCTCCCTTCTAGATCCACTAATCTTTCAGCCATCCTCATGGCCTCAGCTAAACTGGTTGGCTCCTGTCTCTTTATATCTCTTTTGGCCCATTCTTGCATGCCTAATAAGAATCCATGTAGCTTAATGTCAGTGTCCATGTTGGGTAACTACGGCATGAGCTGCCTGTATTTGTTGGCATACTTCTTCATCTTCCCTTTGTCTATTTAAGGCTTCTCCATTCATCTCTAACTTTGAATTTCTCCATCTTTGGAATGAAATAGTATTTGAGTTCCTCTTCGAGTTCTTCCATGAAAATATGGTGTGCTGTTGCTCCTATTCCAGCAGGTACCAACTAGTAGCATCTTCTTCTAAGTAGATTGTTGCCACCTCTTTCTTCCTATCTTCAGTGATCCTGGCATAGTTCAAGTATCTATCTACCTCGACGATCCATTTCTTCAGGACCAACCTGTCTCTCTATCTCCTTTGTACTTGTTGGGTTGGGGCATTTTGAACTTGCTGTATTTATCTTCTAAACTATTGCTCTCCTCCTCTTCTCTATGGTTGTGTCTTTTGTCCTTCTTCTTACTTCCTCCTTCCACTAATTTCTCCTTGTCCTTTCTTGTAGCTTGTGCCCTCCTAGAAGTCTCCTCTCTCCCTAACCTATCCATCTCCTCTGGTAATTTATGCCTTCTCTCCTCTTCTTGTTGCTGTAACACCCACTCTCTGTAACACTGCTCCACTTCTTGTTTTCTTCTCCTTTCCTCTTCCTCCTCTTTCATCTGCATGTTCGAGTGGTGGTTGTGCCGTAGGGAAGCCATATCACGTCTTCAGGTGTTGGCTGGTGTTGGGGTCGCTATGTTGGGGTCATCACGCTTGGGGTCAACGTGATGGGGGTTGATGTGACAGAGGTCATCACAAGCGACATGAGGTGACACAACGTGGGTTGTTTCAACATGATCTCTTTGGGGCATTGGATCTCCTCTCCTACTTCCATAAGCACTTCTTCACTCTGAGAAAGAGTTGCTCTGATACCAAGTGTAATGCACCTACACTCGTTCACTCACTCAATACAGCACATAAAGGTAACATGATATGTGAGAGCAAGATATACTCTAAAAAATATTCTAAATGACGATTTTTTGTGAACACTATTGGTGATAAAATAGCTGAAAAAACTAGCGATAAAAGTAATCACGTGCTAAGCAAGAGGAGCCTATCTAGAAGGTGGTGATAGTTTTCCTCGGGTTCACAGGAGGTTGAGGTGGCAAAAATTGGTAGTAATTGATGAGGTTCATAAGAGGTGCTTGTTGATCATGGGGAGCTAGTTGCTGAGTACAATGTGGCTAACTAAGATGCCTCGAGGAGATACCTTGATAGCACATTAAAACATAGCTATCAAAGTATTGGTCAATGTGTAAATTATTTTTCCTAGATCTTGATATGATACATAGAGATGTACAACCTTTCATGTCATCATATTTTGATGCTAGAAGTTTAATGATTGAAGAGCTTTGGTTGGGTTGACTTCCTTTTCCTTCATGTTGTTTTCGTGGCCATTTAGTACATAGTGATTAAAGAGCTTTGGTTGGGGCTAACCTCCTTTTCCTTCATGTTGTTTGCAGGGCCCTTTAGTACATGGTGTGCATATGGGCCTCATTATGATGTTTGTTCATAAAAATACACTATGAGTTATGTTGCTGAAGATGGCATCCGTTGGTTAATGTTCTTGTAGTTTATGACAGGGTTGAAAATTTTACATGGTGATCTAGAATTTGCCTTGTATTTTGATACTAAGAAGTGTGAGTCTTTTGGTTCTATTGAAACACATGTAATTATTGGATGTTCTTGGTGCTTAGGTCATTCCTTTTATATGCTCTTGAATGTTGAAAGGATGTAGTTGATGATTAAAAACTCAAAAGATCTAGTCAAATTGATTCTCCCAAATAACCCACAAGGCATTGCAAAAGAACCATGCTTGTGTCTTGGTCTCTCAAAGGTTCAAAACAATTGACTAAGTAAAATTTGGATTTAGGTTTTTGAACTCTTTGTTGTGGTTTCAAGTGCGAAAACTCTCCTTGAGCAGAAAAGAAAACTTTCCTACTTCCTTTCTCTCTTTCTCTCTCCTCTCTATAATCCTCTCTCTTCTCTTCTCCCTCTCCAGTCCTCTTCATCACATTTCCTTGCATGCTACTTAAGTTTAGCATTGAAACTTGATACAAAGAGAGCTTTTAGACTACCTGCATGCTATAGAAACCTAAGGTTCATGACTATATTCCTAATGTAAGTTTGAGAATGGATGTTGAGAATCTTGAACTTTCATTGTTGAAGATGTTGATAGTTTAGAAGGGGATTATGAGTGACAAGAGAGATATTCCCACTAGGATTTCTCTATTGAGTAAGGGCATAGAGGCCATGAGGAGTTGAAAGAAGATTTTCAAGTTGATTAAAGGATTATTATTATCATTGATACATTTTTGGGTTGTTGGACATTGGTCTTTAGACATTGTGTGTGAGTTTGATTCAAAAAAACCCTAGCGCTAGGTCACTAAATCCTACTAATGCTCCTTAGATCCTCAACCTCCGTGCCTATGAGGGTTTCCCCTTTCAGCTAAGTGTATGTCATCCTTCTTTGGTGGCCCCATTGAGGAGTGTTGAGATTGATTTTAGTGCTTTAGAATCAAAAAATTTCAAACCAAAAGAATGGCCAACTTGTTTCTTGAGTTTCAGGAGACAAATGCAAAAGTCCCCCAAAGGTTTTTGGAAAGCCTAGAGTTGAGTTGTCTAGTGCATAAGTGACCAATCTCAATGACAAGCTTTGAATTTTTAAGGTTTAGTTGCTAGGAGAGGGTTGTTGCTAGATAGAGAACTTTGAGTGAAGATTGAGTTGACAAAGACCCCACAAGAGTTGGAGTATAAGACCACAAGGAGAGCATTCCTATGCAGATTTCAAAAGAAGGAGAGTCAAAGCCTAGGGAGTCCACCTTGTAAAAAATGTATAATACCACTGAGTTCAAAGGAAAGGGTATTTTATCCAGTAGAATTTATATGATTATATTTACAAAAGGGGATTTTTAATTATAATTTTAAAAAATTTATAAGTTCAGTACAGTAAAGAGTATCATTTTATGGCCTTATAGCATGTAAAGAAAGGGTATTTCTTAATACCCTTTGAACACACATTATATAGATAATTTCTTATAAGTGCACCCTCGAGAGTCTAAGTCAATCGAGCTTCGAGAAAGGATAGAATCTTGTGAGCAAGGAGCGGATCAGAGTGTTGAAGACTATGCTAGCAAGTTTGAGAGGTTGTGGGATAGATGGAACTCAAGTTTGAGTGAGAAATAATCAACTCCAAAAGTACTGAAAAGCATTTACTTTTTCAAGAGGTTACTTGAGTGGAGAGTCAAAGTGGAGCTAAAGGATCCTTAAACCTTTGAGAAAGCTATGAAGTTAGCTAAGTATCAAGAGAGGAAGACTAAGAAGAGGAGACATTTGGGACTAACTGGAGAGCCTATAGTGCAGTAAAGAAGAATAAATACAATGAGGAAAGAAATCCAACCTTTGTGCAAGAGTGAGAGGGTTGGTTATACCTATTCTAGGAGGAATCTATCTTTAATTGAGCCCAATTATCTAAACCAAAGGAAAGACCCTATATGTGAGGAGCCAACAGTTGCTTGTATGGTGGATAGTCCAAGATATTTTTTAGGGAGGAGATTAGAGAGTTATGTGGAAATGACTCAAGTTCTTCTACCTTTACATCACAAGAGGAATGTGTCTATGAGCTCCAACTTGTTGGGGGTAAAGGCGCCTCCGCCTAGCCACCCGTGTATTACTACACTGATAGTCGCCGCCATTGCATATTGCAGGTGGTGGGCACCTATCACCGTCACTTTATTCTTTATTCTTTTAGTGACAGTTTGAATAAAGGAAGGCCCTGTCACACATTGTGACTGTTGGAGTTCCCATTTCTTGTCTCTCTCTTTCTTGCTCTTGCTCTCCCGCCATAGCTCTCAAGTACAAGCTTCGATCCTTCTCACCTTTCAACTGGTATCAAAACATGGCTTCCTGACTCTTGAGCTTGGCTCGTGGCATTCTCAGCTTCCCATCGACTCCCCACTTGCATTGGGTCTCCTTCCCGGCAGCCATAGCTCATTCTCTTGAGCTCCCGTCACTCGGCTTCCTGAGCTTCTTCCCGGCCTATTGAGGCACCATCAAGGCATTGACATTGAGGTATTGCTTCATTATTTTAGAGATTTATCTCAGTCCACAAGTCTAGGTAAACAGGGTTTTCATAGGTTGTGGGCAGCCATAGCTCACACCTCTTGGAGCTTCCTTCACCTGGATCTTGCTTCCAGCCTATCAAGGCTTGCTGAGGCTTAGTGTAGGCCTTTTTTGGCCCCCATTTGTGCCCCCTTTGGGCCCCATTGTTAATACATGGGACAGCAGACTCCCCAGCCAACTCACGTTTTTTTTGCGCCTGTTTCAAAATCTGGCCCAAAAATCACTCTTTTTGTCATATCTCGGACATTTGAAACCCGATTCAGGCAAGGCAAGAATCTAACTTGGGGTTTTGGCATACTCCAAACGCGATGATGATGTCGGATTTGCCAAATTTTGATGATAGAATATTCTGCAACAGATTTCAGGTCTGAGACAGCATGTATTTATATGCCTATGGCTTATGTGATGCTTCTATTGATGTCTATTGATATCGAATCACTTGTGGATGTTATGCCTCTTATGTGAGATGCATTTGGAGCTGATTTAGCTCAGGCATTGACTGTTTTGAACAATCCTAGATTTGTCCAAAACAAGGCAGTCACTTGTTACTTCAATTTTATGCTTACAGGTCTTGGCATTTGATGCCCAATTATGCCCGATTGGTACCTATACATATGGGAGTGTATGCCTATGGTTTGCCTATGGATTTGAACTTGGAAAATTCAAGGCTGAAGCTATTTATGCTACAGTTGGGTTATACCTATTTGTCACAGGGTGCTCCCGACTACTCGGTATGATGTCATGATGTATCCTTGGTTAGGGTCAGGCAGATAGTCGGGAGTAACTGAAGCTGCCTCTCCCTTTAGGCCTTCAACTTGAAGCATTAAATATCTTTCCATCTTTTAGTTCCTTGAGCAACAATGCAAACAGTGCTCCTAAACTGTTACAAGCACAATCATTTCCAGTGGTCGTTTATTTGGCCAACTGCTAAGGAGTGAATCCTTCTCTCCGAATGCATCCAACATTCGATCCAGGATCAATTGCGACTTGGCAAGATCCCCAAGGGTTTGTATGTTCTTCCTTTTATCCTTGGGTTAGGGCCGTACCCTATTAACCCACTCAACCAATACCTTAGATTTTATTAACAGTAAATCATGGCAACTATCTCGCTCCAAATTATTGATTGGTCCTTTGCTTCCAAGCAAATACCTAATTTCCTTATCTTAACTTGGCAATTTTTCCCAAGAAAGGTGATATAACAGAATGACTACTCATCCTCTTGCAAGATAAACTTGCGCAAGAATTTGCCAATCTCATTCCAAGGAATTGGCAACTCTCTTGTGATCGAACCACAAGATCATGCAATGTTGCAACTTGTTGCACAAGTGTCGCATCTATTCCGTGGGATCATTTCACCCATCGAACGGCGTCTTTTGGTCACGTAATCATGATTAGACAAGAAGCAGGGTTTAGGGTGTCTTCTTATCCAACCCATTCCCAATTGCACTAGGCCGACAACAGTCCTAGGGGTTCCATCTCAATCTGAGTTTCAACATTTGATCGAGTGATCCTTAGGGTAGAAACCCTAGATCGTTTCTTGCAAGCGCGTCCAATTTTCCCTACATTCTGTGAATGTGGGTAGGACCTTTGGGTATGAGGGTTTCGACTTGGCAACAAGTGCGAAACTAGGTCAAGTCCTCACGTGCTAAACCCTAGTTAGCACTTGGAGTATTTATTGTATCCATTTAACCATCCCATGCGAATCCTTTGCAGTTTAGGTATTTTAGGTAATCCAGTTTACTTGTCTTACGACAACGACGGACCAATCCTAGGGATGTTAATTTGATCTAAAAGGAAAAAACTAGTTGCACTACGTCACAATGCACGTCAGCACGCGATTCATTGCCTCTACGTACGACTAGATTCACAATCCCTAACTCTTAAGACCAAAACACAAGTTAAATTACGATATAATTTCCATTGATCCTACTAGGGCTTGCATTCACGAATCATGCCACTAAGCTTTTAAGATTTTACGCTTAAATGAACCAGGCAGCCTTTCCCTAAGTGTACCCTTGATGAATGAAATTCTTACGTACGTCGAATATGCAACATGCAACCTTTTCCTAACCACTATGTAGTTAAATGAGATTCATGCCAATTGAAGCTAGAGTTAACCTATTTCATGTAGCCCTTAGAATCTTTTCCATGCTTTGCAATTTCCTACGGTTGATAACGACTTTCTTAATGAAGCATTACGAAGAATATTTGTCTAAAAATGTGACATGCGATTTAATCATCTATGCATAATCAAAGGTGTACTATAATAATTTTGACTTTGTAATGCTAGTCATTAGTTATTCTAGACTCGTCACTTTGCAATGCACAAAAGGAAACTTGCTAATAAGGTACTAAAATGCATAGACACATTATGTTCTTTTTCGTTCATTCCATTGAAAATACAAATGACCACAACTTCATATCGTGAATTACTTTAAGTAAATTTTGACTAGCCAATTTATTTCAATTGCATTTAGCTAGGTGGATTTGACAAGCATAAGTGCATCCTAATTCCATGAAATAACCATGCATAACTGCAATACTTCTACGTAAATCAAAAATAGGAAGAAAACTTGGACTTGTGGGCTCGGTGAAATATCCACATGAATATTAGGAGATGATCCTCCTACCAGTGCACCTTGTGACTTTTTAGGGGCCATCCTGATTTCGGCTTCTGGTTTGCCTTCGCGGATTCGAATTACTTGCCTTGGTTCGCAGCCTTATGATCTTTGCTGATCTCCCTCGTACGCAAAGATCCCCTTTGAGGCACGGATCCTTGAAGAAGTACCGGCTTGCGGGACTTGGCTTATGGAAGGCCTTAGGGTTTGGACCTTGAGCCTTTTTGCGGGAGAGGAGGGGTTCGTGAAAGGGTTCTTGTGAACGGGCCTTGTAGCAATGGACGCTTTAAATCCCGGGCTAGGGATGGGCTTGTGGGTGATTGGTGGAAAAGGGAGGCTTATGAACTTCTTCTTTCTCTTATAAAAATCCCTGAGGGAAAAGATCTAGTGGGAAGGGGTGCTAAGGAAGCCCCTCTTCTTCTCTACAAAGACCCAGGGGGGTAGGGATGGACTTTTGGGGAAGGGATCTAGTGGGAAGGGATCTTAAGGAGGCCCCCTCTTCTTCTCTACAAAAACCCGCGGGTAGGGATGATTGGTGGGAAGGGGCCTTATAGGCTTCCTTTTCTTCTCTTCCTTCAACACACCATCTTACCCCCCCTAGGGGGGGGGGGGGGGGTGGGGGGGGGTTTATAGTCCGGGGGGAGAGGGGACCTCCCCCCACGTGGCCCTTTGCATGGCTCTCTCCCCCCACCTCCTCATGCAGCTCTTACTAGCCCATCCCCCCACACTCCCTCTCCTCTAGCCGTGCATCGGCTGGGGGAGAAGGGATAAAAAGATTTGAAATTAATTGCCAATTATCCTCTTAACCTCCTCCCAAGAGGATGTTTCCCCGCGCCTATGCGGGTGTGAATCCCCGGCCTTGCTTTTCCAAGACGGAGCTCTCCATTTCTCACGTGCGATTATAGATTAACTTCCAGCACTGGGGATAACCTTTGCACGAGTTTACGGCGCATAGGAGGTTGGTTTAGTAATATTTTTCAAACGGGAATATTACATTCTCTCCCCCTTGGAGGAATCGAGGTATCCTCATCTCGAGATGAAATGGGGATATTGTTGGTTGAGAGTGCTTTCATCCCTCCAAGTGGCATCCTCCTCGGGATGATCTTTCCACTGGACGAGGCATTCTCTCAAGGCTCTAGATCTCAGTTGTCTCTCCCTAACATCTAAGATCCTGTTAGGCCATAGCTCAAGGACTCCTTGGCTAGGCATTACAACTTGTTGGTCATCAAGTACATGGCTAGGATTAGGTACATACTTCTTCAATAGGATGATATGGAATACATTATGAACCTTTAGGTTCTCAGGGAGTTGCAGTCTATAAGCATTGGGTCCTAGGCACTTGAGGAACTTGTATGGTCCACAATACCTTGGACTTAGCTTCTTGCAATCCCCTAAGGATAGGGAAATCTTCTTTGGGCGTACGCGAATGAAGACCATGTCTCCTTCCTTGAAGGTTCTATCTTGATGCTTCAAATCTGCGTATGCCTTCTGTCTATCCTTGGCGGCTTGGATATCCTATCTTATTGACTTCATTTGGTCATCCATCTCTTCCAGCATCTGCCTTGAAGCTTCAACCCTCAAGGTTGGATCTGAGAAGTTTAGGGGACTTCGACAGTCATGCCCATACAATGCTTGGAAAGGGATCATCTGAATGCTTTGTTGGTAAGAAGCATTGTAGGCAAATTCAACCAAAGGCAAGTATTGAATCCACCTTTTTGGTTCACGGCAGCAGTGTGCCCTTAGCATATCCTCGATGACTTGATTGACTCGCTCCGTTTGGCCATCAGTTTGGGGATGGTAGGTTGTACTAAAATAGAGTTGAGTCCCAATGGCTTCAAAGATAGCTCTCCAGAAGTGTGATGTGAAGAGAGAATCACAATCACTAATGATTCTTCTAAGCAACCCATGTAGCTTGAATATCTCCTTGATAAACAACCTTGCAATGTCTGAGGCTTTATAGTTTGTCTTAACAGGAATAAGGTGTGCAACCTTAGTAAGCATGTCAACCACAACCATGATGGAGTTGGGGTAGGCCAACAACAAAGTCCATACTGATGAATTTCCATTTCATTTGGGGAATGTCAAGTGGTTGCAACTTTCCAGGCATTTTGACATGTTCGGCTTTGATATATTGACAAGACAAATACTTAGTGACATATTTGAGGACGTCACCTTTAAGCCTCTCCCAATAGTAGCTCTTCCTAACTGCATTGAGAGTCTTGGCATAGCCAGGATGTCCTGCGAAAGGGGAATCATGAGCTTCCCATAGTATCTTCTGCTTGAGTGACTGGCTTGCTGGTATACATAATCTCGTTCTATAGTAGACAAGTCCACTATTGATAGAGAATTCATGTTACTTAGCCTGTATCTTCTGGTCCTGTTCCTTGATAGGGATCTCCCTTAGCATATTTTGATAGGCTGGATCATGGCATGCTTCTTCTCTAGCTAGCTCAAGTATTGGGTTATTTGGCATGGATACCTTTGTGGCTAGAGATCTAGCTGTTGATGGATTTTACAAGATTAGAGAATTAAGGAATGCCTTGCGACTAAGTGCGTCAGCAACTACATTATCCTTTCCTGGTCGGTATTTGATTTCAAAATCATACTTCTTCAGCACTTCAATCCACCGACATTGCCTCATGTTGAGCTCGTTCTGGGTAAAGATCCACTTGAGACTTTTATGATCCGTTACTAGAGTAAACTTGTTACCCAACAGGTAGTGTCTCCAAAGCTTTAAAGCATGGATGACAGCTAACCGTTCTAGATCATGGGTAGCATAATTCTTCTCATGGCTCTTCAGTTTCCTTGAAGAGTATGCTACAGGATGACCTTCTTGCATGAGCACACATCCTAAGGCAAGCGTGCTAGCATCAGTTACTACTTTGAACTCCTTACTGAGGTCCGGAAGTTTCAGGATAGGTCTTGATACCAAACTTTTCTTTAATCTATCAAAGCTAGATTGTTCGGCAGCTGACCATGCAATGGATGTTTGCTTCTTCAGTAAATACGTCAGAGATGCTGCAATCAAAGCATAGTTTTTGATAAAGACCCTATACCATCCTGTCAATCCAAGAAAACTGCATATTTCTTTGACAATTGTTGGTATTGGCCATTCTAGAATATCTCTGACTTTGGACGGATCCATTCAGATTCCTTCCACTGATACGATAAATCCCAGATATTCAATCTGATGTTTGAAGAATGCACACTTCTTCATCTTAGCATAGAGCTTGTGTGCCCTCATTATCTCAAGGACAATCCAAAGCTGGGGTTCATGATCTTCTTCCTGTTTAGAATAGACTAAGGTTTCATCAAAGAAGGCGAGTACGAAGTCATCAGGATATGGCCTAAAGATATCCTGCATTAACCTGTTGAAGGTGGCAGGCGCATTCGTGAGTCCGAATGACATAACTAGGAACTCAAAGTGTCCATATCTTGTGTTGAAGACCATCTTTGGGATATCTTCTTCCTTGATCCTTATCTGATAGTAACCAGACCTGAGAACAATCTTGGAGAAGATCTTCGCACCCTGAAGACGGTTAAGAAGCTCGTCTATTCTAGGAATAGGGTACTTGTTTTTAATGGTTGATTGATTCAACCCTTTGTAATCAATAGACAGTTGAAGCGTTCCATCTTTCTTTTTCTGGAACAGCACTGGAGCTCCCCATGGTGAACTGCTAGGATGGATGTAGCCCTGATCTAGCAGTTTCTTGAGTTGCTCCTTCAGCTCAATTGCTTCTGGGATGGACATCCTATAAGGCCTCTTTGCAATTGGCACAGCTCCTGGCACTAGCTTGATCTCATGATCCACTTCTCTTTGAGGCGGGAGTTCTGTCAGCTCTTCAGGAAATACATCCGCGTACTCCTTTAGCCATGAAGGTTCTTCACTAGACTCCTGATTCTGATCTAGCTTATTGAGCTTAATCAAGTAGACAGGTAGTCCCTTTCTAACTCCCTTTATAATCCAAGATGCTTTGGCCAATTGAATTTTCGGCTTTCCAGGCTCACCTTGAGTTGTGACCAATTCCCCTTCAGAGTTTCGAAAGGAAACTTGGCCCTTTCCACAATGAATGTGGGCATCCTTAGGTTTAAGCCAATCCATTCCGAGTAAACACTCATGGATACCTAGGTTCATGACCTTGAATTTGACCGAAGTCGCCCTTCCTCCCAGAAAGAATTCCACCTTAGTAGTTTGCCTAGTATAAGTGACCTCGCAACCATTTGCTAATTCCACAAGCAAGGTAGGTGCTTCTACTGTGGCTATTCCTAATCTTCTTGCACAAGCTGGTGAGATAAAGGAATGCGTACTGCCACAATCAATCAAGGTTTTGAAACCTTTACCTTGATAGTCCGATGGTGTCTGAATCACCGAAAACTAGCGATTCGGGCCTTTCTTGTGAGAGCGGCATGGACTGTCGCCCTTTCAAACTCTGCTTCCATGGTCGGATCTTCTTCTTCGCACATTTCCCTGTTGGCAACACAGGCAGTTCTTCCTCTGCCTCACGTGGCAACTCCCTGGCCACGGGCGGTTTCTTGGAAAGGAGCTTGACGTTGTCCCCCCCAAGCTTGGGACATTGCCTTTTGAAATGACCAGGCTCATTGCAGTGGAAACAATGGAGATTTCGGCCATTGCTTTGGGTAGGGACAAATTTGTTCACATTATTGGTCCTTGCTTTCTTTCTTTGTCCCCGGTTTTGACCTTCAACTCTCTTCGCTTGGGGCCTATATGGTGCTTGGGTTCTTGTCATTATAAGACCAAGTTTTGTTACTTCTTGGCCTAGCCTACACCTCTTGAATTATGGGCACAGCTCGAATAAGTGCATCCTACAGGTCTGTTGGGCGCATAGATTCGAGGTGGGTATTCATTGGTGGGTTTAAAATGGCACAAAATTTCAACATTTGTTGTGTTATATCCATCTGTGGTGCATACTTCAGAAGTGAGACGAATTTTGAGTAGTATGCGTCAAGAGTGAGACCCAGCTGTTTCAGCTCATAGAACTCATTCATTTTCTACGTGTGGTATGCATGTGGTAAGTATCTTCCTTGCACGGCTTTCTTCAACTTTTCCCAGGTAACGAATCCTTCCTTGATCCCTTGATCTCTGCACCATTGCTTCCACCAAATCCTGGCTTCGCCAGTAAGCTTTAGCTTGGCGAGCATAGCCTGGTTGGCGGGTGTAGTACTGGCCGCTTCAAAGTAATCTTCCATGGACTCTATCCAAATCTCAGCATCCGCTTGGACAATCCTGCCTTTCCCATCAAATTTTGGCGGCTTGATCTGCTTGAGAAGAAACTTCTTCTCCTGAATCACGGCCGTACTTGATGTAGGGGGTGGACTGGGAACTGTACTTGGGGTTGTGCCTGGATAGAGGATTTTTAATGTTACAACTCACTAATCGTTATGATTATATTTCATACCCAATTCAGCTATCAACCAAGAAACCTAGCCACTTAACTTTTTATCAATTCTCATAGACAAGACAGATATTGATAAAAATCCACGTACAAAGGCGATGGATTATAAATACGGTGTAGGATGTTCATCATATCGATCCTTTTTTGATAATCTGGGGAATGCATCGCGGTCATAAACATGACTCAGAACACTAAGAACCTATACCATGCTTCATAATTCTGCAAGACAGCATCGAAAGTAAGGAAATGTTCTTAATAGCAACATTTGCTTTACTTCTTCCTATTAAGAAAAAGTAAATCCTTCGTTGGTTCGCTCTGATACCAACTGTAACGTGTCCACCTGTTCCCTTCAGGACACGTCTTAGCAGTCCATTGGAAAGGAAGTCTAGAAAGCTCTGCCTGGCACTCCCATGGAATGTTACGGGGTTTGCGATCTTGGACTTTCCGCGTCTGCCATATAGCGGAAGTATTCTGGCCGTTCCCACTTAGGACCGATGAATCAGGGTTTCCCCTAATGGTCATTTCCTAAATGGCAACTAGCGTCCAACCCCAAGCGAACTACTTTACGTAGAAATGCCAGGGCCGAAGCGAATTCACGCTGCACTTGGTTCAAGGAGAATGGAAAACGAGAGGGATGCAAGGCTCGACCTCTCTGCCATAAGGCATAGTCCCATTTCGTTCCCCTAAAATAGCATAAACCGGGATTTTTGTAACCTAGACTCTAGGTCAGCGCCCTTGCTATTCATTTCCTTTGAGAATATCTCCTTGCTGTCCATTACGATTGAGAAAAGTTTCTAGCCAATCGGGACCACCTATCCATAGGACGGACCCATGGCCACATCCATCGCACTTTCCTCAAGGTTGCTTTAGTTGTCTAATTACCTGCCACATTTAGTTAAATATGCATCAAGCAGCTTCCTTAATTAGCCCGTTAGACACTGGTTCCTTTACGTAATCTTAGCACTTGACATAGAAAAACAATGTCAAACAAGTTCCTTTTCAACAAGTTATCATATTTATCTTTGGAATACATCCATAAAGTCCATCCCGTAGGCTTATCCATAATCCGGCCCGAAGGCTATCCAGCAATCCACAGGGATTACTAATCCAAGATTCCGCCTGTAGACTAGTATGCGGGCCTTGAGATCCAATCATGAGTCACGTTGGCCTCTTGTGCAGGGCCCGGAAGGTGAGGGATTTACGGCCAGAGCCCCCCTAGCACCCAAGCATCCTCCTGCTCCAAGTAGTGCCCAACAGAGAGACCTCACGTGGAGGGTTCGGTCCACGTTCCCGGCACGGCTAACAACCCCCTTGGTTAGGGTGAGCAACAATGCAAACATTGCTCCTAAACTGTTACAAGCACAATCATTTCCAGTGGTCATTTATTTGGCCAACTGCTAAGAAGTGAATCCTTCTCTCCGAATGCATCTAGTATTCGATCCGGGATCAATTGCGACTTGGCAAGATCCCCAAGGGTTTGTCTGTTCTCCCTTTTGTCCTTGGGTTAGGGCCGTATCCTATTAACCTACTCAACCAATACCTTAGGTGTTATTAACAGTAAATCATGGCGACTATGTCGCTCCAAATTATTGATTGGTCCTTTGCTTTCAAGCAAATACCTAATTTCCTTATCTTAACTTGGCAATTTTTCCCAAGAAAGGTGATATAACAGAATGACTACTCATCCTCTTGCAAGATAAACTTGCACAAGAATCTGCCAATCTCATTCCAAGGAATTGGCAACTCTCTTGTGATCAAACCACAAGATCATGCTACGTTGCAACTTATTGCACAAGTGTCGCATCTATTCCGTGGGGTCATTTCACCCATCAAACGGCGTCTTCTGGTCACGGAATCATGATTAGACAAGAAGCAGGGTTTAGGGTGTCTTCTTATCCAACCCATTCCCAATTGCACTAGGCTGACAGTCCTAGGGGTTCCATCTCAATCCGAGTTTCAACATTTGATCGAGTAATCCTTAGGGTAGAAACCCTAGATCGTTTGTTGCAAGCGCGTCCAATTGTCCCTACATTCCGTGAATGTGGGTAGGACCTTTGGGGATGAGGACGGTTGATAACGACTTTTTAGGGGCCATCGTGATTTCAGTTTCTGGTTTGCCTTCGCGGATTCGAATTACTTGCCTTGGTTCGCAGCCTTATGATCTTTGCTTGTCTCCCTCATATGCAGAGATCCTCTTTGAAGCACGGATCCTTGAAGAAGTATCGGCTTGCGGGACTTGGCTTATGGAAGGCCTTAGGGTTTGGAGCTTGAGCCTTTTTGCAGGAGAGGAGGGGTTCGCGAAAGGGTTCTTGTGAACAGGCCTTGCGGCAATGGAGGCTTTAAATCCCGGGCTAGGGATGGGCTTGTGGGTGATTGGTGGAAAAGGGAGGCTTATGAACTTCTTCTTTCTCTTATAAAAATCCCGGGGGAAAAGATCTAGTGGGAAGGGGTGCTAAGGAAGCCCCTCTTCTTCTCTACAAAGACTCGAGGGGGGGGGGGGTAGGGATGGACTTTGGGGGGGGGGGGGGGGGGGGATCTAGTGGGAAGGGATTTTAAGGAGGCCCCCTCTTCTTCTCTACAAAAACCCGGGGGTAGGGATGAGTGGTGGGAAGGGGCCTTGTAGGCTTCCTTTTCTTCTCTTCAACGCCCAAGGGGGAAAAATGGACTTATGGAGGATCTAATGGGAAGGGGGGCTTAGAGAAGCCCCTTAGAAGCTTCCTAGAGAAGATTCTATGAAGCTTCTGACTCAGACAACAGCTACGTAAGGGCATGGAGATAGATGACGTCGTTCGCGGGAGGAAGCAGGGTGGACGTGGCGGGGAATGGTGGCGATCTGATGGCCAATGGTGGCACACACAACGGAGCTGGTGGCTGAAGTAGGCGCCGACCTCCACGACTGGCGACATCAGAAACCTCTTCCCTCTCTCTCTCCATGATTGCCTCAGCTCAGCCTCCTCTCACATGACGACCTCCTGCAGCCTGACGCAGCCTCTCCCTCCAACACACCTTCTTACCCCCCCCCTAAGGGGGGGTTTTTATAGTCCATGGGGGAGAGGGGACCTCCCCCCACGTGACCCTTTGCATGGCTCTCTCCCCCCACCTCCTCATGCAGCCCTTACTAGCCCATCCCCCCACACTCCCTCTCCTCCAGCCATGCATCGGCTGGGGGAGAAGGGATAAAACAATTTGAAATTAATTGCCAATTATCCTCTTAACCTCCTCCTAAGAGGATGTTTCCCCGCAACTGTGCGGATTTGAATCCCCGACCTTGCTTTGCCAAGACAGAGCTCTCCATTTGTCATGTGCGGTTATAGATTAACTGCCAACACTAGGGATAACCTTTGCACGAGTTTACGGTCCGCGGGAGGTCGGTTTAGTAATATTTTTCAAACAGAAATATTACAAGGCTAAAATGCCTAAGAACAGATAATGGGGGTGAGTATGTCTCACGTGCTTTTGAGCAGTTATGTGATGACAGGGGTATTAAGTGTCAGTTGACCGCCCCCTACACCCCCCTAAGAATGGTTTGGCTGAGCGGATGAATAGAACCATCTAGGAGCGTGTACGCAGTATGCTTAGCCATGCAGGCCTACCACAGAGCTTTTGGGCTAAGGCAGTTAGTACAGTTGTGCATGTCATAAACAAATCACCTTCTAGTGGTTTGGATTTCCAGGTTGCAGAGGAGGTATGGACTAGAAAACCTCCCTCTTATGCGCATCTCCGTGTCTTTGGATGTGAGGCATTTTGCCATGTGTCCACGGACAAGAAAAGTAAGCTGGATCCTAAGAGTGTCAAATGCATTTTCCTTGGTTATGGGGATGCAGGTGAGATGGGTTACCGTCTCTAGGATCCGTAGGCGTAGAAAGTCATCCGTAGTCATGATGTAGTCTTCCATGCGGTAGCTTGAGAGAGTTGTTGAGATCCGCGGAACTCTATCCTAACCGCACTCTAAACTCATAAAACTCCTATTTAAATATGTATTTTACGAAATCACCCACGTGCACATTAAATTAACATGATGCCCAAAAAGGACATGCGTTTGCGTCAACTTCTCGCACAAGGAATCCACCTTCTGTATAAGCCCCGGCAAATAAATATAGTTTTACAAAATCCACCGCAAAACCTCACGGAATCCACCGTGGAATTAGAAAAACTCATGGAATCCACCATGGAATTAAAAAAACTCACAAAATCCACCGTGGTCTCACAGAATCCACAGTGGAATATGCCTCTTGGCATTATACCCTCGGTGTGGGATAGCAATTTTTCTCAATCGCTATTAGCTCAATGTGGAGCGAGTAGTGAGGGGTAAGCACTTAGGTCGCGGGTGTGCATCCATTGGGCTCTTCAACAAGATGATTTTTAAACTTAACCAAATATCTAGAGTATCTACGGCCAGTTCTAGTAGTCATAAAGTTAGTATCTAGAATAGTTTCAGGTTTAAGGATTTCAGTTTCTTCTTCTAACAAAGAAGGGTTTTCATAGACAGGATGAATAGGTAGTTGACCTCTAAAAGGTCGTAACAAACTGATATGAAAAGTATTGTGGATTTTTCAGTGTTGGGTTCTAATTTAAATGCATTGTCATTGATTTTGTGAATGATCTTGAAAGGTCCATAAAATCTAGGGGCTAACTTAATAATAGGGTGTTTCTCAACACTTTCTAATCTTCTCTTTTTAATGCGTAACCAAATATAATCATCAACTTTGAAACTCATGGCTTTTCTTTTCTTGTTAGCTTGTTTAGTGTATGATTGCTGGGCTTTCGCAATCATATCTTTGACTTCAGCAAAAATAGTAGCATGCATATTAGTAATATCATTAGTAGCTTTAACTTTGTTTGATAATGATGTAGCAGGTGTAGGCAATCTATGTCCATAAATGATTTCAAAAGGTGCTTTCTGTGTTGCTGTGAGCGGTGTGTTATTGTATGCAAATTGAAGTAAATGCAAGTGTGTATCCCATGTTTGTGGTTTTGAAATTGTGTATGCACACAAAAGATCTAATATTGTAATGTTAGTAGCTTTTGTTTGTCCATTAGTTTCAGGATGAAATGCAGATGAGAAATCAATCTTTATACCTAAATTAGCAAACAAATTAGTCCAAAAATTATTGTAAAATCTAGAATCACGATATGAAATAATAACTTTTGGCAGACAATTCACCACTAAATGTCCTGGTTGGTGGCACTTGTAGCAAACTATAGGCTTGGCTTTGGAAACATTATTGGTAATGGCTAGGAGTTTAGGTATGTTGGGATTTGATTGAAGAGAAGGCTTAGAGTTTGGATTTGTGTTTGATGGTAAAGGAAGAGGTCGTGTCCAGGGTTTATGGAAAGAAGAAGGAACAAAGTGATTTTGATTGATTCTTCAAAACTTAGAATTGAATTTCTTTGTACCGAAGCTACCATTAGTTGGAAATTGTTGTGGTCACTTCTCTTGTCCACGAATTTTGTCTTCAGCATCATGGGCCAAAGAAATCGCATCTCCTCTAGAGTTGTTGGCTTGAACATGTTTACCTCCGCATAGAAGTGACCAAGCAAACCAGACATATACTTGCGCTTGTGGATCACCTCAGGTACATCTTTAAGCATTCGAAGTTGCAATAAGATATTTTAGAAACACTCAGTATATTGCAAAATAGGCTCACGATCTCTTTGTTGCAGAAAATCCCATTGTTTGATTGATTTTTCATGGAATTGAGGCGGAAGAAAATTTTGCAAAAATTTCTTTTGAAAAGCCTCCCAAGTAGTAAGACAATCAATACTTTTGAGGACAACAATCCACCATAACGATGCTCTGTCCACTAAATGGTTAGTGACATATTTGAGTTTATCTTTTTCGATGTACTGTTCTTCATGGAAGTAATCATCAAACTGACTGATAAAAGCAAGAACAAATTTTTCGTCTCGTAGCCCATTAAAAGTATGGAATTTGAAATTTCTTTTACTTATCTTGGCTTCTTTCCTGATAGAATATTGTGCTTCAAGTGTCGCATCGATCGTATGTCGTATAACATCTTCGGGTTGCGGTCCATCTTGATCGACAGTAGATCATTGAAGAGTAGCCAGTTGAGCTTGCAAAGTTTGACATGCTCTTCATTCCTCTTGAAGCTGCATCATAATTAGGTCCAATTTTTGCTCCATCGTTGGTTCTGGTAAATCACCTTCAGCCATAAAATCTTCCATAGTTTGATCGTACATGTTGCAAGATCTCAAACGACCTCACACACTCGAAATCTTGTTAGCAGGATGAGCGTAGCTCAAGTTTGGGTTTACAAGACTTGCTTCTTTTTTTAAAAAAATATGTCTTTTTGTGATCTTTCTTCTTTGCGGTTACGGTAATTGATGAAGGTCTTTTTCAAGCGAGAAATAGACTGCGCGTGTCATTTCACTTGTTACAAACTCTCTCTGTTAGAGTGCAGGTACGAACAGGGGCTTGCTGGAGTTGCAAAATCGATTCGAGATTGATTTGGAAAAGAGCTCTATGTGATTGCCTGCTAATAAGGAGAAATTTAAAGATTGATTTTGAAGCTTCATAAAGCTTAATAGACTTAAGCTTTAAAGAAAAAGCTTTGGACCATCCCAATTGTTTGCAACAGGACGGCGGTGGCTTTTCATTGACGTCAACTGTAGTGAGTACATCCTTTCGCAATGATTTGTCAAATTTAGAAGAGCTTTGTAAAGCTTAAAGCTAATCTTAATGAATTTTTTACTCTCTGTTAACTCTGAAAAGAAAATGTCTTCCAAAGAAGCTTCATGGCTGGTCCTTCGTCGTTTACTCTCTGTTAACTCTTAGAGAGTGGTTCTTCACGATCCAATAGTACACAACAGGGGGGTTCTTCATTGTCAAGAACACGCTGGTATTGACGGTTGATTGTAGAGCCCGTTCGTTCCAAGAGCTTTGCCTTGATACAAGATAGTAAGTGATTGGAAGCCCTTGATCTTAGCTTCACTTTGATACCACTGCTGCACAAATCAGATGTTGGATGCATACGTAGTGAGCGTCGAAAGGTCTCCAAGAACAAAAGAACTCTATGTAAGCTCAAAAAACAAGAAGATAGATTTGCATAACATGAAGAAAAGAGACAAAATTAGGTACAATCTCCCCCCATGCCTTGTGTGAGCACTTTACAAGGCATGTATTTATAAATTTATTCATCTCAAAGCTAAAAAATAGCCCAATTTTACAATTAGCATGCTTTGGCTTTTGTGTTTGCTTTTGTCCAAATAAAGAATAAAGCGGTTGGGCAATCCAAAAGTCGGCCTGTGCCCAAATACAATATCCAATAATGAAATATTTAAATCGTGCATCCATGCGTATACAATATAATAAATATTTGTCAAGTGCTTCAATAAATAAGCACGCCTAAATAAATATTAGTGCCACGCTGTCTTGCCACTACGTGTACACCGTGTAGAAAAATCTAGAGTGTGGCTTTCTTATTGATTTAGAGAGCCAATGCCATTTTAGACATTAGTGTGAGTGTGCATGGTGCAAAAAATATTAGATTTTTGGACAAGTTTTAGCCAATTTTTGATATTCTAGATATTATCTCTTGTAAAAATCCATAAAACTATAGACAACTTCTAGATTAGGATGACATGTAAAAGAAAGCATGTGGCTTTCAACCAATTTGCGAGGATTTTATGTAAAAAGGGAGATTGATAAAATCATGCGACGCGCGATCGTTGTTTTCAGGCAGTGATCAATACTCCAAAGTGGGAGATGAAGAAGGAGTGATTTGGTAGAATTGTGGCTAGGTGTCCTAGTATTTTACCCCGGAGGTGCAAGCATCAGAGTGGCAATTTGAGCAGCATAGAGAAATGTATTATTTTATACACGTTTTGTCTATTAGAGTTTTATCTTCTCATAATGCAAGAATAAACGAATAGGCTTCATCTCTGTTAGTATTCTTCTACATTTTCTAATTCTTTTTGGGAGTATTCTTCTACCTCTTCAATTTCTTCGAGCCCCTTCTCTTCCGTCCTCCCTAAATCCCCCTTCACCGTGTTGTCTCTTACCCTTGTGGTGGAATTTCGACCACCAAACACTCCGAGATCGTGTTAGGGGAATTTTATGCTATCATCAGAGGTGAATTTTGAAAGATATTTGGGCTAATTTGGGACTGAAATATTCAGCCATATTTAGAGAATTAGCTACATCAATATTCTTTTAATTCATTTCTTACTCTACAAAATACATCTTGTCAAAATATGCAAGTATTATGTGCCCCTACGGCAGGGCAATGTTTGTAGATCATTCATAGATGCTTTGAGTTGAATTAACATGAGGTTTTTCTCTTATTTCTTGGATGTGGTAACTTACCCTTATCAGGAACTCAATTTGAATCTCTCTTGAAGCAAGTCTCTTGCCCTACAAGCCTTGTAATTGACTCATAAGCTTTTGTCCCTAATAGTCTACATTGAATGCAATCATGCAAAGTTGATTCATGCTATGGCATCATATATGAATGATGGGATGCAAAGTTGTTTATGATACATGACAACATATTGTACTTGATTTTATAATTTGTGATTGCTCTTATAGCCAAGAAAACAAGCTTGATTTGAGTTAGCACTTATGAGATAATACTCTTGTGATCTTTGCTAAGAACATGTAGTTGGAAGCTCTATCAACATCTTCAAGAGCTTGGCTTGAAACCTTCAACCCTTCTCTTATCTCTACCATCTTCAGAGTCTAAGCTCTTGAACCCCCATACATTCTTCTTTCTCAAAGCCCTGTGATTGACCATGAAGTACCTCTTGAACCTTTAAATATTCAATGTAATCTACTTATCTCTTAAATACACATCTCCATCTATCTTGTCTAGTTTTCTTGCCAAACCCCTATGGTGACCTTCAACCCTATGTGCTGTGACATTGGTGAACCCGACATGAAGGTCGGTGTAAGAGAACTCCAAGATGGTCAGGAGATACTCTACAACAGTTGATGCGCATACTGCAGCAGACTCAACAACAACAAATCCAAATGTTACAACAACAACAACAACAAAGGCAAGACAAAGAAAATATTGATTCCACAACTATCAAGGCCCTAGAGGAAGTTGGGTGGGAATTAAAACAATTTAATGGTCAAAATGTCTCTGTTTTTATTCACTTGTATGTTGAGAAAATACTCTTCTTTGGTGTACCGCAACAAACATGGAGTCGTTATTTTTCTAGACTAGCCAAGTATGGTCTTCAAGAAAGAATCCATGGTCTTTTTCAATGAGGTGCGGATTGGGCTGCATTCAAAAAAGTCCTACGCGAAGACTTCTTCTTAGAAGAATCTGGCCTAATGATGAAGAAAAGTTTCACTAGTTGAGTTTAGCTGCAACAGCTTTATACAATGAGTTTGAAAGTAAATTTGGACAACTTGATGCTCAAGACCAACAAAGTATGGATGATCAAAAGATTGAATTATTCCTTAAGGCTGCGGATCCCATTCTACAAGATAAGCTTGCTAATCGCCTAGAAGATGCTATCTCCGAATCACGAGTCAAGACTGCATGGACAAATGTTACTAATGCAGTTAACATGATTGCTCGAAGAGAGCGGATGCAACTAAGATTGGGCTCTACTTCAACTTCAATAACTCCATTGATGGAGCTTGTTCCACCTTCAAAAATCCTCTATTCCTTTGACTAATCAACCAACTCTTTCTTCTTCTGTTCCTTCTAAAAATAATGTCATGGATGAACTCATTAAAAGCATGTGTGACCTTTATCTGAATCTTATAGAAATTAGTTCCAAGGTGGAGAAGCTAGATGTCAAAGTTGAAGAACGAGGACGATCATCAACTCAAAGACCCATCAAAGAAGGCTATAAGAGGCGTTGTATTTGGTGTGACAACCAACAACATGACAAGAGGGAGTGTTCTGCCTTCCGTGAGGCTGAAGCACAAAAGCTCATCTTTTGGAAAGATGAAAAAATTCATGTAGCCAAAATTGGACTTCCAGTGGAGCCAAATTTTGACAATGGTGGAATGAAGAAAAGATTAGAAGATTTAGTTGTAAATAATGCCTACGTAGCAATTGATGCAGCTACCTATGGGCTGCAAATTGAGCCAATTAAATCAATTTTGAAAGCATATAAAGCTAATGTGCAATCTAAAGTATGAACACATGCATTAGATCAAATGAAACGCAGAAAAGTAGCCAAAGATGATTTGACTAATGCCAGTCAATGCATTCGAGAAATAACTGGTTGGAAAGAACTGGTAGATTCTTTTTCTACCTTTGCACATTTGGCTGATGTCAATCATAAAGAAGTCTTGATTGAAGAAAAGAGAAGATGAATCAGGGCCTTCCTCTTTTAGCCCTTCGAAACAGGTAACTAGAAGAACACCTGAACAACCAAAGCTTGCTAAAAATATAGCCTCGGATCAAGAGATGGAAGATGCACCACAAACAAAGAAGACCAAAGGAAAGAAGAAAAGCAAGCATCCAGGCTACAAATTGCAGTCTGACATAGAATCTGCAATCGATCTCAAACGAGTCCTAGAAAAAAAAAATTATGGGAAGAAAAATTGAATTCACCTTAGGTGAAATTCTTGGAATTGTCAAACATGAATTCCATGATGTAATTATCAATGTAATCAAAAGGAAAAGACAATATGTTGGTGATGAAGTTGAAGAAACAGTGCATGCTTTTTTGCAAGTTCTTCGAGTTTTTGTGCAAGATGAAGAGAATTTGACTTCACAAGGAATTCATCTTGAAGCAATTAAAGAATTAATTGCAGCAATTGAAGCTGAAGATAAAGAAATGATGAATACAAAAATTAAAGAAGTGAAAGCTAAAAATGTAATGGTTGGCTGGTCCAAACCAGTTGTGCAGTCCACCTCTCACAAAGAAGGCCATCTACAGCTCATGTACGAGGAGGAAGAGGCTCGGTTCATTCCAAGCAGTCACTACTCCCGTACGCATTGAGCAAGAGCAACAATGGAGACAATTGTCAAAATTGGAGAAAAAGAAACACCATGTATTGCACTCTTAGACCATGAATTGGAGATAAATGTCATGGCAAGGAGTCTCTATGAAAGTGGTGGATGGCCCATAGATGTTGATCCAGGTTAGTGAATGAGAGCTGCAAACAACTCTTCTAGAGAGTTATATGCTGCATGTCCTAAAGTGCAGGTAACTATTGGAGACATAAAAGACAATTTTTAATTTTTTGTTCAAGACTCTTGTAGTTACCCTATCATTCTTGGGAAACCTTACATTTTTTAAGCCCGCTTGGAAATAAAAGCTCTTGATGATGGTTCTTTCTATGCTTGAATTCGAAGCAAGGATAATGAACGAGCTACCCAATTTCTTACTATGTGTGTTAACCATCATCAAAACAGAGATCGACTGCGTGATTATCATGTGCCTCCTAATGCCCAAGAATTCAAGGGTTTTCGAGCTGCACTGCTGTAAAAGGAGGCTATGGTAGTGCATCATGTAAGAAGATTGAACCTCCTTATGCTACAAAACTGTGTCTCTAGCAAATCTGTATGTATGTATTGCCAATAGTATGGGCTCTTATAAGTCTCTTCCAGCCATGACTAAAGTTGAAGAAAAATATTCATGTCATGTAAAAAGGGAGTTGAAAACTTATGACATGATGGCTGAAAATGAAGATATTTCAGGCATTTTTTTTGGACTGATTACTACTGACACATTGGTTGAAATATATGCAGCTGCTCGTACAGAAAATCAGGCTAAAAATCAGTCCATAGAAGTATGTACATTGGATTTTTATCAAACAATTCAAGAATTTGTTGAGCAGGAAGACATTGGTTTACTCAACAAGGCTGAAGCGCAAGTGGAGACAAAATACGAGATGGTAGATAAGAAAGTCAAGCGTGCGGCAGTCTCACTACCTCTTGAAAGTGAAGGGCTGGCTGATAGGGCAACAAATCAGCCAGGTCTTCCTGATCCTTCCAACATTGGTCACAAGTTCACATCTGAAAGTATAAAAGAGCTCAAAATAGGTGAAAACTCTTTCCTTTCACCGGCTGAAAAAAACTCTTTTATGCAAATGCTAATGAGACATGGAAAATATTTTGCATTTCATCCAAGTGAAATAGACTGTGTGGATCCAAATATTGTGGCTCCTATGGCTATTTTTATGGTCCCACATGTGCCTTGGAACCTTAAGCTCATTCCCGTCCCAAGGGCACATTTGCCCAAATTATTCGAACTTCTAAATGAAAAGATCAGAATGAAAATTTTAGAACCTTCTTCAGCACCTTACTCAAATCGATGGTTTATCGTATCCAAGAAAAATGGATCTTTACGATTCATTCAAGATCTACAACCTGTTAATCGTGTCACAATCCGAAATATTGGTTCGGGTCCAATTGTTGACGAGTTTGCTAAAGCTTTTGCAGGTAGAGAAATTTATTCTATGGGCGACCTATATTCAGGATATGACCAATTTCAACTTTCATTAGAAAGCCGAGACATTACCACAATGAAGACACCTTTTGGATTGGTCCGCAAGTACACTCTACCACAAGGTGCAACAAACTCCGTAGCCCATATGATGAATGCCATGCACAAAGTCTTAAGGGACTTTATTCCACAACTTACTCTTCCATTTCTTGATAGTGTAGCTATCAAGGGATGTGAAGTCAATGAAAAGAATAAGGAGCTTGACGAAGATGGCTGCAGGACACTTGTAGTTAACCATATTCATGATTGTGATAGGATTTTGACAAGGCTAGAAGAGGTACATCTTACCCTTTCTAGAGCTCTGTCGATTTTTGGAGTAGAAGAAGTCCTAGTGGTTGGACATTTGTGTGGCCCCTACGCATGTAAACCTTCACCAATCAAGATAGATGCCATCAGCAGAATGCAAGAAGAATGCATAAATATTTCAGAGGTGAGAAGATTTCTTGGTGCATGTGTATTCTATATTGTATGGATATCACAGTTTTCTCATGTAGCCAAAAATCTCTATCAATTATTAATAAAATGCCAAAGATTCTCTTGGGGGAAAGAGCATACTCTCACTGTACACAAACTGAAGAACTTGTTAATTTTAGCCCCCACTCTCAAAAGGGTGGTCAATTAGTATTTATCTATGAAAGAAGGGTGGTCAACTAGTAGCCAGCATGCTCATTGCATTGCTGAAGTTCTAGTTCATTTCCTTTAAGAAGATTGGCCAATATTTGAGCACAATGAAGAAGGAGAAGTCTTGGATTGATGAAGAGTTCAAGCATATTAAGAGAAAAGATTATGGCTTTTTCCTTAAAGAAGGGCATTTATGGAAGCATGCAAAGAAAAAGAAAGGAGTGCCTGTTTGAGTTTTAGGTAACAAAATATTGCAACAATAGGTAATGAAGGAATTTCATGAAAGCGTGTGGGCTAGCCATAGAGGCATATGGGGAACCTTTAGTAAAGTCAAAGAAAAATATTGGTGGCAAAACATGTATCGGGACATAGCACATTTTGTTGAAACCTATTATGTGTGTTAGATGTATTCTATGGTCAAGCATCGAGATGGTTTACAAGTAACTTATCCTTTGTCTATACATTATAGACGGGTTATAGATCTTATAACTATGCCTACAGGAATATGGAATATGTGATATTTAGTGCTTGCAAGAGAGGATCTAACCAATCAAGTTGAAGGCAAATCCTTAACAACCAAGACTACTCAAGTTGTTTGTCATTTTTTGCTTGAAGAAGTGTTTTGTAGATATGATTGTATGGGTAAAGTAACTGCAGATAGAGGAGAGTTGGATGCCGATGAGGCACACAACTTCTTTGCTCAATTGGGTACTAAGTTGGGGCACCAGCCTATTCTCAAAGCTCTAGCAAAGTCTTGTAGAGGAAAGATCAAAGAATGGCCTAAAATGCTACCTTTTGCATTATAGGCTGACCGGACTACTCACAGTACAGTGACTGGCTATATGCCAGCTGAACTTATGCATGGACAACAACCAATTATGCCAATTGAAGAATCTACTATCACATGGAGTCTTCTACCTTGGGAGGAAGGCATCAGTAGAGAAGAGTTGTTGACTTTGCGCATATGGCAGCTAGAAAGAATGCGTGAAGATGTTCAAGTAGCTATTGAGAAGCTAAAGACAACAAGACTAAAGAATAAAAGAAGATTTGATAAGCGATATCGACTTCGGCCAAGAGAAATTCAAGAAAATGACTGGTCGCTTGTCTATGAAAGCAACCTAGACAATCAATACAGTGCTTCTAGGGAGATGGTAAAGCGTTGGTTTGACCGGTATGTGGTAAAGGTCATTCATGACAATGCCACATATTCATTGACTGAATTGGATGGGACCAGCATAAAGATACCCCTAGATGGAAAAAGAATCAAGCTTTTCAAACAAAGAGAAAGTTCAACATATGAGTTAGAAGAAATGGATATAATTCAAGAGCATGAAGACATAGAGGAAGAAGAAGAGGTAGAAGATGAAGACATTGACATGGCAGAAGATAATTCTTTTCACACTGCAAATCCGTAACACTTTGACACATGCCAAAGGATGTGCAGGTTAGGAGGGGGTGGATGTCGTGCCAGTATGCGCACACAGTGTAAAAAAATCTAGAGTGTGGCTTTCTTATTGATTTAGAGAGCCAATGCCATTTTAGAGATTAGTGTTTGTGCCCATGGTTCAAAAATATTAGATTTTTGGACAAGTTTTAGCTAATTTTTGACATTCTAGATATTATCTCTTGTAAAAATCCATAAAACTATAGACAACTTATAGATTATGATGACATGTAAAAGAAATCATAAGGCTTTCAGCCAAATTGAGAGGATTTTATGTAAAAAGAGAGATTGATGAAATCGCACGATGCGCGATCACTGTTTTCAAGCAGTGAATAGCACTTCAAAGTAGTGGGAGATGAAGAAGGAGTGATTTGGTAGAATTCTAGCTAGGTGTACTGATATTTTACCCCCCCCCCTTTTGGAGCCAATGGAAGCATTAGATTGGCGATCTAAGCAACATAGTGGAATGTATTATTTTATACACATTTTTGTCTATTAGAGTTTTATCTTCTCATAATGCAGGAATAAACTAACAGGCTTCGTCTCTGTTAGTATTCTTCTACATTTTCTAATTCTTTTTGGGAGTATTCTTCTACCTCTTCAATTTCTTCGAGCCCCTTCTCTTTCGTCTACTCCTCTTCTTGAATCTCCCTTCACCTTGTTGTCTCTTACCCCTGTGGTGGACTTTCGACCACCAAACGCTCCGACAGCGTGTTAGGGGAAGTTTATGCTATCATCAGAGGTGAATTTTGAAAGATATTTGGGCTGATTTGGGTCTGAAATCTTCAGTCATATTGAGAGAATTAGCTACAACAATGTTCTTTTAATTCATTCTTACTCTATAGATGTCGTCTTGTCAAAATATGCAAGTATTATATGCCCCTATGGTAGGGGAATGTTTGTAGATCATTCATAGATGCTTTGAGTTGAATTAATAGGAGCTTTTTCTCTTATTTCTTGGATGTGGTAACTTATCCTTATCAGGAACTCAATTGAAGCTCTCTTGAAGCAAGTCTCTTTTCCCTACAAGCCTTGTAATTGACTCATAAGCTTTTGTCCCTAATAGTCTACATTGAATGTAATCATGCAAAGTTGATTCATGCTATGGCATCATGTATGAATGATGGGATGCAAAGTTGTTTATGATACATGACAGCATATTGTACTTGATTTTATAATTTGTGATTGCTCTTAATTTTCCTAGATCTTGATATGATACTACCTATAGATTTATAACCTTCCATACCATCATATTATGATGCTAGATGTTTAGTGAATGAAGAGCTTTGGTTGGGGCTGACTTTCCTTTCCCTTCATGTTGTTTCCATGGCCCTTTAGTATGCGGTGGCTTATGTCATGGCTCAACAAGTCATGTCAAGTCACACCAATGTACCTATTTGTATCCATCTTAAACTCTTTAAGAAAAAGAACGTCACAAAGAAGACTAGAGCATAAGATAATGAAGAACAAGTCAAAGATGAAAAGCATGAAGAAAAGACCAAGAAGACCAAAGACAACATTGATATGAAGATCGAGGACATCACCAAAGGATGCCAAAGAAGCAAAAGAAAAATGAAGAAGATACATTCCGCTGCTGACAACAAAAAACTTCCCATAAGTGGATCATGTTTTCCCATAGTGGGTCTTTGTTTTCCGAAGCGGATCTTGTTTCCCATAGTGGATGTAAAAGCCCTTACCAAAGATGCAAAGTTTCAAGCTTTAGCTTGATTAGGTTGCCTATGAGCTAGTCTCCCTGGTCATGTCATCATGTAGGGGGGAAAAAGCTAGCAAGTGTAGGAACTCATCATTTGAGAGGGGGTATTGAGAATAGCAAATGATGCTTGATATGTGTACCCAAAAGAGACTCAAAGATAGACATATGATGTATGCTCTAGGAAAAGATCATAGAATCCCATAAGCAGAGTGAGGTACAGTGGTACTATCCAAAAGCTATAAAGGCATGTACTTGTTGACACTCATTTCAATGTAATGGAACTATCAGCTTGAGTCATTGTTAGTGTCATTGTCCATCTTACACAAGAATCCGTTCATGAGTCCATCTTGGAACCTAATTCACTTATGTAACAATTTGTCTATCTAAGTCTATGTCACTATGAGTTGTGTATTCATCTTCCATTCTCCATAGCCCTTGCCATGCTCTAGATTCGTGTTTTTGACATATAGTGTGATAAAGAAGAAATAAAAACCAACAAGAAAATGTTTTGGCCTACATATCTCTTCTTTGTGTCCTTAAGTGAGCATCTCCTTGCATCTATTGTGTGTGTTTGGCACAAAAGCTCCTCGAGGGGGTGCACCTATAAAAAACCATCTATATAATGTGCATTCAAAGGGTGTTAAGAAATACCCTTTCTTTGCCATAAAATGATCCATTTTACTTTACTAAACTTACAATTTTTTAAAAATTTTAATTTAAAAACACATTTTACAAATATAATATTGTAAATTTCACTAAATAAAATACAATTTTCTTTGAAGTCACATAGTATCTTACATGTTCTATAAGCTGGACTCCCTAGGAACAATTCAAACAAGTCTTCCCATTACATGACTCGTGACACTAATTACATTGGTAAAAATATCACTATAGACTCAATGTGTTGTAGTGTAGGATCAAGTTATAGACTCAGTGCAATCTATTGAATCTAGAAACAAGTCTCATTTTTAGTCTAGGACTTAGTCCTAGATTTAATGCTTTGTCTGACACTGAGTCTAGGACTCGGTCCTATACACAACACACTATATTGAGTCTAGGATTAGTGTTGAGTTTAGGACTAAGTCTTAAAATCAATCTAGAACTAAGTCCTACACTTAATATTTCAATATATTATATTAAGTCTAGAACCAAGTCCTACAATCAAAATTGATCTAGGATTTAGATGTAGATTGAGTATTGTTTGACTTAGGTAGTCTAGGACTTACTCCTAGACTCAATACACTATATTTAGCCTAGGACTAAGGCACAACACACTACATCGATTCTAATATGTAGTCCTAAACTCAATGCTATGTGACTAAGTCTTATACTCAATATACTGATTGTAAGGCACTACCATGAGTGTAGGGTTAAGTTATAGATTCAATGTACCATTTTCCAACATTGATTCTAGGACTTGATCTTAGACTCAATTTATTGTAGAGTCTAGGAGTAAGACACAATTCACTACATTGAGTCAAGGGCAGTCCTAGACTTAATGTGGTGCATTGAGCATAGACTCAATGCATTATCTAGCATTGAGTCTATGCACTACACACACACACACACACCCTCTCTCTCTCTCTCTCTCTCTCTCTCTCTCTCTCTCTCTCTCTCTCTCTCTCTCTCTCTCTCTCTCTCTCTCTCTCTCTCTCTCTCTCTCTCTCTCTCGTGTGTCATGTGTGTGTGTGTGTGTGTGTGTGATATATAGATAGATTAAGAGAAATAAAGAGAGGGGGGAGCTTGCCTCAACCCTAAAATCGCAGCCAAAGAGGCAACAAATTGATCAAATGAATGAGCAAGGAAAGAAGCTCGTGAAAAATTGTCAACAAAGGAGAAAGAAGGAAGCTCTCTAGGATTTTTGAACAAAAGGATCATTTAAGCCATTTGCATCACTAAAGTGATTACATTCATTGGGCGAGCATCACTACTACAATCACATAATTGTGTTGCTTAAAATATGAGATTAGTGACACTAATAAAATTAGCTTAAAAGGCAATTTTAACTCTAATAAAATGATCAATAAAATGATGTATATTTGCTGCCATCAATTATTCAACCAACCCATAGCTCAAGCAAGAAAGGTTATAATTGTATAAGTGATGCTCACTATTTTTTTCCTTAAATTAGCCTCATCGTTAGGCCTAATTTTTCGAGTAGTGTTTAAATATACACACTTGCATATAAGAATAAAATATAGCTTTCTAAATCAAGCCTTAAGGCATTTGTTTGTTGTAGATACTTCTATGGGAAAGGCAAATATAATGAAAGACAAGCTACATATTTGATGTAAGCTCAAGGAAGAGGTCAAAGTGGAATTTCTGGTATGAGTATGCAACCTTCCTTGAATATCGCATGCATTGATACAGAAGTAATCAATACACCCACCTTAATACATCAAGCCCTTTCTCCATTGTACCTTCATTGCCTATATTAGAGAAGAGGATTCCAATACGAAATTGGACATGAATTTCACTAAATCTATTCTCTCTCTCTCTCTCTCTCTCTCTCTCTCTCTCTCTCTCTCTCTCTCTCTTTAGGACAACAAGGAATAAAAAGAGCTAAAATATAACTACACCACCCACATTGTCTTTTTCTCTCTCACTTTCTCTTTTGTTCACTCTTTTCTCCTCTCTCTCTCTCTCTCCCTATCTCTTTCACACAATCTCTGTCACAAAAAAGTAAGAAAATGATGAAGAAAAGCACACAAAAAGCCTGCAGCTATGTTTTTTCTCTCTTATGCATATGTGTGCCAAAGAGAGAAGCAAATAAGAGAAGTAAATATGCATACAAATGAAGACAAGAAGAGCACTTACATCGAGGTATTGCATGCTTGGGCGTCACGTGTTGCATTGTTGCATTGAAATATGTATCGGAATGACCGTCATTGTATATTTTACACATATTTTACAACATTGGAATAAATGTTGGAATGCCATTTTGACATCCATTGTTACTAGCAACAATGCAACTTTTTTTTTGAAGGCCATCGAAACCTAGCATTGGAATGAACTTAATTTGTTGTAATATGCTATGTGTGACCTTGTGTTTGAGGGGGGGTCATAAGGGGGGATGTTTGTGAAGTTAGGTGGTGGTCATGAAGGTATGAGGTGAACCATCATGTGCATGCCCCATGCATGCGCACATGTGCACACATACACACACACACACACACAATTAATGGTAAAGGTTCATAAATATTGCACACATGTTCACATGTCTAACGCATGCACCTATTGTATGCACACAAGTGAGTGTATGGGAGATGTGGAAAAAGGGTGTGAACGAACTTTAGAGGGGGAAGAAGGTATGTTTTGTTTTTGGTGGGGAGAGGTTTCTTTTCAGAGCTAGGAAATGGGAAGTACGCCTTTTGTGTGGTGAATCTTGGATTGGAGGTGCGAAAGGGGTTATGGGAATGGGGATGATGAGAGGGGGAGCCAGCAAATGATCGAAAGGGGTTCTCTCTCTCTCTCTCTCTCTCTCTCGTTCACTCGAGAGGCTTTTTGATCCAATGATGGAAGAAGAATAAAATGAGGAGCTTGGCGAGCAGCAGCAGCCAGCTGCTAAGAAAAGAGGAAAGCAGAGAGGGCGTGCGTCCGCGCATGCGAATACCAGCCAGCCTTTCACAAACACTATATTGTGTGTGCGTGTGTATTCATATATTATTATTATTATTACTTATATATTATTATATATATGCACACGCTGCGTTGTCGTGAGCATGCCCGACCGAGAGAGAGAGAGAGAGATTCAGCTCTCGAATCTCGAATCCCCAAAGGTCACCTTTATCCTTATCAGCAGTTGCCCGTTCCGTTTGATCAAAAACTCTATTTATCAATCTCTATCGTATCAATCTAAACTTCTTATCACTAATTATGGTGTTGAGTACCTACTCTTTCTTAGGGTTAGGATGAGGAGTTTTGATGTAAAATGAATACATCAACACCTTCGGATTCCAAACATTCTCTCCCAGCTTGCTAGCAAAGTGCCTCTTGGCAATTTTGAGCAACAATCGAACTTGCATATGTTCAGTGCGTCGCAGCCAACCAAAATGACAAGATTGTTTTGAGAGCTTTTAGTTAAGTCTTGTGCAACTCTTTGTACCCCCTAGTTTCTTCATAACCTTTGTAGGACTATCCTTCTTACAAAGGAGCTAGTATTACTTCATTATAATATACTTACATTTATGCATTAAAAGAAAATAAATCTTAAAACCTTCAAAATTTAAAGAATAAGGTTTAAAACCTTGAGGTTTACAAGATTTTTAGGTTAGAAGTGGCAAGTATGTGTTGTCTGATTGAAAAACACCTATCCAAATTTTGAGTTAAAGGTTTTTGCATTTGCTATTAAATATATTTGACATGAACAATGTAGGGCATATGTTATTGTAATGCCCCAATTGTTCTTGACAAATTAGTAATACTAGCCATTAAACTACTTCACATCAACTAAAAACAAAGCTATTAGATGTTTTTTTGGAATTTTTGTTGTTTATTTTTAAGGAATTCTTTAATTCCTCTCTCTCTCTCTCTCTCTCTCTCTCTCTCTCTCTCTCTATGTGGAAGATTGAAATGTCTCAAAAGAAGTCCACCATAGCCAAACAATGCAACAACAATCTAGTACACCAATGTTTGCCCTTGATGAACTTACATTGATGCTTCTAAAAAAGGGATCTAAAGATTCAACTTGGTATTTTCATCTCACATTATACATAGCTATATGAACTTCTCCATTTAAAGTATCCAATTGCTCACAAAATGTGATTCCTTATAGCAAGGTGTCATAAAAGCTATAAACATCTTCAAAAGAAAAAGTGACATATCTCTTTGGGGAAAAAGGTGCCATATCTCACAACTACGTGAACGAAAATCCACATATTGTTGAAAGGTGAGAAGTTTTAGCTTTAAGCACATGTGACATCATGCATTCGACATGAAAGAGAGCTTACACTAGCTTACAATTCTTCAATGGAATAAGCAATCCTTTAGATGGAACATCAAACACTATGCTCTAATAAGGGTGCCAATTCTTTTTCTTAAGCATGTTAAGCTCATAAACAATGGGAGGTTGATACTATGCCAATCTATGCATTCTTGAAGTTTCGGAAGAGCTTATTCTAAAGCATATTTAAAAGAATGCACAACTTTGATTATATATCAATACATTTGTTAACGAAGCACATCATAGCTATGACACTAATCATTGGATGATAAAAGCTTAATGTGGTCAATAGACTTTAAAGGGCTATTCTTGAGTGGTTTCAAAATACACTAGTGTTTGGACCATCCACCATCAAGATTTTTCTAAAAAGCATGGAAAAACATATGGTGAAGTTAGATCAAGGATCTACTAGAAAGATAATGCTAGTCATAGCCAATTGCTTGCTCTTGATGTTAGGGAGATGACATTATAATGGATGATGCAGAAACTCATGTAAAACATGAGAGCATCTTCCATGAGATCACACTATTGCATGTAGAGGTATATCAACATAATGATGTGTCCACTACTATAAAATTTGTGTCATGTATGTTTTGAGTATGTTGCATGTGCATGCAAAGTGGAAAGAGAGAATAAAAGTTTACAAAATGTATACTCAAGTAGAGATGGACCAAGTGATAATACTCCATCATTGAACCATCATCAAAGGTGAGAAAATGATCATTACTGCCTTTTGGGAGGAGGAAAGCTAGAACACAAGCTCGAGTCCCATCTTCATTGTGGAAATCGCCTTTGAGTTGAGCTTTGATGTACTTGACATATTCCAATTTTGAGGTGGGAGAGATAGTATGCATATTTCTCCAAAATCTTGGTCATGTTGAGATAATGGCTTGGCCCTTCTAAGGATAAGGTGCTCTCGAAGGAGCTCAGCTACTAAAAAGAGATTATTACATGTGTCAAGTGGTATTAAAGGACACATCACGATTGTATATTTCATGAATAAGTGAGCCCTTCTTGTTCATAGACTTACATGTTAGTTTCTAAGTGGAATTGATTACTTTGTACTTAATTTGTACAACTTCATTAAAGTTTGAGTTAAATGATCCTACTTGAATCAACCTAGTATAGTTACATATCCAAGGAAATCTCCTTAAGGTGCTTTATCATTCCTTAATATCAAACCATTTGAATGATCTTCAAGTAAAGCCAATGCAAAGATGGGTTTGACAACACTATCATAGGCACCACAACTTGCTGCATAAGGCAGGTCATATCACATTCATGTGAAATTATTTATGGATTCTCACTCATTTGGGGCTCACATCAATTGGCATGAAAATTTTTGTATTCCCACCATGAAGTTTTGGTGTTTCTCCTTAAAGACATTCCCTTATGATGGTTTCACTCATAGCATCTCATCCCTTGCACAGTTCACACGGGTAATACCCCAAGCTAATGTGCAAAAGGTGAAAGATCTCATTGTTGTAGGTGTTGTGCATTGGAGTGCTTATCCAAACAAATATGTGCATTTGAGGAAGATTTGACTATACAAAATTCTACAATATTAGTGAAAGCCATTCACTCCTATATTGGGATCACAATTCAAACCTCCCATGGTTGACTTTTGTGAAATCCATTATTTGAACTAGGCACATTGCAAACTGCTAGCTTATAGGTAGCTCAGAATGTGACCAAAGGTCACTTGCAAGAAGATTAAATATTGCAAAAATAGAGGGGATCCACTTATGCATGTAATGAAAGTTATAATTAAGTAGCTCCACCAAAATAATAAGTTATATTTTAGAGCAAGAATTTTTCATCATTGTTGGTATATGACATACTCTGTAGTGGATTTTGTTTGTTTCCTATGCATTGTACAACATGCAAGAGGAAATAGATTTATGAAATCCTAGGAGTTTACATTACAAGTAAAATCTACAAAACCAAATTTAAAGGAGGGGTTTTTGACATCAATGTCAAAAAACTTGTAAAATTATGGAGAAAAGAGGCCATTTAATTCTAGGAAGATATGTAATTGCAAGGGATATACATACATACAACATGTGTGTGTGTGTGAGTGTGTGTGTGATTTGTTGAGAATGAACCCCTTGACTATGCAACTAGTTCATGGTGACCAAATAACACGAGGGATTTGGCAAGTTTTAATAAAAAGGTGTGTCAAATTAAAGGCTCTATCAAGAGGATGTGCATGGATGTAAATTACAGAGGAAAGACACCTTCAAACAAAGAAGGATCTACATGAAAATCACACGTGTATGCCACTATTTGCAACATGTGGTGTGCACCATGTATGAAAAAGTCTTTAGAAAAGAATTTCTTGCATAATTATGAATGACTAGCATCTGCACTTTTTATAATAGAAGTAGATAGACATACTCATCATCTGTGAGTGCTCTCTCTCACGAGCAAAAACATGAATTTTACCTGGTTACCTTGGATTTATCAATGACTGAAGTAAGTACTTTACACTATACAATGTTCTAAAAGTGTCTCTTGTAGGATGAAAAAGCATATGTTAGCTTTTGGCTCGATTAAAGCCCTCAAATCATAGCTTATCCTTTAGTATAGGGTTTCCTTTATGGTTATAAAATGCCAAGAATGGTGAAAAATTATCTAAAACTTATCATATTAAAACTTTTGTGATAGATATATGAGTTATGCATGAGGATTAAAAGTATAGATGACTTATTGGTAGCTGTCTTGCAAAGGGCTTTTCATTGCATAAATGAATGGTGTGCACAGATTTTAAAAAATCGTCCACATTAAGGTTTGCCATGATTACTTACATTGTATTAAAGATTGATTGATACCAATACGATTTTGCGTTGTACTGTCATATACAGGGTATCACATGTGGGCATTAGGTATGCCCATAAAGAAACTTTAAGGCAACCTTCAATGACTATTGAAAAGAAGACGAATTATAAAGGCCCTCACCTAAAAAAACCATGATGGCCAATAATATACATATTTAGATATGCATTGGTGTTGTAGGATATGATGTTTGGATTTATGGGAAAAGAAACACTAGGAACATATGATCTATTGATGATGGATGCAATGTTGGTAGTAGGTGTCTAGAAAGAAAGTATGTTAATGATGTTGGTACTACATTTATGGCAATGTAACTGGTCTCTTTGTACAACTATTAGATTTAAGAGCATGGGTACCTAAATATGAGAATGCCTCATGATGTATAGATGGAGGTTTGAAAAGCATTTGTGTTTCATTATGAGGTCTTTCATTAAGCATGCCTCTTCAATCCCTTCATCCCCCCTTTGCCATTCAATTGAGTCCAAGTGGTCCCAACCAACTAGTAATTACTTCTCTCCAATTTCTTGAAAATCTCATCACTCTCATGAAAACTTGGTCACATCCTCTAGCATTCGATCTTGGATAAAGTAGGTTAGGATAGTTGATAGTTTGTTGGGAAGTATGTATAATGGCATTAATATAAATACTTGAATTGCAATGCTTGTTATATATTGCATGAGAAAGGTAGCAAAAATTTCAAACTTTAGAGATGTGCTTTATAAATAGCAATCTTGATCCTTATTATCATTATTTGTATACTTTGAGAGTTATGGTGACAATAACATTGCCTGAGGAGTCTACCTATAAGAAATCATGTATATAATGTGCGTTCAAAGGATATTAATAAATACCCTTTCTTTTCATGCTATAAGGTCTTAAAATGACCCAAGCTTCTACTTTACTAAACTTATGTATTTTTTAAAAATTGTAATTAAAAAAATCCTTTTGTAAATATAATCTTGTTAATTGCGGTATCTTACATGCTCTATAAGGTGGACTCCCGAGGCATTGTTGCTAAGGACAAGGTTGAGTTTCTAGCATGCATATCCTTTTTGGCTTTTTGTATTTTGAACCTTACATACATACTTGTTGCGAAGTTCAAATGGGCATACTTCTTTGGATTATTAGCGGTTTTAGAATGGTCTAATAAGGATTTGGACATCCATATAGTTGTTAATAAGAATCACAATACAATCTAATAATAAGAAGTTGATCATAATGACCATAATGTCTATATTGTACTAGAAGGTAATATATTAAATAATTGCAATTGGAAAATATAATAATCAAATATTTGATCCAATGTGCACATTTTATTTGTATCTTACTTATAACAAAGAGTGGCACATTTTTTCTATAAATTAAAGCCCAAATAATAATGCATCTACAATGCCACATATGTTTGCATTGGAGTCACATTCCAAGTTGATTTTACATCCATTATATTGGATTTCTTGTTTAGATTACCCAATATTATGTTAAAAGAATTGCGAGACATGTGATTGCATCATACACCATAACTCGTGTTCCAGTTATAAGAATGATGCCAGGAGGCATATTCCACGGTGGATTCCGTGCCACGGTGGATTCCGTGAGGTTTTACGGTGGATTCCGTAAACTTAGATGACCGGGGCTCATACACAAAGAGGATTCTTTGTGCGAGAAGTTGATGGGGACGCCTGTCCTTTTCGGGCGTTTCATTAATTTAGTGTGTACATGGGTGATTCCATAGCGGGTGATTCCGCAAAATGCATATTAAATTAATAAACGTTTATGAGTTTAGAGCGCAAAATGCATATTAAATTAATAAACGTTTATGAGTTTAGAGTGCGCTCTAAACTCATAAACGTTTATTAATTTAATATGCATTTTGCGGAATCACCCGCTATGGAATCACCCATGTACACACTAAATTAATGAAACGCCCGAAAAGGACAGGCGTCCCCATCAACTTCTCGCACAAAGAATCCTCTTTGTGTATGAGCCCCGGTCATCTAAGTTTACGGAATCCACCGTAAAACCTCACGGAATCCACCGTGGCACGGAATCCACCGTGGAATATGCCTCCTGGCATCAAAGAATTTGTGAGACATTGGGATGGTGTTCTAGTTATAAGAATTGTAAGACATTGTGATGGTGTCATACACCAGAACTCGTGTTCCATGCATCAAGGTGGAAAGGTGTGGTGCACTGTGTTTCTCATTTTTGAAGATAGATGTCCGATAGGCATTTGTGTTGATGAGAAAGCACGGCTTAGAGTTCAAACTCATGCGCCCGTGAAACTTGGCCCTCTCTGGAACCAAGCATGGTGAAGGTTTTGGTATTGAAACATGCTGGGAGTGAACACAAGCTATTGGGCGGCCAAGCCTTAAGGCACTTGTTGTTTCACGTGGAGTGGGCTAGTGTGAAAGGGGGAAGGGTTTGGCAAAGGTTGTTGTAAATGCGTTGCCACGTCGGCAAGCGACTCTTCGCAGGCAGGCAATCGTAAGTGCAGCTAATGATAGCCAGCATGCCATCATGGCAGCGTCATCTCTCTCTCTCTCTCTCTCTCTCTCTCTCTCTCTCTCTCGCGTCTCCCGAGTCCCCCCCCCACCCCCGTCCCCGACACACACACTCTCTCCCTCCGACTCACACCCACACACACACACACTCTCTCTCTTCTCTCGACTCACACACACACACTCTCGTTCTCTCTCTCTCACACACTCTCTTCTCTCGACTCACACTCGTTCTCACACACACACACACACACACTCTCTCTCTCTCTCTCTCTCTTCTCGCCTCTCACACAGATACACATGCACACACACACACACTCGGATCTCTCTCTCTCTCTCTCTCTCTCTCGGATCTCCCCACACACACTCTCTCTCCCCCTACACACACATACACACTTATAGGTCACAATATACTCGTGTGCAGTAAAAGGCTTCTTAACCTTGTTCAAACCAGACGCGAGCGGTGAGAGAGAGAGAGAGAGCGCGCAGTGTTTCTGCTGCAAAACACACACGCACTCACTCACTCAATCATACACACACACACACACACACTCTCTCTCTCTCTCTCTCTCTCTCTCGCGCGCGCGCGCGCGCAGCTATATAGGTTATATACCTCTGTTTGATGTTTATGATGAGATTGCAGCTATGGAGAAATACCAGCGAGAGAGAGAGAGAGAGAGAGAGAGAGAGAGAGAGAGAGAGAGAGAGAGATTCCTCGGCCGCAGACTATTGGATCACTTACCCCGAACGTGCAGCAAGCAAGGAGCCGCGTGTGAGTGTGCTGATGTTGACGCGATTCAATCTGAGGAGATCAGCAAATCCCGGCCGTTGCTGCTAGCCTCCTATTGAGCCGCGCCAACATCACCCACCATTCAACGCCGTCATCATCGTCATTATCGCGTGTATAATTAGCATGATGCAGATCAATAGCTTGATTGCGAGAGAGGGTATGAGAAGCCGCAGGTAAACCTGAGCTTTGATTTGTTCCCGGCTATCTTAATCAGGTGTTAATCATGTCGAATAATTGTATTAAGGCAGATATGGAGAATATCACGAGAAGATCAGAGCGAGGCCCTGCAGAGCGAGCTCATCATAAACAGAAGTCCGCATGTGAAAGATGAAGTGGAGTAATTACAACCCTAGATCGAATATTCCGAATATTCCTCTTCTGATCTGTGGGTTTCATGCAGTCGATGAATTACAGGTACGTGCGATAATGGGAGGTGTGATCACGGGCGCAGTACTGCACTAATGGCTTCTCATCAATCAGTATAACTAGCAGATAAGAAAATATACTCCGCGCTCTCTCTCTCTTTCTCTCTCTCAACCAGGAATTGTGATATATGCCTTAAACGCATCTTGGGATTGTTCCCATCACGTAAAAATCGCTCTCTTTTTATTCTCCTCCCCTCTCTCTCTTTGCATGCATCATGCATGTGCTCATGATTATCTAATTGTCTTTGAATGCATGCAAATTTTTGGGATTTAAGTCGTGTGTGTGGCTTCTATGCATGCATATGTTCAGTTGGGTGTAACTTGTCGATGTATGCAAGCATGCATGTCGATGAGGTTCTCTTGATGTGAGAGAGAGAGAGAGAGAGAGAGAGAGAGAGAGAGAGAGAGGTTGTGTAGCTCCCAAGATCCCACTTCATAACCCTTACCTATTGTGATCAAATGTAATCCAAATAGCATATAATCTTTAAAACTCAATAACCAACTAGATAAGCCTTAGGATTTACCAGAAGTGCATATAGTAATAACTTAAGGCCCTAGGCCGCCCCCCCCCCCCCCCCCCCCCCCCAAAAGGCACCCACTTTCCATCCAAAAACTACACAAGTAACATAAGTGTTTGGCTGTGCTTGTAGTTCATGGCAAGTAATGCTTGCAAGCATAATCACCTCATGTTTAGGGTTTTACACGTATTACAATCTTATATCATTCACATTTTCTAGCCCTACATGGTATATAAGAGTAGAGCTAGAAGAGAGTCACATATTGAAGTACATAAACAAGGAAGGTGTACTCTTTTTATTAACTAGATATTATCTCAAAGATGAGAAAACCTTGGGAAAACATAAAAAGATATCTAGTGGGATATAACCTAGTTCCTACGTTTCCATTGATGTGAAGGTGAAATTGACAAACCTCTTGATTTGACTTTTAGAGAATTTGGCTATGTACTTGATTTGCTATTATAAGTACGGTTGAACAATCTTATCCCCAAACTTAGAAACTTCCCTTGATATCCATGTAAGCTAGTCCCTTCCTCCAACATGTAAAGTGTGGAGTTTGCTTCTTAATTTGTATAGAAGGTCTATTGCTCTATCAACAAACCATACTAATTTCTAGTAAGCTTGCCATTGATCATCTTTAAAGTCTTCATTGCATATAAGGTGACAAGAAGTCATTGAAAATTGTATCACTTTGGAACCTAATCATATGAAGATGTGGGCTAGGTATTCAAATGTTTAGTGCTTGACTTGTTTAACTAAAGCTCACATATTGAATGAGTCAAATCATGACTTTGACATAGGGTGCTTTCTAATTTGTAGACATCAAAAGCATCTAATTAGAATGTAATATACACATAAATTCAACATTACAAAAATCAATGCTTCGAGTTGAGGGAATGTAGAGAATGGGCCATGCATCATAATGACACAAGCTACATGTTAATGCACATTGTGGAAAAGACTTTCTTGCATGGTGCATGATCATTGCTTGACAAAGACAAACAAAGTGGCTTGCTTGTGATGTAGAAGAAGGTGATTCTAAGTGGAAGTGGATGCTTTGGGATATTTTCCGTGGCTTATTGCACCTTGCAAATTTTTTTATAACCAATGGACTTGTCTCAAGGGAGTTGACTATTGTAAACTCTTACTATCACATGCATTCAAGGCCTAATTTAAGAATCCCTTATTTGTAAATTCATCTCGAATAAGACACACCCTTTTTCTATTCAACTTGTGAATATCCCTATTTTTTGATATAAAAAAATGTCAAAAACATGACTCTTAGAAAATATCATTGATTGAATCGATGTGATAGACTTACAAATGAGTGAAACCCTAGAGGGAGTACTTATGTAAGAGTTGAGAAGGGATTGGCATTCCTTATCTTATTTTGTTAGTGTTGATAAGCATCAATGATCTTTATAATTTTAAACACTACAAATTAGTCAACTTCCCCTAGAGTAAGATGATATTTTTCAAAGGGACCATGTATACAACTAATTTTTATGATTAAAAGCACTACAATTTAGCCAAATTTATGGTCGATTTTTCTAAGAATAAGATAAATGTTCTCAAGGGACTCCTTAACATTTGTCCTTCAAGAATGTTTTAAAGTTTCCTCTCACAAACGTTGCTAGTCATTACAATTGGGAAAAATACTAGGTTTGACATTGTACAAGTTCATGATATTCTTTTTGAGATAAAAGATACACACTTGAACATCGACAAGGGGCACTTTACCTCCAAATATGAATTGAGTGAGGGGGCAAGAGTTATTTTGGTGCAACTTTTCTCCCATATGTAGGTAAGATAGTTTGCAAGCCAAATCAACATCAAGCTTGCTTAAACTGGTAGCCTTCTCCTCTATGAACTCACCGAGGAGGGGGGACCAATTGAATGTTTAAGTAGGTAGGAGCTTAGACTTAAAATAGTATGCCATGTTTGAATGTAGATGTCCAACTAATCATGTGCCCTACAAGACTTTAGCCCATAACCTCATGGTTATGAGCCCAAGTATTGTTCACCACTGGGCCTTTATCATTGACAAGTTCATGACATTTTTACATGTGACCCTTTTGCATAAACAAAACATGTCATTATGTTATTATACCTTACCTACCTCAGAATCATCTACCTCCCATTCATTGTGTAGAGTCCTTTTAATGAGCACACTGTCATACCATCCTATGAAAGATGATGAATTGGATAATTTTAATTGTCCCATGTTCACATGCGATTAAGGCATGTTTTACTAACTTTGATCCCCATAACCTGGGAGACATTACACATTGTTAACACCAATGCCAACACTTTTATTGCCCCAACCAATCAAAATAAGGGCAAGACCTCAAAGGATATCTGGTTTCACAACTAGCATGCATATATATTACACAATTATTTTCAAAGGTACGATGTAGTCATCATCTGTGACTATCATGGGCTCTATGTGGTTTGCACTTACATTCCCTAAAAAGTATTTTATATGGTACCATGAGGTTGATGCATAGATGCGGCTGGAAGTGGTTGAAAATGTCAGGGAGATAATAATGCCAGTGGTGGAGCAAAATGCTAATTACAGTCCATAACAATTCTGTGTAGCTCTAACTGTGTTGTGATTAAAGGGACACTAAGAGCTGGACACGGGTTGGCCCATAGGCTATGGAGCTTTTAGAGTTAACTTCTGCCTGAAGATGTGTCTGAGCTATGTCTTATGCCTGCAAGAGTGTAGGCGATTGGCGTTTGTGATGCTTAGGGTTGATCCTTAGCATAATTGGCTTTTGGGAGGATCGCATTCCAGCTATTCTGAAGCTCTGACATGGGTGCAAGCTTGCATCCATGTTGCCTATTTGGTGTATAATTGGCCATCATCATGACTGACGTAAGGCTTCTGATCATTCACCTTCATGATTGTGCAGGTGAGAATGACTTGTTTATCTACAAGTCATTTATGTTCAGAACCCTATTGCAGGAGATAAGGTCATTCATCTCTTCATGCAGATGAGCTTGATCAGAAAAGCTCTAGATTTTGTAGACAGTTAACCCTGAGTCTGTTGCTCGGGTTTCCCGAAACAGATTTAAGAGCTGCACATTGCGAACCCTGTTCATGATATGAATAATTATCGGACCTTGGAAGGATACTGATTATGTGAGCACGAGCAGTACTAGTACTCTTCAGTGCTGCGGTGCAGGCAATCCTTCATGCAGGCACAGTACAGATGGTCAAGCAAAGGCTGATGTCTAACTTTATGCAGGAAGGCAATGGCGGTGCCTGCTGCAAATTTGAAAGGCCAATGGTTAGCCTTGTGGCTTTGGGATCGGCCGAGCTTTGGAAACCCACAGAGGGCTCATCTATGGGGAAATATGCAGCAGCAGTTGAGAAGGTTTTAACCCACAAAGGGAGCTTACTTCCCACCAATATAAGAGCCAGGTCAGAATGCAACCGGGAAATGCAAGCTATAAAGAGCTGTGTGATTTGGCGCCTATGATGCTATGCCAGATTGTGAAGGCATGGTCTACCAGGAGCTTTTTGTTTGTAAGGTTGTGGATGGAGAAGAGACTCAGTCCTTCAGACACCAGAAGATTAGGTGCTAATTTGAAGCCATCAGACAGGACATAAGATCTATTCCTGCGCGAAAATCCAGTGTCTGAGGACTGCACCATGCCTAAGTCCAAGACTTAGGCAAATGCCACCGACCTGAAAGGCTTGTTGGTTTATGCCAAAATTGTGTGTGCGCATTCTGGCTGGGTTCAATCCCAAGGGTGGCGTACTTGTCATCAACCTCACCCATATGGGATGTCTTGGTATCTTTAAAAAATATGTAGCATGAAGTGATGAAGTAGCAAGTATATAACCATTTGCTATACTCCAATGCATTTATCTCTTCTATCTTAGCACTAGACTTAGAAACAATGTTATGATTATCAAAAGAATTGGCATTATCTTACACTTTTCCTTTAAACACTATATTAGAAAATTCGAAAATCTCCCATGTTTCACTCTCAAATTAGAAATAAAGATTTGATCATATGGCTAAATCTTAATCCATTTTTTGAAGATGGAACTTGGTACTATCATCTGTACTAAAAAAACTTTCACCTTCAAAGAAGGGGGCAACAATTTGATCATGTGATCAAATATTGACTATCATATAAATTTTCAAAGTATATTATAATCTTCTCAAATTTAAGGCATTCTGAAGTAAGATGATTGAAGGTAGAATGAAACTCATTTAAGAAAGAAGATAAAGATGTACGAAGGTTCGTGAGTTTCTTAAGCCAATATAGTTGTGTTGTAGGACCGCTTATCATAGAGAATCACAAGTCTTTTTCCATAATGCATAAGCACCACCCTTCTTTCAATGACATTGAGGTACAACTATTTGACAATGACAAAATAATAATAGAATTGCATACCTCATCAAGCTCTTCTCAATCCTCTACATTAGAAAGTTTGCTTTATACCCTCTAATTTGAATAGCTTGACTTTTTTCTTTTGCACAAGTATCTACCAAATTTGAGTTTTCCAATATTGAAAGTTAGTGTCATCTAAGTTCTCTACATTGAAGATAGCACTATCATTGGAAGCATTTAAAGTACTTGCTATTATGTTTGTCAAGCAAAACGAGCATTGGCTATTATAATAATAGCATATTAGTGCCAAAACCAAGCCAAAAAGCATGTAGCAAAGGGAAGATGGAGGTAATACATTGTAGTCCAAAAGCAAGAAGCACTAGAGTGTTGAATACGTGAGAGTAGAGAGAGTAGAAAGAGATGAGGTCAACTAAATGCAAGGCTCTTCTACAAGGTGAGATATGATATTTTTCTTACCATAAATAACATTTAAGGACTTAATTAAGAGGCATTTAGGAGGGGTCTTGAACTTCATACAAACCATTGATGAAGATCATAACACAACTTATAATTAGTAAAGCATTGTATGCATTATACCATTTATACATAACACATTGTATATAATGAATATATAAGAGAATCTATAATCAATACACCTTAAAATACAAGCCTATAATAATTACACTTGTTCATTCATTGATAAAATGCTTTTCGATGATAGCATTACTTTATACATTCATGATCATTTTGTCAAAATAATATCTCGTATTTATAAGTTTTCAAAAATTTGATATATTGAAATTTGCAAATGAGCTACTAGTGGCTAAAGTGCAAGTCTAACATCACTACAAGATATAGATCTTATATCAACGTTCAAAGCGATGAAAATGTTTATAAAAAAATTGCTATTGTTATCGCTAAACGTGTCGGTATTAGCGTCTCTATAAAACCATTGTTATTGATGTTGGTATAAGCATTGTATTTATGACGCAAATATCAACACAGATATTGACGCCACATCACAAATACCGATGTAGATATCAACAGTTTGTGATGCATTGTCGTGCTGCTACGCACACACCAAAAAATCTAGAGTGTGGCTTTCTTTTAGATTTAGAGAGTCAACGCCACTTTAGGCATTAGTATTAGTGTCCATGGTTCAAAATATTAGATCTTTTTTGGACAAGTTTTTAGTTAATTTTTGATATTCTAGATATTATATCTTGTAAAAATCCATAAAACTATAGACAACTTCTAGATTAGGATGACATGTAAAAGAAAGCATGTAGCTTTCAACAAACTTGAGAGGATTTTATGTAAAAAGAGAGATTAACGAAATTGTACGATGCGCGATGCCTGTTTTCAGGCAGTGAATAGCACTCCGAAGTGGGAGATGGAGTGATCTGGCTAAATTTTGGCAAGGTGTCTCTCTTTTTGAAGCTAATGGAGGCATCAGATTGGTGATCTGAGTAGCATAGAGGAATGTTTTATTTTGTACATGTTTTTGTCTATTAGAGTTATATTTTCTCATAATGCTGAAAGAAATTAACATGCTTCATCTCTGTTAGTATTCTTTTAAATTTTCTATTTTTTTTTGGAGTATTTTTCTACATCTTTAATCTCTTCGAACCCCTTCTCTTTCGTCTACTCCTCTCTCTAAATCTATATTCACCCTACTGTCTTTTATATTCAAGAACTCGGCTTGAAACCTTTAACCCTTCTTTTATCTCTACTATCTCTAGAGTAAAAGCTCTTGAATCCCCATACATTCTTCTCTTGCCAAACCCCTGTGGTGACCTTCAACCCTATGCGCTGCGACATTGGTGAACTTGATGTGAAGATCGGTGTAAAAGAACTCCAAGATGGGGGATTCTTTAGGAGATACTCTACAATAATTGGTACGTATACTGCAGCAGACTCAGAAACAACAAATCCAAATATTACAACAACAAAGGCAAGACGAAGAGAAGATTGATTCCACAGCTATCAAGACGCTAGAGGAAGTTGGCGGGAGTTAAAACAATTTAATGGTCAAAATGTCTGTTTTTATTTGCTTATATGTTGAAAAAATGCTATTCTTTGATGTACCACAATATGCATGGAGTCACTATTTTGCTAGACTAGCCAACCATGGTTTTCAAGAGAGAATCCATAGTCTTTTTCAGTAAGATGTGGATTGGGATGCATTCAAAAAAGCCCTATATGAAGAATTCTTCTTAGAAGACTCTGACCTTATGACGAAGAAAAGTTTCATTGAATGGGTTGAAAAACCCAACAAAGGTTTAGTTGCAACAGCTCTATACCATGAGTTTGAAAGTAAATTTGGACAACTTGATGCTAAAGACCAGTAAAGTACGGAAGGTCAGAAGATTGAATTATTCCTTAAGGCTGCAGATTCCAATATATAAGAAAAGCTTGTTGATCGGCTAGAAGATACTACCTCCAAATCAGGAGTCAAGACTGCATGAATAGATGTTACTGATGCAGTTAATATGATTGCTCGAAGAGAGCGGATGCGACTAAGATTGGGCTTTACTTCAACTTTAACAACTCCATTGATGGAGCTTGTTCCACCTTCAAAATCCCCTATTCCTTTGACTAATCAACCAACTCTTTCTTCTTCAGTTTCTTCTAAAAATGATATAATGGATGAACTCATTAAAAGCATGTATGACATTCATTTGAATCTTACAGTTCCAAGGTGGAGAAGTTGGATGTCAAAGTTGAAGAACGAGGACGATCATAAACTCAAAGACCCATGAGAGAAGGCTTTAAGAGGCACTATATTTGGTGTGATAGTCAATATGACAAGAGAGAGTGTTCTGCCTTCCGTGAGACTGAAGCACAGAAGCTCGTCTTTTGGAAAGATGAAAAAATTCATACAACTGAAATTTATCTTCCACTGGAGCCAAATTTTGGCAATGGTGGAATGAAGAAAAGATTAGAAGATTTAGTTGTAATGAATGCCTACGACGTAGCAATTGATGCAGCTACCTATGGGTTGCAAATTGAGCCAACGAAATCAAGTTTGAAAGAATGTAAAGCTAATGTGCAATCTAAAGTATGGATGCAGGCACTAGATCAAATAGAACGTGATAAAGCAACCAAAGCTAATGTTAGTCAATGCATTCGAGGAATCACTAGTTGGAAAGAATTGGTAGATTCTTTTTTCACCTTTACACATTTGCATTAGGAAAAAAATGAACTTACAAATGGGTCCTTAAAAATAATATAGTTTAAGATATAGGCCTTTTGGATTGTCCAATAGGAAGGCTAGATGTTGACATCCATCAAGGGTGAATCTTCTCTCTCCAAATCTTGGGTTTTCTATTAAAAAAAGGGGTAGTGGGGGATTCAAAAAAAGGAGAATGGATAGTACACAAAATTTGAGTTTCTCTCACCTTGTATTTCTTCCATTTTTTTTGGAGAATTTTCAATTTCGGTTTTTTTCTCTTACGAAATTAGTTTCACCCAAAAGTTGAGCAACAGACCACTTTCCCTCTCTTCTTTATACTCGTGAATTTTCATCTCCATTGAAGCTCCCTGTTGAGAGTAATTAGGGTTTTGAGCGTTCTTCTTACCTCTGCACTTTCTTCTCCACGCAGCTACAAATTTTGGGCAAAACATAGGTACCCATCTTTCTTTGCATTTTCTCTTGTTTACTATTTTTTCAATAGAGTTTGATGTCGTTTCTTACTGTTGTTTTATTTCAGAGGTTGTTTAGGGTAGGAGATAGAGGTGCTCATTTCTCTCTCCTTTCTTTCCCCCCTCTCTATGTGTTGTTTCTCTTTTATGTTGTGTTTTCAATAGAATTTGATGTCTGTTCTAATTGTTGTTTTCTTGCACTACAACAGAAACGAGGCATAGACGCACATGTTAGACGCGCAAAGTCGGGTGCGTCTATCATAGCGTCTATAAGTGCATGTAAACGTGCGTATAAATAGACGCGAATTTTGCGTCTATATATCCGCGCAAATAGACGCTAATATAGACGCGCCAGCAGACACACAATTTGGGCCTTAAAACAAAGATCAGCATTACTCCTACTCTAGACTTGGATAAAAGTGCCAGTGAAGACTCGAGTGTTTTATGGCGCGTCCACATCTAGGTTCTATCCCACCCTTCAAGTTCAAAAAGGGCATGGGGTTTGGAATTCCTGGCTTTTTTAAAGGCAAGCCAAAACCATTGAATAGTTTGATGGAAGGCCCTCCCTTTTTCTATTTTGAAAATGTTGAGAACGTTCCCAATTCAGAGTGGGAGACCATCAAACGGCATTTTAATGGCATAGATCCAGAGTTCATAGACTTTAGATATTTTTCAGCATGCTTTAGGCTGAGATGGTTATGTTTATAACCTTCCAGTAGATGGAAGAAGGTTGATTCTTCCCCCTGCCTCCCATGACAATCTTTGAGGTGCTTTCGAAAACAAAGAAGTATTGGCCCCCATGGGATCCGAGAGAGAAGCTGAATTGCATAAACACACGGGGTGCCCCTAGCACTATATGTGGATTGATCAGAAAAATATTTTCTTTCCACAAAGAAAGCAAGATACCTTCTTATCTTCAACATGAGATTGTCCTGGCATGCAAAATATGGAACTTGGTTTGGGTCAGCCTAGGCCAAGCTGCCCCACTTGAACCCCATGAGATTGAGCTGGTGCTTGGATATGATCGTGACCACACTTGAGGTTGCTCTACCCTTTCAGATCGGTATGATGCATTGGGCAACTCATTTCAGGTCAATACTATTGCGTACAGTCTTTCACCACTGAAAGAATTATATCCGCAAGGTTTAACAGTTCTGTCCTTATTCTTGAGCCTTGGTGGGAAAGAAGTGGCATTGCACAAATTGGGTATAATTTTGAAGGCTGTTGTTATTGTGGAGATCAATGATAAATGTAAAAACATAATAGCCAGCTAGTGGAACAAAACCTTACAAACATGCCGATTTCAAATGGAGGATGATGTTAGAGATCTTACTGATGATAAGTTGGCTGAGATTGTGGATGCAGTGGGAAAGATCGGCCTCATAATTGGGGGAAGTCCCTGCAACAATCTCTCAGGCAACAATAGAGTAAGCAGGGTAGGCTTGGGTGGCAAAGAATCCTATCTTTTCTTTAAATTTTCCAAGATTCTGAGTAGTTTAAAATATATCATGCAAGCAAGAGGTTACCTTTGAATAGTTTAAAACATATCATGCAAGCAAGAGGTTACCTTTGAATAGTTTAAAACATATCATGCAAGCAAGAGGTTACTTTTGAGTTGTTCAAAACTGCACCAACATGTAGAAAAGAAAAGGAGGTGTAATCTATATGAGATCCGAATCAGTTTTGGTCCTTGGTAGCTCTGCATGCAACCTTCTTGAATACTAATAGTGGCTTGCCTTTGACAAACAGTCTATTTTTTGTACATGTCCTTTGTTATTGCTGTTAAATTTATAGGACCCAAACTCTCAAATCAACCTTATGTTGGCAACGACAGTACATGATCTCATGGGGGTGTTAAAAACCTTTCATGTAGCTTGCAGCATTCCCAATAGAAGTCATCGTATATCCATTTACTCGTGATATCAATTTTAAATACACAAAAATCATTACAAATACATTAAAACTTATGATAAGAATTCACTATCAAAACTTATCTTAAAAACAAAAAATCATGATAAAGGCTAAATGCACATCTATATCCGTGTTTACTTATACGTCTATATTGGTGTCTATTTCCGCGTCTATGTTCGCGTCTATATTCACGTCTACTTGAACAATAGACGCGCATATACACGCAAAAATAGATGCACACATCAAAATTCAAACCATACTTAAATCATTTCTTTTCAAACTGTGCCTTTTCTTTCCTGCGTTTTTTGCGGTTCTGAAGCTTGAGTTTAGCCGACATGCAGTCTCTTCATGCCTCACCTAGTCTCTTCATGCCTCACCTCCTCATGACTCACCTCTTCTTTCATTTCAAACACACAAGAAGGGAAAAAGGAAAGCCAAGGAGAGGAAGAAAGAGAACAAGAGAGAGGAGAACAAGAAGAAGCAGTAAGCAAGCAAGCAAGCATCAAGGGAGGGTAACTTACCAAGGAGAGGAAGAAGGAGAAGGAAGAAGCCCACCACCCGCCACACCAAACACCCAAGGTGACTCTCTCTCTCTCTCTCTCTCTCTCTCTCTCTCTCTCTCTCTCTCTCTCTCTTTCTCTTTGTTTCTCTTTCTCTCTTTGCTCTATCTGTGTATTTAGGATTTGTGATTCCATTATGTATTGCATTTTGTAAATCATCAATGGCATTCGTCGGGCTAAAATCAGCCGACCGAGCGCGTCTGATAGCACGTCTACATTTCAGTGTAGACGCAGATATAGACGTGAAAAATGTTTCCTCTCATAGCGTCTGAGGGCGCGTGTGCTGGCGCATGTGCTCTGCAATCTACACGCGATGATACACGTGCTGGATAGAAGGTTGACCTGTAGTCTACACGCGATTATACACGCGCATTGACCTGGAATGTCCGTCTGACAGTGCGTCTGTGCTGCATCTTAGATACGAAGATAGATGCGCTGGACAGAAGGTTGACTTTGAAGCGCGTATGAGGGCGCGTCTAACCTGCAATTTAGGCGCGGGGATACACGCGCCAGGTCTCCCAGTTCTTATAGTAAACAATATATTTTTGTAATGAATGTGACCAATCTCATGTTTGTGTTTATCAATTTTCTTATTTATGAGAAGCATTAGCACTTAAGTTTTATGATCAATGTCTAAAGAAAGCTCTTTGAAAATGTAGATAATATATGATTTTTTGTATGCAAATAAATTTATCTTTTTTCTGTGTTTTTTTTGCAGATGTCATATCCTGGTTCATCTAGCAATGACCCGGATTTGGATCGCATGAATGATACATTGACATCCTTTGGCAGGGGGGTCAATGCATTTTTTGGAGGTTTTCCTAGTAGGAAAAACTTCATGGGAGAGATGACCAGACACCTTGGCCGCTCTCCCACAGCGGATGAGGTGTTCAGTGTCATGTCTGGGACGCCTCTGACGTCTTTGCCTGGCATTACTTCCCAAACTCCACATGCAGGTACTCCACGTGCTCCACGTGCATCGGCTGAAGCACAAGCATCTGCAGAAGCACGTGCATCTGCAGAAGCTCGTGCGTCCAGCGAGGCAGAGGGTAGTCGACAGAGAGGGAGCAGGGAGAGTCGAGGGATAGGACGAGGCTTGTGTGGGGGTTGCCTAGGAGGTGGCGAGCGATCACCCTCACTAGTAGATCACGTAGAGAAGGTTGTACGCCAGTACTATAGAGTTACAGATGCTGGTGGCATCTTTCATGATGATGAAAGAAGGGATGTAATGGCGTACATGAGGAGCGTCGTGCATGCGATGTATAAAGATTGTTTCATTGCCTTCAAAAATAAGAAAAGCGGCTTGTGGCAGGAGGTGTTGAGGGCAGTCCATGGGAGGTACCTAAATCCTGAGGGTCAGCGATTCTCGGATGATTGGGGACGCACAAAAGTAAGGGATATGCTTCACAACAAAAGATCCCACCTCATGACATGGGCCAAGGACTCACTGCGGAGACAGGAGGAGGGGTGTGGAGCCTATAGCCAACCACCTATGTGCCACCGCATAGAGTGGAAGAAAGCCAAGAAGAAAGCAGCAGAGAAAGTGAAGAGTCGCCAGCACGCAGAGGCGCGACGGATCCAAATGGAAACCATGGGATCGTCGCATTACGGATCGAGCGGCAGAGAGTCGTGGGAGACAGAGTTTGTAAGTATATTTTTATTTTTAGTTTTTTAAAATTTATATTTCTTTCAATTCTTTATATATTTTATTCTAATATATTGACTCATAATTGTTTATATATATCTAAATATTTTGCAGACTATCATCGTTGGTAGGATATCTACTCCTAGAGAGGTAGGTTACCATCGAGGCCATAACCGCGCAGGCACATGGCTTCACTTCTATGAGGAGGGTCTCATCACACTGAGGACCAATACAACCGGGCCATGAGGATTCACAGCAAGAGGAGGTATGTTTTTCTTACTTTCCTATTAAAAGTATAGCTAATTATAACTTTTTCTCCACCTTGTCTATGTAAGCAACCCTGATCTTTTGTGTGTGTAGGTGAACCCGGATGTGGAGCATAGCGAGGAGGGGGATAGCGACGCTAGTAGCCATGGTGGTACTAGCGAAGATGTTTCCTCTTCAGATTCGTAGAGGAGTACCATACCTCCTCATGAGGCCTTCTTTTCTTGTATATGTATGATCTATCTTTGAGCCTACTGCTTGCGGCCACGCTTTAGGTCGCAAGCACTTAAACTTCCCTTATAAATGCTTTTGATATATAATGAATACATGGACTTTTATTTTCAATTCTCGTGCCCATAAGATACATTGTTTTTTTTCCAAATGCACAATCTGATGTATGGGAGGGGGAAAAAAAAAACCAGAGAGCATGTGGTTGCTTTGTGCTCTAGTTTTTTTTTTTCTAGTTCTGTTTTACGCATCTATCCGCGCGTCTAAATTGCAGATAATTCGCGTTTATACGTGCGTCTATAGTGCAGACTACACGCGCTTATACACGCGCTCCATAATTCAAATTTAAAAAAGAAATTAAATATCTTTTTTTTAAATGATATTTTTTGTTTTCCGTTCGCGTCTACCAATGCTTGTAAAAATGCGTCTATCAGCGTGTCTATATGCGCGTGTATATGTGCGTCTATTGTGCGTCTATTTTTGTGTATAAATTCGTTGATACATGCGATTATAGACACGAAATGGTAGACGCGCAAATAGACGGGCGGATAGACGCGCCCGTAAGATTTTCTCTGTATTCAAAAATCGCGTCTAAATGTGCGTCTATGAGGTCTTTTTGTTATAGTGTTGCAGAGTTTATTTGGAGCAAGAGGCAAATGTGTTAATCTCTCTTTGTTTTTGTTTTTTTTTACCGATATCTTTTCAATAAAACACAATGTTAGTTCTAACCCTTGTTTTGTTGTAGAGATCATTTTGGGTGACATTGCATAAGTGCTTATCTCTCTCTCCCTCTCTCTTTCTCTGTCTATGTTTCTTCTTTTCTACTATTTTTCAGTATACCTTCATGTAAATACTAACTCTTGCAAAATTGTCTTTTGTAGAGATCAATTTGGGCAAGATTGGATAGGTGCTCATTTCTTTCTTTCTCCCGCGTACTCACACAAACTCTCTCTTTCTTCCTCTGCATTATCCATTTTCTACTATCTTTACAATAGGGTTTGATGCTAGTTCTAACTTAAGGATCAATTGTTGCAGCACTTAACACAAGGTAGAGCAGAGATTTTGTAGCTCAATTGACAGGTAAATCTACCATATTTTGTGGTGTTAAAATTTATTCATTTAATTAGTGACTTTTATATTTTATGGGATTGATGTTTTTTTATGTCCATCATTTGCAATGGGTTTTGATTAGCAATGATTCAATCTTATCTTTAGCAAATCAGCTTATAACTAAATTGGTCCTGTTTTATATGGCTTCTATTCATGCAGTTATCTAGATATTTTTTGCTAAAATGGATTCATGCAAGTATTTTTGTTAAAAGGGATTCATGCAGGTGTTTTTTTGTACATGCAAATATTGTACAAGGTTTAGTTGAAGCATATAATTCTCCATCAACTATTTTGATATGGTGAGTGATTCCTTTGTGTTGGATGATATGGATCTACTGAAAGTCAATGGTTTGAAAATTCTCTGCTTTATTGGTCCTGTGTGTTCATTTGGATCTTCATGCCAATTGGTAATGATCCATGAAACTCTTGTATTATATAATCTATATAACACACAATGTGTTGAGTCTTAGAATATCTCATGTGTCAATCCAATGTGCCTATTAAGATTTGCATGCCATGTGGCTGCTATCCTTGTAACAACTACTCTATAATACCCGCATTTCATACAATGTATTGAGTCAAATCAGGATCCTCTTCATTATAATAAAATTTATTTTGACGAAATTCTGAGTATTCTTGTGCTATTCTTTCTATTATATTTCATGTAAATGGTATGATTAAAGTGATGTTTTGAAATTAAATCTATACTTTCTGTTGATATATATATTCACATGCATTTTGATATCGATGCTTATATCTGTTACAAAAGTGTAAACATCTTTTAATGCCATGTTGATTTGTATGGTATATTGGTGATTACTCGACAGACTTAAAATGCTTATTATTTAGGGGTTAATACATATTTCTTTACATCTAATGCCTAGGTTATAATGCATGAGAGAAGAACAAGCATTCTCTCGATAGAAGTACATAACAGAAAAGATGAAGAAGGGAATTGGATCACTGATACGTATCATTGCTCATCTTGAGTACATATGCGTCCAAGTATGAATGGAGCTTTCAGGGTGAAAGCATCTACAATTGCAGATGTATCAAAGCACTGGAAGGGTAAAATTTTAGCTCTCAGACAAAGGAATGTTGATTCTCACCTTGTAATAGAGGCATTTGTACAACATGTATTCATGCATAAACAAATACATATTGCACCCACTGTGCCCTTTCAACGAAACATTGCAAATAATAAGTATTTGCAACTCATTGAGAATGAGAACTTTCATGATACCTATGTAGCAACTTGTATTGTATTTACAGAAGTATACCCTTCGGATTGTTGTGAGTGGCAAAATGTTGAGAGTATCACTAGTTCTTTTAAGTGTTACCACCTCAAAATTGGTAGATTGCTCTTTGAGGGGCGTACAGCTAAGCAACTCGCAGAGGACCTTGTTTTTTTCTATGACTCCAAATATATATTACCCAAGGGGAGTTGAGAATATGGAATCCTTGAGTCTATACACATTGAATCTCAATAACATAGAATGGCCATTGTGTAGTAGCGACATTTTGCACATGTGTAGCACAAAAATTTCAGCAGACATATTGAATTCTATCTGGCTCAAAAAATGTATATCTAAGCTAGTTCATACCGATTACAATTTTTGCACACATGTTCAAGGAATGTAAGGGTTTGAGATGTACCAAAAGCACGCATGTCATAAAAAATACATAAGAGGATTATGTAACAAGGATTCTAGGCAAAACTTGGACATAAAAAATAACTCACAGGCCTGACACAGTGGAGTGTCGAGTCACAACAAGGGACATGGCTTTCAGGTAAAAATTTTCTCTCTTAGTTTACTATTATTTTACTTTGGGATGAATCGACTAACTTTCTTTTCCAATTACAGGTATTTTGTCGCACGAAAAACTTTATGCCTAGTGTTCAAGTATCGTAGATGGAGGATGCTCAAGGGTAAATGGTTGTGCCTTGATCAAGATATGCGTGAAAGTGCAGCTGTGGATGTTACTTTCATTTGTGAGAGCCGTGAGCCCCAAGTGTTGCAAATAGAGGATGATTGGCCGTTGAGTATAATGCATTAGGAAATTATAATGTTAAAGTAGAATCCACCTGTTAGCTTCTATTTTAAACTAGATGGTAGGAAAATTAGAAGCCGAACTGAGGATACTGTTACTAGCAGAAAGTATGTGGCTTCACATATTTTAGAAATTGTAGAGTCTCCCTAAAAATCACAACACCACAAGTTGTAATATCCAACACTTATAATTTTTTGGATTTTTTTGGCAAATAGAATATTGTCGCTTATAAACTTGTAATATTTAAAAATTATGGTATTTGTGTGAAATCATACACTTGTTATACACTTTTCACATCAACACATTTACATATGTATGTAGACTTTGCAAAGAGTAAAGCCATAACTAAATATCGTATGCGAACAACCCTTAATGGTTTAAAACTTAAGGTTTTTAATATAGAAATAGTTTAGTTCTTGTTTCATTGTTTCATTTCACACTTTCTCTCTTCATCTCTTTATATCCACCACATCCCTCCTACCTGCTACGATGGATGCTCACGCACACTTTGATGAGTGGATCCACGAGACTATCTTTGCCAACCAGGGTGATGATATATTCCAGGTTTCTCTAAGAACTTCAACCTTGAAAGCGTGCTCTCATTGCTAGATCTCCCCCTTCAGGTTTTGGAAGACTTTGTGAGTACCATTGCTACATGCACATACTCCATCGAGGGATCCGACATGACTTGGGTGCCTCTAGAACAGCTCATGGTATTTTAGATAGGGAAGAATCACCAAAAAGTGGTGAATAGGTGTCTGGTCCATGTGAATCATTCACATAGAGTATGCATTTTTCCCATGGGAAGTGCACCAAATACATCATCTTTGGATCTCCTGGAGTGTGATTGCACATTGGCAATTTAACTCCTTGCATTGGATACATCCCTAGAGGAGGAGAGCGATGAAGATACAACTCCACAGGTTGTTTCTATCATATATGCGGGAGAAGAACCGATTGAAGAGCTCATAAATGTTGAAGAGGAACATCGAGTGGTGACAGAGCAAGGGTTGGGTCTTATGGTGCCATCTTCTTTAGAACAGCCACAAGTCGACAAACCCAACCTTTCCTCCTTGACACCCATTGAAGTAGATGGTGTACAATACTTACTTCTATTAGATGTACTGCAATACTTGGAAATGAAGGAAGAAGAGTTGTTTTCTATCCTAGTTAGGGATTCAATGAAAGGCCTGATTGATTATGATTACATGGATGCGTATCCAACAATGGCAGAGATTGGAAGATATGATGGCACAAGCTTAGATACTGTGAGTGCGATCATAGCAGCACTGAAGCATATTACCTCAGTTGAAGAAGATCACCTTGTGCCCGATGATGAATTTGAAACACTACAGCATGATTTGTTCGGACCAAGGCCCTAGCTTCCTACCAAGGAGTTTGTAGATACCTATGCCCAAAGAGGTGCCTTCCTGACACACAAGAAAATGAAGATACAAGATGATCTGGAGAAGGTGAGATTTCTAACTACCATATAGTGGCCCCAGACGTCAGACAGGGCAGCTGCAAGCATCATTTTTGACCAAGATTTCATCGGTAGACTCAGAGGGACCCGACGCACCCTACCATCGAGCTTTATCACTTTTTGATAACTATAGGTTAGTCGCTAAATATATTTTTTGATTTGACTTTGTCATTCAGGACATACTATATATAGATGAGTTTGCATAAAGACAAGGAGGAGCTCGACATGCAGATTGACGCAAGGATTCATCTCTTAAGGAGTATATCAGTAACCTTATTGCAGATTTTGGTGGTCTTCCACAAGAAGTGCTCACCAGGAGGGCAAGAAATAATCATGAAAATTCGAGCTTTGACCAAATTTGGACCCTTTCGAGCAATACTTGTGACATCTAGCTTGGAGAAGGTGGTACTAATCAAGCGGTCAAAGCTTCTGATGCCAGGAGACATATTTCACGGTGGATTCCGTGCCACGGTGGATTCCGTGAGGTTTTACGGTGGATTCCGTAAACTTTGATGACCGGGGCTCATACACAAAGTGGATTCTTTATTTGGACATTGTATTGGGCGTGCCAGACTTTTTGGGCACCGTCCATTAGCTTTATTCCTATTTTTGTAAAAGCAAACTCAAAAGCTAAAAGCTTGTTATATTTTTGTAAATTGGTCTATTATTGAGCATGAAGATGAAATATACATAAAATACATGCTTTGTGAAGCGCTCACACAAGGCATGGGGGGAGATTGCACCCAATTGGTCTCTTGCTCTTGTCGTTCATGCTTTTTACCTTGTAACTTGTGCAAAAAGTAGAGTTCATTGTTCTTGGGGACCTTCCGGCATTCACTACGCGAGCATACAATGTCCGATCTGCGCACCAGTGGTATCAGAGCGGAGTTGAGATCAAGAGCTTTCAATCGCTACCCATCTCATGCGAAGGCGGAGCTCCTGGAACGATCGAGCTCTACGGTCAATCTCGTCGCGAACCGTCGATACAGACATACTTTTGGCGATCAAGAACCCCTATTTCTATCATTAGATCGCGAAGGACCCGGCTATACAGGCGGAGGACCACTCCTTCATCTTCTTCATCAAGTCGTGGCTACACAGAGAGATAAGTCATTAATTTCCCACTTTTCAAGCTTTAAGCTTTAAAGCTTAGAGACCTTAGCAAAAGCTTTCAGCTTCGAATTTAATCGTGAGGTATCGAAAGACCTCCGAAATTTGCGCGACGGTGCAAAAAACGGCCCCCCCACGATCTGCGCCGTTTTCACTTCATTAAGCTTCCCTAAGCTTAATCAATTAAGCTAAGTCATCTAAGGCAAGTCATCTCTGCAAGTCACAAACTCCAGGTCACACCACAAAAATCAAGTTCAGCAAGTATTTTCTGATCAAGTTCTGCAAGTTCCATAAATCGAATAAGTTTTGCAAGTCTGCAAGTCTGCAACTCTGTAAGTCAGACTAGTCAACCGGAGTCAGAACTGACTTGTGCTCAAAACTCCTAGAATGGCTGTTCCTGCGCAGAAACTCCGAACTGCAAAGTTGTTTGTTGGAAGGTATTCTACCCATACGCAGGTTTGTTGAAGCATTTTCAGCATACGAAGAAGGATAAATCGAAGATTTTCCGAAGATTGAGAAAACTATACCCAAAATACATAAGCCTTGTAACCCCGAACTTGAGCTACGCTCATCCCGCTAACTAGATTTTGAGTGAGAAAGGTCTTTTGAGTTTTGCAGGATGATGGAACCACATATGGATGATCTTATGGCTGAAGGCGACCTACTTGAACCTACGATGGAGCAAAAGCTAGACTTAATCATGATGCAATTGGAAGAAGAACGAAGGGCTAGGCAAGCATTGCAAGCTCAACTGGCAAATTTACAAAGAGCATCTACCAACAAAGAAGAACCTCAAGCTGAAGATATTATTCGACGTACCATCGACGCAACTCTCGAAGCTCAAACTATCCGCAAGGAATCAAAGATAAGTAAAAGAAGTTTCAAATATCGTACTTTCAATGGCATACGAGAAGGAAAAACTGTTCTAGCATTCATTAGTCAGTTTGATGACTATTTCCATGAGGAAACCTATGCAGAAAAAGATAAAATCAAGTGTGTCACTAATCATTTAGTAGATAGAGCATCTCTTTGGTGGACTGTAGTACGCAAGAGCATAGATTGTCCTGATACTTGGGAGAAATTCAAGAAGAAGTTCATGCAGAATTTCCTTCCTCCACAATTTCATGAGAAAGCTATTAAGCAATGGGATCTTCTCTAGCAACGGGATCGTGAGCCTATTCTTCAGTATACAGCGCGTTATTGGAATGCACTACTCCAGCTACGCATGCTTGAAGACGTATCAGAGGCGACACACAAGCACAAGTATATGTCTGGACTCCTTGGGCATTACTACGCTGAAGTTAACATGTTCAAGCCTGCTACTCTTGAAGATGCCATTTCACTAGCCCACAACACTGAAGATAAGCTACGAGGTAGAAACAGACGTCCACATCAATTCCAAGGCAATGGTAACTATGGATCTAAACAATTCAATTCCAATTTTAGAAGATTTAATCCAGGTCGTTTCTCTTCATCATCTTTCCGCAAAAATTGGGCAAAACCACCTGCATTACCATCCAATTTCAATCAAAACCCTAAGCCTATTCCACAGCCAAACCCTAATATCCCTAGACTTCCCGCCATTACAAACAATGTAACTAAAGCCAAGCCAATAGTATGCTATAAATTCCACCAGCCTAGACATCTAGCAGCAAATTGTCATTCAAAGAAGCCACCTGCTCATATAAACTACCTTGGAGCAATGGACGAAGACGAACATGAAGATATGCCTGATTTCACTGAAGATGAGGATGACACTACTACTACTACTTCGGATACTTTACCAGGTATGCCTACTCCACATTCATTATTGACTATGAAATATTTGGTGCATGGAAAGGAAAAGACTATTTTGCATGATGACGGTAGTACTCATGATTTTATTTCAGCAAAATTGGTAAAAGAATTGAAGTTACAGACTGTACCTACGCATTATCGCATCAAAGCTGCATTTTTAGGCACTAGATATAATGGTACACAGGAAGTGCATGACTTAGAGATTCAAATTGGTCAATACACTGAAAGAAGAAATTTTCTAGTTGTTCCATTACAGTCGAGTGATATTATTTTAGGTATGCCTTGGCGTCACCAACATAACCCAGATGTAGATTATTCCACACACTCGAATATTAATTTTCAAGGAAAATCTATTACATTATATGGTATGCATGCATCTAATGTTTTTCCACTGCTTTCGCATACTCAAGCTAAACGTGCATTACGCAAGAGTAGTAAATCCTATCTCATTTGGGTGAATGAATTGCAAGTAAAAGAAAGTCATATGCATCCTAGGCATAAAGAATTTCTTGCATATTTTAAGGACTGTTTTGCAGAAGATCTACCACCTGGTTTACCTCCTTCACGTCCAGAAGACCATAAGATAGATTTGATTCCTGTCACACAACCACCTTGCAAAGCACCGTATAGGCATAACCAGATAGAGCAAAAAGAAATTCAGAGTCAAGTTGAGGAATTACTAAATAGAGGATTGATTCGACCTAGTAGTTCTCCATTTGGTGCACCTGTTCTGTTAGTCAAGAAAAAGAATAATACCTATCGTATGTGCATTGACTATCGAGCTTTAAATAAGATCACTGTAAATAATAAGTATCCTATTCCTAGAGTTGATGACCTTATGGACAAACTGCAAGGATTTGCTATATTTAGTAAAATCGACCTTAAGTCTGGTTATCATCAGGTGAGACTAGATAAGTCTGACATATTCAAGACTACATTTAGAACACAGTTTGGTCATTACGAATTTTTAGTGATGCCATTTGGATTGACTATGCCAGGAGGCATATTTCACGGTGGATTCCGTGCCACGGTGGATTCCGTGAGGTTTTACGGTGGATTCCGTAAACTTTGATGACCGGGACTCATACACAAAGTGGATTCTTTGTGCGAGAAGTTGATGGGGACGCCTGTCCTTTTCGGACGTTTCATTAATTTAGTGTGTACATGGGTGATTCCATAGCGGGTGATTCCGCAAAATGCATATTAAATTAATAAACGTTTATGAGTTTAGAGTGCGCACTCGTAATAAATTAAGGTTAGGATTTATTTCTAACCAGTTGATTTATTTATGTAGCTGAAGACTACTAGGTATTCACTTTTGTCGGTTTAATTGTATTATTTTACTAACGATTGTGAATGCTTCAGTTGATGTGTAGAGATAGCAGCAGTGGCGGAGGAAAGCATTGGATGATAGCGAGTATTCGATCTATGGATTATATTCTGATAGGTGCCACGCCTATATTTTGTCATGTCTATTTATTGAGGCATCGATTATTTATTATTATTTTGTATGCGCATGGGTGCATGGTTATGTTATTTCTATTTGGACATTGTATTGGGCGTGCCAGACTTTTTGGGCACCATCCATTAGCTTTATTCCTATTTTTGTAAAAGCAAACTCAAAAGCTAAAAGCTTGTTATATTTTTGTAAATTGGGCTATTATTGAGCATGAAGATGAAATATACATAATTACATGCTTTGTGAAGCGCTCACACAAGGCATGGGGGGAGATTGCACCCAATTGGTCTCTTGCTCTTGTCGTTCATGCTTTTTACCTTGTAACTTGTGCAAAAAGTAGAGTTCATTGTTCTTGGGGACCTTCTGGCATTCACTACGCGAGCATACAGCATCCGATCTGCGCACCAGCTTCTTTACTTGTTTGATCAAACGCGGGGTGGAGCAATGTGTATACTTGCAACATTAGGCAACCTCGCTAAAGTGTCGGATCCGCTTCTCTTGGAGAAAGAGATGAAGGGGGAGCGCATCATTTTTGAAGCAAAGAAGGAACTTATATTTCCATTGAAAGCTGGCTCCTCCTCTCCACCGATGAAAAAGCCAAGGAACAATTGAGAGTTCTTGTTGGCTATTGGCTTTTTGTATCTACCATCACTAACAACCATCACATGTATTTTTTCTTATGAATATAATATACTTTACTTTGTCCTTACAAATAAATATTTATTAAATAAATGTGTGGTTCGTATAAGTATGACGATAATGTATGGTACGTGAATGACGCATTCGCATACGTTAACATAATTGAACGCGTAGTACTGCACTTGCGATTGTGTAAGTGTGACGATAATGTGTGGTACGTGAATGACGCATCCGCATATATTAACATAATTCAACGCATAATACTGTACTTGCCATTGTGCATAAGTAATAACGTAACTTGTATCCATACGTATCACTACTTTTGATGATACGTTCGTACGTTAAACAAAAATTAAGAGTCACGCGTTTCAAGAAACAAAACAAAACAAAACAACATTACTCAATTATTTGAATTCAGTACACATCGCACGAGATATTATGTATATATAAATAAATATTCCAATGTGGCGGAGTATACAAATTTTTTTGGGTTTCCAAGATGTTATGGCTCTGTAACAGTCATTACAAACCCGGCTCTCGTCTTTCAGTCCAAATAACTATCCTTATCCCAACCCTTAGCTCATGGGCCTCCTTTAGGCCTGTCGATCTAAACTTCCTAGTATTTTCCGTTTATTTAGATGATATGATGGGTTAATTATTTGTTTTATTAGTGTCAACGGTGGCAGTTGTGGAATCTGCGATTGGGCCTGTCATTTCAGTGATAACTTTTTGAATCCGCGGCATGCATCATTAATCTAGTAAACTCTGGCGGGGTTCCCTTGACGTGTCGAAGCCGAATGATACAGTTCATATCTTTGTATGTGATTGTAACACGCTTTGCATGGATGGCTACAAGCTGTGTATCATCGAATAAGTCAATGAGAAACCCCTCTGCAGCAGTTTGTAGGGCCTCCATGGCTGCAGTAGCCCACCTTCCTGCTCTGGTGGGCCATCCCGCACTCATGCCCAAAATCTTCCCATCCCTTTCAGCTCCAAGTCTTGCATGAATTCTCGAACAACTTTATGAAATGAACTTTTTGGGATGAGAAGCTCGTATCCATGTTGGGTTCTCCTTATCTCTCGAAGGGCGACAGTGCTCGGTTTTCATCTCCTCTTCTTCTATAGTAGTCCTTGTGCTCTAGGGGGAGCACCTGCTGCTGCACTAGAGGAGGCTCCATCTTGTGCTCTAGGTGGCGGGTCTTGGCGTGATGTCTTCCCGGGGCTAAAACGACTATATGCTTGCTTGGTCTGTGCCATGCAAGCTCAAGGAGGGCAAGATAGAGAAGAGACAGAGGTTGGGGATGTAAAAATGGAGGAAGTAAAGAAATCAAGATGTGAAAATGAGAAGAAGAATGAACTTTTAACCCATTTAAACCCCAAAATTGGGTTAATGTAGCTTCATACGCACTGTCCATCGTGTGATCGTAAATCCATAACCTTGTATCAGAATGGACGAAACTTCACATGCGCACTCGTTAGGTGCCCAAGAGCCCAAATTATTTTAAAAAAAGTGCTTGTAAACCCAGGGGCAGAAAAGTGGCTCCAGACGCCAGACTTTGGACCAAGGATCTGCATGCACTTTTTTTTCCAAAAAAAAAGGGCTCTTGGCCACGTAACGAGTGCGCATGTGAAGTTTCGTCACATTCCGATACAATTTAGTATTTTAAAAATTATCCCACATCAAAATTATGGATAGATTGATAATTGTGAAATCAACATCGCAACTACTAGCCCTTAGAAACTTCACACTACATAAACTATACAGAGGCATTAGGAGTAAAGTCTACAACAAGAAATGTCAAATTTTTGTATGTTATTCCTATTGAAATTGACAGTGCTAACAAAAACTGTAAGTAAGAATTGAAAATACAACAAAGATGCACAGTCAAAGTTGAGAGCGAATGATAAGTGTAAAATTTTAATTCATATTTTAAGGGCACATACAATAGTTTTGCACTGGGACATAGTCATATGTCCAATGCATGAGGATAAGACTATGCCAAAAAAGATAACATTGCAAACTGTGTTCATTCCATTGGAACGAATGCATCCTTCACTGCTTGAAGATTTCTTACAAGTTGGAAATCCTTCGGAGTTACAGTGATGCGCTTCGCATGTATTGCACAACGTTGAGCATCAATCATCAAGTCAACTAAAAAGGCATCCACAGCACACTGTAGAGCATGAAGACATTCTTTTGTGAAGTGATCAGGTCTATCTTGACCTTGTGCCAAAAACCACCTCCTGCTTTCTATGCGGTAGAGGTCTTGCACAATCTCGCGAATAAGTCTCAAGAAGCTCGTCTTTGGAATGATGAGATCAAAAGAGCGTTGATACCTTCTAATTTTTCTCAAGGCCACTGTACCTAGCTTCCACTTGCGTTTCTTGTGGGGATGCTGAGGAGGACCCTTGTGAGGGCGACTTGAGGAATGTAAATTAGGTTGAGAAGGGGGTGCATCTGAGCTAGTAGATGCTCCAAGGGGCTGTACACGATATGGGGCTTTGAGCGGAAGCTTATTTGAAACTACCTTAGACCTAGCCATCTTTCCTGCACAAGAGATGTGAGAACTCAATGAATAAGATAGAAAGTGAAACCCTCTTTTATATAATCCTAAACTGTGAGACTCATTCACATAGATACACACTCTCTCTTTCTCTCTTAAACTATGAATTGCATTCACACTGACTCACATTGTTCATCTTACTATCTTAGCTCTTTTCGAACCCATTTTCTGCCTTGTCGAAGCCTTGTTTCTAGCCACTTGGCATGGTTTTCTTTGGCACTTCAGGCTTCATAACGCACTCTTTTAGTGACACGACGTGATTCCATCATGTCTGCAGCCAATTCATCAGCACTTTCATTTACTCTCTTTTGCGAGAGTTTAGCTTCATCCGCCACTCTAATCCTATACCACCAAGATAGAAATTGGATCATTGGATTGCTACCATTCACTCCTCCACTATGATCAGTTTTTCTTTGGTATGTACCATGCGCTATTTAATGTGAATTTTCCATCCCTTCTGTGGAGCACATTCCGATGCTTCCCTTTTCTGCAAAGTATGGCCCATGTGCCTCAAGGATATGCTACAAAGACACATATCACACGAGTAAAACTATGCTCAATAGTTATACAATTCATACAATTTTAAAATATTAACTTAGTACATATCATGTAATGTGTGATAGAGCTTTTGCCCCATTCTTCCACTATGTTTTCGTAGAAGCTATGCACAACATTGATAAATTCTTGCTTATCTTCATTGTTAATCACCATCTTGCGAAGTAAGGGAGCCAATTTGTTAAGACTTATCCAAACCTTAGCTTTGGCCAATCTTGTTTTTCCTCCATTACTTCGATTAGGAACTGCAAAATGTAACTTTTTCCACCCATCGTAGTCCTACGGCCTACGAACCATGACATTCCCTTTCTCATTGATGGGTACTGAGAGAAACTTCCTAGCCCTTGCTCCTCCAAAGCAAGGCTTTTTTGAAAAGTTACCATATTTTCCTGATCTCTTATCATCTTTTTCAATCGTCACTTGATGCTTCTGTAGCCCAATTTCTGACAGCACTCGCTCCACATTCCTATACGTTGCAATGGCTTTTTTTTCTAGTTGCATCCTTTAAGCAAAGCAAATGTATTCATATACAAGTTTCTCCATGATTCTGACAAAAGCATGCAATGAACAAATATGAATACGATCCAAGGAAATGTTGAATATGGGCTTCCAAGTGGGATCTTCTCTATTGCGTGTCGGTGCAGCACTTGTTACCTTTCGCCAGTTTTTTTTTTCCGTTCTTTCCTTCCACCCTCTCTGTCATGAAATATAGGCATGGATTCTTTGTATTTGCACCATTGGAGATTCCACACATGCATTTTAAAGTTTTCAAGTCTCCTACAAGATGCCATTCAAGTATTGACCATACCCTTCAACTGAGAGCATCTCACCATGTTCCTGACAATCGATGATGCTTGGAATGCTTGTGTGCATAAAGAATAGCTGCAACACCTCAAATGTTCCTTAGGAACTTCAAATGCAGTGAGCCACCACACATGGCACTCAGATTGAACACTAAAGTTCCCTGGGTTGTTCTTATCGAATTGTAAAGCTCTATTCATCAGAGTTACACTAACTCTTTCAAGCTTTACTCCTTTGACGACCTCACTTTCATATAATTTTATAACAAACTGCAATTTACCATTACATTCCTCAACAGACATATTGTAGTACATTACCATTGCCAACTGCACCTTGTTCAAATCTAAATAGTAATGATTGAGTTCGGTGAACTTCATCTCATATGCATTTTTGGTCACAATCTTTAGTGTTTCCACACATTGAACATGCATGGGATCTCCTATCAACTCCAAAACCTTTGTATTAAGTTACCATCAGGCCTCCATTAACTTTGAAGGTTGAGGAAGAGGCAAGATTCTATTTCTCTTCAGCACACGACCAAACCCAACCTTCACACCTTTGAATATCTTTGAGTAAGTCATTGTGCTAATGCTGGCCCTATCACAAATAGATTGTGCATCCACAGCTGAGAACTCATTTGACACATCTTTTAATGTGCAGTCAATCACCTTTTCCTTCACAGCCTTAAACTTACGATTGCTCAAAGCGTTTTTCAGTGTACTTGCCTTCAGCAATCTACTAATACACGATCCAACCTCACCCTCACTTAGGTTCTCTTTCTGAGCTACCTTACATGCTTTGATACGTCGCTTCCACTAGCCACTATTCACAATTAACTCATTGATTGGCTTCTTCTTTCGTTTGCACTCCTGTGTTAGATCTTTCTCAAGTCTTCCAATTGTGCCTTTGCCTCCTCATATGAGATACCAATGTCATGGATAGTGTCCTGCATTGAAATAATTTGATTGTTTTGTTGAATTACAGTGTCATTTAGTTGTACCACTTGTCCTATGAGCTGTTGTATATGAAGTTGATGTGCAACAATCACATCATGGCAATTTTTTATGGTTGCTTGGCAAGTTGTAAATACTTTGAACGCCTGATCATTAAGTCGCCTAGTATAACCAAGTAACCCATTTTTACCCTTGCACACATACTTCAGTAAATATGTGATTCCTATGAAAGTTGGAGGTCTATTGTTCAAGGGGTCAATTGGGTAGATTCCCCCATCAACCCACAAATCCACATGTTTCAATCCCATTTTCCTGTAACTCTGCAAAACCTGAGGGTTGACACTGGTACGCTGGGTTCTTTTGAATAATGGGGCATATTCAATCTCTACCTCAATATGCAACTCCTTTCCTATATTCATTTTACTATTAATAGAAACGAGGAGCCTACTTGGTTGTCACAAAAGGTAGAGTGGAGATGCATAGAGAGGCACACAAAGGTGCCAAGGGAAAGGAGGGTGTAAGTAATTCACTCTGTTAATGAAGGTTGCATAAACACAGAGAAGAGGTCACAATAGAGCCATGAGAGAGTATAGATATGGGGGGAAATAGCTCAGAGGGTAGGGATGTCCAAGACTTTTCGTATTTTAGATATTTCTATTTTGCCTCTAAAACATCTCCAAAAAACACAAAATTTGACCAGTTGGTTTACTTTTTGACCAAAAGCTAGAATATAAAAAATCCCCAAAATATCTTGAAAGGAACTTTCGAAATTTTATTTTCCTTGTTCTCGATTAAAAAATCAATTACATCGTATCTACTAATCATTTTGCATTGAAAATGAAGCACCACACTCCCGTAACTAACTCCTTTTTGAATATAAAATTTGGTTGAAAAAGACTTCTTGAATGGGGAGAGAGAAGGAATCTGAGTATATCTTTGTAGATAATATAGAAAAGGCAAAATGAGATTGCAAAAGTGGAGAGAGAGGAGGATTATTTTACTATTCTTCTCTCCTCTTTTCCTTGTTTTAAGGAGGAGAGAGGGGGGGACTAAAATGCCCATTTGTGAGTTCATTTTTTTCCTAATAGTTGACGTCAATTATAAAGAAGTCTTGATTGAAGAAAAGAGAAGAAGAGAAGATGAACCAGGGCCTTCCTCTTCTAGCCCTCCAAAATGGGTAATTAGAAGAACGCCCAAACAACCAAAGCTTGCTAAAAATATAATCCCAGATCAAGAGATGGAAGATGTGCCACAAACAAAGAAGACCGAAGGAAAGAAGAAAGGCAAGCAGCTAGGCTACAAATTGCAGTCTGACATAGAATTTGCAATTGATCTCAAACGAGTCCTAGAACGAATTCTAGGAAGCAAAATTGAATTCACCTTAGGCAAAATTCTTGGAATTTCCAAATGTGAATTCCATGATGTAATTATTAATGTAATCAAAAGGAAAAGACAATATGTTGGTGATGAAGCTGAAGAAACAGTGCATGCTTTTTTGCAAGTTCTTCTAGTTTTTGTGCAGGATGAAGAGAAGCTGACTTCATAATGAATTCATCTTGAAGTAGTTAAAGAATTAATTGTAGCAATTGAAGCTAAAGATAAAGAAAGAATGAATGCAAAAATTAAAGAAGTGAAAGCTGAAAATGTAATGGTTGACTGGTCCAAACCAGTTGGGCAGCCCACCTCTAAAAAAGAAGGCTGTCTACAGCACATGCATGAGGAGGAAGAGGCTCTATTCATTCCAAGCAGTCACTACTCCCGTACGCATTGGGCAAGAGCAATAATGGAGACAGTCGTTAAAATTGGAGAAAAAGAAACACCATGTATTGCACACTTAGACCATAGCTCGGAGATAAAAGTCATGGCAAGGAGTCTATGAAAGTGGCAGATGGCCCATAGATGTTGATCCAGGATGGCGAATGAGAGTTGCAAACAACTCTTAAGGAGAGTTATATGCTGCATATCCTAATGTGCATGTAACTATTAGAGACATAAAAGGCAATTTTCACTTTTTTGTTTAAGACTCTTGTAGTTACCCTATCATTCTTGGGCAATCTTATATTTTTGAAGCCCACTTCGAAACAAAGGCTCTCGATGATGATTCTTCCTATGCTCGAATCTGAAGCAAGGATAATGAACGAGCTGTCCAATTTCTTATTGTGTGTGCTAACCATCATCGAAACAGAGATTGACTAATGATTATCCTTTGCATTCTAATGCCCGAGAATTTAAGGGTTTTCGGGCCGTACTGCTATAAAAGGAGGCTATGGTAGTGCATCATGTAAAAACATTGAACCTCCTTATGCTACAAAAATTGTGTCTCTAGCAAATTTGTATGTATGTACAACCAATATTATGGGTTGTTATAAGTCTCTTCCAGCCATGACTAAATCTAAAAAAAAATACTTATGTCATGTAAAAAGGGAGCTAAAAACTTATGACATGATTGGCTGAAAATGAAGATATTTCAAGTATTTTTTTTGGAATGATTACTACTGACACATTGGATGAAATATATATAGTTGCTCATATAGAAAATCATGTAGAAGTATGTACATTGGATTTTTATCAAACAATTCAAGAATTTGTTGAGCAGGAAGACACTGGTTTACTCAACAAGGTTGTAGCTCAAGTGGAGACAAAATATGAGACGGTGGATAAGAAAGTCAAGACTGTGGCAGTTCCACTACCTTCTGAAAGTGAAGGGTTGGCTAATAGGGCAACAAATCAACCAAGTCTTCGCGATCCTTTCAACATTGGTCACAAGTTCACATCTAAAAGTATAAAAGAGCTCAAAATAGATGAAAATTCTTTCCTTTCGCCGGTTGAAAAATACTCTTTTATGCAAATGCTAATGAAACGTGGAAAATATTTTTCATTTCAACCAAGTGAAATAGGCTATGTGGATCCAAATATTGTGGCTCATATGGTCATTTTTACAGTTTCACATGTACCTTGAAACCTCAAACCTATTCGTGTTCCAAGGGCGCATTTGCCCAAATTACTGGAACTTCTAAATGAAAAGATCAGAATGAAGATTTTGGAACCTTCTTCAGCACCTTACTCAAACTGATATTTATTGTGCCTAAGAAAAATGGATCTTTACAATTCATTTAAGATCTACAGCCTATCAATCATGTTACAATTTGAAATGTTGGTTCGGGTCCAATTGTTGATGAATTTGCTGAAGCTTTTGCAAGTAGAGCAATTTAATCTATGGGTGACCTATATTCAGGATATGACTAATTTCAGCTTTCATTAGAAAACCGAGACATTACCACAATGAAGACACCTCTTGGATTGGTCCGCATATGCACTCTACCACAAGGTGTAACAAACTCTGTAGCCCATATGATGAATGCCATGCACAAAGTCTTAAGTGACTTTATTCCACAACTTACTTTTCCATCTCTTGACGATGTACCTATCAAGGGATGTGAAGTCAATGAAAAGAATGAGGAGCTTGACGAAGATGGTCACAAGACATTTGTAGTTAACCATATTTATGATTGTGACATGATTTTGACAAGGCTAGAAGATATATCTTACTCTTTCTAGAGCTAAGTTAATTTTTGGAGTAGAAGAAGTCCTAGTGGTCAGTCATTTATGTGGCCCCTATGGACGCAAACCTTCGCCAATCAAGATAGATGCCATCAGTAGAATGCAAGAAAAATGCACAAATGCTTCAGAAGTAAGAAGATTTCTTAGCGCATGTATATTCTATCTCATATGGATACCACATTTTGCTCATGTAGACAAAAATCTTTATCAATTATTAAGAAAAGGCCAAAGATTTTCTTGGGCTAATGAGCATACTCTCACTATGTGTAAATTAAAGAAGCTATTAATTTCAGTCTCCCACTCTCAAAAGAGCTGATTATTCAAATGGTCAACCCATTATCCTTACTGTGGATACAAGTCCCATTGGGATAGGATGGGCTGTTGGCCAAGAGGATCTTGAAGGTAATAGGTATGCAATTCGTTTTGGAGCAAAATTTCTCAATGATCATCAAAGAAGGTATGCACGAGTAAAAAGGGAATTGTGGGGAGTTGTAACATCATTAAAGTGTGATCGTGAAAACTTTATAAGTGCTTCCATAGTGGTAGAAACTGATTGTCTTCCACTCTTAGGTATGATTTCCAACTGCTCTATACCCGACATTGCTATGCTAAGATGGATTGCATATATTAAATCTCTCAAACTCGAATTAAAGTGTATTGCAGGAAAGACGAATCTAGTTGCTGACATTCTATCACATGCAAGATATGACAATGAAGAAGAGTTGATGGAGGAAGATGAAGATGAAGAATCTATACTTGCTGAATTTCATTCCATGGCTACTGAAAATATCTTTTTAGTTATAGCATATACTGGTCCAAAGTTGAAAACAATAGGGTAGTCAACTAGAAGCAAGCATGCTCATTGCATTGCTCAAGTTCTAGTTCATTTCCTTGAAGAAGATTATGAAGAAGATTGGTTGAAGATCGGCCAATATTTGAGAACAATGAAGAAGAAGGAGACTTGGACTGATGAGGAGTTCAAGCATATCAAGAGGAAAGCTTATGGTTTTTTTCTTAAAGAAGGACATCTATGGAAGCATACAAAGAAGAAGAAAGGAGCACCTGTCCGAGTTGTAGGTAACAAAAGGTTGCAACTACAGATAATGAAGGAATTTCATGAAAGCTTGTGGGCATGACATAGAGGCATATGGGGAATCTTTATTAAAGTCAAATAAAAATATTGGTGGAAAAACATGTATCGGGACATAGCACATTTTGTTGAAACGTGTTATGTGTGTCAGATGTATTCTATGGTCAAGCGTCGAGATGGGTTACAACCGACTTATCCCTTGTCTATACATTATAGATGGGTTATTGATCTTGTAACCATGCCTATAGGAATATGGAATATGCAATATTTAGTTCTTGCAAGAGAGGATCTAACCAAACAAGTTGAGGGTAAAGCCTTAACAACTAAATTCACTCAAGTTGTTTGTCGTTTTTTGCTTAAAGAAGTGTTTTGTAGATATGGTTGTGTGGGTAAAGTAACTGCAGATAGAGGAGAGTTGGATGCTGATGAGGCATGCAACTTCTTTGCTCAATTGGATATTCAGTTGACTTTAACATCAGCCTACAACCTTGAAGGCAATGGAAAGAGTGAGAGGGCACCAGCCTATTCTTAAAGCTCTAGCAAAGTCTTATAGAGGAAAGATCAAAGAATGGCCTAAAAATGCTACCTTTTGCATTATGGGCTGATTGGACTACTCATAGTACATTGACTGGCTATATGCCATCTGAACTTATGTATGTACAACAACCAATTATGAAAATTGAAGAATATATTCTCACATGGAGTCTTCTACCTTGGGAGGAAGGGATCAACAGAGAAGAGTTGCTGACTTTGCGCATATGGCAACTAGAAAGAAAGCCTAAAAATGTTCAAGCAGCTATTGAGAAGGTAAAGACAGCAAGACTAAAGAACAAAAGAAGATTTGATAAGTGACATCGACTTCGACCAAGAACAATTCAAGAAAATGACTGGGTGCTTGTATATGACATTAGCCTAGATAATTAATACAATGCTTTTAGGAAGATGGTAAAGCGTTGGTTTGGTCCATATGTGGTAAAGGTCGTTCATGATAATGCCACATATTCATTGGCTAAATTGGATGGAACAAGCATGAAGATACCCATAGCTCGAAAAAGAATCAAGCTCTTCAAACGAAGAAAAAGTTCAACATATGAGCTAGAAGACTTGAATATAATTCAAGAGCATGAAGACATAGAGGAAGAACAAGAGACAGAAGATGAAGACATTGACATGGCAGAAGATACTTCTTCTGACATTGCAAATCCCTAAGACTTTGGCACATGCTAGAGGATGTGTGGGTTAGGAGGGGGTGGATGTCGTTCCACTACACGCACACCGTGTAAAAAAATCTAGAGTGTGGCTTCCTTTTAGATTTAAAGAGCCAATGTCACTTTAGGCATTAGTGTTAGTGTCCATGGTTCAAAATATTAGTTTTTTTGGGACAAGTTTTTAGTCAATTTTTGATATTCTAGATATTATTTCTTGTAAAAATTCATAAAACTATAGACAACTTCTAGATTAGGATGACATGTAAAATAAAGCATGTAGCTTTCAGCCAATTTGAGAGGATTTTATGTAAAAAGAGAGATTCACGAAATCGTACGACGCACGATGGTTGTTTTGAGACAGTGAACAACACTCCGAAGTGGGAGATGAAGGAGTGATCTGGCTAAATTTTGGCAAGATGTCCTGCTATTTAACCCCTTTTTCGAAGCTAATGAAGCCATTAGATTGACGATCTGAGCAGCATAGAGGAATGCATTATTTTGTACAAATTTTTGTCTATTAGAGTTATAATTTCTCATAATGCTGAAAGAAACTGACAGGCTTCATCTCTGTTAGTATTCTTCTAAATTTTCTAATTATTTTTTGGAGTATTCTTCTACATCTTCAATCTCTTCGAACCCCTTCTCTTTCGTGTACTCCTCACTCTAAAACTATATTTACCCTGTTGTCTTTTATCTTCAAGAACTTGGCTTGAAACCTTTAACCCTTCTCTTATCTCTACCATATCTGGAGTAAAAGCTCTTGAACCCCTATACATTCTTCTCTTGCCAAACCCCTGTGGTGACCTTCAACCCTACGCGCGTTGCAATAGCGTACTATGATATCAATAGCGATGCGGTACAGTAAATTTGCGACACTAATAGCGACGGTTACAGAGATTTTTTTGTGGCAGGACAGATTTTACAAATGGATTAGATGTTAAGTGTGTAATGGTCGTCAAAATCATCACAAAATATACTTGAATCTATAAGATTGATATATAGAATAAATACAAGATTGTTGATGAAAACTCACGGAATCATGGCAAGATACAAATGATGATAATAACATAGTACATGAAAGATGCATGCATAAATCACATGACCAAAAAGAAAGAGGATGTGCGCTTCATGAATCCAAGCGGGAGCTATAGATCCTCGCTATTCGAAAGCTTGTCTTGACGCAAAGGAGCATTGAACGAAGTTTGTAAAAAAATATATTTATACATCAGTCCACCATACATAATACATTTTAATAAAAATAGTAACTATGGAAAAGAAAGATGAGTGACTTATTGGGTCCCCGCATGCATACAGTCTATCGATCAATGCAATGAGATCATCTCTTTGCATATCGAGTCTCTAGGTCGGTGGTATCACAGTTTGTAATGAAGTGCTACAAAGAAAACAAAATATAACTATTAGAAACATGATTGTTAGTACAACCGATATTATTAAAAAAAAAGCGAGAAGAACAAAAGAAAAACTTACAAAGTCCTTTAGATAAGTCATGTGACTTCTACTCCCAAGATGATTGACTACCTCTGCCTTCAATCGTGCCCTCACTGCCTCCCACTGTTGTCTCCAATGTCTTGGAGAATCTGTTGCCTGCTTCCTGAGTCTCACCTAGTCATTTGCGTCTAGCCACTTGGGCTTTGAGGTGTCACTCTTGAGTGCCCTGCATGCACTCGATTGTGTGTGTGATATGTATGCACACATGCACTCTATTATCTAGCCTATGGAAAACCTCTTTACTGTGGTGGATACCAAAAACTCCTTATGTAAGGATGTTACTATGTATTCCTTGCTCCCCTTAGGTATGTTCTTTTAATGGTCCAAGACATGTCGAAAATCTTCTTGGCACAATTATCTCATATGAGACATCACCCTCCCCTCATCGTTTATGATCATGGCTCCTGTCCTGTCATCTACAAGATATCCATACCTCTAGGTATGCTCTAAGATGTGTCCTCTCCTACCTACGACCGTGCTCTTGGGCATAACTAGGAGATCTATGTACATATGGTGTACCCACGGGGGTGGTATCTCTCGGAGTAGCACCCATAGGAGTGCCATCTGTGGATGACTGAGCAAAAGCTAGAGTCATTGGAGTAGACATCTCCACATGTGTGACATTCTACAGGTGGTGCAAACTCTACCAGAATGATGAGATAGACATTGTATTGGCGTCTCCATAACAACCACATGAGTCACTCTCTCTCGAACTTGCATGAGAGCGAGAAGTAACACTTGTATCTCGAGGCAATTGCAGCCTCACCAGATCCACATCTTTGTAGCATCCCCCAGAATCACTCCCTCCATCTGGGCCTAGTTTGGAGTGTCAATATCATTTACTGAAATCTGAAGCATTAAAGCATGCCAAAGTAGATCTAATAGAAGGGCATGCTGGTGTCGGAGATAGCTCCTAGTCTGCCATATCTCTGAATCGAGCCATCTAATCTGGAGACATACATGTAAATATCTCCTACAATTCCTTGTCGCTCATCTCTCTACTCATTGTGCTCTCCAAATATTGTCAAAGGTCACTTGCATATACAGAAAGTGATGTTAGTATAATCAATGAAAGATTCAAGCAAAGCATGGTAATATAACTTTGAAAAAAATGATGTTACTTAAAATGCATATTTTAGAGCATCCTTAGAAGCGATTCATCAACAAATTGAGTAGGCGGATACTGCAAGTATGATGTAGCCTATGGTCCCATGTCAATCTCCTGACACAACTTCACATACACTGGAAGGTCGATAGACAGGTAACCACACAAGGATGAGTTTACCTCGTTCTCAAAGAATTTCTGGTCTCTTGTCTTTCCGTCTCATCATTACCCGATTCTACCTCTTCTACGCTAAGAACATTACTTTCATCATACACTCGCACTTCGGGGAGCTGAAGGCACGACATACTACCATCAAGTTTGTTGTGATTCTATCTTCTCTATACGCTCCAAGCCATCTTCGACCTCTACCCCTTGTAGTATTGACTCCTCTATCTGCATGTTGTCCTCATCTACACTGGGAACATTGCTTTCATCATACACTCGCACTTTGGGGAGCTGAAGGCATAACATACTATCATTGAGATTGTCGAGGATTTGGATAGAGAATTACATATTCAAAATCACATACAAGAGAGATTCAAGATTTGTGACATATCTGTATTGTAATAGAATTTAAAAAAATAGTTCACGTACCTTGTAACGTGTCCGCTTGTCCACTTGTGGGACACGTCTTAGCAACCCCTTGGAAGGAGGGTCTAGAAGGCTCCACACACAGGGTTTGCAATCTAGGTCTTCCCGAGTCTGTCCCGAGTGGAAGTGTCTGACTGTTCCCACTTGGGATCGAGGCCAGGGTTCCTTTCCTATCAGCAAAGTCTCTAGGAAGAAGCTAGCGTCGAGCTCCAGATGTACCACTTTGCGTAGGAATAATAGAGTCGAAGCAGATTCATACTGCACTTGGTTCATGGAGAATGGGAAACGAGAGGGATGCGAAGCTCAACCTCTCTGCCATACGGCATAGTCCCATTCCTTTCCCCTAAAACAGAATAAATCGAGATTCTACATCTATTGACACTAGGTCTCCATAGTCTTATTATCTTATCTTTTAAGGAGATTTCCCAGCTAACCGGGACCAGTCTTCCATAGGACGGATCTAAGTCACATCCACCGCACTTTCCTCAGTTTGCTTTAGTTATCTAATTACCTACCACATTATGTTTTGACATGCAAAAGCAGCTTTCTTAATTAAGGGTTCCTTCACGCAACTTAGGCACTGACACAAAAACAATGTCAAGTAAGTTTCTTTTTCTCCAATATCTGCTATCTATTTATCAAAATCCTGGAGTACATCCAATATCACGCCCAAAGGCTATCCCAGCAATCTATAGGATTGCCGCTCCAAGTTTCACCTGTTGACTAGTACAGGGGCCTCGAGATCCCATATCGAGTCATGTCGGCCTCTTGTGCGGGATCCGGAGGCAAGGGATTTACAGCCAGAGCCTCCCCTGGCACCAAACATCCTCCCGCTCCAAGAAGTGCCCACGGAGAGACCTCTCGTGGCGGGTTAGGTCCATATACCCGGCACGGCTACTATCAACCCCTTGGATAGGGCCAGGCAAACAATCGAAGGTAACTGTTCCTGCCTCTCTCTCTAGGCTTTTAACCTGAAGCATTAAGTGTTTTTCCATGAATTAGTTTCTTGAACAAAGAGATTAAATAATGTACCTAAGTGTACAATCACAAACACTTCGGAGGTTGTTTGTACGACCAACTGCTAAGGTGTGACTCCTTTTTTCTGGATGCTTTCAACATCCGATCCTGGGTCTTTTTCCCGGATGCTCCCAGCATCCTATCATGGATCGTTCGCGACTTGGCGAGATTCCAATAATCTCAAACACGATTACGCAAGCAAATGTATGTTAACTTATTTTGAGTTGCTTTTCCCTTGGTTTCTTCCTTATGGTATCTTAACCTAACCCAAGCATTAACTGGACAATCAAGGCAACGGTCATGCCTTCATTCGCAACTCAACCAAAGGTCCTTTATTCTTCTAGTTATAACCAAGTTTGGTTATTACACTTGGCAACACAGCACTCTTCATTTGGGCCTTCAAGATATAGTCTAGATGCATGTGTTTCCTCCATTTCTCTTAGTGCGATTCCATGCAGAATTTTCCAATCAACCTTATCCATCATGCATGTGGTGCACTTAGTAAAGTTGAACATCGTAAACGACCTTTATCTCTCTTCATTCCTAGCAACGAGTACTTATTCCTAATGCATCGGATCACATGTGACTTGCGTATGTGAAGTAAGGCGATAACCTTATCATTTTATGTGTGTAAAAGCTATCATTTCATGCATATAATCTTATTTGAATTCCATACTCTACTGTTTCACGCATGCAACTTAGTGCTTAGAGTAAACAAAAACCCTAATATTCGTTCTTGTTCCATGCATATCACCAACCCTGTCATCTCTTCCACGAGAAATAATACCTAATTAATTATAACACATAAAGAACCTGGGTTTGATTCGTGTTCATAGGGGCCTTTATTGCGTTGGTCGCTCTGCTCACCTCTCCCGCATTACCGGTACCAACGGTAGCTTTGGCACCTACGCTTCCCACGACTTTCTTCTTGGGAGCCATTTGCCTCGCGGAGATTGGATAGTCCGAACCTTAACGGGTTCAGGATGATAGGTTCTGGTAGGAAAGATCGCTGGATGGGGGTCCTTCACCGAGGGGTGGTTTGAGTGTGGCTCCTTGAAGTTACTCACCAACTCTCACTCCCTCTCTTCCTTTCTTTCTCTCTCTCTCTCTCTTCCTCTTCTACTTATTTCTCTCTTCTTCTCCTTCTTCTCTTTTTCTTCTCTCTCTCATTCTCTTCTTCTCTTCCTCTCCTCTTTCCCTTCTCTCTCTCTCCTTCCCTTTTCCTCTTCCTCTTCTCTTCCCCGTCTACCTATTTTTCTCTTCTCCTTCTTCTCTTCCTCTCCTCCTCCTCTTCTTCTTCTTTTCTCTTATTCTCCTACTCTCTCCTTCTCTTCTTCTCCTCTCCCTCTCCCACTTCTTTTCTCCTTCTTCTCCTTCCCTCTCTTCCTCTTCTTATTCACTTCTTCTCTCCTTCTACCTCTTCTTCTTCTTCTTCTACTTTTCTCCTCTCTCCTTCTTCTTCTTCTTCTTCTTCTTCTTCTTCTTCTTCTTCTTCTCTCTTCTACCTCTTTTTTCTCCTTCTTCTTCTTCTTCCTCTCTCCTTCTCCTTCTCTCCCTCTTCTTCTCTTTTGTCCCTCTTCTTCCCTTCTCTCTCCCACTCCTTCTTCTCTCCTCCTCTCCCTTTTCTTCTCTTCTTTCCCTCTTCTTCCCTTCTCTCTTCTCTCCCTCCCTCCCTCCCTCCCTCTCTCTCTCTCTCTCTCTCTCTCTCTCTCTCTCTCTCTCTCTCTCTCTCTCTCTCTCTCTCTCTCTCTCCTTCCCCTTCTCTCCCTCTACTTCCCTTCTTCTCACTCTCCCTCACGGGGCCCCGCGGCAACTGGCGATTAGGAGGGGGGTGGCTATGGTCGAAAGCCCTAGGGGGGGTGGCTTGAAGCATATGCCCAGTGCGCAGTCACAGCAGGTCAGAGGGGGGGGGGGGAGAACTTAATCGGAAGGCCTAGGGGGGCGCAGCTGTTGATGAGTGGGGAGGGGGGAAGGGACGACTGACGAAGGTAGGGGGCTACTGCTGCTGCTGCTAGAGGAAGAAGGTGATATTGTAGGGGAAGGGGGGCGCTCTCCTGTGGAGCCGAGGGAGGGGAGGGGCCTCCCGTTATATAGGAGGGGGGAGGAGGTGGGTGGCATGGCCACCCCTCCCACCTGGGGGGTTGCATGCCCCCCATCACCACCACTCCCTCTCTCTCTCTCCCCGACATGCTGTCGGCGAGGAGAGAGAGGGGGGTTAAAAAAATTTAAACTGTTGATAATAATTTTTTTTGAAATTAAAAAGGGGGGGTGTTCCTATGGGGGAGAAAACACATGACTATTACATCCTCTCCCCCTTAGAGGAATCAAGATGTTCTCATCTCGAGAGGTATTGTTGGTTGAGAGTATCTTCATCCATCCAGGTGGCATCCTCTTCGGGATAATCTTTCCACTGGACGAGGTATTCTCTCAAGGTCCTTGACCTCAAATGCCTCTCTGTGACATCTAGGACTTTATTAGGCCGTAGCTCAAGGACTCCTTGGCTAGGCATTACAATTTGATGATCATCAAGTACATGATTCGGATTAGGTAGATATTTTTTCAATAGGCTAACGTGGAATACATTATGAATCTTTAGGGTTGCGAGCAATTGTAGTTTGTAAGCATTAGGTCTTAAGCACTTAGTGATTTTATAAGGTCCACAATACCTTGGACTTAGCTTCTTGTACTCTCCCAAGGACAGTGAGCTCTTTTTAGGGCGTACGCGAATGAAGACCATATCATCTTCAACGAGGGACCTGTCTTGCCGTCTCAAGTCAGCGTAAGCCTTATGTCTATCCTTGGCAGCTTGGATGTCCTATCTTATTGACTTGATTTGATTATCCATGTCTTCCAGCATCTGCCTTGAAGCTTCTACCCTCAAAGTTGGATCCAAGAAGCTCAAAGGGGTACGACAATCGTGCCCATACAATGCTTGAAAAGGGGTCATCTGAATACTTTGTTGGTAAGAAGCATTGTAGGGAAACTCAACTAGTGGCAAATATTGAATCCACCTTTTGGATTTGCGACAGCAGTATGCCCTAAGCATATCTTCAATGACTTGATTGACTCATTCTGTTTGACCATCAGTTTGGGGATGATAAGCTGTACTGAAACAGAGTTGAGTCCTAATAGCCTCAAAGATAGCCCTCCAGAAGTGTGATGTGAAGAGAAAGTCACGATCACTAATGATTCTTCTGGGTAACCCATGTAGTTTGAATATTTCCTTGATGAATAATCTTGCGATGTCTGAGGCTTTATAGTTTGTCTTGACAGGGATGAGATGTGCAACCTTAGTGAGCATATCTACTACAACCATAATAGAGTTATATCCTCCCTGAACTTGGGGTAGGCCAACTATGAAGTTCATACTAATGAACTCCCATTTCATTTGGGGAATGTCAAGTGGTTCTGCTTGAGAGTTTGGCTTGCAGAGATACATAATCTTATCCTAAAGTAGACAAGTCTACCACTGACAGAGAATTCTTGATACTTCACCTTTAGCTTCGAGTCTTGATCCTTGATGGGGATCTCCCTTAGCAATTTCTAATAGATTGGGTGATGATATGCTTCTTCTTTTGCTAGCTCAAGAATTGGGTTGTTTGGCATTGATACGTTTGTGGCTAGAGACCTTGCTGTTGATGGATCCTGCAAAATAAGAGGGTTTAGAAATGCCTTGCGCGACTGAGTGCATCGGCAACTACATTCTCTTTTCCAGGCCTATATTTGATTTCAAAATCATATTCTTCGAGCACTTCGATCCATCGACATCCATGGACAGCTCCTTGGAATTGCCCTTGGCAATGTCCTCTGCTAAGGTTGGGACACGATTTCTTGAAGTGTCCGGGCTCATTGCAATGGAAGCAACGTAGATTGAGGTCAGTACCTTGTGTAGGAACAAAGTTGTTGACATCATTGGCCCTAGATTTCTTCCTTTGGCCCTGATTCTGACCCTGCGCTCTCTTAGTCTAAGTCCTAGACATACCCTTGTTCTGATCTCTGTAAGGCCAAGTCTTGTTGTTCCTTGGTTTGGTTTGCACCTCCTGTATTATTAGAGCAGCTCGAATGAGTGTATCCTATAGGTCCGTTGGGCGCATGGATTCCAATCGGGTGTTTATGGGTGGATTCAACCCAGCACAAAACTTTGACACCTGTTGTGTCATACCCATTGGAGGCGCGTACTTTAGGAGAGAAAGGAACTTTGAATAATATGCATCAAGGGATAGTCCAAGCTACTTCAATTCATAGACTTCATTCACCTTCTGTGTGGAGTAGGCAGGTGGCAGATACCTCCCTCGCATAGCTTCCTTAAGCTTCTCCTAAGTGACTGTCCCTTCCGAGATCGCTTGGTCTCTGCACCACTGTTTCCACCAAAGTCTCGCTTCACCTGTAAGCTTAAGTTTGGCGAGCATGGCTTGGTTAGCAGGTGCAGTTTCTGCTGCATCAAAATAGTCCTCCATGGACTCAATCCATATCTCAGTATCGGCTTAAATAGTCCTTCCCTTGCCATCAAACTCGGGTGGCTTAATTTATTTGAGAAGGAACTTCTTCTCTTGAATCACAGATGAACTTAGTGCAAGAGTTGGACTTGGAACCTGCGCTTGGAGTTGCGTCTAGACAATAAGATTCTTTATATTAAAAACTTATCAAACGTTTATCATATTACGTTAATACGACTAGCACAGCTTTTAGCCAAGTGATTTAATCGCTTAACACCTTAGCTAACATTTACAATCAAGATAGACGATAGTAAAAAGTCTTGTTCAGGCATAGCCCTTTGAGTACATTTATTTTGGGAAAGTAGAATAAGCTAATTGATACATCAATTTGGGGAAAATAGGATTGTGTTACAATCAACTACAGGGACTGAGTAATAATATGGAGTGGGGTCGTGTATTTTCAGGAAACGATAAGTCATAGGAAGCTCCGGGTATCCCTTCCTTTGATACTCATTCTTCTCATAGCGCCCTAGCACTTTGATCCTGTCGGCAGGGATCACCTCGGTCACTTCTTCATACACAGACTTGTTCTGCTTGATTTGCTGACCGCCAACATGCAGGGTTGCGTTTGCATGAGCTTTGACAAAGATGATCAACTTCACGATCTTTAAATCCTCCATCCACTTGATTCTCTTCAAGTTGGTCTGAAGGTTCGCGAGTCGGTGGGTTGCTATGTAGTATATTCCTGATTCTCCCGTCCATCTTTATTCCGCATACAAGGGTGAAGGATTATAGATGCGGTCCAAAATATTCATCATGCCTAGCCTTTGACCATAATCCGAAGCACACATTGTAGTCATGAACATAACGTGGAACACCAAGAATTTGCTCCATGCTTCGTGACTCTACAACCTAGCATCCATAAGTGAGTAAAAGAATGTTTTCAACAGAAAACACTGCTCTATTCCACTCTGATACTGTTAAGTCCCCTTATTCCCTTTATTTTTCTCCATTACGTTTCCTTATAAATCTTAGATCCCGTTGGTTGTAACGTGTCCGCTTGTCCGCTTGTGGGACATGTCTTAGCAGCCCATCGGAAGGAGGCTCTAGAAGGCTCCGCCTGGCACTCCCAAGGAATGACACAAGGTTTGCGATCTAGGTCTTCTCGAGTCTGCCTCGAGCGGAAGTGTCCGGCCATTCCCACTTGGGATCGACCTGAGGCCAGGGTTTCTTTCCTATCAGCAAAGTCTCTAGGAAGAAGCTAGCGTCAAGCTCCAGATGTACCACTTTGCGTAGGAACAACAGAGTCGAAGCGGATTCATGCTGCACTTGGTTCATGGAGAATGGGAAATGAGAGGGATGCGAAAAACAACCTCTCTCCCATACGGCATAGTCCCATTCCTTTCCTCTAAAGCAGAATAAATCGGGATTCTACATGACAGTAGGTCTTCATAGTCTTATTATCTCATCTTTTGAGAAAAGTTCCCAGCTAATCGGGACCACCCTTCCGTAGGACGGACCTAAGTCACGTCCACCGCACTTTCCTCAGTTTGCTTTAGTTATCTAAGTACCTACCACATTATGTTTTGACATGCAAAAGAAGCTTCCTTAATTAATCAAATTAATCACGGGTTCCTTCACGCAACTTAAGCACTGCCACAAAAACAATATCAAGCAAGTTCCTTTTTCTCCAATATCTACTCTTTATCTATCAAAATCCTGGAGTACATCCAATATCACACCCGAAGGCTATCCGAGCAATCTACAGGATTGTTGCTCTAAGTTTCGCTCGTTGACTAGTACACGGGTCTCGAGATCCCATCTCGAGTCAGGTTGGCCTCTTGTGCGGGATCCGAAGGCAAGGGATTTACAGCCAGAGCCTGCCCTGGCACCCAAATGTCCTTTCACTCCAAGCAGTGCCCACCACGGAGAGACCTCTCGTGGCGGGTTAGGTCCATATACCTGGCGCGTCTATCAACCCCCTTGGATAGGGCTAGGCAGACAGTCGAAGGTAACTGTTCCTGCCTCTCCCTCCAGGCATTTAACCTGAAGCATTAAGTGTTTTTCCCTGAATCAGTTCCTTGAACAAAGAGATCAAATAATGTACCTAAGTGTACAATCACAAACACTTCGGAGGTCGTTTGTATGACCAACTGCTAAGGTGTGACTCCTTTTTTTCGGATGCTTCCAGCATTCGATCCTGGGTCTTTTTCTCAGATTCTCCCAGCATCCTATCCTGGATCGTTCGTGACTTGGCGAGATCCCAATAATCTCAAACAAGATTATGCAAGCAAATGTACATTAATTTATTTCGAGTTGCTCTTCCCTTGGGTTCTTCCTTATGGTATCTTAACCTAACCCAAACATTAACTGGACAATCAAGGCAACGGTCATGCCTTCATTCACAACCCAACCAAAGGTCCTTTATTCTTCTAGTTCTAACCAAGTTCAGTTATTACACTTGGCAACACATGACTCATCATTTGGGCCTTCAAGATATAGTCTAGATGCATGTGTTTCCTCCATTTCTCTTAGTGGGGTTCCATGCAGAATTTTCCAATAAACCTTATCCATCATGCACATGGTGTGCTTAGTAAAGTTGAACATCCTAAACAACCTTTATCTCTCTTCATTCCTAGCAACGAGTACTTATTCCTAATGCACCGGATCATATGTGACTTGCGTATATGAAAGTCTAGGATTTTGTCCAACGGTGCAAGTGTATCTCATGAACAGAAACCAACATTTCATGTGTTTATTTTAACCATGATTGCGAAGCGTGAATTCTAAATGACTATTCATGCACTGAACTGGTTAGGAAGCTATCATTTTATGTGAACTAAGGCGATAACCTTATCATTTTATGTGTGAAAAAGCTATCATTTCATGCATATAATCTTATGCGAATTCCATACTCTACCATTTCATGCCTGCAACTTAGTGCTTAGAGTAAACAAAAACCCTAAGACTCATTCTTGTTCCATGCACGTCACCAATCCTGTCATCTCTTCCACGAGAAATAATACCTAATTAATATAATCTTGTCCTAAAGTAGACAAGTCCATTACTGATGGAGAATTCTTGATACTTCGTCTTTAGCTTCGGGTCTTGATCCTTGATGGGGATCTCCCTTAGCATTTTCTGATAGACTGGGTCATGATATGCCCCTTCTTTTGCTAGCTCAAGAATCAGGTAGTTTGGCATTGATACCTTCGTGGATAGAGACCTTTTTGTTGATGGATCTTGCAAAATGAGAGAATTTAGAAATGCCTTGCAACAACTGAGTGCATTGGCAACTACATTCTCTTTTCCAAGCCTATATTTGATTTCAAAATCATATTCTTCCAGCACTTCGATCCATCGACGTTGCCTCATATTGAGCTCATTCTGGATGAAAGTCCATTTAAGACTATTATGGTTCATTACTAAGGAAAATTTGTTACCTAGTAAGTAATGTATCCAAAGTTTGAGAGCATGGATGACAACCAACAGCTCCAGGTCGTGAGTAGCATAATTCCTTTCATGGCTCTTCAATTTTCTTGAAGTATATGCTATGGGATGAGCTTCTTACATAAATACACATCCTAAAGCAAGTGCGCTAGCATCAGTTACCACTTCAAACTCCTTACGAAGATCAGGAAGTTTCAGGATGGGTGTTGATACCAAGCTTTGCTTTAGTTTGTCGAAGTTGGTTTGTTCAGCAGGTGACCATACAATTGCTACTTGCTTCTTTAGTAGATCAGTCAGAGGTGCTGCAATCAAGGCATAATCTTTGATGAAAATTCTGTACCACCCTGTCAATCCAAGAAAACTATGTATTTCTTTGACAGAAGTTGGTATTGTCCATTCCAGAACGTCTATGACCTTAGCTGGATCTACTGAAATTCCTTCTGTTGATACAATGAATCCCAGATATTCAATCTATTGCTTGAAAAATGCACACTTCTTCTTCTTGGCATAAAGCTTGTGTGCTATCATTGTTTCAAGAACAATGCGAAGTTGGGGTTCATGATCCTTTCCCTGTTTTGAGTAGACTAGGGTATCGTAAAAAAAGACGAGTACGAAGTCATCAAGATAGGGCCTAAAGATATCCTGCATTAACCTGTTGAAGGTAACAGGAGCATTCGTCAGCCCGAATGACATCACTAGGAATTCGAAGTGTCCATACCTTGTACCGAATGTAGTCTTTGGGATATCTTCTTCTTTGATCCTTATCTGATAATATTTAAATCTGAGATCTATCTTTGAGAAGATCTTCGCCCCTTGAAGACAGTCAAGTAATTCATCTATTCTTGGAATGGGGTATTTATTTTTTATGGTTGCTTGATTCAACCCTCTATAGTCAATGCATAGGCGAAGCATTCCATCTTTCTTCTTTTGGAACAACACTGGAGCTCCCCATGGAGAACTACTAGGATGGATGTAGCCTTGATCTAATAGTTGCTTGAGTTGCTCTTTCAGTTGGATAGCTTCCGTCAGATCTTTAGGGAATACGTCTGTGTATTCCTTTAACCATGAAGGTTATTCTCCAGGTTTCTGATTCTGTTGAGCTTATTCAGCTTAATCAGAGAGACATGTAGACCCTTTTGAATACCTTTTATTATCCGTGTTGCTTTTGCCAACTATATTTTTGGCTTACTAGCCTCACCTTGAGTTGTGACTAGTTCCCCTTCAAAATTGCGGAAGGAGACTTGGCCCTTCCCATAGTGGATGTGGGTATCATTGGGTATTAGCCAATCCATTCCAAGTAAACATTCGTGGACACCTAAGTTCATTACCCTGAATCTCACAGAAGTTGGCTTCCCACCCAGTAGGAATTTCACCTTAGCAGTTTGCCTAGTACAAGTGACCTCACGACCATTTGCTAATTCCACAAGTAAGGTAGGTGCATCTATTGTGGCTATCCCTAATCTCTTTGCACAGATTGGTGAAATGAAGGAATGTGTACTGCCACAGTCAATCAAGGTTTTGAAGCTTTTACCTTGATATTCTGATGGAGTTTGAATCACTGAGAATTGGCAATTTGGACCCTTTTTGTGAAGAGTGGCATGAACTGTTGCCCTCTCAATGTTAGCATCCATGGATGGATCTTCTTCATTGTCCAGCTCCCTTGGCCATGAGCGGTTCTATCTTGACCTTGGAATTGCCCCTGGCGATGCCCTCTGCCAAGCTTGAGACACTCCCTCTTGAAGTATCCGGGCTCGTTGCAATGGAAGCAATGTGGGTTGCAATCATTGCTTTGTGTTGGAACAAAGTTGTTGACAGCATTGACTCTAGATTTCTTTCTTTGGCCCTGATTCTGAATCTGTACTCTCTTAGTCTGAGCCTTAGACATGCCCTTATTTTGATCCTTGTAAGGCCAAATCATGTTGTTCCTTGGTTTGGTCTGCACCTCCTGTATTATTGGAGCAGCTCGAATGAGTGCATCTTGTAGGTCCGTTGGGCGCATTGATTACAATCGAGTGTTTATGAGTGGATTCAACCCAATACAAAATTTTGACACCTGCTGTGTCATATCCATTGGAGGTGCATACTTTAGGAGTGAGATGAACTTCGAATAATATGCTTCAAGGGATAATCCTAGCTGCTTCAAGTCATAGAATTCATTTATGTTTTTTGTGCGCTAGGTAGGTGACAGATACCTCCCTCACACAGCTTCCTTAAGCTTATCCTAGGTGATTGTCCCCTCCGAGATCGCTTGGTCTCTGCACCACTGTTTCCACCAAAGTCTCACTTTGCCTATTAGCTTAAGTTTGGCGAGCATGGCTTGGTTAGTAGATGCAGTTCTTGCTACCTCAAAATAGTCATGCATGGACTCAATCCAGATCTCGGCATTGTCTTGAACAGTCCTTCCCTTGCCATCAAACTCGGGTGGCTTAATTTGTTTGAGAAGAAATTTCTTCTCTTGAGCCACAGCTGGACTTAGTGCAAGAGTCGGATTTGGAATCTACGCTTGGGGTTGCGTCTGAATAATAAGATTTTTTACGTTAACATCTTATCATATGTTCTCATATTACGTTAATATGACTAGCACAACTTTTTAGCTAAGTGATTTAATCACTTAATACCTTAGTTAACATTTATGATCAAGATAGACAATTGTAAAAATTCTTATTTATTCATAAAAGCATAACCCTTTGAGTACATTTATTTTGGATAAGTAGGACAGGCTGATTGATACATCAGTTTGGGTAAAATAGGATTGTGTTACAATCGGCTATGGGGACATAATAATAATATAGAGTGGGGTCATGGATTTTCAAGAAACGGTAAGTCATAGGAAGCTTGGGGTATCCCTTCCTTTGATACCCGTTTTTCTCATAGCGCCCTAACACTTTGATTCTGTCTCAGTAGAGATCACTTGGGTCACTTCTTCATAGATTACATACTTGTTTTCCTTGACTTCCCGACCGCTAACATGCAAAGTTACGTTTACGTGAGCTTCGACAAAGATGAGCAGCTTCACGATCTTTAATTCCTCCATCCACTCGATTCTCTTCAAGTTGGTTTGAAGGTACGCAAGTCGGTGGGCTGCTATGTAGTATATTCCTGAGCCTCCCGTCCACCTCCGCTCCTCATACAGGGGCGAAGGATTATAGATGTGGTCCAGAATATTCATCATGCCAAGCCTTTAACAATAATTCGAAGCATGCATTGCAGTCATGAACATGACCTGGAACACCAAGAACTTGCTCCATGCTTCGTGATTCTGCAACCCAACATCCATCAGTGAGTAAATAAATATTTTCAATAGAGAACACTGCTCTATTCTACTCAGTCTCCCCTGTTTATCCCTTTATTTCCTTTATTTTCCTCCATTAAGTTCCCTTATAATCTTTAGATCTCATTGGTTTGCTCCGATACCAACTGTAACGTGTCTACTTGTTCACTTATGGGACACGTCTTAGCAATCCATTGGGAAGAGAGTCTAGAAAGTGCCACCTGGAACTCGCAAAGAATGTCATAGGGTTTGTGTTCTAGGTCTTCTCGAGTCTGCCCCGAAGCGGAAGTATCCGACCGTTCCCACTTATGACCGACCTGAAGTCAAGGTTTTTTCCCTATTAGCCAAGTCTCTAGGAAGTAACTAGCCTCGAGCTCCAGGTGAACCACTTTGCATAGGAACAACAGAGTCGAAGCAGATTTATGCTGCAGTTGGTTCATGGAGAATGGGAAACGAGAGGGATGCAAAGCTCAACCTTTCTACCCATAAGGCATAGTCCCATTCCGCTCCCCTAAAACAACATAAATCAGGATTCTAACTCTACTGACTCTAGGTCTTCACAGTTTTGTTATCAAGTCTTTTGAGAAAAGTTTCCAGCTAACTGGGACCACCCTTCCGTAGGACGGACCCAAGTCATGTCCACTTCACTTTCCTCGGGTTGCTTAGTTATCTAATTACCTAGCACATTATGTTTAACATGCAAAGACAGCTTCCTTAATTAACCAATTTAAACACAGGTTCCTTCACGTAACTTAGGCACTGACATTAAAAAAAAACAATATTAAGCAAGATCCTTTTTCAAATATTTGTTGTTTATTTATCATAGTCTTGGAATACATCAAGTATCTTGCCCGAAGGCTATCCAGGCAATCATCAAGATTGGTGCTCCAAGTTTCGCCCGTAGACTAGTACAAGGGCCTCAAGATCCCATCTCGAGTCACGTCGGCCTCTTGTGCGGGATCCAGAGGCAAGGAATTTATAGCCATAGCCTCCCTTGGCACCCAAGCGTCATCCCCCTCCGAGCAGCACCCACGGAGAGACCTCTCGCGGGGGTTCGGTCCATGTATCTGGTGCGGCTAACAACCCCCTTGGATAGGGCCAGGCAGACAGTCGGAGGTAACTGAACCTGCCTCTCTCTCCAGGCTATTAACCTGGAGCATTAAGTGTTTGGCCTTGAATTAGTTCCTTGAGCAAAGAAGTTTAAACAATGTACCTAAGTGTACAATCACGATCATTTCTGTGGTCGTTCGTACGACCAACTGCTAAGGTGTGATTCCTTCTTCCCAAATACTACCAGCATTCGATCCTGGATCATTCGCCACTTGGCGAGATTCCAAGGGCTTGGCACGGTAGTTTGCTTGTTTACCCTTTTTCCTTGGGTTAGGGTTTATACCCTACCGACCCCAATTATCATTACCTTAGGTCTCCTTGTACTATAGTCAAATAGACCTTGGACAACCGCGTCGTCCTTGGTTGGTCAATTTGATTCTTAGCAATTCACAATTTCCCTAAGTTTGACAAATGGATCCCCAAGAGAAAGTTGTAGTAGGGCGACTACTCAACTCTTAACGAATCTAACTTGTAATTAGATCTCGCCTTCCTTGGCCTAAGATGTAGTAGTAGCATCTTATGATTTAGTTGCAATAGCATATGACCTTGCAGACTTGTTGCAAGAGATAGGTAGCAATACCTATCTTGAGGAATTACATCTCCTATCATATGGCATTCTTTGACTAAGAATATCTTTGATCAAGGTATAGGATTTGGGAGTTCCATGGAACCCAATCCAAAGCCCTAGTCCCACTAGGCTGAAGATTGATTTGGCTCTATGATTTCTTGTGAGAACTTAACATGTGGACCTTCGATCTTTAAGATGAGAACCCTAAGATCACGTCCTTTTCCCTTATGGACCACTTGCCCCTGGTAAGATTGTCTAATCAAACAATCTGATGATTGTCTGGAATTATCCTCTCCAAATGTCCAAGTCGTAGGCCTTGATTGAAAATCCAACCTAGAGTTTAACCTATATGCGAGATGCAACTGGAACATTATTGCATAAGTGCATCTTTTAACACATGAATCATATATCCGAAAATGCAACAACCTTTCATCATGATGGTGCGAGAATCATGCAATTTAAAACTTCTCCGAACATTCCTATGATCTTTTTAAAACAGAGGGCTCTAATGTAGTAAATTTCCAATGCAATTAAGTTTTCCCTATGCAAATTTATACTTAATGCACCTATATCTTGCAGAAATGAAAAAGGTGAACTTGATGGATGAACATCCACAGGAGGGGTATTATCGATTCTTGCACTTTGGGTGGGGACTCCTACATGTGCTCCTCTTGCTCCCGCGCGTGCTCCTCTTGTGTGGCGCTTTGGGGCCATCGCAATTGGGATTTGGGGGCAGGTGGAGGGTGTGCTGAAATTTTCTGCAAGTTGGCAGTCCTTCCTTCCTGTAAGGGAACTCCCTACACAAACGAATTGTGTCCTTCACGCGATTTGCGGGTGAAGCACCTCTAAGAAGCTTTTAGTGGAAGCTTCCTAAGAAGCTTCTTTATTTTCTTCCTTTCTGTTAGTCGGTCGTGACAACATCTCCTCCTCCTCAATTGTGATGCGAATGGTGATGATGACGAAAATGATGGTGATGAAGGTATGTGGCGGCATCCGGTAGCCTAGCGGCATGTCAGGCGGAGCAGGGGGTGCGTTGCGTGTCAGGCAGGGTAGGGGGTGGCGTTGAAGATGACCCTCCAGAGGGGGGGGGCTCCCCTTATATAGTGGGGGGGTGGTTCATGGGTGGGGGGAGAGCCATTTGGCAGGTAGCCACCCCACACCTGGGGGGGTGCATGCCCCCTCCCCCACTCTTACTTCCACCCTCTCTCTCTCTCCCTGACATGCTGTCGACAGGGGGAGAGAGAGAGGTAAAAAAAAATTGAACTAATTTTAAAATTTTGAAAAGGGGGGGTTCTTATGGGAGAGGCACAGGAAATGTTACATTCTCATACATGAACAAGACTATTCTTATTCCACAAAAGGATTGTTTGCTATTCAAAAACTTGTGTGGTTGCCTATTTATACTCATAAGGCCTTATCACAGTCACATTTATGCTAGATAAAGATCCCCAAAACTAATGTGTATGCTTCACATATATTGGGTGTTTGATTTTATGGAATACAAGAGGATAAAGACAAGATTTTAACCTTTGTATCTACCTTGTTGTAAGCTTTCTATTCATCTATTCTTTTCTCATCTTAAAATCCTAAAATCCATCTCTTCTTAACTTGAATTTTTTCATCTTGAGATCCAATGACTGCTAGCCATACAGGAAAAATTTCTTGCAACATGCTCTTTCATTGTTCTTTTTTTCACTAAATCTCAATGACATCAACCCTAGACTTCAATCCATAATACAAAGTTGATAATGTCGCAACCATTTTTTAGTAGAGCACATCAAAAACTTGTGCTTGATGATGGATTGTGGCATCATGGTAAAGTTTGAGCAAGATGGTCAACAAGAAGCCATAGATTTGAACATTGTAGTATTAGAGATAGAGTACTTTGACACTGTGCAAAGTGTGATTTCAATCCCATCAATAAGGTCTTATATGATAAACACCCATCTTCATAATGACTCAGTGAGATGGGGATCTTTTATGATGACAACCCTAGCACTTACATGCTTGGTTGGTCCTCTAAAAGCTCCATCAAAATATAGAGTATAAATTAAATCCTTGCCAATATGCCACACCATGGCTCCAAATATAGAATTAACTTCCTCATTTGACAACCTTGGTTTCCTCTACAAGTTTGGTCTATGGCATTAAACAGTTGCAAAGACACCAAGCTTCATGTTAGATCCTATAAGTAATAGGGCTTAAGTTATCAAAATTTACTTTGTTTTTAACTCTAACCCCTATAGATCCACAAGAAGGGCTATAGAGCCATTCTTCCTTATATGTACTACTTAGTAGGGCCTATTCCACTTGGGCTCTAATTTTCGTAGGAGTAGTTCTTGGCATGCATCATAATAAAGAACCAATTTTTCCTTTTTGAATTTATATTTCTTAGCATGCAAATCATGAAGCTATTTGATTCACTTATTCCCTATCTTCTGGTGTAATAAAGCTTGCAACTTGATTTCATCAAGATGTAACAATCATTCTTGCAATGTCTTCTCTTCTCCTAAAAAATGATTCATTGAAAACCTTATCAAAAGGCATCTCAATTTCCAAGGCCAAGTCACATTCCTCTCCATACACCAACTTGAATAGCATGTGACATGTTGCTCTCTAAAAAGTTGCATCATATGCATAAATAGCCACATAATTTCTTGTCATAATTGCACTTACCATCAAACATAGTCTTTGACAAAATCCCCACAAGGTATTTATTGATGCTTTCTACTTGCCCATTCACTTAGGGATTATAAGGAGTAGCATTATCATGCTTGATCTTTAAAGCTGCACTCAAAGCAATTATGACCTCATTTAAGAAGTGTGTATCATGGTCAGAAACAAGCTCCTTTCGTGGACAAAAATGGTGTACAATTTGTTCTAAGATAAATTTTGTCATTTCCTTGGCACTATCCTTCATAGTAGCATGGGCTTCAAAACACTTAGTGAAGCAGTATGTTGCCATGATAATATCCCATTTCCGCATTGTTAGCAAAGGATGTATCAGTTCAATAAAATCAATATCCCATTTTTCAAAGAGTAATGTCACTAATATGGGATTAAGTGGTCATTTATGGCTCTCCCTACCATCATGTCTCTAACAGACATCAAAGCACTTTACATACTGAAAAGAATCCTAGAAGGCCATAGATCACCAATATTCAGTAAAAACAAGCCCTTTTGGGTGGTAAGCCATCTAGCAAAATGACCCCCACATGCTGAATTGTGATAGTTTTCTAAAATGAATGGCACATCTTCAAGTACCACAATCGACAATATACTTCCCATACTCTTTTGTATAAAACACCCGCTATTAAGGGAAAGCAAAGTGCTCATGCTAATTAATCTTCCTCTTTTCTGATCGAGATAAATTTCTCATTGGGTTGCATGTATATAAATAATGTGATGAAAGCATACCACAAGGGGATAGGGGATGCATGTTGAGAAATGCAAATCCTTGAGTAAGGTTTAGCTATGGAGGATGAAAGTCAATGTGACAAGAAGCATGATGAATATGACTTGACATATTGACTGTTACTCAAGCATTAGGTTTCAATATACATTATCTTGGACTCATAAATACAAACTTGAGTAGAGAGAGACAAGATTGAAAGTACAAAGTACAATATTATTCATATTCAAATGATTGTCAAGTATACTCTTTTATAGTTGTAGGATGGTATCACTTTCCTCCACTGTGCCTATGGGATAAAGGCAACTTCTCCTAAGCTGTTGCATGTCCCTTTCCCTACTGCCACATACAAAGAGGTTTTCATAGGAGTGTGATTGCATAAATCTCAACACCCCTCCTCAATCACAACCATAAAAATCAGTGAGTATACAGAGGCTGTCATAAGTAGAACCTTGCTAAGTGTAGACATGGAAAAAACCAACCATTTAAAGCTAGAGGCTGTCACAAGGCCTCACTTAGTGTGTAGAGGCTATAGTGCATAGGTTACATGAGGGCTACAAAGCTTATGATTGGAGCATTCCTAAAACTACATACAAGGCTTTAAAAAGTTGATTTGAATAGTGGGAATAGAAGGACTGATGAGGCTTGTTCTTCTACTCTTGATTATCTTCTTCTTCTTCTTCAAGGTCTTTTTCTTCTTTGGTAGTTACTAGGCAGGCCTTCTGTGATCTTTTCCTGGCAAGAAAAAAATTTTCAATGTGTTCCGTTCTTTTGCAGAAGTCACAGACAATGTCTTTCTTACCTTTGTACTTGTTATTAACATAGAGAACATGTTCTTCCTTTGAAGTGCTTGCTTCTTCTTTACCTTTGAACTTCTTTTCTTCTTCAAGGAGTGATGCTTTGATGTCTACCAACTTTGGATTTGGCATATTAATTAGTGTGGTGGAGACATTACCAAACTCTAGAGGAAGACTCGTCAACAGAACTCCAATGCATACATCTTCATCCATTTTTAATTTAATCCATGTAAGTTGAGTTAGCAGACTTTCCATATAATTAAGATGGGTTGCAAGGGATGTATTAGCCTTCATATCCAACTTGAAAAACTCAATCAACAATCCATATTTTGAAGATTTAGATTGGGCACCAAATAGTGTGTTCAATTATTCCCAACTAGCATGAGATGTATCACATGTGTCTACATGGTGGATATTTGCTTGGGCTTTGTCATCATTCTTTTGCCATACTACTGCAAGAGTAGCATCTTTGGGTCTCTTCTCTTGGCCACTAATTATTGAACAAAGACCCTTCTTCATCAGGATCAACTTGATCCTTGTCTGCCAAGTGTAGAAGCATGTTCCTTTGAAGTGGCATGATGATGAATCTTTCCCCATATTGGAAGGTAGGAGTAGCAACAAATTAGCACCAAAAATCTTAGATCAGACCAACAAATGAGTTGCTTAGATGTGTCAAGAGACACAAGTGCCAGGAAGCACTAATGAATATTAAAAAATACTATGCTTGTTGAGATTAATGTTGAACTTTGATGGTCGAATCTTCCCCTCCTTGCTGATTTGATGTGAAAATCTTGTTGGAACTTTAGTGATACAATGGATCAGAGTGGCAGACACTTGAGTGATTTGAGAGTAGTGAGAAAATGGAGTGAAAAATGAGCTTGGATGAAAATGGCTATGGCTGCCCTTTTAGGGTTTCTTGGGTGTTTGACTAGTTTTTTTTATGTAGTGGCTTCCACATTGGACTATTTGAGCTCAAAATTTGTTAGGGGAGACCCCATAGCATTACCTTGAAAATCCCTAAGGTAGCTGGATGAATCGTGCTATGTGTAGATGGTGGAAGTTGTATGATCAATAGATGATGCATTCTAGACAACGAGTTGATCGACGCACAATGCGAGGGAAGATAGACCACAATGTCGTGATGTAAAGTGATAGGATGAAGCATCTAGTCAAGATCTTGCTTGCACGGAGATATCTAGGAGCTCCAAGACATGTATATGCTATTGGCTATGGCAGTCAACACAGGTAGAGTGAGGAGATGAAGACTTCTGCTGAAGCTGAGCTAGACTAAGGTTGAGGGGAGATGGAAGAACACTGAGCTAAGATAAACCAATCTCCCCATGGCTCTGATACCATGTTGAGAAACATGGATCCTTGAGAAAGGTTTAGCTATGGAAGACGAAAGTCAATGACAAGATGCATGATGACTATGACTAGATACACTAACTGTTACTCAAGTGTGCTAGATTACAAGATAGATTAGCTTGGACTCATAAACACAATCTTGAGTAGAGAGAGACAAGACTAAAAGTACAAAGTGCAATGGCCTTCACGTTCAAATGTTTGTCAAGTACACTCTTTTATAGTTATAAGATGGTACCACTTTCCTCTACTATACCTATTGGATAAAGGCAACTTCTCCTAAGCTCTTGCATGTCCCTTGCCCTACTACTCCATCCAAAGAGGCTATCATAGGAGTGTGATTGCATAAATCTCAACACTACATTGATCTTACATAAATCCTCACAATCAATGGTATTATCCCACTCTTATTTTAACACACCAAAGTCTACTAAACATTTAACAATCCCATGCAACTTGGTGGCTTAGTCCAAATCTCATAGTCAAATTCTTGCAAGAAAATCAACCATTTCGCTAGTGGTTAGGGGTTGAAGATTGTTCAATAGTAGACACAATTCCTTTGCTTTCATGAAGAATACCACCTTCTTATATAAGATATAATGTATGAAATTCTTGTTAGCAAAAATGTAACGTGCCCTGTCCAGCCACGTTTTTAGCAGTCCATCGAGAGACGAATCTAAGCGACGCTGCTTGGCACTCCCATGGAATGTTACGGGGTTTGTCACCTAGGATTTCTTGAGTCTGCCTTGCAACAGAACGTTTCTAGCTGAACCCACAGTGATCGACTTGAAATTCGGGTTGCTAGTGGTCAAGGTTTCCTAATAGCATTCTAGCATCGGTCCTGGACATCCTACTTTACGTAGAGATACCCAAGCCAAAGCAAACCCATGCTGCACTTAGTTCAAAGAGAATGGGAAATGAGAGGGATGAGGTGCTCAACCTCTCTACCCATAGGGCATAGTCCCATTTCGGTCCCCTAAAATGGCATGAATCAAGGTTCCAACCTAACAATTTCTAAGGGTTGGGACAACGGTAAAACCTTGCGAGAAGCCTCCCAATTCTCTGGGACCACCCTACCGTAGGGCAGACCCATCGGGGGTTTCGCCCATCCGCTTCTCTCAATGGGCGTTCTTTAGTTATTTAATTAGGTTCTATCATATTTATGAGTGACATTTAAAATCAGCTTCCTTAATTAAGCCTTTTAGGGAATCGGTTCGTTTGCATAATTTACAACACAAACACAAATACAAAGTAGAAAATCCTTTGACAAATAAGTTCAAATAAAATCCTTAACTTATCTTCATGTCCATCTTTGTCTCCTTTCAATACAGGAGAAATTATATATCCCTTCTGCTACCTTGCAAAAGTACCCGGTCTAAATCACATGGCACTATAATTTCCATCCTTTATCTAGAATAAGATCTTCCAATGCCACATACGTTGGGGCCATGGCAGTCTTCAACTCCATTTCAGAATTGGCAAGGGGTGCCCAGAGCTCCACCTAACTCCACCCACAGTCAACATTCTTTGCTTGGGGGTGTTGGGGGTAAAGGCGCCTCCGCCTAGCCGCCCGTGTATTACTACACTCACAGTCACCGCCACTGCACAATATAGGTGGCAGGCGCCCGTCACCATCACTTTATTCTTTATTCTTTTAGTGACAGTTTGAATAAAAGAAGGCCCGGTCACACATTGTGACTATTGGAGTTTCCATTTCTTGTCTCTCTCTTTCTTGCTCTTGCTCTCCCGCCATAGCTCTCGAGTCCAAGCTTCGATCCTTCTCTCCCTTACAACTAGTATCAGAGTGCAGCTTACCAACTCTTGAGCTTGGTTCGTGGCATTCTCAGCTTCCCATCGACTCCCCACTCGCATTGTGTCTCCTTCCCGACAGCCATATCCGACCTTCCCAAGCTCCCGTCACTCCCTGGCTTTCTGAGCTTCTTCCCGGCCTATTGAGGCACCCTCAAGGCATTCAAGAAAAGGTACTTGATCATTTTATTCAGGGTTTACTTCAGTTCTCAGGTCTCACAGGCTATAAACAAGATTGGGGCAGCCACCATTGAAGCTCCCTTGCTTCATATCTCACTTGCCTTTGAACAAGACTTGTTGGGGCTCATTGTGGGCCACCATTGGCCACTTCTCTTGCCCGCCAACACCCCAAACTTCAGCCACATGAGCAGCAGGCCTCCCCCATAGATCTGGACAGTTTGCACCATTTTTTTGTAGCTCGTGTACAGCACCAAAGCAGCCCCTACTTCCTAGTGGTCATTGGCAAGATGTTTGGGCTTCATAATGCACTCTTGACATGGTCTATGGCTTGGTCTTGAAGACTTGAGCATTGGACATTGATTTGAGGCTGATTCAAACACTATTTGGGACTATTTACAGCAGTTCACAGTCATGTTATGCTGATGCTATATTGACAGTAAATGGTATGCTTGTCTAAGCATACATAGTCAAAAGGTTTGATGCCTATTGGATGCCGATCGACTTGGGGATGGATTGCACATGTTATGCCATCATTTTGGAACTGTTTTGGGACTGAAATTTCTTAGTTTTGATAGTCATTTCATGCTATAATAAAAGCGGGCTGAAGCTATTCTACATGCTTTGGGTTATGCCTATTGGTTCTGGCCTGATGCCATGAAGTATTGATCTTCGAGGTACGTCTTCGAGCTTGGATTTCATTCTGGATGCTTTTGGAAGAGCTTTGACATTACCCACTCATTGACATGGTTCGTGCTTGACAGTGGTATATGCTTTGACAGTGATGCTCCTTGGGTTTATGCATACTCGTTGCCTATGGCTTGATGCTAATGTCACGGTTGATTACCCTATGCATATATTGAGCTTGAGTGCTCATCGAAGCTCTACCTTGGATGCATTTTGGATTATCTGGAGTTTTCTTGGATGTTACTTGGCTTGTCAAAGTTTGGATTGGGATGCACTTGATGTCTTAATGCTTATGGATGCTACATACGGATGCTCTACCGCCTACATGTTCGGGATGTACTATTGATGTATTGTCTTGGACTTATGTCATTGGCACTGTCTTGCCTTGGTTTGAGCTCTTGAGCTCGTAAATACGGCTTTTGTGCCAGTGGGAGCATTCTTGAATGCTTATCAGACATTGAGCAGGTGGTGCCTTTATGTATTGAGCAGTTACAGACACTTGAGACTTTGGGATTTCTTACCATTTGGGATGATACATTATATGTCTTGGTTCACTGTATGCTTATGAGCTGAGTCTCAGATTTGGATCCGTATCTTTGTGAGCCGACACCTACTTGTGTCAAGTTTTGGTAGTGGCAGGAACACTTTGCCCTGTTGACTGGGGGTGTGCCTATTCACGGCAGATGTTTGTATGACATACTTGGGTGTTGGATTCATGCTTATCGACCATCATATGCTTATGTTATGCCCGCATGATTTCGGCTTTGGTCTTCGCAGTATTTGATTGCCTTGGGATCCGATTTTGACAATATTAGCTCTCTTTTACTAAAATCTGTAATTTATTACAACAAGCATATATGTATGGACTGACATGGATTTTTTCATGCTGAAACATTCTGAAATGATGTACTTTCACTAGTACTTGGTAGACAGCAGCTTTGGTTACAATTTACTCACCATTTTCTCTTATTTTTTGGTGATTTTTGGTCATTTTATACAGTAAACAGCAAGCAGTTTTGAGCTGTCTATAGTCTTCCAACCTGCATTATGATGAGTTTGTCCACTGATCATGCTATTTTCAACATTACTAAGCTCGATGGTACAAATTACTCTTACTGGAAGAGCCAGATTTGACAGATGTTAGTGCAGAAATCGCAGATCAAACCATTGAGGTTTAGTGGGCATCCACCTGCAACTATGCCAGATGAGGAATGGCTTGAGCTTGATGAGTTATGCAAGTCCACTATTGTATTGTCTCTCACAGAACAGGTTCATTACAATGTATTTGAGGAAGAACATAGTGCATGGTAATTGTGGGATAAAATCAAGAATCTCTATGACAAGAAAAGTCCAGCGAGCCAGATGTATTGGCTGAAGCAGCTTATGCGTATGAAAGAGAATGTGACTATGTCTGCTCACTTGAGCCAGTTCCATGCTATACTCAAGAACTTGACTTCGCAGGACATCACTTTTGCAGAGGATGTCACTCCTCTTTTCTTCCTTGGTACTCTTAATGAGTCATGGAATGTATTCCGCACTGCATTATGTGCCTCTACTGCTACCTTGAAATTATCTGATGTTGAGAGTGCTCTTCTGTAGGAAGAGATTAACCATAAGAATTTGGGTGCCTCTCATGTGTCGCATGCTATGATAGTTAGAGGCAGGAATGATGGATATGGAAAGCATGGCAGTGGCAATGGCCGTGGATGGGATTCTCAGAAATCTCGGTCCAAGTCTCGTGGAAAGTGATGTAGCAAATCCCGTGGCAGGAATGCAGATGTTACTTGTCACCATTGTGGGAAAAAGGGCCATATTAGGCCACAATGCCATGAACTGTGCAATGAAAGGTGCAAAGGTAAGGGGAAAGACAAAATGCAAGATAAGTCTTCTGATCGCAGCATAGTGCCTGCAAAGTCTAGTGTTAAAATTGAAGAGATCAATATTATGTAGCCTGAGGATGTTGATGATGATGATTATATCCTAGCAGCTTCTTTTAGTGCTTCGTAGATGGCAGAGATACACTCTATGTATTCACAGTGTTGGCTCTTGGACTCCGGTGCGTCCTTTCATGTGACACCTTGCCGAGAGTGGTTTCATTCCTACCGTACTGTTTCGGGTTCTGTGCGCTTGGGTGATGAAAACTCTCTTAATATTGTGGGCATTGCTGATGCTAGGTTGCAGTTTCCTTCTGGCAACAGTTTTGTTATGTAGGATGTATGTCATGTACCTGCTTTGACACGCAGTCTCATGTCAGCTGGACAGCTTGATGATGCAGGTTATCATATATCTTTTGGAGACTCTGCATGGAAGATCACTCGTGAAAAACTTGTGATTGCGAGAGGTGCCAAGGCTGGCAGCCTCTATCCCCTGATTGTATCTACTTCTTTCCTTGATCATGTTTTGTCTGTGGGTTCTATCCCACATGTATCTCTTTGGCATGCCCATTTGGGCCATATGTCTTTGAAGGGAATAAAAATGCTTTCTAGTTTGGAGTACTTACCGCCCCTTGATTATGCATGTTTTGATTCATGTGAGCATTGTCTTTATGGCAAGCAGACTAGGTCTACGCATAAGAAGTCTAGTAGGCCATGCATGAGTGAGCCCTTGGCATTGGTACATTCGGATGTCTGTGGGCCCATGCCTTGTCAGTCTATGGGTGGTGCAAAGTATTTTATTACATTCATAGATGATTTTTAACGGAAAGTTTAGGCTTATCCCATTAAGCTGAAATCTGATGTCTTGGCTGTGTTTCAGAGATGGCTTGCATTGGTTGAGAACCAGTCTGGGTATAGGCTAAAATGCCTAAGGGTAGATAATGGGGGTGAGTATGTCTCACGTGCTTTTGAGCAATTATGTGATGAGAAGGGTATTAAGCGTCAGTTGACGGCCCCCTACACCCCCCCTCAAAATGGATTGGTTGAGCGGATAAATAGAACCATCCAGGAACGTGTACATAGTATGCTTAGCCACGCAGGCCTACCACAGAGCTTTTGGGCTGAGGCAGTTAGTACAGCTGTGCATGTCATAAACAGATCACCTTCTAGTGGTTTGGATTTCCAGGTTGTAGAGGAGATATGGACCGGAAAACCTCCCTCTTATGCACATCTTCGTATCTTTGGATGTAGGGCATTTTGCCATGTGCCCAGGGACAAGAGAAGTAAGCTGGATCCTAAGAGTGTCAAATGCATTTTCCTTGGTTATGGGGATGCAGGAGAGATGGGTTACTGTCTTTGGGATCCGCAGGCATGGAAAGTCATCCGTAGTCATGATGTAGTCTTCCATGAAGACAAGATGCATCGGCAGCCTGAGAGAGTTGTTGAGATCTGCATGGTCATATTTCAGGAGGAGCCGAGAGCTCCCGCATAGCCAGTTGGACAACCTACAGCTGCAAATGCTCATGGTCAGGGTGTTGGACAAGCAGCTGGGCAAGAAACAGAGCCTGCCGTGAGACGGTCTACTAGAGACATACGTCCACCTGATAGATTTCAATCCTCGATGCATTATGTCTTGGTTACAGATGTAGGAGAGCCTTTCACTTATGATGAGGCTATACGCAGAGGTGACAGTCACTCCTGGGAGAGGGCTATGCAGTCTGAGATAGACTCCTTGCATAAGAATGAGACTTGGGATCTGGTTTCCTTGCCTATGGGCAAGAAGGCTTTGCCATGCAAGTGGGTGTACAAGCTGAAAAGTACCCCTGGACACCCCAAGCCCACATACAAGGCTAGATTGGTAGCAAAGGGTTTTAAGCAGGAGCATGGTGTGGCCTTTGATGAGGTCTTTTCTCCTGTGGTTAAGATGACCACCCTGTGCTTAGTCTTGGCTTTGGTTGCTCAGCTTAACTTGGATTTATACCAGATGGATGTCAAGACGACTTTCTTACATGGGGACTTACATGATGAGATTTATATGGAGCAGCCTAAGGGCTTTGTAGAACCTAGCAGGGATCACCTAGTGTGAAATTGAAGAAAAGTCTTTATGGCTTGAAAGGGGCACCTAGGGAGTGGTATCATAAGTTTGATGCCTTTATGCAGTCACAGGGCTATAGCAGGAGTGCTATGGATCCGTGTCTTTACACGAAGAAAGCCCGTGATAGTTCTTTATTGATTTTGGTACTCTATGTGGATGATATGCTGATAGCAGGGAAATCTCATGATGAGCTAGATGCTCTTAAGGCTCAACTCAAGAAGAGCTTTGAGATGAAAGATCTGGGACAGGCTGCTCACATATTGGGTATGCGCATTAGACGCGACAGGCATTAGGGACTCCTCTACTTGTCATAGAGGGAGTACATTCATAAATTCCTTGAGCACTTCTGCATGCAGGACGTAAAGCCTATTGGCTATCCACTGCCTTCTTATGTGAAGGTATCACACGCTGATTGTCCACAGACAGATGAGCAGAGGGCCGAGATGGCCAAGATTCCCTATGCATCCAGTGGGTAGTCTTATGTATGCCATGATAGCCACTCGTCCAGATATTTCCTTTGCAGTTGGTATTGTGGCACGCTATATGGCTACACTTGGCAAGAAACATTGGGATGCCATGAAGGGTATCATGAGGTACCTGAAGGGCACTACAGATATGTGCATATGCTATAGCATCTAGGATACAGGAGTCGTGGGGTACACTGACTCTGATTATGTAGGACATGCAGATAGTAGGAAGTTCACTTCTGGCTATGTATTCACCTATGCTGGAGGTGCTGTTTCTTGGATATCCAGGGTGCAGAAATGCACGGCCCTTTCTACTACAAAGGCCGAGTATGTTGCAGCCACTGAGGCTTGCAAGGAGGCCATTTGGTTGGGTCGTTTGGTTGCTAACCTTGGTATTGATGATATCCCTACATTGCATTCGGATTCTATGAGTGTTATTTAGTTAGCCAAAAATCCGATCTTCCATGCGAAGACGAAACACATTGAGGTGAGGTATCACTTCATATGTGGGGTCATTGAGGACAAGTCTGTTGATCTTGTCAAGATCTCGACTAACCAGAATCCTGCAAATCTGCTCGCGAAAAGCCTCTCTACAGAGTGCTTTGCCTTCCCTAGGAGGTTGATGGGCGTGGGATGAGATGACGTCTTTCCTCATTCTGTTGTACATGTGTACATGTTGTACAGTCTTTTTCTTTTTCTTTTCACTCCTCACTAGGACAGATTCACCTTTAAGTGAGAGGTTGTTGGGGGTAAAGGCGCCTCCGCCTAGCCGCCCGTGTATTACTACACTGACAATCACCGCCGCTGCACACTGCAGGTGGCGGGCGCCCGTCACCATCACTTTATTCTTTATTCTTTTAGTGACAGTTTGAATAAAGTAAGGCCCGGTCACACATTGTGACTGTTGGAGTTTCCATTTCTTGTCTCTCTCTTTCTTGCTCTTGCTCTCCCGCCATAGCTCTCGAGTCCAAGCTTCAATCCTTCTCTCCCTTACAGGGGGCCATTCTTGATCTTCCTCGCTTTAAATGTGGTCCTCACAAGACTTTAGCTACCTCTTTCTCAAATAGCGAGTGCCAATTGGGGAGAAAATTAAGCTTGCGGGATGGAGGACAATCTCTAAGGAAGGGGAAAAGATAGGTGCATGTGGCTACCCTCTTAGGAGGGAAAAGGGAGGAAGAACCTTGGAATATTCCCTCTCTCTCTCTCTCTCTCTCTCTCTCTCTCTCTCTCTCTCACCCTCTTTCTCTCTGTCACTCTCTCACCATCTCTCTCTTTTTCCTTGCAGCATGCCACGGTGTCAAGCCTTCCCTTCTTTTTGCCATGGGGGGGTTTTATACGTGTTGGGAGGGAGAAATGGAGTGGTGGTGATAGCGCATGGTGGTGGGGAGTCCCTAGCTCACCAGGGACTTTGGCTGATATGTCCAAGGGGGGTTTGTTTGGCCACATGGCCTCCCCCCTCCATATCGTCATCATCAACTTCTCCTCCCTCGTCGCGTCATCTTCTCCTTCTCCCTCCTCATGATCGTCACCTCCTTCCTCCCTTCCATGTCATCTTGGATGTCACCTTCTCCTTATCATCATCGCCTTCGCCATCGTCTTATTCCTCCCCCTCGCCACATGTTTGGCAATGACCAGGAGAGGGGGAGAGTAAAAAAAAATTAAATAGCTTAATTCTTTTATGGGGGGTTCCTATGCGAGGGGTGGGGATATTACATCCTCTCCCCCTTAGAGAACTCGAGATGTCCTCATCTTGAAAGGGACTGGGGATTTTATTCTGGAACCTGTGGGGTAGGACCCATCATGCATTTGTTGCGAGACTCTGACCACTCATAGGCACGTGGTCTTTTGAAACAACAACTTATTGTATTTGATGTATCCGAGTCAGGAATACAAGAGAAACGTTTGTTGAAGTTACATCTCATGGATATCTTCTAGGTTATTCCTAAGTATCGGATAATTTCTCGGTAGATTCTGGATCATTGAAGCTTGTACAACTTTATTTCTTGCAAGTTCACGTCCTCTTTAAGTCTTGTTGGGACAATTGACGTGGATATGTCCAATGTTGTGGCACCAGGAGCATCACTGTTTAGGGTGCTTTGGATATTTCCTTTTGAAATGACCTAATTCCTTGCAATAGAAACAATGTGGAGCTTTATCACTTGGGTTCACAAGATTCTTGGTCGTCCTTTTGGCAGGATTTTCTTCTTTAGACCAAATTTCCCTAGGATCCTTTCAGCGGACCGAAGTGGTCCTTTATCTCGGAAACTCTATTTCTAGATTTTCCTCTTTTTTTATCTGGATTGAGATCCATGGACAATCAACTTTGCTTGTAATACTAAAGAATACTCCCAAGCTTCAACATTTTGGTAAGACCCAATCTATTTTAGTTAAGAAGAAACAACTTAAGAGAAATTCATGTTAAGTTATAACTGGCATTCCTTGCTAAAGTATCTCTGAACACTTGTAAGTTCTAGGCTCAAAATTGATGCAACTCATATTACTCGCATTAACTGTAGTTACAAGAGTAAGGTTTATTCCAATACAAGTTGTATTACATGTCGATAAAATTCTTAGGATTTCTAATCATCCTGAAGAGATGTAGTGGATTCTAAGTCTTCGTCTTCATCTAATTCCTCTATATATCCAAAGACTACACTTGTATAGCTTCATTTTCTTGGAGGCTCAATATCTTCTGGACTTAAGTTAGGGCAGTGTGCTTGGACATGTCCTAGCTCATTGCAATGGAAGCATCAATAGTTGGGACATCTCTTATGGATGTGCCCTATCTCTCCGCACGTGTGGCATCTCTTGTCTTGATCTTGGGAATCATCTTTGTCACAATTGCCCAATTTAAGTTCTTGGATGATTGGCTTTTCTTGAAGTAATGCACCTTGCGAGTCTGTTGGATACATTACTTCAAGATGGTGGTTCAGAGAAGTGTTCAAGTCATGGCAAAACTTGTATACTTGCTGTGCAATATCCATGGGTGGTGCATATTTTAGTAGGGTTACAAACTTTGAGTAGTAGGCTTTCAAGGTTAATTACAGCTGCTTTAGCTTGAAGAATTCATTCATCCTCAAAGTCTAATAGGTTGGCGGAAGGTATCGTCCGTGCATATGATCTTTCAGCTAAGTCCAAGTGACAGTGGCTTTAGAAATACCTTGATCTTTGCACTATTACTTCCACCATATTCGAGCTTGGCCAACTAACTTTAGTTTGGCTATCATTGCTTGATTGGCCGAAGCAATTCCCACGGTAGAGAAATAATCATTCATAAACTCAATCCATATCTTCGAGGTCTATTCCTTTCCCACCAAATTTGGGTGCCTTAATATGCTTGAGAAGGAATTCCTTCTCTTGCATGTCAGTATTCGTGGGTGCAAAAGGTGCCTAACAATCAAGCCTTACCACTTAGGTTATTCTATTTAGGATGTGTCTACAAACCATACATTAATCAATCACGTATCATTATGAAGTTTGGCTCTATACCAATTGTAACGTCCCCGTTTATCAGCTGTCCATGCACGTTTTTAGTGGTCCATCGAGAGATGAATCTAAGCGATGCCGCCCACCGGCACTCCCATGGAATGTTATGGGGCTTTTTGCCTAGGGTTTCTCAAGACCTAGTGGATTGACCTGAAATTTACGCAAAGACACCCAAGCCAAAGCTGACCCATGTCGCACTTAGTTCAAAGAGAATGGAAAAAAAGTGGGATGTGCTACTCAACCTCTCTACCCATAGGGCATAGTCCCATTTTGGTCCCCTACAACGGCATGAATCGGGGTTCTAACCTAATAATTTCTAAGGGTTAAATGATGCTAAAACCTTGTGAGAAGCCTCCTAATTCTCTGGGACCACCCTACCCGTCGAGGGTTTCGCCCATCCACTTCCCTCAATAGGCGTTCTTTAGTTATTTAATTAGGTCCTATCATATTTATGAGTGACATTTAAAATCAACTTCCTTACTTAAGCCTTTTAGGAAAGAGGGTTCGTTCGTGTAATTTACGATACAAGCACAAATACAGAGCAAGTAATCCTTTGACAAACAAGTTCAAAAAAATTCATTAACTTATCTTCACATTAATATTTATCTCATGCCTATATAGGAGATATTGTATATCCCTTCTGCCTTACAGAAGTACCCGGTCCAAATCACATGGCACCATAATTTCCATCCTTTATCTAGAATAAGATCTTCCAATGCCACAAACATTGGGGCCACAACAGTCTTCAACTTCGTTCCAGACTTGGCAAGGGGTGTTCAAAGCTCCCCTTGACCCACAAGCGGCCTAGGAGTGAAACACCATTTCCACGGTTGGCCTTTTTACCACTTGACCTTCGGTCCATGAATCAAGCAGTGCCCTTCTCGAGTTGATCCATGGTGCAATCTTGGAGATGATCCACCCATGCAAAATATCCTTCCTTAATTAGACCAATTAAGAATCAAGCACAAACAAGGCATTCAGTCCTAATATTATCTTTCAGAAAACATTTCTTTATTCCCATGGCAACTTGTCATCACAGACCCCTGCCATGTATTTACCATCAATCACAAGCACTTGGAATAATCATCCAAATGACAAACCAACAACTAGTTGAATATAAAAGCATTTAGGATGTTGTTTAATCAACCAACAAAACCAATTGTATGTCCAAACTATACAAGAATAGATGCGATAACATTTCCATCCGCATATTTGCTCTCCCCTTGGGATCTAAGAGCAATACTATGCAAAATGTTTCTTAACACTTCCTTCCTTCAGCTAAGGCAGCATATGTTAAGGTCTCATACAACTATGCAAAATGTAAGTCCTATTGATCACTTACATTGATCGACAACCCAACATTATTTCGAACAAGTATAATAGTATCGGCCTTTCCTTTGGCTTAGGGTTTCCCATTCCTTGAACTCTCTACTTGCCTTTGAGGCCTGGAGTTGTTGTTTGCATCTTGCCCGCATCTAGTTCAACCACGAATAGGATTGATAAACATAGTAGCTATCAGACGGATCTCAAGGTATCTTAGTTTTAATCCTTATGATTGTTGTTTGTGCTAACTACGCACATCCTCAAGATCCCAATCTATTAAATATGAGTTATCATTTCATCCTATTAGCAAGAGCTTGGGCAAAGGTCTAGAGCTTCGAAAATGATTCTCTTTTAGACTAAGTTGCTTGCCATGCAATCCATCAAGTGTGCAAGCTCAACATATCTCTTCAATGTGGTGAAGAAATAGCTATTAATTTGCAAGAAGAGGGAGTCAACAATACCTTGGCACCTTATATGTTGTTCATGCTACGTATGGATTTGTTGCATAGCATCTAGATGCAATTTTACTTCTCTTGATACATGCACTTTGCAAACTCCATCTTTCAAATATGTGAGATGATATTTACCTTGTTTGATGACCTATTCTCATGTGACATAGTACGGGGCCTAATGTATCTCATGCGAGAATCAAAGCAAGCATCTATCAATTTGGAAATACATTACTTACTACCAGTACTTTAGTTGGATTGGCAATGATGCCCTCGCCTGAGGCTTCATTGTTGGTTGAGTATTTCCACCTGCACTCGACATTCTTTGCTTGGGGGCCATTCTCAATCTTCCTCGCTTTAAATGTGATACCCACAAGACTTCTGCTACCTCTTTCTCAAATAGCAGGGGCCAATTGGGGAGAAAATTAAGTATATGGGATGGAGGACAATCTCGCGAGGAAGGGGAAAAGATAGGTGCGTGTGGCCACTCTCTTAGGAGGGGAAAGGGAGGAAGAACCTTGGAATATTCCTTCTCTCTCTCTCTCCCTCTCTCTCCCTCTTTCTCTCTATCACTCTCTCACCCTCTCTCTCTTTTTCCCTGCAATGTGCCAGGGTGTCAAGGCATCCCTTCTCTTTGCCATGGGGGAGTTTTATACGTGTTGGGGAGGGGGGGGGGAGTGGAGTGGTGGTGGTAGTGCATGGTGGCAGGGAGTCTCCAGTTGGCCACGGACTGCTGGCTGATATGTCTGGGGGGTGTTTGGCCATGTGGCCTTCCATCATCATCAACAACTTATCATCCCTTGTCGTGTCATCTTCTCCTTCTCCATCCTCGTGATCATCACCTCCTTCCTCCCATGTCATTATTGACGTCATCTCCTCCACGTCATCATCGCCTTCACCATCATCTTTTTCCTCCCCTGTGCCACCTATTTGGTGACAAGAAGGGGGAGGGTAAAAAAATTACAAATAACTTAATTCTTTTAGGGGGGTTCTTATGCGAGAGGCGGGGATATTACCAAAAACCATAGCCAAACAAATCTTCTTTAGATAGCTATAATGAAGCTTTGAAAATTTAAACATTTCGCTTGCAAAAGAAATATGATTATATAGCTACGCTTCCCAAATAGGTGATAGGCAAAAACTCATACGATACATCATTCCAACAGTAAAGATATAGAAGACTTGCCTCTTTTATGAGCCTTTAGGATTGGTATTTTGGATAATTCTAACTTTACATCTTCAAATGCAACCTTACATGGTTTCATCCACTCAAAGGCATGGTTATGCATCAAGTGGTTTGTCAAAGATAGTTACCACTTAGCAAAGACATTGATAATCCTTTAATAATACCCAACCAATGAAACAAAGCTTTGAACCTCCATAGATAGGGCTAGTGGATGGATTCATCACTCTACAATGATTGGTACTTTTAAAAAAATCAATAGCAATGCTAGTTGCACTCACAATATGTCCTAGCAATAGACCATAGGGCACTCCAAATATGCACTTGCATGGATTAATTCCACTAAAATACTCTCAAATCCTCTCAAAGCATTTACAAAGTACAGTGAGCTATCAATCACAGGTCCTAGCAACTCCAATATCATCTATAAATACTTTAAGCTCCTATGTGGAAATGTCACCAAAGGTTGACTAAGGTCCTGAGGCACTACACAAACCAAAGGCCATAACAAGGTATGGAAAAGTACCAAAAGACCATGAAAATAATTGCAATACATTGGTCTATGAAAGATGTAACAATTGCAATATGTGATGTATACAAAATGTAACATGTAATGCACCAAATGTATGCCATGTGCTCAAACAAAGTTTTAAAAGTTAGCATACACATGTGAAGACAACCCTTACACTTTTCATGTGTGCATATCTACATATTACTTCATTACTACACATACTTAAGGTATCAAGCCCATGAAGAGTAGGCCTTATACATGCAATCAAAAGTGATAGATCCTCATGATCATGGAGGAGAATATCCCAACATCAAGGCACATGATAGCATGGGTTGTAGGCATGTTCTTCTTCATTCTCCTTCTCTCTCCATGATTTTCCACATGAAAATTTTTTCCCTTTCAAATCTTGGGCTCATAACCCCTTAAAATTGGTCCCCACCCTTTCCAATATTTGGACCACTTTTTGGCCGTACAAATGTCCTACAACTATTTTCCTCTTGCACTAAGGTGTTTTGACATAATTTTTGGCTTGAAATGTATTATTTAGCCCTCAATTATGGGACAACACTCTAGCTTTTGCCTTGAGTTTTGACCCATCTCCCAATCCATACATGCATGTATGCAATCCAACTAAGTGTAGTCATTGTTACACTTCCTACATCATTGGCTTTACACTCCATCATGCCTTTGCCTTTAAAATGCATCTATGAACCACCCACATATCAAGGGTTTTGGTCATGTAGTACACACCATTCAACATATTAAGGTCGAGAGTTTTTTTTTGTCAAGTCTAAGAAGATGGTAATTGTCAGGACAAGGGTATTGAGCAGACACAGCTTGTAGGATAGCTCAAGTGTAGCACTAATAGCAAGTAATGGGCCATTATGCTAAGGCATTGATGGGGTCAAGAGATAGTCTACATTAGGACACAAGGGTATATGGACCAAAGGGTTAAAGGATAGGCAATTAGTGTGAATGGACTTACTAAAAGTCAGTCCATGGATTTGCCTACAGATACAAGTGTAGTGCTAAAAGATACTATTGTCTTGATTGGTTGGGAGGTTAACTAATATTTTCCTAACTTTATTGTTTGCCAAAGGCAAGGCACCTACCCGTGCATGGCATTGGTATCAAAGAATTTCAGGGAGTGCCTAACACCATTTGACAGTTGACCACACTGTCCTCGTAATTGCACAACGGTCGCACCACGAACCACACAAGGGCATTCTCTTATGGCTACGGCTTACGACTAGGGCATCAACCAAGGCATAAATATTGGCATACTTGGCAATGATGCTACAAAGGCTTCATTGGAACCATTGCCTGTGTGCAAGGTGGAAGTGTTCCATCACCCATCCCACTATTGTCTACACCTAAGCATGCTTAGCTGCAAGGCAACTAATCATCAAGTTAAGCCTTGCGGTTACTCCAAAAAACAAAGAAAGTTTTGAAAAGCATGTTTGGAGAAGATAAAGAGATTTTCAAGGACCTTTTAAGTACCTCTTGGCATACAATGCCTCTAGAATTCTACCATATCTCTCTTGTAGTTTTATGAATTGTTTCACTATGAAGACATTAAGGGTAAGCAATAATTTTTCTCTCTCAATTTCAAGCATCACATCGTGTCCTCACCTTTGCATTCACAATACAATGAATGTCCAAACATGCATGAGGATGAAACCATGAATGATTTAGATGATTTAGATGCATTTGAACTAATGGACAAGGGAGAATTTGGTGCTGTAGTGGCTCACACGATGGCACTATAAAAAAATTTTGCTACTCTCAATGAAAATGTTACAAAAACCTCAACAATTTTAAATCAATTCATACAATAGAAAGCGTTGAGCATCCCGGGTGGTATGCCTCTTGAAGATGGGATTACTCTTGGAGCTACTCCGTCAACAAGGCTACCTCAAGGTGCCAAGGCCTCTAGTTCTCTTGGTATACATGAGGTTAATAATGTGTTAAAAAACCATGAAGCCACCTATGTTTCAAGTAGAGAAACAAGATCATATAACAAGGATGCAATCAACACTTTTTTACAAAAGTGGAGTGACTTGCATCAGTTACATCATACACTAGATTCTGTTAGAGGCATTGAAGCAAGTCTCACACTTGAGATCAAGGCCTACAAGTGGTGGATGAGTCTTGATGCCACTACTCATCCTATGACATGGGCCAAGTTTGAGGAAATGTTTCAAAAGGAAATTCTTCCTAAGAATGAAAAGGATTGAAATTGGACTACCTAGGATAAGTGTCGAATGAAGGGTCTAACAGTAACCTAGTATATCTCCAAATGTAGAGAAATCATTCTCAAACTTAATGGTTTAGATTATTTTCAAAAAGTTAGAGGATTCATTCGAGGCTTGAACAACGAGTACAAGGCCAAGGTGAAAACTCAATATCCTAAAACCCTAGAAGAAGCCATCAAGAGTGCACATATTTTTGATAATATGTTAGATAGGAAAACATTTGCATATGCATCTACATTTTCAAAAACTACATTGGCATTAGTAGGGAAGAAAAAGTTCAATGTTGCATCAAAAAATGAGAATTCTAGAAGCCCAAAGGGTCTAGAGGGCCACTCTTAAGCAAAGAGCTTGCAAAAGTGCATCAAGAGAAGTTATGCTTCAATTGTTTAGGCCCTCATGAAAAAAAGGATTGTCTAAAACTCAAATACAACAAACCTCATAAGAACAAGAATAAACAAAACAGCTGCAAATGCTTCCTTAAATGGAAGCTTGTTCTAAATATTCAACTATACAAGGTAGCCATCAAATTGATGAGCATGAGTGTTGCTTGACTACTGCACCATGAAAACCCATGTTTGGCACCCAGGACTTGGTTTGTATGCATGGTATGATCAATAGATGACGAGTCCATATTATCATAGATGATGGGTTGACTCATAACTTCATTAATTATACATTGGTTAAGAAGCTACATTTGCCCCAAGTACATAGTACTCATACTTATGTCATCTCTCTCATGAATGGGAGTGACAAGGATGTGTGGGATACAAAGGTCAGTGATGTTTCATTAGAAGTGCAAGGGCATACTATGAAAATAAATTTTCAAGTAATGAACATAACTAGGCCAAATGTATGTTTGGTCAAGAATGGTTATATCGTTTGGACGACTCATTAAAACATAGTTATGAGCATAACATGATTGGATTTGAGGAAAATGGTATACATATTTTATTATAGGATGAGGAGAATGTTCCGCCATCTCCTCTTATATGTACAACTGAACTTCATTATTTAGCCAAATGTAATGAAATAAAATATGTCTATTTTTATTATCTATTGTCTATCTTTATTTTTTTGCACATCTTTGTCTTCCATTGATGATGTGGTTATTTCTTTACTAGAATCCAATGATAAATTAAGTATATGTTCTCTCTCTTTAAAAGAAAATTCCTCACTACAACATTCTCTTACAAACTCTTCTTCTCATTCTCTACCACATTTACATAATAAGATGAGCCAACTACTTAATGAATAAAATGATGTATTTCCTCTTGGTTTGCCTCTGATTATAATGTAATGCATAGTATTGATGTTTTACCATGAAGTAAACCCATTAGTCTACCACCTTATCAACTTAGTGCTAGTGAAGCTAGCAAAGTGGAAGTAACTAATTGATTATCTCCAACAAGAATTTATTCAACCTAGTTATTCTCCATAGGTTTCTCTAATATTGTTGGTGAAGAAAAAGGATGGGTCTATGCATATGTGCATAGACAACCGTGGTCTAAATGCAATCACAATATTTCAAAAAAGAATCTCGTTTCTCATGTGGAAGGATGAGTTATTTGATCAACTTAAAGAAGCACGACGTCATGACGTTGTACATCCACCACCACTGTGAACTTGAGGGCGGAGTTTTTCGCTAGGAATTTGAGCTCATTAGTCAGTGTCATTAGAAAATTTTTTCCATTGTGTATGTCTTTTTGTTTGCCATTTAGTTTGAACTATAAATGGGATGCGATTTAGAGAATAATACTTTTGCTGATTGGTCTTGGATTCTGAGAATCACAAACAGAGTTTTGAGATAGATTATGTGATGATTATTATGAGGCCTACATGAATTGGTTACTGGTAGTGTGTTGAAAGTTTGGCATGCTTCGTCAAAATTGACATCTGATGTCATTGGGATGAACACAACATTGATAACATGGTATCTAGAATGGCTATACATGAAATAAACTTAGCCAAGTTATATTTATCAGAAAGTCATGGGTTTTCTGATAATATGAAGTTTGAGGATGATTATGGGCAATAATTGAAACTCAATCATATGTCCTTTTTACTTTGGATAAGCTTATCTTTAAGGTAGTTAAGGAGCTCCAATTAGTAGCATCTGATGAGATGGCAAACAAGTTGCTTGCACTATATGCTTATGAAAAATCACGTCCTCCTAGAATTTTTATAGATGTGGTATATCATGCAAATGCATTTGTGATACTCCATGAGGAGAACATCTATAGATTTGAGCATAGGTCAAATGCCAATCAACTTTCTATCTAGCTTATGGAAGGTGGTCCTGAAAAATTGAAAGTAGCTGCAAATGCTATGGATTCAAAGTTTTCAAAGTATCTCAATGAGTTTCTACTACCTTTTTCAGACTTGCAAGAGCGACGACTTGTCTTCTTGTCAAGGAACAAACATCATTTTGATGAAGATGATGAACATGCAGTAATGCTCAAAATTATGAAAAATGTTTGTGTTGCCAATGGGCTTGAGTACATGATTTCTTGCAATTCTTCAAAGGTCTCATATATCTTGGATATAGAAGACCTGATTTATTGCAGGAAAAGAAAGAGGAGGCCTCTAATGACAGTAGGAGGGTGCACAAGTTTCACAGGTGGATTGACAGTTTAGCAAGCCGCAAAGTGGATAGACGAATAGCTACACGGAAGCTCATGTTTTAAGTGTTTTGCCCTTTGATTCATGTATTGTACATTGATACCATGCTGGCTTTAGCATTTCACAAAAGCATGCAATGCTGTTGTTGAGAATGGCTTTGAAGTTGTCTGGTATGCACAACAAATTCAACATGTGTTGCAACCGAAGTGGGGGTTCTTATTAGCTAGTTGGAGATTAGCTTGGCAGAAGGAATATTATTTACAAGGCATTGTGCTCCTTTCTGTAATGTATTACACATTGATTCTAGCTAAATGGACTTAGCAAGAGAAGAAGTGCATCTTCTCGATGCATATTACTACATCACAAGTGGACCTAAGTTTAGGTCTTTGTACCCTCTAATAAGCGACCGAGGAAATGTTCCGCATCCTGTCCAACTTGGACGATCGCTTCTCCAACATGAGTGAGTTTGTCCAAGAAAGCCAAGACCTTGCAACTGCAGCGGGAGTGTCTTCTCTGCATTGAAGAAAACACAAGAAAGTTTGGATTCTGCAGAAGGATTCGTAATGCGATGGGAAGGGGTCAACATACTGAAATGCAGTGGACGACGCAGAGTTGACAGGCAAGATGACAAGCAAGATGGCGACTTTGATGACGTAGGCAAAAAGGACGGCATATCAAGCAAACCTTAAGCTTTAAAAGCTTAGCCTTAACATTTTCAAAGCCAAACATTTAAAAAGCCTTAGGCTTGTTTTTTTTTTTGGGAAAGCAAAAGCACAAACGCGTGAGAGTAGAAGAGAAAATCTATAAAAGGGAGGCACTAGGAGCCTTGCCTCTCCATCAAGTTCTATGGGAGTGGCTACTAAGTAAGAGCTCTCAGCTCCTCGCCCTCCTCAAAGATCTCACCATCATGTTCTATGGGAGTGGCTATTGAGTAAGAGCTTTGAGCTCCTTGCCCTCCTCGAAGATCTCTCCACCATCAAGTCCTCACATTCCGCCGCCTTCTCTTCTCTCTCAGATCGAGATTACAACCTTGACTTCTGATTGACCAGCAATCCTTTACTTGCTTTAAAGAGTTATGGAAAATTTCTCTACAACGGCCTCATCGTCTTTGCTACTCATCTCTTGTTGATGGTAGAAGTTGAGAGTGAATTTAAAGGGAAGAGGAGGAAATCATTCCAGTGAGCAGCATCATATCAATGAGCAATTTGTCATCACAAAATTCATCTCGAGCTCTTCATATGTCTTTTGATCATATCCTTTAACTCCCCTTGACCAAGAGTCTTTTGAACATGTATCTTGACCATACCTTTAATCAATGACTATGTTTTCACATTCTCCTTGTATCTAAACTTCTTCTTCTGGGCAATTATTTTGAGTTGAGTACTCTTCTTCATTCTTTGCTTCCATCTCACAAAGCGTCCCTGCAGCAGTGAGCAACTTTTCACGAACTCCCATGCATTTTTCGTGCGATAACCATACTTTACAAAGATTGACATGAGGCCATTGTATCATCAAATACAAATACACATGGAGGATGTATCTAAAACTACCTTTCAAATGTATTTCAGTCATTATGAGTTTTGGTTATGCCCTTAGCCTAACCAATGCTCTTGCCACATTCATAACACTTATGAATAGTGTCTTATGTCTATAGCTTGGAAAATTTGTTGTTATTTTCCTTGATGAGATCCTTATTTATAGTCGTTTTGAAAAAGAACATTGTAAACATCTTCGCTTAGACTTTGAGTTGCTCAAGAAGCACAAACTTTATGCTACGAAAAGTAAATGTGAATTTTTTAAGACACAAATTTACTGCCTTATCCATATCATATCTTATGAAGATATTAGAATGGACCCAAAAAAGGTCCAAATTATCTTACAATGGCCTCATCCGACGATTCTAGAGGAGTTACAAATATTCTTTGGTTTGGTAGGATTTTATTGTAAGTTCATCAAATATTATGCTAAGATAGATGTTCCTATGACACGCCAATTGAAAGTTCAAGGTCGCACTTTCTCTTAGGGTGAGGAACAACAATGTAGCTTTGATAAACTTAAAGTAGCTATTGCTACTGCTCCAATCATAGCTATTGTGGATCCACACAAATCATTTGTGGTGGAAATTGATGCTAGTGTCGGAACCATTGGAACCATGCCACTCCAAGAGAGTACACGTGTGTCCTTTGAAAGTAAAAAGCTAGATAAGGCTCAACATGATTATTCTACTTATGAACGTTAGCTCTACACAATTTTCTGTACTTTGAAAAAATGGTGCCACTATTTATATGTTTCTACATTTGAGGTAGTATTTGATCAAGAAAGTATCAAATGGTTTACTAGCCAAAAGGATTTGAAAGGAAAAAAGGCTTGATGGGCTAAGTTTCTTTAAGAGTTTGACTCCATGGTACGATATCACAAGGGTCAGTAACGTTATAGCTGATGCTCTAAGTAGAATGCTTGAACTTGATACTCTCTCATTTACAATATTGAAGAGTGGTCTATTAGAATCTCTACAAGGAAAATGTGAGCATGACTAGTCTTATGAAAGGTGTGGAATGTGGTTAAAAGAAGGGATCCCTCACCAATTCATGCACAAGATGATGTGAATTTCACATAGGGCTCCTCTCTTACAAGTGATGAGCTCAATGGATGGAAGAACTTTACCATCAATGATGGCTACTTGCTGCACAAAGGTTGAATATGTGTAACCATAAACTTAGATATGCGGCATCAAATTCTTTTTTATTCTCATGATAGTCCTAGTGCAGGTCATCCAAGGATAAAAATGACCTATGCACATGTACGTAGATACTTTTATTAGTCTGGAATGCATAAGAATATAGAGCAATATGTTATTCAATGCCAAAAGTGTGAAGTGAACAAAGCCAAGTACCTGAAGGTAGATGGGCTTTTACATCCTTTAGAGATTCCTAATGGCAAGTGGAAAAGTATCTCTATAGATTTTATTGTTGGACTTCCTACTACCAATCATGGCCGTGATGTCATTTGGGTAGTAGTGGATAGACTCATTAAGATGTGTAGATTTATTCCAACAAAGACAATTGTTAAAACTCTTGAATTAGTACATCTATTTGTGGAGAACACTTATCATCTCTATGGATTTCCAGTCAATATATCATAAGCAATCATGATCAAAAGTTTAATAGCCTTTTTTGGAGAGCTATATTCAAAAGGTTAGATACAATGCTTAATCTCAGTAGTACTGTGCATCACCCTCAAACAGATGGGCAAACCGAGTAGGTAAACCAAGTTCTAGAAGATATTGTATGAGCATATGTAAGCAAATAAATAATCTAATTAGGAAGTTTATTTACTCATATTAGAGTTTTCTTACAATAGTCTAAGGATGTGACTACAAGGTTTAGTCCATTCATGCTTATCTATCGATTTCAACCTCAATCACCAATTATGGTGGGATTAGTTAATGAGAAAATCCAACATGTCAAGGAATTTCTTCAAGATCATTTCGATATTCTAAAAGTAACACATTTGAATGTTAAGCAAGCTCAAGACTGTTATGAGAAATACGCATATGAACATAAACCCATGGTCACTTTTGAAAAAGGTGCTAAAATCTACTTACGTGTTCTAGAACGTTCAAAAAGTTTGAAGTTTAGACCAGTTCCTAAGTTATCTCCACAGTATTGTGGCCCATTCACAATCCTCAAACATGTTGGTGAAGTTGCATACAAATTAGATCTACCATCCTCTAATAGTGTCTATCTAGTCTTTCATGTTAGCAAATTGCAAAGGCAACTCAGTAAGATGATAGCTTGGTGGACCATGGAGTGTTAATAGAAATTGTTGAACCATCAATTCAACATCATGAACCAGCATATATCTTGGATTTACTGGTTGTGAATCATGTATAAACCTCAAAGAACCATTCTTCTTTGGAACAATAAACCACTAATTCGAATATGGAGCTAAAGAGGGCTCCAAAATCTGCACCTTGATCTTCTCATTCAAAAGCTCCAACAGCTTAGGCAAATATGCCCGAGGTACTGGAATAGGCTTTAAATTCCATGGCACATGAGGTACTGTAAAGATCACCATAGGTGCAACTATGGTCGATCAACACATCCAATTTCATCTGGCTGAAACGCAAAGGCTTTCCCAAGCCTTGCCAACATTTGCAAGAAAGAAGCTCTTTCTACGGGCAAAAGAAAGCTTGTATGACCAATTTTCAGCTTTTGTAAAGTTTCACCGGTAAATTTATGTCCTACTCCATGTGGATCCCGCAAACTAGGCTGTTGAGACACTTTTTCAATCAACCCATCACTTTGAGGCGGTAAAGGCAAAGCCACAAGCTTAATCTTATTTGCAACTGTATTGTACTATGTATCCACCCTTGCTTCAGCCTTGTTTTGCAACCCATAACATTCATGCTCAGCAAACTCTTGAATGACTTCATACGTCTCTAAAGTGTCAACATAAATAACCTCTTTTTCTACCCTGTTTTCAACATTAATTATTGCAAAAGTTTCAGCCATTGTATCAACATAAAATAGCCCTGAAATACCTTCATTTGCAACCATCAAATCATATGTTTTCAACTCTTTTTCAGCCCATCCTACATATTTCTTTTCAGCCCTGCGCATGGCTGAAATATTCTTAAAACTACCAAGACTACATGCTATCCATTCCTGCAATCTAGACATAAACACAATTTCCCCCTTTCTTGGAGGCATAATTATCTTCCTGGAGGCACTGCCATTGTCTCCACTTACAGCAGTGCTATGTAAAAAACCTTAAACTATCATGCATTAGGTGGCATGGGATTATCTCACAGCCTATCCCGATTGTGGGGATGATTAACACAAACAATGAGAAATTGTATCTTTACTCCGAACTCAAGCATATGAAGAATCATCATCGTAGGCTTTTATTTCCAGCCTTGATTCTGAAATATAGGGCTGCCCCAAAATCACCGGATAACTACATGAATCATGCATAAGAAAATGATATTCATCCCTAATATCTATTGTGTGCCTACACGCACATGTGCACACACATACACATGCACATGCACACCACATAAGGGAGAAAAGTAGTGCAAATATGTGTTTGTACATGTGTGTGTGGCCAAGGGAGGCACAAACAATAGTATATACTATCCCTCTCCCCCCTTGGCCATATGAAGAAAAGTATAGTGATGTGTGTGTGTGGCTGAGAGAGAGAGAGAGAGAGAGAGAGAGAGAGAGAGAGAGAGAGAGAGAGAGAGAGAGAGAGAGAGAGAGAGTTTGTGTGTGTGTGTGTGTGTGTGTGTGTGTGTGTGTGTGTGTGACCAAGGGAGACATAAATGATAGTAGGCTAATCATCCCCCAACCCCACATGTGCACTTGAAGATCTTGAAGTGAAGCAACTACCAGCCCACATACACTCATTAAATCTTGGAACATGGATCCTAGCCTACATGCATAACATATATTGATGCCCTATTGTCAATTTGTCCCTCGCATAGGTCCCCATTGGTCTTTTAATTCCTCTTTGCCTATTGGTATATTGTATTCCTCTTTAATTGAGTTGGAAAATGTATGTAATTGGACTATGTAATGAAGAGATGCACGCAATGATTTGAGACACTCATGTATGGTATGGGAAACTACTATCTCACTATTATGCAATGATTCTATGTATGACAACAAGAAATTGCATGTACAAGGATTGATTTGGACATTTAGAATGCTAACTAATCCAATCAAGGGTATAGTAATCACCTATTGTTCATGGATTATATGTGGATGCAAAGGCTATCATAGTGCACATGTACTTCAAATATGAGAAAATTATTTTTCCAAGTAAAATTTGCAGTTGACCTATTCTGTTCTCTAAAATTTCACTGAGCACTTCTCCAATAATACTATGGGGAAGACTAGAAGCAACAAGAGCAATGTCCCTTAGGATTTGTTTTTCCAAGAATAATCAAGCAACCTATTTGATCTAAAAAATTTATGGGAAATTCTCCACAAACATATCCTAGTCTTCAAGCTCATAACATTATGGATTTGATGTATTTGATGAGGATATTGCCCAAATTTTAATGGATGGAGTGAAAGGTGAGTGGAAGGTGGAAGCATGAGCAGAAGCAAGAAGAGTACAAGAGTTATGGAGGTTCAAAGAAGAAGAGAGAATTGTGTGTTGGAACTTTAGCAGTCACATTGTGTGACCTTCCTTCCCTTATTCTTTTTGTCACTAAAAAGAATAAAGAATAAAGTGATAGTGATGGGTGCCCACCACTTGTAGTGTACAATTGTGTAGGTCTATATACAATAAAAATAGGTAGCTAGGCATAGGCGGCCTTTAACCTCCAACAACCTCCCACTTAAAGGTGAATGTGCCTTAGTGAGGAGTAAAAGAAAAAGAGAAAGAATACATGTACATAGTGTATAGCAGGATCGGGAAAGACATTATCTACCAACCTACTAGGGAAGGCATATCATTCCACCAGGAGACTTTAAGAGAGTAGATCTGCAGGATTCACATCCGTAGGGATTTTGACAATCTCAATGGAGTCATAGTCATACCAAGTTCTACAACTAGACAGCCTAACCATAGGGCCTCCTACAAGCCTCAGTGGTTGCAATGTAATCAACCTTAGTAGTAAACAAGGCTATGCATTTCTACACCCTAGACATCCAAGAGATAGTACCTCTAGCATAGCTAAAGACATTCCAAAAGGTGGACTTTCTATTGTCTATATGTCCTGCATAATCTGAGTCAATGTAACCCACGGCTCCTATATCCTATCTGCCATAGCAAATGCATATATCTATTGTGTCTTTCAAGTATCTCATGATACCCTTCATAGCATCCTAATGTCACCTACCAGATGTAGCTATGTAATGTGCCAAAATTTCCACTCCAAATGCTATGTCAAGAGGAGTGGCTATCATGGCATACGTCACACTGCCCACACTGTGCATGCACAGGAAACCTTCCATCTCAGCTCTCTCATCATCCGATTGTAGACAATCAGCCTAACCAACTATCACATGAGAAGATAAAGGACAACCAATAGGCTTCATGCCTATGAAATGGCTCAAGTACTCTATGAATGTACTCCTTCTAGGACAAGTAGATAAGTCCCTTGGAGTGATTGCATGTAATGTGCATACCAAGTATGTGTGAGGCATATCCCATGTCCTTCATCTCAAAGCTCTTCTTGAACTTAGTCTTTGAAGCATCCAGTTCAGCATGAGCACTCCCAACTATAAATATATCATCAACATAAAGCACCAAAATAATAAGGCTACCATCATAGTCCTTCTTCGTGTATAGACATGGATTCATATCAGTGTAGGAATACCCCTTGCAAATACATAAAAGCATCAAACTTATGGTACCACTCCCTAGGTGCCTACTTAAGCCCATAAAGACTCTTCTTCAATTTTTACACTAGATATTCCTTGCCTTTCTCTGTAAAGCCCTTAGGATACTACATATAAATCTCATCATGCAAGTCCCCATGTAAGAAAGTTATCTTAACATCCATCTAATAAAGATCTAGATCCAACTAAGCAAACAAGGCCAAGACTAAGCATAGGGTAGTCACCTTGACTGTAGGAGAAAATACTTCATCGAAGTCAACACCATGCTTATACTTAAAACCTTTTGCAACCAATCTAGCCTTATATGCTAGCTTAGGGTGACCAAGGGTACTCTTTAACTTGTACACCCACTTGCATGATGGCAATGCACGTTTCCCATCAAGCAAGAAAACTAAGTCCCATGTACAGTTTTTCTACAACAAATAAAACTCAGACTGCATAGTCCTCTCCCAAGAATGAGAATCACTTCTACGCATAGCCTTCGCATAGTAAGTGGCTCGGCAAATTTTATCAGCATGACATAATCTATAGAGGGATCATATCAATCAAGAGGACATGAAGCTCTAGCAAAGCACCTCAAAGCTAGTTGTGGGGCCTATAAGTATGTCCTCTCTCTCTAACAACATGATCCTACAAAATGGGTGGATTGTGGGCCATTACATCATCAACAACTATAGCATGTTATCTCAGTGGGGCTGGCTATATGGTAATAAGAGGCTCCTCCTAAAAGATCACCCTGCATACCTCAATCATATACTCTAGTCTTATATACATCTTATCCTCATGGAAGATAACATCATGATTGTGGATAAGATTTCAAGCCTGTGGATCCCAAAGTTGATAGCCCATCTCACTTGCATCCTCATATCCAAGAAAGATGCATTTGACAAACTTCGGATCTAGCTTATTACACTTGTCTTTGGAAATATGGTAAAAAGTCTCACATCCAAAGACTCGCAAGTGTGTATATGAGGGAGATTTCCCAAACCATACCTCCTCTACAACTCTACCACCAAGAGCAATGCTGCATGGGGATCTATTAATGAGATGTATGACAGTAGTAACTGCCTTAGCCCAAAAGTAATGTGATAAGCACGTTTGACTAAGCATACTATGGATTTTTTCCTGAATAGTCATGTTCATGCACTCTGCTATACCATATTGGGGTGGGATGTATGGGGTGGTCAATTGACACTTAATACCCCTCTCATCACATAGCTACTCAAAAGTCTTAAAGACATACTCACCACCATTATCAAACCATATGTATTTCAGCCTATACCAGACTGGTTCTCAACCATGGTGAGAAAGCATTGAAATGTAGGCAAGACATCCAATTTCTACTTAATGGGATAGACCCAAACCTTATGCGAAAAATCATCTATGAATGTAACAAAATACTTTATTCCACCCAAGGACTTATAGGGCATGGGGCCATAGACATCCGAATGCATAAGAGCTAAAGGCTCACCTACATGTGTAGAACTATGCGAGTTATGAGTTTGCTTGCCATAAAGACAACGATCACATGAATCAAAACAAGAACAATCTAAGGGCAGGAGATACTACAAATGAGAGCGGATTTTTGGAGCCCGATTTAATGCGCAAAAGTGGCCCGAGAGGCGTAAAAGAGCAATTTTTCATGGAAAATGAAACGAGTATAGATCAATGAGCTGGAGTTTTCTTAGATAGATTTTGACATCATGAGCCCAACACAAGTTTGCATTTGTCGATTAGAGTCCATTTGATCCCCCATTTTAATCCCCACAAGGTTTCACATTATAAAGCGGCTATTAGATCCAAGAGTGAAAAAGTGTGTGACGGAGTCCAGATTGATAGATTTTGATGCCATGAAGCCAAACGTCTAGTCCATTCACGATTTCGAGCTCATTTAGCCCTCTGTAGGCCGAAACCACTTTCGGAAAGCATGAACATGAAGAAACTAAACCGGTTCACTTTTAATAAGCTAGGGGCTTAACAAAACACGTTTTTTTCTCACAAGAAGAGGGGAGGGGGAGAGGGCGCAATATTTTTTTTGCACCCCCTCAAATCCATCGATTTCCTAATTTTGCAACTGCTGGAGAGATGAGGAATGGTCGAGGAGTTGAGATGAAGAATTTCATTGCCCTATTTCACCATAGACCGCACGCAAAATGGTGCACTGAATCAAAATCTGCGATTTTAGTCTTTCTCTCTCCTCTCTCTCTCTCTCTCCTCTTAGTGCTTGTTCTCATGGTTAATTCTATGCAAGAGAGAGATGGACTGAGATGAAAGTTTTTGAACGTGGGACGATGTTGAAGCCTTCTGGAGCATAGATCAATGGTTGGAGAGGCGTCAGCACAACGACCATGGATGAGCGTTAGCGGCACGAGATACACATGGATTTTTATGTGGATTCTTCATTATTTTATGATGCATTTTGATTTCATATGATTGGAAATTATTTAAACACTCAAAACCCGTAAATTGTGGTTTTAAGGCAAATCATGAATTTTGGGAATTTTTATGTGTTAATGGTGTTCACATGGGATGAAATGAGGGATGAAAATAGTTATTAGCAATTCTAATCAAGTCACATAACAAAATCAAGAAATATCAGTATTTATTGATAAATGAATAGGAAAAATTAGATAAAAATAGGATTTTACATTTTTTAAATAGAAAAAAAATAATGTGTGTTCGTGGATGTATGGTATGGCTGAAGCACGAGGTTTAGTCTCAGTCTGGCCTTATTTTTATGTTAAAGTGAGTATTTATCGCTTTTTATGAAGAAAAAATACATTAAAATGCTCTTTAAAACTACCACTAAATGCACAACTCTAAACGGATAAAAATAGTTGAGCATTATGAATCATTCACAGTTGCATCGCATTCAACACAATGGTATCATCATGAATGCATGGCAATTGTCTTTATAAACATTGACCCACGCTGAGGGTGAGGTATCCCAAACCATGGGTTAGTGATCAGTTTCCTTTGGGGGACTTACTCAATGAGGATTATCTTTTATCTCCTAGAATGATTGATTAAAATAAAGAATTATGTATCATACGTGCTTTATATATTCTCATGGCGCATCTTGAGGCCAATCCTCGAGATGTAGGAGAGTCGTAGAGGGGCTATGACAATCAGCACAAGGGGTGCTCCCTATGTCTATTTTACGTCGTGTATAACACCAATATGTTTAGGAGCTCCCTCTAAGGAGTTTGCGAAGGGTTATCCATTGGACTACAAGCCATACAAACACAAATATTTAAATTAGAGGTTAGATCGGTGTGTAGCCTTCAGACGCTCCTAGCCACAAGACCGTGTGGTATTTTAGTTAAGCATAGAGGCCCGACTAGAGCCGTAGAGCTAGACCGAATGGACAATTCTAAATGGTAGGGAGAGGAGAGGGTAATAAGTGTTGATTATATGTTGAATCTGGTTTTTTTTAATGCATTTTGCTTATAGGATACGTGTGTTTTGAAAATTCAAAGAGTTCAGCAGCACGAGCATGCTCAGTGTTGACCCTATGCAAGGTAGCTATTACGCCTAGAATAAAATCATGAAAAGAAATGTCTTCGCACTGTCACAATGCTAAATAAAAATGGTTGAGCACCATGAATCATTCATAGTTGCATCACATTCAACACAATGGTATCATCCTAGATGCATGGGAATTGTCTTTATAAACATTTACCCACGTTGAGGGTGAGGTATCCCAAACCATAGGGTTAATGATTCATTTCCTTTGGGGGACTTACTCAATGAGGATTATCTTTTATCTCCTGGAACGATTGATTAAAAGAGAGGATTATGTATCATATGTGCTTTATACGTTCACGACGCATCTCGAGGCCAATCCTCGAGGTGTAGGAGAGTCGTAGAGAGGGAACACGGCAATCAACCAAGGGGTGCTCCCTATGTCTGTTTTACATGGTGTACAATACCAATATTTTTAGGGGCTCCCTATGAGGAGTTTGGGAAGGGTTATCCATTGAACTATGAGTCATACAAACACAAATATTTAAATTAGATGTTAGATCGATGTGTAGCCTCTGGATGCTTTTGAGCTGCAAGGTCGTGGGGTATTTTGGCTGAGCATAGAGGCCCGGCTAGATCCTTAGAGCTAGTGTCAAGCCCATTATAGGTCCTGACACGTGGTGCATTTACTTGGAGTTGCCAATAAGTGGTAGTTTATGAATCTTGGCTATAAGGGACCCATTATTTTTCTTAGTTTCTAATTGGGAGCCACCTTGAAGCAATGGATAAATTTAGGCTACGGTCATCAGCATGAGATTAATCCAAGGAATCCCCATAACCCAAAAGATACTTTGTCCATCCTAAATGGTTTAATGGGATCTTTGGTTAGTCATGTGGCCAACTATTATATCATTTGCCCCGAAAGTGACACCATGCTCGAGTTTGGGTCACTATGGGAAAGTATCCATGGAGTGACTTTTGAGATTAATAAGCCATAGGAGTTAGAGAAAACATTAGAAAGTAAAAGTGAGGCTAAGAGGCACACTCATCCACTAATGATGATGAATTTTTAGATGAAAATACTATGATAACAATGGTTAATATGCACACAATAATACATGACTACAATTCGAGAATACATCCGATGCTAGTGCCTGACATAGTTGGGTACCGTAGTGCAATTGCTAAGATCTATAAAGCATTGGATGATGTCTATGTGTGTGGAAAACCATTGTTAGAAAGGAAGGTTCTATTGGGACATATCCTAGGTTCTAGCAAAGTGGTGGTAGATGAGAATAGACTTGCTAAAGTACCACTAGTCAATGATGGGGTAGATTCCCTATTGCATAGCGTTGGACTCCCTAAACCGCTTTGTGAGTTGCCAGAAAGGGAATTCTAGGGAACTAGTGACTCTTCCACATCGTTAGAGGTGAAAACGGAAGAGATTAGAGACTCTGACACATTGGTACTAGGTCAAGAGGAATACAAAGACCTCGATGTCCCAAAGAAGATGACTAAATGCCCTCCTCCTTATAGGGATCTGCCAGTGTTTTATGGGTTGCTGAGGAGGATCTGACGCTACACTTGAAAGAATATGGCCTAACTTGCCTTGCAAGTGGGTTCAATTATCTACATCGAATGCTTGTGTTCTCGAGTACCCTCATGGGAGAGGCTAGGAAATGGTATTGGAGCCTCCCAAGAGGGTCAATCAAATCATTTGAGGAATTATGTGATAGATTTTTGGATGAATATGAAAAGAAGGTTCCCATGACCCAGGTCATGGGACAGCTTATACAGATTCCACAAGAGTTATATACCTCTATCAAAGAGTACAAGCGAGCCTTTAATGGCATTCTGAAGCTTTGGCCAACAAAAGTCAAAAGATGTGCTTTGTGAACTCTTTGTTAGCGGCTTGGAAATAAATACGCAATTCCAAGTTAGGATGAGAAACCCTAAGTCACTGAAGGAGGTAAAGGTTCAAGTAGAATATTATGAGAGATATAATCAAAGGTGTTGGGAGAGCTATTGGAGTTTTTTCCACACTCTTGAAATTCATAAGGAGGATTGTCAACATTTACTGAAAATTAGTCACACCAAAGGTGCAAATGACAGGTATACTAGGGAGTCTGGCATTAATTATAAATACCCTAGGACCCAGGAACCCTGGCATCCTAATGCAGCCAATCCTATGTTCCAAAGCCATGAGCTAGATGGAGACCAGTGTAGACCTAATGGGGGAAACATAGTGGTTAAGAAACCCCATCAATGGTCTAAGTTTGAAAAAAAATCATGTCAATGAGATGACGCCCCAAAACATAGCTGATATATGCTACCGTGTGGAGGCTATCTCAACTATTCAGAGCCAAGGTGATAGAAAATCTAGGGTTTACAATGGTAAAGATCCACGTAGAGTTGAATCTAGTAAAAGGATCCAATTTAGAGAAAGTAATAGACAGTAGGTGAGCCAATATAGGTCCATTATCATAAAAGAATATAAAAATAGGAGTGGTGGTAGCCAATCAAACCATGCAATAACTAAAAGGAGATAGGTTTGGAGGCCCAAAACCTCTAAAAGTGTGGCTCGTGGCTTAGATGAAAAGCAAAGAGTTCCAAATGGATATACCAAGATCAATCCCCAAGTGGATGAGACCAGAGGCCATAATGATACATCTAACAATATGCACTACTCTAGGATGCATTGATGTGATGGGCCTAGGATTGAAGCCCTACCTAGTTTGGGTGGTAACAATGATACATTCAAAAATCCAAATAGGGAAGGGTCAAATGAGCCAAAATCTACGGATCTCTCTGTAGGAGAGGCCTTTGGGAAGCTCAAACAACCAGTCTATTTGAATGATAAGACACTCGAGTCCAAGGAGGTCATTCATTTAGCTATAGCACACAAAAAGGAATAGCCCATATTGATGTTATATCAGTGGGAAGGCTTGGACTTGTGGATACACAAAAAGTCCAAGTTTAATACTCAATGATGGAATTATAGTGAGAGGCGGCATGCATATGTGGTATGAGGCTAGCCCTCACACCTTATGTCACTTTGGCTTAGCTTGGTTAGTCTGATAAGATGTAATTTACATGCCAAGTAGACCATATTTGGCTAGAGAAAAATTATTTATGTTTTTAAAGGCCAAGAAGGTTGTTTCTTTTGTTGCAATATCATTTATCTCATTAGGCCAAGAGGGCCATGTATCTGTTTGATGCCGGTGCAGTTAATGCTTTTTTGTTTTAGTGTTGTACAAAATAAGTCTAATGGAGTGCCTCGAGGAGCCTCTTGTTGTGTAGAAGCTTTTTGTGGCCAAGTCCAAGTGATATTTTTCATTCACGACTCTGAGGGAGGTCTAAGCAGTTGTCTGCCTCCATTAGGGCAAAAAACATTTCAAAAACAATACTTGTAAGAAAATTATTAAGTTACTTATTAGTTGAGGTTTTAAAATAATGAACCCTCCAAATTTGGCCATTCCGACATGATTAATGAGAGAATATATTATTCATTTAATAGGTCGATCATTAAATGCCTAAGGACGTTAACTCATGTCAAGGGTCACTTTTTGGCCATTATTCTTTCTTTTTGAATGGTTAAATATTCTACTATCATGTTTCCCTCCAAAATCACGCTTCTTTTTTCATCTACATTCATTTGAACCATCGTTCTCTCCTCTTCACTTTGTTTCTTAGTTCTTAAAGCAGATTTTACTATGTCATAAAATTTCTCACCAAAATCACGACTGATTCTTACCAGTGGTCTGCATTAGTCTCCCTTCGTCTCCTTTCACAAAATCTTGAGAAGGTGATCAACAATCAAAAGAGTCTCTACACAGAGTACCAACACCACTTACTTTTACCGATTCAGCTATAAAGATATGGTCCTCTATGGACCTGAAACGAGATCATCTCATTAGTTTTCAGCAGATCCAACTAGATTGGGACATCCAAGCCGCATCTTTACTTCGACCCCTAAGATATCCATTTTGTAATATTTTCTTTCAACCAAATCTAAGCTTTTTCTTCAATCTCTTCAATTTGATTCATAAGAAAATGGGTAAAAGAATTCCATGGTGTTGATACAAATTGGTAGGGATAGATATACTAAGGATGAACCTCAAGCTAATAGAATAGAAAGTGACAATTTTCACCTTGATCTTGGCACTTGAAAATAGAATATCTTCATTATACAGTATTTTAATATCAACTTTTTAGCAAGAACTAATGGATAAGACAAGGATAATATATTACAATTAGAAGAAATGAAGTACTTTGATTTTTGGGAGACAAAAATATTTACCTAGTAATAGATTAAAAACGTTTATTATTCAATTTTTAGTCTCTTAAAATATAAAAAACATTAACCTAGTAATAGATAAAAGTATTAGTGATATTGTGTATCATATCAACTTTAGGACTAAGAGGATTTTATGTGTGCGGGATGCTTCAAAGAATATGAAGGATACAACTTCTTACTTGATATTAGTTCTTGGGAGTCTTTTTCTCATCATAGCCTCAACTATGATTCTTACTTGATATTAGCTTTTGGGAGTCTTTTTCTCATCATAGCCTCAACTATGATTCTTAGTTGCACTATGGGGTTTCAATATCCTCAATTGTGATTCTTATTAGCACTATCAGATTTCAAGACCTAAATGGTCACTTGATGTCCTAGGATGATACTACTCATGCTATCATATCCTAGCAAATCTCTTGAGATCTCTTCCCTTGATTTGTTACAATAGGAAGAAATAGAAAGGACTTGGCTCTATTTCTTTCTCTCAGAACTCTAATTCTAATGCAGACTGATTTCATACTTGAAAGCATCACTATATTATTGATGCCTTATCCTTGTATATCTTTCTTCAAATGTAATATATCTCAATTTCACACAAAAAATGACCATCAAAATAATATCTGTGATTATAGATCTCATTTACTCTATAGCATTCATGATATTATTTATTTTAAAAAAATAGTTTAAATAGTATTATATGATGTTATACAAAGTCCTCTACATGAAATAACATGAACTTTTGGCAAGTTAATGGAATTAGATAAATAAATTATTAGTGGAGTCATTTATATAATAGTATAAACTATTGATAAATCAATGGAGTTGAATAAATAAGTCATTAGTAGTCAAATTCTTATATAAAACCCATGATAATAGATATAATTATTAAATATCTCTTCAATGTTTTTCTATAGCTCAAAATGATACAATATATTATTTAGTAAATATAAACTATATTCCATAACTCTTCAAGAAGATACTCTCCCTAAAATAAAAATATTTATTGAATTGATAGAATGATTAGTAAATAAATTATTAAAAATATATATTATCTCAAAAATATATAATTATTCAATATCTCTTATATATTTTTAAAGCTCTTAAAGAAGATAGAATTTCTATAGCAAATATATACTAATGCAATATATATTCAAAAAGATAGTGTATTTTGGATCCAAATTATATAATGATAGGTACACCAAAAAGCAAAGGAATAGCACAAAATTTTTTAAGCTTTAGGATAATGGACACATGTGACTCTCTAATAATGTTATGATCTTTGTTTTTAATAAGACCTTACACCTATCAAAAAAAATTCAAAACTATTTCATAAAAGCATTAGACTCTAAAAAAATTTAGAAATTTTTTAAGAATTTTTTGAGCTCATTTGTTATTTTAAAACTATTTTTAAGAAAAAAAATGAGAAGAGAATCCTCCTTATATGTTGTAAGGGATAAGAGAAGCTAAGTGTGAATGATCTTGAGGGAAAGGGAAAACCCTAAACCCTAAAAAGCACCAAAAAAAATGTCATCATGATATGATGCGAATAGGGGGTTTGGATGATGACCCAACCCCCCTATTCGCGCCATATCATGATGGCCTATTTTTTGATAGCCTTGATGGGAAGGGAAAACCCTAACCCCAAAAAAGTATTTAAAAACACAAAAAATACGCCATCATGATATGGTACAAATTAATAGGGGGTTGGGTCATATCATGATGGCCTTTTTCATGCCATATCATGATGGCCTTTTTTTATGATTTCTTTATGCTTTTTTCGGTTAGGGTTTCCCCTTCCCCTCAAGACCATTCACACTTAGCTCCCCATTTCCTCTATGGCATTAGGAAGATTCACATGCATACACTCTCAATACCCCCCCTCAATGCCAAGTGGCATTAGATTACAAAGCATAATAGGATGCTCTTCCTTAATCCACAATAAATACCTTTATAGATCAAGCTACAATAAAATGAAATATATATTCAAAAATATAGTCTCCTTTGGATCCAAATTATGTAATGATAGGTAGAAAAAAAGTAAAAGAATAGCCCAAAATTTTTTAAGCTTTAGGATAATGGTCACATGTGACTCTGTAATAATTGTACTATCTTTATTTTTAATACGACCTTATACCTATCAAAAAAATTCCCAAAAAAATCATAAATGTATTAGGCTTTGAAAAAAAATTTAAAAAAAAATTAAGAATTTTTTGAGCTTTTTTGCTATTTTAAAACTAATTTTTAAGTAAATAATAGCTTAAATTACCAAAAAATCACCCAAAAATAGCATATCATAATATGGCATGAATAGGGGGGATTGAGTCGGGCCATATCATGATATGCTATTTTTGGGTGATTTTTTGTGCTTTTTCAATCATTTTAAGTCTTTTTTTGCTTAAATTTTATTTTAAAATAGCAAATGAGCTCAAATAATTCTTTAAAAAATTAAAATTTTTTCAAAGCCTAATAACTTTATTGAATTTTTTCAAAAAAAATTTATAGGTATAAGGTCTCACTAAAAATAAGACATTACTTGGGGGTTGTACTTTGCACGTACATGTTTACTTCTCCACGATACGGAGCAAGGACCCCTACAAAGATTTTGTTGTACCACTCTCGCACCATATCAAGTCATCCATGATATGAACCGAGAACTATAGTGCCAAATATTATGCTTTGCCACGCTTGCGTCGTATTAGCTCTGTTGCTCCACAATACGGCGTGAATAGGACCTGCAGAGATTTGGCTTCACTGCTCTCCCGTCATATCAACTTATCCTCTCCGTGTCATATTGCCGATACCAATGAATAGTTTTTTATTACTCTTCTTGTTATTTTCTCTCAGGCAGCACAGTGATAACAAGGACAAAGCAGGCAACTTTCAAGGTTCCAATCTCCCCTGGAGTACCTGATCAGCCAACAAATCAATCTAGACCCTCTTTTGCTCAAGGAAGTGAGCCTTCCAAACCAAGGGAAAGAATAGATCTAGGTCTTACTATATGTAGAAGTGTTTTGGTGAGATATATGTAGAAGTGTTTTAGTGAGATATATGTAGAAGTGTTTTACTGAGATAAGGAAGGCCGAGAGAGCTTTATAGCATGTCATTCCAAAGACAACTTTTACCAAATTTGTCAATGATATTTTTGATAGATTATCAAGAGTGTTGACTAAAACTGGCCTGCAAAAGAAATTGTAGCTTGCAGCGATTCTTTCTCTTTAGGAGGTAGTTGAAGACTTTATTATTGACTTTGTGAATTATGCTTATGTTTTTGTTGCTCATGCTCATAAGATGATATGTTTGCAAGAGAAAAATCAATGAGCTTGGCCATGTTAATTATAAGAGAATGGGTGAGTTGTATGGAAAAATGATTATCAATGTTTCTTGCATTTCTCAGGAATAGGACTATCCTAACATATCGCTTGAAACAAGTCCATGCTAGTTGTTAAAAATGATATTTAATTGTTAGATTCTATAGTTTATTGCTGCATAAGGTAAGGCATTTTGACTCTCAAAATTTTTATTATATAGAATGATTATGATGTTGATTGCAAATGACACGCCTTTAATTTTTGCTATTAGCTTTAGGGCATTGATTGCATCTCTTAGCCAATAAATCTCTAAAATTATATGTATTGTTGATCCACTATTATCAATGGAATTATCTTCGAGATCTAGTTCAAACATAGCAATGTCTCTCAATGCTTTTGATTCCATCACAAACTACCATATTTTTTTTCATTATATTAGATACACTCACCATAGAAATTATCCTCATGAACTCTCTAAGTTGTATCCATGGCCAAGCCAGAACTGTTTTCTTTTTTGTTAATTGTTTATTTTATTTGATTGTCTATTTTAGTTACATATTTCCATTTGCAATGCTGGTAGGCTCGTGGACTGATGCCAAGAGACATATTCCATGGTGGATTCCGTGAGGTTTCTCGATGGATTCTGTAAAACTATATTTATTTGCCAGGGCTCGTACACAAGGTGGGTTTCTTGTGCAATAAGTTGATGGGGACGCCTATCCTTTTCGAGCATCAGATTAATTTAATGTGCACGGGGGTGATTCCACAGAGGGTGATTCCACAAAGTACATATCAAATTAATATACCATATCAATGGATGCTTGGACAGGATCCAAAAGCCCTAATACATTGCGTATTAAGGGCCAAATTCATGGGAAAGATGTGTTTATACTCGTGGACAGTGGTAGCACTCATAGTTTCATTAACAGAGCAGTCATGAACAGGCTGAAGTGTTTTCCCACTAATTTACAGCAACCATTAAAGGTGCAAGTTGCCAATGGGGATGAAGAAATTAGCACACAAGTATGCCCTGCTGTTCATATTCAGTTTGCTGAAAATTTTGGACAGCAATTGGATTTAATTGCATTAGAAATGGGGCCTATAGACATTGTCTTGGGTTGTGATTGGCTGAAAACTTTGGGCACTATAACCATGGAATTATCCTTGCTGTATATGGAGTTTGTCAGTGCGGGACAGCTCATTCACTTGCAGGGAATTCAAAATGATAGCGAATTTCAGCTCATTACCAGCAAACAACTCAAGAAGGAGTACAAGAAATGGTCCCAAATCTTTGTATTGTAGTTAAATAAAGAAAATCCAGATCAATCCACTAAAACAGTCAAGAATTCATCATTGAAAACTCTTTTAGAAGAGTACAAGGACCTCTTCCAAGTGCCCACAGCACTACCCCCTAATAGGGCGGTTGATCATCCCATAGATCTGGAGCCTCATTCAAAGCCTGTGAACAAGCCACCTTACAGATTGTCTAGGTGCGAAAGAGAAGAAGTTGCCAGACAAGTCAAAGAATTATTGGACATGGGATTCATTGAGCCTAGTTCTTCACCGTATGCTTCCCCTGTGTTATTGGTCAAAAAGAAGGATGGATCTTTCAGGATGTGCATAGATTACAGGGATCTTAATAAGATCACCGTGAAGAACAAGTACCCTATTCCGTGCATAGATGACTTGTTGGATGAGCTCAAGGGGGCTAAGTACTTTACAAAGATAGATTTGAGGTTAGGCTATCACCAGATCCGCATGAGGGCAGGGGATGAAGTCAAAACAGCATTTCGGACTGATATGGGACTTTACCATTTCTTGGTCATGCCTTTTGGGTTAACTAATGCACCGGCCACCTTTCAGAGTTTAATGAAAAAAATACTTCAGCCCTTTCTTTTCAGATTTGTGTTGGTCTTCTTTGATGACATCCTCATCTATAGTAGATCACTGAGGGATCACCTTTGGCACATGAGGCAGGTGTTTGATGTATTGAGGCAGCACATGCTCTTTGCCAAAGAAACAAAATGTTCTTTCATGCAGACGGAGGTGGAATACTTGGGGCACATCATTAGTGAAGATGGAATTAGGGCTGATCCTAAGAAAGTGCAATGTATTAAAGACTGGCCCACACCTGCAAATACCACTTCACTTAGAGGATTTATTGGTCTTTCATCATTCTATTGCAGATTCATTAGGCATTATGCCACTATTGCAGCTCCCCTGACGGATTGACTTAAGAAAGAGGCCTTCTCCTGGGATGCCATAGCTGATAAAAGCTTTAATCAGCTCAAAGAATTACTTACCTCGGCACCCATCTTGGTTTGCCCAGATTTTTCGAAAGAATTCACCATTCAGTGTGATGCTATCGGCAGAGGCATAGGGGCTGTATTGTTACAAGAGCATGGGGTTATAGCATTTGAGAGCCGCAAACTTGCTGAAAATGAGATGACCATGAATGTATACGACCAAGAAATGCTGGCCATCCTTCATGCCATTAAGAAATGGCACCACTACTTGTATGGCAACAAATTTAGGGTCAAGAGCGACCATAGGGTCCTCAAATACTTCCTCTCCCAATCTAATCTTACCCCCAAACAACGCAGATGGGTAGCTACATTGCAGAACTATGACTTTGACATTACATATATACGGGGAAAAGACAATGTAGTTGCTGATTCATTATCAAGAATGTGGGCTTGTAAAGTTTCAGCCATTACGGAACTTCATAGTGATTGGATAGAAGAGCTTCAGGAGGCCTATTTGTTAGATGCTGATTTCAACCACATTTTTCAGAAATTATAGCAAGGGCATGTAGAAGAAAACTCTCCATATCAGCTCAAGAACGGTCTCTTATGGTTTCAGGGCAGGATTGCCATCCCATACACTTCCCCATTCAAGCAAAAGATCATGCAAGAGATGCATTCTTCACCTACAGCTGGTCACTTGGGCATTTTTAAAACTTATGACAAAATTGCTAAAAGCTTCCATTGGAAGGGCCTATGGAAGGATGTAAAAGATTTTGTTTTGAGCTGCATGTCATGTCAACAAAACAAAGACAGCACCTTAAAACCAACCGGTTTACTACAGCCATTGCCTATGCCCGAAGGCAAATGGACGCATATCACTACGGACTTCATAACCGGCTTATCAGTGACCAAGAAGGGGTGGAATAGCATCTATGTAGTTGTGGACAGACTCACCAAGGCAGCCCATTTCATTCCTACAAAGATTCAATATAGTGCTTCTCAAGTAGCTAGCCAATTCATGGAACATGTTTTCAAATTACATGGCTTACCACAGGTCATTGTGCATGACCGGGATGCTAAATTCATGAGCAATTTTTGGCAGGCAGTTTTCAGCTCTATGGGCACTCAGTTAGCTCCTTCCACTGCTTATCATCCACAAACTGATGGCCAAACATAGAGGGTTAACAAGTGGCTGGAAACTTACTTGAGGCATTTCTGTTATAATGTGCAAAACACTTGGGACTTGTGGTTGCATCTGGCTGAGTTTGCCTATAACAACTCTATACACTCTAGCATTGGAGTTTCACCATTCGAGGCATTGTATGGATATAAGATACCCCTCCCCACGGTTATCTTCAATGATAAAATAAACCCACAAAGCAAGGAGGAATTGGATAAAATGTAGGCCTTACTTCAGCAGTGCAAAGTCAACTTGAAGAAAGCTCAAGATCAAATGAAGCTTTATGTTGATGATAAAAGAAGGGATGTTGAATTCCAAGAAGGGGATTTAGTGCTCTTGAAGGTGCCCAAGTCCAGATATGCCACCCTTAAGGATGGATCCAGCAATAAGTTGGCACACAGGTTCTATGGGCCATATCGGATTATCAAAAGAGTGGGAGACTTAGCATATCAGTTGGAACTACCACCATCCACGAAAATTCATAATGTCTTCCATGTGAGCCAATTGAAGCCCTTCATTGGATCATCAGTGGATTATGTTGAGGACCTACCACTGATAAATGAAGAAGGCATCATTCAATACATACCCGAGCAAATCATTGGACAAAGGGAAAAGAAGCTTCGCTCTCGTTCCATCATGGAATACTTGATTAAGTGGCAAGGTTTACCACTTGAGGAAGCTTCTTGGAGGCCAGCTTTAGTTTTGGAAGAGTTTCCATATCTATTAGAAGCATATTTGGCTGAATCTAGCTAACTATGGCCCTGTTTTTTCTCCCAGAATGATTGCAGACAGCTCTCTATTTCAAAGCAGATTTTACCATGCACTATGGAGAGCAATGGACATCATACATGGGATGAAATTACTCTTCGAGAGCTCCGTTTTGATATATGGCCCACCTCGATCGAAGTCTCCTACAGAAAGTTATGACAGATTTACTACAGCAGGGTCCTGTAGTAAACAGCTTGCTGTCCACTGTCTGCAACTCACATTCACTCAAGATACTTGGGCCAAATTTTATTTTTTATAATTTCCCAATAAGATCCATATAACATACATACCCCAATGATCCGACATACGTAATAATATCTCTTCATTCATTTGTAAACCCCTGTAATAATGCAGCAGAGTAGTACTCTGATCTGCTCTACCCAGTTAGCATAAGTGTCCAAATTGTTTATGAGGGCAAAAACCTTCGGGTGGGGATGGAATGTAAGAGAGGGGGATTTAATAATGGGGAAATACTAGCTACACTGGCTAGTATATAAGGTGTTAGGGACTTGATTTTTCATTATCATATTTTAATACAAGTCTCCTTTCATCTTCATCTCCTTCTCCAAGCTCTCATGGCTTCTTTCTCTCTCTTTTTCTAGTCTTTCTCTCTCCTCGTCACTCTCTTTCTCTCTCTTCCTGCAGTCTTTCTCTCTCTTCTACACACTCTCTCTCTTCTTATGCTCTCTCTCATGTCTCCTTCATTACATTTCTTTCACAATTTAAAGATTGTTTTGCTGCTGATTTACCACCTGGTTTACCGCCTACATGTCTTGAAGACCATAAAATAGACTTAATAGTAGGTTCTCAACCACCATGTAAAGCACCTTATAAACACAATCAGATTGAGCAAAAAGAAATCCAAGCACAAGTTGAAGAACTGTTGAGCCGAGGACTCATTAGGCCCCATAGTTCTCCTTTTGGTGCGCATGTCCTATTAGTCAAGAAGAACAATAATACTTATAGGATGTACATTGACTATCGTACCCTAAACAAAATCACTATTAAGAATAGATATCTGATCCCTAGGGTAGACGACCTCATGGATAAACTACAAGGGGCCACTATTTTTAGCAAGATAGATCTCAAATCTGCATATCATTAAGTACGATTGAATACACCTGACATTTTCAAGACTACATTTAGAACTTGGTTTAGTCATTATGAATTTCTTGTTATGCCTTTCGGTTTGACCAATACACCAGCCACATTCAATCGTATGATGAATTGAATATTTTTGAAGTATCAGAATTGTGTGATTGTTTTCTTTGATGATATATTGGTTTTCAGTAAGAATGAGAATGAGCATTGTGAACATCTATCTTTAGTTTTCAGATTGTTGAAAGAGAATCAATTGTATGCTAACCCTGACAAGAGTGAATTTTTCCAAATCCAAATTGAATACTTAGGTCATATTGTTTCTTCTTATGGTATTTGTGTTGATCCTAAAAAGATAGAGGCAATTTTCAATCGGCCAATCCCTAAAAATGTGCATGAGTTACGTTCTTTCTTAGGTCTTGCCAGCTTTTATAGAAAATTTGTGAGAAATTTTTCATTGCTTGCATTGCTTTTGAAGAAATTGTTAAAGAAAGGCGTTGTATATCATTGGTCTAACAACCAACAAAAGTCTTTTAATTTGTTGAAACATGCATTAACACATGCACCTATCTTGCAATTACCTGATTTTAAGCAACCATTCTTTCTAGTAGTCACTGATGCTAGCGAATCAGGAATAGGAGTAGTCCTCGTGCAAGATTCACATCCCATAGCCTATTCTAATTGCAAACTTAAACCTACTGAATGGAAATATTCCACCTATGATAAAGAATTGTTAGCTATAGTACAAGCCTTACGTCAATGGAAACACTATCTAATGGGATCCGAATTTGTGATCGAAATTGACCACAACAAAGTATCAAACATCTCCTTAGTCAACCATAAATTTCTGACCATCATATTAAATGGGCTGCTTTTATTCAAAATTTTCATCCACTTATCCAATATCAACCATGTAGAGAGAATGTTGTTGCAGATGCATTGTAGAAGACCAACTATCCATAATATTTCCGTTCTATCTTTTGATTCCCTTATTCTTATGAAAGATACCTATGACCATGACCCCAGTTTTCAAGCTAATTGGAACAAATTAGTTGCTAATAATTGGATTCCAATTGATTCTTTGTCTTATTCTGATGGATTTTTGTTTTATGAGAAAAGATTGTGTGTCACTGTTCAATTTAGATAATTTGTGTTGCATGAAATTCATTATCCTCCATATCAAGGCCATAGAGGTATTATTTTCACTTTAAGAACATTGGTTGAAGATTTTTACTGGCCACAAATGGAATCTGATGTTTTTAACTTTGTTTCTAAGTGTTTAATTTGCCAAAGAATCAAGTGACACTATGGTAAGCAATATGGTTTGTTAATGCCTTTACCAATTTCTGATCGACCATGGGAATATATTTCAATGGATTTTATACCTGGTTTGCCTAATACACAAGCTAATCATGATATAATTTGGACTATAGTAGATCGATTTAGCAAACAAGCATATTTTCTACTATGCAAGAAAACATTAATTGTATATCAAGCTGTACAATTATTTTTGAAGACTATTTTCACTAACCATGGTTTGCCAAAAGTTATTATTTCTGATCATGACTCTAGATTTTGTAATAATTTTTGGACTACTTTTTTTGCTAATTTGGGTACTAAGATTAATTTCTCATCTGCATTCCATCCTGAAACCAATGGGCAAACAGAAGCTACTAATAGTACAATTCTAGATCTTTTATGTGCATACGTAATTTCAAAACCACAAATATGGGATATACATTTGCATCTACTTCAATTTGCATACAATAATACACCACATACAGCTACTCAAAAAGCACCTTTTGAAATCATTTATGGACATAGATTTTCTACAACTGTCACATCATTATTGAACAAAGTTAAAGCTGTTGATGATATTGCCAATACACATGCTACTATTTTTGCTCAAGTTAAAGATATGATTGCGAAAGCCCAGCAATCATACACTAAACAAGCTAATAAGAAAAGAAAAGCCATGAGTTTCAATGTTGATGATTATGTTTGGTTACGCATTGAAAAGAGAAGATTGCAAAGTATTGAGAAACACTCTATTGTTAAATTAGCATGTAGGTTTTATGAACCTTTCAAAATAATTCACAAGATCAATGACAATGCATTTAAATTAGAACTTATATCCCAACATTGGAAGATCCATAATACTTTTCATATCACTTTACTACGACCTTTTAGAGGCCAATTACATGACCACCCTGTCTATGAAAACCCTCCTTTGTTAAAAGAAGAAACAGAAATTCTTGAACTCGAAACTATTCTAGACACTAACTTTATGACCATTAGAACTTGCTGTAGATATTCTAGATATTTGGTTAAGTTTAAAAATCATTGTGTTGAAGAAGCCCAATGGATGCACGCCCGCGATCTAAGTGCTTACCCCTCATTGCTCGCTACACATTGAGCTAATAGCAATTGAGGACAATTGTTATCCCACCCTGAGGATATGATACCAGGAGGCATATTCCACAGTGGATTCCGTGAGGTTTTTTATTCCATGGTGGATTCCATGAGGTTTCTCGGTGGATTCCATAAAACTATATTTATTTGTCGAGGCTCGTACACAAGGTGGATTCCTTATGCGAGAAGTTGACGGAAATGCATGTCCTTTTCAGGCGTCAGATTAATTTAATGTGCACGTGGATGATTCCAGGGCGAGTGATTTTGCAAAATACATATCAAATTAATGGACGCTTATGAGTTTAGAGTACACACTCAAATTAAATTAAGGTTAGCACAAAGTTTCAACCTATTTAATTCTTTTGTAGCTGAAGATTGCTAGGTATTCACTTTTGTGGATTTTATCTTATTATTTTCTAATAATTATGAATGGTTCAGTTGATGTGTAAAGTAGGCAGCAGTGGCGTTGGGTAGCACTGCACGATGGCATGAATTTAAAATGCCTAAAAAATTTACTATTTTTTTATGGATGCGCACCTTATCACTAAAGGCGTGGCACCAATATTTATTTAGGTGCGCTTATTTATTAAAGCGCTTGACAAACATTCATTATTTTATATGCTCATAGGCACTCGGTTAAATATTCCATTATTTGATATTTGTATTTGGGCACAATCCGAATTTTGGGATGTCCAAACGCTTTACTCTTTATTTTGGCAAAAGCAAACACAAAAGCCAAAAGCATGCTAATTGTAAAGTGGGCTATTTTTTATCTTGGAGATTAATAAATCTATAAATACATGCCTTGTGAAGCACTCACACGAGGCATGGGGGGAGATTGCACCCAATTTGTCTTTTTATCTTATTTCGTGCAAAATCTCTTTTGCTTTTTATGAACAATTGTAGAGTTCTTTGTTCTTGGGGACCTTCCGGCATTCACTACGTGTGCACACAACACCCGATCTGCGCACAAGTGACTACCTTCTTGGACACCACATATGAGGATATTGTTAATCCTAAAAAACCATATAACTCCATTGCAAAGTCATACATATACTTGTGGAAAGAGAGTGATTTTAAATGTATGCATGACAATAGATTCAAAGATACTTAAGATAGATGGGGTGAATGTAAGTCTCTTTCATATTGTTGGTTTTTTTAGGGACCCTTTTTCAGTTTACTAACTTGTTACATTTTTTCTCGTAGTGCTAAGATTACCCTAACTCATATATGTGGTGGATAAAGGAGCAATGTATTGAGTTGATTTTGGATAGGGCAATCACACTAGTTGATTCTGACTCCCCTCCACAAAACCATGAAACATGCATAATATATAAAAAACCTTCCCTCAATAAAAGAACCCACAATCTGATCACCATAAATAATGTCTACAAACACCTTATGAATCGCATGGAAGATTCCACTTAAGCTTTCCATAAGTTTCCATTTAGTACTTGTTAATAGAAATATATCTACAACCAAGAATTCAAATTACATACGTTATCAACTCAAGTCTTACAATGTGTTTGTTGTGAAACACGCTCATTTGGAGGCAAGTACATATCCTTAGCCATGTAAACATGTTGCAGTTTGATAAACCACCCTTCATGCATAATTTCGAAAGAAATGATACATCCCTTCCAGTGATGTTTTATATCCTCTCATTTTCTTCTTTTCACCTTGTGAGAGTCCTTACAAGAGGGCAATATGGCAACCTAATCGTTTATGCTAAAGATATTTGGCTTCCAATTTTCGTCAGCTCCGTGGCTATAGACAATGCAAGAGTTCACTAAACGAGAAGGGTGCCTTTTCTGGATGCCATACTTAAATTAAATTCATCAAGAAAGGAGCTCATCGAGAAAGATGAATGAACTAAAAAGCAGAGAAAGAAGCTCACTGAGAAAGGTAAATTAACTAAAAGTAATATTGATGCCAGGAGGCATATTCCACGGTGGATTCCGTGAGGTTTTACGGTGGATTCCGTAAACTTAGATGACCGGGGCTCATACGCAAAGAGGATTCTTTGTGCGAGAAGTTGATGGGGACGCCTGTCCTTTTCGGGCGTTTCATTAATTTAGTGTGTACATGGGTGATTCCATAGCGGGTGATTCCGCAAAATGCATATTAAATTAATAAACGTTTATGAGTTTAGAGTGCGCACTCGTAATAAATTAAGGTTAGGATTTATTTCTAACCAGTTGATTTATTTATGTAGCTGAAGACTGCTAGGTATTCACTTTTGTCGGTTTAATTGTGTTATTTTACTAACGATTGTGAATGCTTCAGTTGATGTGTAGAGATAGCAGCAGTGGCGGAGGAAAGCATTGGAGTCTAGCGGGTTTTCGACTTTTGGATTAGATTTTGATAGGCGCCACGCCTATATTTTGTTATGTCTATTGAGACATCGATTATTTATTTATTCTGATTGGCAAAAATTAATTCAAAATAATTTCATTCCTGTTGATTCATTATCATATAATGATGGATTCATGTTCTTTGAAAAGAGACTGTGCGTTACTATTCCATTCCGATCTTTTGTTTTGAATGAAATTCATTGTCCCCCATATCAAGGTCATAGAGGTATCATCTCTACATTACGTATGTTAACTGAAGATTTTTATTGGCCGCATATGGATGCAGATGTGTCTAATTTTGTTTCTGAATGTCTGATTTGTCAAAGAATAAAAAGACATCATGGTAAACAGTATGGGTTATTAATGCCTTTATCTATTCCATCTAAACCTTGGGAACATATATCTATGGATTTCATTACTGGCTTACCAAATACTAAATCTAACCATGACATGATTTGGACAATTGTAGATAGATTTAGTAAGCAAGCATATTTCATTGCATGTAAGAAAACTTTAACAGCATCACAAGCAGCACAGTTATTTTTGAAAACTGTTTTTACTAACCATGGATTGCCGAAAGTGATTATTTCAGATAGAGATTCTAGATTTTGTAATAATTTCTGGATTACACTGTTTGCAAATCTAGGCACAAAGATTGATTTTTCATCTGCATTTCATCCAGAAACAAATGGACAAACAGAAGCCACAAATAGCACTATTTTAGATCTTTTACGTGCATACACTATCTATAAACCTCAAACATGGGATACTCATTTGCATTTATTACAGTTTGCTTACAATAATACACCGCACACATCTACAAAGAAAGCACCTTTTGAAGTTATTTATGGACATAGATTATCTACACCTGTTGCATCTTTGTCTAATAGAATACAAAGTGCCGATGATATTGCTGTTATGCATAACACTATTTTTGATGAGGTAAAGGATATGATTGCTAAAGCCCAACAATCATATACCAAACAAGCCAACAAGAAAAGACAAGCCATGAATTTCAAAGTTGATGATTATGTTTGGCTTAGAATAGAAAAGCGTAGACTGCAAAGTATAGATAGACATCCAGTTGTCAAATTAGCCCCTAGATTCTACGGACCATTTAGAATCATTCATAAGATTAATGACAATGCATTCAAGTTAGAACTGCCATCACATTGGAAAATTCATAATACCTTTCATATTAGTTTATTGAGACCATTTAGAGGACAATTACCTATCCACCCTGTCTATGAAAACCCACCTTTATTAGAAGAAGAGACTGAAATCCTTGAACCAGAAGCCATTATAGACACTGATTACATGACCACTAGAACTGGCCGAAGGTACTCTAGATATCTTGTGAAATTTAAGAACCATCCTGTAGAAGAAGCACAATGGATGCACGCTAGAGACCTAAATGCTTTCCCCACTCTGTTAGCTCCACATTGAGCTAATAGCAATTGAGGTCAATTGCTATCCCACCCCGGGGGTATGATGCCAGGAGGCATATTCCACGGTGGATTCCGTGAGGTTTTACAGTGGATTCCGTAAACTTAGATGACCGGGGCTCATACGCAAAGAGGATTCTTTGTGCGAGAAGTTGATGGGGACGCCTGTCCTTTTCGGGCGTTTCATTAATTTAGTGTGTACATGGGTGATTCCATAGCGGGTGATTCCGCAAAATGCATATTAAATTAATAAACGTTTATGAGTTTAGAGTGCGCACTCGTAATAAATTAAGGTTAGGATTTATTTCTAACCAGTTGATTTATTTATGTAGCTGAAGACTGCTAGGTATTCACTTTTGTCGGTTTAATTGTGTTATTTTACTAACGATTGTGAATGCTTCAGTTGATGTGTAGAGATAGCAGCAGTGGCGGAGGAAAGCATTGGAGTCTAGCGGGTTTTCGACTTTTGGATTAGATTTTGATAGGCGCCACGCCTATATTTTGTTATGTCTATTGAGACATCGATTATTTATTATTATTTTGTATGCGCTTATGCGCCTGAATATGTTATTTCTATTTGGACATTGAGATTGGGCGTGCCAGACTCTTTGGGCACCGTCCATTAGCTTTATTTTCCTATTTTTGGTAGAAAGCAAACTCAAAAGCTAAAAGCTTGTCATATTTTTGTAATTGGGCTATTTTTGAGCAAAAAGATTGGAAATATATATTAAATACATGCTTTGTGAAGCGCTCACACAAGGCATGGGGGAGATTCAACCCAATTTGTCTCTTGTCTCATGTCGTGCTTGTTTTTACATTGGTTTTTGTGCTAAAAAGTAGAGTGCTTTGTTCTTGGGGACCTTTGGGAATTCACTACGTGAGCTACCTGCGTCCGATCTGCGCATCAAATATTAAGAAGACTAATGAAAATATATTAGGTGCCAAAAAGTTCTCAACTTTCAAAAAAATCATCATTAACTTTACAACATCTTTATTATGGCATTTGTTAGATTTTATAAGTAAATAAGGACTTCGGGACTACCAAAACATGTCAGACTTTTGAGATTTTGGCTAAAAAGGAGAAGAGAATCATGAAGTGGACTCTACTATCTCCAAAAAAGAGAAGACAAGAATACCATATTCTTGCACACGTAGCAAACTCTCTTTGGCCCTTTTCTTAATCCCGTGATTAACAAAAGTCCATTTTTTGAAGTGTTTTTTACCCTAGTTAAGACATTGTCATGCAATCTAAGAACTATTTTAGGAGGTAGTCCTAGTGACCCTGTTCTACTAGCTTGCTAGGCAGCTGTTTCTTGGAGCTTTTGTTAGTAGTGAGCCAGTTAGAGAATTTTGTCTAAGTAAAAAGAAGAGAAAATTTTGAATATACTTGAAAAATAAAAATATAAACGTGTGTAAAAAGGGATTCTAACCCCTCAAATAGAAAAGGAAAAGAAAGGAAAAACCTAAGAGCAGTTGCCCATCGCCTTGCGAGGGTGTGGTAGGTTCCTGGTGGGGGACGAGTCAGAGATGCCTTGTCTTCCTAGGGGTGGCACCTAGCTGGGAAAATACTAAGGAAAGTTGGAGCGAAAGTAAAAGTGAGCAAAAAAAACAAGATTTAAGTGTCGTCTTGCAAGGGCTTGGTAGGTTTTTGGATACCAAGTCAGGACCCTGAGGCCAATTCCATGTTTTCCTTCTTTTTACACACTCGAGTATGGAAACTTGAAGGAAGAATAGTATAAAATGAAAATATATGCTCACCAGGCTGCTATAGGAGTCCTCGCCTAGTAGGAGTTCCCGGTCTAGTTGTCCTAAGTTGGGTAGAGACTTCGGGCCACCACCTAGGATGAGTTCTTTGATGGTTCTTTTTAGCCAGTCTGTGTTAGAGCAATTGGTTAGCAACTCGCTCTGGATTTCTATTAGATTATACTGGACCTCTCCCTCATTGGTTTCATGCCTTGATTTTGTTTAAGGGGTGTAGGGTGAGAGTCGTGTTTATGCATTGTTGTGTATTTTGTGGTAGCTTGATGCTTTTTATTGTTGTTGATTTATGCATATCAATTCTAGGATTTGAGGGTTGATTCACCCTATCCCATGGTCGCCAATGAGAACAGATTTTTGGAGCCCGATTTAAGGTGTAAAAGTGGCCTAAGATGTGTAAAAAAGCATTTTTTTCATGGATAATAAAATGAGTGGGGATCGATGAGCTAGAGTTTTCCTAGATAGATTTCGATGCCATGAACCCAACACAAGTCTTCGTTCATCGATCGGAGTCTGTTTGACCCCCCATTTAATCCCTGCAAGGTTTCGCGTTATAAAGCGGCTACTGGATCTGGAAGTCGAAAAGTGCATGACAGAGGCCAAGTTGATAGATTTCAATGCCAAGCATCTAGTCTGTTTGCGATTCCCAGCTCGTTTGGCACTCCATCTAGACCAAAACCACTTCCAAGAAATGTAAACATAAAAAAACTAAACCGGTCCACTTTTAATAAGCTAGGGGCTTAACAAAAAACGTTTTTTATTCCCTGACGGGGAGCGGGGGGAGGGGGGGAAGGGTGCCTCAAATTCATCGATTTCCTAATTTTGCAACTATTGGAGATGAGAAGAATGGGGGAATTGAGATGAATAATTTCTTCGCCATGTTTCAGCACAGACCATGCACAAAATGATGCACTAAATCAAAATCTATGATTCTAGTATTTTTCTCTCCTCTCTCTCTTCTCTGAGTGCTTGTTCTCCCATGGTTGATTCTATGCCACAGAGGGGTGGACTGAGATGAAAGTATTTGAATGTGGAACGATGTTGAAGCAGTGTGGAGCATAGATCGATGGTCAGAGAAGTGTCATTAGCCATGGATGAGAATCAATGGCTTCCCGAATGTGAGATACACGTGGATTTATATGTGGTTTAATGCATAAGTGGGATTCTTCATTGTTTTATGATGTATTTTGGTTTCATATGATTGGAAACGATTCCTATTACTTGGAAATGTTTTTTTTAATCAAAAACATAAAAAAACAATTATTAATCATTTAATAATTTTATGCTAAACGCACAAAACTCGTAAATTGCGATTTAAGGCAAATCATGGATTTTGGGATTTTTGATGTGTTAATGGTGTTCACATGGGATGGAAAAAGGAATGAAAATAATTCTCAAAAATTCTAATCGAGTCACATTTAAAAATCAAGACATATCAGTATTTATTGATAAATAAATAGAAAAAATAGAGAAAGATAGAAAAAATAGAATTTTGTGCTTTGAAAATAGAAAATAATAATGTGTCTGTGGATGTATGGTATGGTTGAAGCATAAGGTTTAGCCTCAGTTTCGCCTTATCTTTATGTTAAAGTGAGTATTTATCGCTTTTTATGAAGAAAAAATACATTAAAATGCTCTCTAAACCTACCACCGAATGCAAAACTCTAAACAGTAGGGAGAGGAGAGGGTAATAAGTGCTAATTACATGTTAAATTTGATTTTTTTTAATGTACTTTGATATAGGATACGTGTTTTTTGAAAATTAAAAGGGTTTAGTAGCACAAGCATGATCACTACTGTTGACCCTATGCAACGCACCAATTACACTTTTAATGAAAGCATAAAAAGAAATAGCTTTGCACTATCACAATGTTATTTTAAATGAATAAAAATAGTTAAGCACTATGAATCATTCACAATTGCATGGCATACAACACAATGGTATCATCATGGATGCATGCCAACTATCTTTATAAACATTGACGCACGCTGAGGCTGAGGTATCCCAAACTGTAGGGTTAGTGATTCATTTCCTTTGGGGGACTTACTCAGTGAGGATTATCTTTTAACTCCTAGAATGATTGATTAAAAGAAAGGATTATGTATCATACGTGCTTTCAATATGTTCTTTCATGCAGACGAAGGTGGAATACTTGGGGCACATCATTAGTGAAGATGGAATTAGGGCTGATCCTAAGAAAGTGCAATGTATTAAAGACTGGCCCACACCTGCAAATACCACTTCACTTAGAGGATTTATTGGTCTTTCATCATTCTATTGCAGATTCATTAGGCATTATGCCACTATTGCAGCTCCCCTGACGGATTGACTTAAGAAAGAGGCCTTCTCCTGGGATGCCATAGCTGATAAAAGCTTTAATCAGCTCAAAGAATTACTTACCTCGGCACCCATCTTGGTTTGCCCAGATTTTTCGAAAGAATTCACCATTCAGTGTGATGCTATCGGCAGAGGCATAGGGGCTGTATTGTTACAAGAGCATGGGGTTATAGCATTTGAGAGCCGCAAACTTGCTGAAAATGAGATGACCATGAATGTATACGACCAAGAAATGCTGGCCATCCTTCATGCCATTAAGAAATGGCACCACTACTTGTATGGCAACAAATTTAGGGTCAAGAGCGACCATAGGGTCCTCAAATACTTCCTCTCCCAATTTAATCTTACCCCCAAACAACGCAGATGGGTAGCTACATTGCAGAACTATGACTTTGACATTACATATATACGGGGAAAAGACAATGTAGTTGCTGATTCATTATCAAGAATGTGGGCTTGTAAAGTTTCAGCCATTACGGAACTTCATAGTGATTGGATAGAAGAGCTTCAGGAGGCCTATTTGTTAGATGCTGATTTCAACCACATTTTTCAGAAATTATAGCAAGGGCATGTAGAAGAAAACTCTCCATATCAGCTCAAGAACGGTCTCTTATGGTTTCAGGGCAGGATTGCCATCCCATACACTTCCCCATTCAAGCAAAAGATCATGCAAGAGATGCATTCTTCACCTACAGCTGGTCACTTGGGCATTTTTAAAACTTATGACAAAATTGCTAAAAGCTTCCATTGGAAGGGCCTATGGAAGGATGTAAAAGATTTTGTTTTGAGCTGCATGTCATGTCAACAAAACAAAGACAGCACCTTAAAACCAACCGGTTTACTACAGCCATTGCCTATGCCCGAAGGCAAATGGACGCATATCACTACGGACTTCATAACCGGCTTATCAGTGACCAAGAAGGGGTGGAATAGCATCTATGTAGTTGTGGACAGACTCACCAAGGCAGCCCATTTCATTCCTACAAAGATTCAATATAGTGCTTCTCAAGTAGCTAGCCAATTCATGGAACATGTTTTCAAATTACATGGCTTACCACAGGTCATTGTGCATGACCGGGATGCTAAATTCATGAGCAATTTTTGGCAGGCAGTTTTCAGCTCTATGGGCACTCAGTTAGCTCCTTCCACTGCTTATCATCCACAAACTGATGGCCAAACATAGAGGGTTAACAAGTGGCTGGAAACTTACTTGAGGCATTTCTGTTATAATGTGCAAAACACTTGGGACTTGTGGTTGCATCTGGCTGAGTTTGCCTATAACAACTCTATACACTCTAGCATTGGAGTTTCACCATTCGAGGCATTGTATGGATATAAGATACCCCTCCCCACGGTTATCTTCAATGATAAAATAAACCCACAAAGCAAGGAGGAATTGGATAAAATGTAGGCCTTACTTCAGCAGTGCAAAGTCAACTTGAAGAAAGCTCAAGATCAAATGAAGCTTTATGTTGATGATAAAAGAAGGGATGTTGAATTCCAAGAAGGGGATTTAGTGCTCTTGAAGGTGCCCAAGTCCAGATATGCCACCCTTAAGGATGGATCCAGCAATAAGTTGGCACACAGGTTCTATGGGCCATATCGGATTATCAAAAGAGTGGGAGACTTAGCATATCAGTTGGAACTACCACCATCCACGAAAATTCATAATGTCTTCCATGTGAGCCAATTGAAGCCCTTCATTGGATCATCAGTGGATTATGTTGAGGACCTACCACTGATAAATGAAGAAGGCATCATTCAATACATACCCGAGCAAATCATTGGACAAAGGGAAAAGAAGCTTCGCTCTCGTTCCATCATGGAATACTTGATTAAGTGGCAAGGTTTACCACTTGAGGAAGCTTCTTGGAGGCCAGCTTTAGTTTTGGAAGAGTTTCCATATCTATTAGAAGCATATTTGGCTGAATCTAGCTAACTATGGCCCTGTTTTTTCTCCCAGAATGATTGCAGACAGCTCTCTATTTCAAAGCAGATTTTACCATGCACTATGGAGAGCAATGGACATCATACATGGGATGAAATTACTCTTCGAGAGCTCCGTTTTGATATATGGCCCACCTCGATCGAAGTCTCCTACAGAAAGTTATGACAGATTTACTACAGCAGGGTCCTGTAGTAAACAGCTTGCTGTCCACTGTCTGCAACTCACATTCACTCAAGATACTTGGGCCAAATTTTATTTTTTATAATTTCCCAATAAGATCCATATAACATACATACCCCAATGATCCGACATACGTAATAATATCTCTTCATTCATTTGTAAACCCCTGTAATAATGCAGCAGAGTAGTACTCTGATCTGCTCTACCCAGTTAGCATAAGTGTCCAAATTGTTTATGAGGGCAAAAACCTTCGGGTGGGGATGGAATGTAAGAGAGGGGGATTTAATAATGGGGAAATACTAGCTACACTGGCTAGTATATAAGGTGTTAGGGACTTGATTTTTCATTATCATATTTTAATACAAGTCTCCTTTCATCTTCATCTCCTTCTCCAAGCTCTCATGGCTTCTTTCTCTCTCTTTTTCTAGTCTTTCTCTCTCCTCGTCACTCTCTTTCTCTCTCTTCCTGCAGTCTTTCTCTCTCTTCTACACACTCTCTCTCTTCTTATGCTCTCTCTCATGTCTCCTTCATTACATTTCTTTCACAATTTAAAGATTGTTTTGCTGCTGATTTACCACCTGGTTTACCGCCTACATGTCTTGAAGACCATAAAATAGACTTAATAGTAGGTTCTCAACCACCATGTAAAGCACCTTATAAACACAATCAGATTGAGCAAAAAGAAATCCAAGCACAAGTTGAAGAACTGTTGAGCCGAGGACTCATTAGGCCCCATAGTTCTCCTTTTGGTGCGCATGTCCTATTAGTCAAGAAGAACAATAATACTTATAGGATGTACATTGACTATCGTACCCTAAACAAAATCACTATTAAGAATAGATATCTGATCCCTAGGGTAGACGACCTCATGGATAAACTACAAGGGGCCACTATTTTTAGCAAGATAGATCTCAAATCTGCATATCATTAAGTACGATTGAATACACCTGACATTTTCAAGACTACATTTAGAACTTGGTTTAGTCATTATGAATTTCTTGTTATGCCTTTCGGTTTGACCAATACACCAGCCACATTCAATCGTATGATGAATTGAATATTTTTGAAGTATCAGAATTGTGTGATTGTTTTCTTTGATGATATATTGGTTTTCAGTAAGAATGAGAATGAGCATTGTGAACATCTATCTTTAGTTTTCAGATTGTTGAAAGAGAATCAATTGTATGCTAACCCTGACAAGAGTGAATTTTTCCAAATCCAAATTGAATACTTAGGTCATATTGTTTCTTCTTATGGTATTTGTGTTGATCCTAAAAAGATAGAGGCAATTTTCAATCGGCCAATCCCTAAAAATGTGCATGAGTTACGTTCTTTCTTAGGTCTTGCCAGCTTTTATAGAAAATTTGTGAGAAATTTTTCATTGCTTGCATTGCTTTTGAAGAAATTGTTAAAGAAAGGCGTTGTATATCATTGGTCTAACAACCAACAAAAGTCTTTTAATTTGTTGAAACATGCATTAACACATGCACCTATCTTGCAATTACCTGATTTTAAGCAACCATTCTTTCTAGTAGTCACTGATGCTAGCGAATCAGGAATAGGAGTAGTCCTCGTGCAAGATTCACATCCCATAGCCTATTCTAATTGCAAACTTAAACCTACTGAATGGAAATATTCCACCTATGATAAAGAATTGTTAGCTATAGTACAAGCCTTACGTCAATGGAAACACTATCTAATGGGATCCGAATTTGTGATCGAAATTGACCACAACAAAGTATCAAACATCTCCTTAGTCAACCATAAATTTCTGACCATCATATTAAATGGGCTGCTTTTATTCAAAATTTTCATCCACTTATCCAATATCAACCATGTAGAGAGAATGTTGTTGCAGATGCATTGTAGAAGACCAACTATCCATAATATTTCCGTTCTATCTTTTGATTCCCTTATTCTTATGAAAGATACCTATGACCATGACCCTAGTTTTCAAGCTAATTGGAACAAATTAGTTGCTAATAATTGGATTCCAATTGATTCTTTGTCTTATTCTGATGGATTTTTGTTTTATGAGAAAAGATTGTGTGTCACTGTTCAATTTAGATAATTTGTGTTGCATGAAATTCATTATCCTCCATATCAAGGCCATAGATGTATTATTTTCACTTTAAGAACATTGGTTGAAGATTTTTACTGGCCACAAATGGAATCTGATGTTTTTAACTTTGTTTCTAAGTGTTTAATTTGCCAAAGAATCAAGTGACACTATGGTAAGCAATATGGTTTGTTAATGCCTTTACCAATTTCTGATCGACCATGGGAATATATTTCAATGGATTTTATACCTGGTTTGCCTAATACACAAGCTAATCATGATATAATTTGGACTATAGTAGATCGATTTAGCAAACAAGCATATTTTCTACTATGCAAGAAAACATTAATTGTATATCAAGCTGTACAATTATTTTTGAAGACTATTTTCACTAACCATGGTTTGCCAAAAGTTATTATTTCTGATCATGACTCTAGATTTTGTAATAATTTTTGGACTACTTTTTTTGCTAATTTGGGTACTAAGATTAATTTCTCATCTGCATTCCATCCTGAAACCAATGGGCAAACAGAAGCTACTAATAGTACAATTCTAGATCTTTTATGTGCATACGTAATTTCAAAACCACAAATATGGGATATACATTTGCATCTACTTCAATTTGCATACAATAATACACCACATACAGCTACTCAAAAAGCACCTTTTGAAATCATTTATGGACATAGATTTTCTACAACTGTCACATCATTATTGAACAAAGTTAAAGCTGTTGATGATATTGCCAATACACATGCTACTATTTTTGCTCAAGTTAAAGATATGATTGCGAAAGCCCAGCAATCATACACTAAACAAGCTAATAAGAAAAGAAAAGCCATGAGTTTCAATGTTGATGATTATGTTTGGTTACGCATTGAAAAGAGAAGATTGCAAAGTATTGAGAAACACTCTATTGTTAAATTAGCATGTAGGTTTTATGAACCTTTCAAAATAATTCACAAGATCAATGACAATGCATTTAAATTAGAACTTATATCCCAACATTGGAAGATCCATAATACTTTTCATATCACTTTACTACGACCTTTTAGAGGCCAATTACATGACCACCCTGTCTATGAAAACCCTCCTTTGTTAAAAGAAGAAACAGAAATTCTTGAACTCGAAACTATTCTAGACACTAACTTTATGACCATTAGAACTTGCTGTAGATATTCTAGATATTTGGTTAAGTTTAAAAATCATTGTGTTGAAGAAGCCCAATGGATGCACGCCCGCGATCTAAGTGCTTACCCCTCATTGCTCGCTACACATTGAGCTAATAGCAATTGAGGACAATTGTTATCCCACCCTGAGGATATGATACCAGGAGGCATATTCCACAGTGGATTCCGTGAGGTTTTTTATTCCATGGTGGATTCCATGAGGTTTCTCGGTGGATTCCATAAAACTATATTTATTTGTCGAGGCTCGTACACAAGGTGGATTCCTTATGCGAGAAGTTGACGGAAATGCATGTCCTTTTCAGGCGTCAGATTAATTTAATGTGCACGTGGATGATTCCAGGGCGAGTGATTTTGCAAAATACATATCAAATTAATGGACGCTTATGAGTTTAGAGTACACACTCAAATTAAATTAAGGTTAGCACAAAGTTTCAACCTATTTAATTCTTTTGTAGCTGAAGATTGCTAGGTATTCACTTTTGTGGATTTTATCTTATTATTTTCTAATAATTATGAATGGTTCAGTTGATGTGTAAAGTAGGCAGCAGTGGCGTTGGGTAGCACTGCACGATGGCATGAATTTAAAATGCCTAGAAAATTTACTATTTTTTTATGGATGCGCACCTTATCACTAAAGGCGTGGCACCAATATTTATTTAGGTGCGCTTATTTATTAAAGCGCTTGACAAACATTCATTATTTTATATGCTCATAGGCACTCGGTTAAATATTCCATTATTTGATATTTGTATTTGGGCACAATCCGAATTTTGGGATGTCCAAACGCTTTACTCTTTATTTTGGCAAAAGCAAACACAAAAGCCAAAAGCATGCTAATTGTAAAGTGGGCTATTTTTTATCTTGGAGATTAATAAATCTATAAATACATGCCTTGTGAAGCACTCACACGAGGCATGGGGGGAGATTGCACCCAATTTGTCTTTTTATCTTATTTCGTGCAAAATCTCTTTTGCTTTTTATGAACAATTGTAGAGTTCTTTGTTCTTGGGGACCTTCCGGCATTCACTACGTGTGCACACAACACCCGATCTGCGCACCAGTGACTACCTTCTTGGACACCACATATGAGGATATTGTTAATCCTAAAAAACCATATAACTCCATTGCAAAGTCATACATATACTTGTGGAAAGAGAGTGATTTTAAATGTATGCATGACAATAGATTCAAAGATACTTAAGATAGATGGGGTGAATGTAAGTCTCTTTCATATTGTTGGTTTTTTTAGGGACCCTTTTTCAGTTTACTAACTTGTTACATTTTTTCTCGTAGTGCTAAGATTACCCTAACTCATATATGTGGTGGATAAAGGAGCAATGTATTGAGTTGATTTTGGATAGGGCAATCACACTAGTTGATTCTGACTCCCCTCCACAAAACCATGAAACATGCATAATATATAAAAAACCTTCCCTCAATAAAAGAACCCACAATCTGATCACCATAAATAATGTCTACAAACACCTTATGAATCGCATGGAAGATTCCACTTAAGCTTTCCATAAGTTTCCATTTAGTACTTGTTAATAGAAATATATCTACAACCAAGAATTCAAATTACATACGTTATCAACTCAAGTCTTACAATGTGTTTGTTGTGAAACACGCTCATTTGGAGGCAAGTACATATCCTTAGCCATGTAAACATGTTGCAGTTTGATAAACCACCCTTCATGCATAATTTCGAAAGAAATGATACATCCCTTCCAGTGATGTTTTATATCCTCTCATTTTCTTCTTTTCACCTTGTGAGAGTCCTTACAAGAGGGCAATATGGCAACCTAATCGTTTATGCTAAAGATATTTGGCTTCCAATTTTCGTCAGCTCCGTGGCTATAGACAATGCAAGAGTTCACTAAACGAGAAGGGTGCCTTTTCTGGATGCCATACTTAAATTAAATTCATCAAGAAAGGAGCTCATCGAGAAAGATGAATGAACTAAAAAGCAGAGAAAGAAGCTCACTGAGAAAGGTAAATTAACTAAAAGTAATATTGATGCCAGGAGGCATATTCCACGGTGGATTCCGTGAGGTTTTACGGTGGATTCCGTAAACTTAGATGACCGGGGCTCATACGCAAAGAGGATTCTTTGTGCGAGAAGTTGATGGGGACGCCTGTCCTTTTCGGGCGTTTCATTAATTTAGTGTGTACATGGGTGATTCCATAGCGGGTGATTCCGCAAAATGCATATTAAATTAATAAACGTTTATGAGTTTAGAGTGCGCACTCGTAATAAATTAAGGTTAGGATTTATTTCTAACCAGTTGATTTATTTATGTAGCTGAAGACTGCTAGGTATTCACTTTTGTCGGTTTAATTGTGTTATTTTACTAACGATTGTGAATGCTTCAGTTGATGTGTAGAGATAGCAGCAGTGGCGGAGGAAAGCATTGGAGTCTAGCGGGTTTTCGACTTTTGGATTAGATTTTGATAGGCGCCACGCCTATATTTTGTTATGTCTATTGAGACATCGATTATTTATTTATTCTGATTGGCAAAAATTAATTCAAAATAATTTCATTCCTGTTGATTCATTATCATATAATGATGGATTCATGTTCTTTGAAAAGAGACTGTGCGTTACTATTCCATTCCGATCTTTTGTTTTGAATGAAATTCATTGTCCCCCATATCAAGGTCATAGAGGTATCATCTCTACATTACGTATGTTAACTGAAGATTTTTATTGGCCGCATATGGATGCAGATGTGTCTAATTTTGTTTCTGAATGTCTGATTTGTCAAAGAATAAAAAGACATCATGGTAAACAGTATGGGTTATTAATGCCTTTATCTATTCCATCTAAACCTTGGGAACATATATCTATGGATTTCATTACTGGCTTACCAAATACTAAATCTAACCATGACATGATTTGGACAATTGTAGATAGATTTAGTAAGCAAGCATATTTCATTGCATGTAAGAAAACTTTAACAGCATCACAAGCAGCACAGTTATTTTTGAAAACTGTTTTTACTAACCATGGATTGCCGAAAGTGATTATTTCAGATAGAGATTCTAGATTTTGTAATAATTTCTGGATTACACTGTTTGCAAATCTAGGCACAAAGATTGATTTTTCATCTGCATTTCATCCAGAAACAAATGGACAAACAGAAGCCACAAATAGCACTATTTTAGATCTTTTACGTGCATACACTATCTATAAACCTCAAACATGGGATACTCATTTGCATTTATTACAGTTTGCTTACAATAATACACCGCACACATCTACAAAGAAAGCACCTTTTGAAGTTATTTATGGACATAGATTATCTACACCTGTTGCATCTTTGTCTAATAGAATACAAAGTGCCGATGATATTGCTGTTATGCATAACACTATTTTTGATGAGGTAAAGGATATGATTGCTAAAGCCCAACAATCATATACCAAACAAGCCAACAAGAAAAGACAAGCCATGAATTTCAAAGTTGATGATTATGTTTGGCTTAGAATAGAAAAGCGTAGACTGCAAAGTATAGATAGACATCCAGTTGTCAAATTAGCCCCTAGATTCTACGGACCATTTAGAATCATTCATAAGATTAATGACAATGCATTCAAGTTAGAACTGCCATCACATTGGAAAATTCATAATACCTTTCATATTAGTTTATTGAGACCATTTAGAGGACAATTACCTATCCACCCTGTCTATGAAAACCCACCTTTATTAGAAGAAGAGACTGAAATCCTTGAACCAGAAGCCATTATAGACACTGATTACATGACCACTAGAACTGGCCGAAGGTACTCTAGATATCTTGTGAAATTTAAGAACCATCCTGTAGAAGAAGCACAATGGATGCACGCTAGAGACCTAAATGCTTTCCCCACTCTGTTAGCTCCACATTGAGCTAATAGCAATTGAGGTCAATTGCTATCCCACCCCGGGGGTATGATGCCAGGAGGCATATTCCACGGTGGATTCCGTGAGGTTTTACAGTGGATTCCGTAAACTTAGATGACCGGGGCTCATACGCAAAGAGGATTCTTTGTGCGAGAAGTTGATGGGGACGCCTGTCCTTTTCGGGCGTTTCATTAATTTAGTGTGTACATGGGTGATTCCATAGCGGGTGATTCCGCAAAATGCATATTAAATTAATAAACGTTTATGAGTTTAGAGTGCGCACTCGTAATAAATTAAGGTTAGGATTTATTTCTAACCAGTTGATTTATTTATGTAGCTGAAGACTGCTAGGTATTCACTTTTGTCGGTTTAATTGTGTTATTTTACTAACGATTGTGAATGCTTCAGTTGATGTGTAGAGATAGCAGCAGTGGCGGAGGAAAGCATTGGAGTCTAGCGGGTTTTCGACTTTTGGATTAGATTTTGATAGGCGCCACGCCTATATTTTGTTATGTCTATTGAGACATCGATTATTTATTATTATTTTGTATGCGCTTATGCGCCTGAATATGTTATTTCTATTTGGACATTGAGATTGGGCGTGCCAGACTCTTTGGGCACCGTCCATTAGCTTTATTTTCCTATTTTTGGTAGAAAGCAAACTCAAAAGCTAAAAGCTTGTCATATTTTTGTAATTGGGCTATTTTTGAGCAAAAAGATTGGAAATATATATTAAATACATGCTTTGTGAAGCGCTCACACAAGGCATGGGGGAGATTCAACCCAATTTGTCTCTTGTCTCATGTCGTGCTTGTTTTTACATTGGTTTTTGTGCTAAAAAGTAGAGTGCTTTGTTCTTGGGGACCTTTGGGAATTCACTACGTGAGCTACCTGCGTCCGATCTGCGCATCAAATATTAAGAAGACTAATGAAAATATATTAGGTGCCAAAAAGTTCTCAACTTTCAAAAAAATCATCATTAACTTTACAACATCTTTATTATGGCATTTGTTAGATTTTATAAGTAAATAAGGACTTCGGGACTACCAAAACATGTCAGACTTTTGAGATTTTGGCTAAAAAGGAGAAGAGAATCATGAAGTGGACTCTACTATCTCCAAAAAAGAGAAGACAAGAATACCATATTCTTGCACACGTAGCAAACTCTCTTTGGCCCTTTTCTTAATCCCGTGATTAACAAAAGTCCATTTTTTGAAGTGTTTTTTACCCTAGTTAAGACATTGTCATGCAATCTAAGAACTATTTTAGGAGGTAGTCCTAGTGACCCTGTTCTACTAGCTTGCTAGGCAGCTGTTTCTTGGAGCTTTTGTTAGTAGTGAGCCAGTTAGAGAATTTTGTCTAAGTAAAAAGAAGAGAAAATTTTGAATATACTTGAAAAATAAAAATATAAACGTGTGTAAAAAGGGATTCTAACCCCTCAAATAGAAAAGGAAAAGAAAGGAAAAACCTAAGAGCAGTTGCCCATCGCCTTGCGAGGGTGTGGTAGGTTCCTGGTGGGGGACGAGTCAGAGATGCCTTGTCTTCCTAGGGGTGGCACCTAGCTGGGAAAATACTAAGGAAAGTTGGAGCGAAAGTAAAAGTGAGCAAAAAAAACAAGATTTAAGTGTCGTCTTGCAAGGGCTTGGTAGGTTTTTGGATACCAAGTCAGGACCCTGAGGCCAATTCCATGTTTTCCTTCTTTTTACACACTCGAGTATGGAAACTTGAAGGAAGAATAGTATAAAATGAAAATATATGCTCACCAGGCTGCTATAGGAGTCCTCGCCTAGTAGGAGTTCCCGGTCTAGTTGTCCTAAGTTGGGTAGAGACTTCGGGCCACCACCTAGGATGAGTTCTTTGATGGTTCTTTTTAGCCAGTCTGTGTTAGAGCAATTGGTTAGCAACTCGCTCTGGATTTCTATTAGATTATACTGGACCTCTCCCTCATTGGTTTCATGCCTTGATTTTGTTTAAGGGGTGTAGGGTGAGAGTCGTGTTTATGCATTGTTGTGTATTTTGTGGTAGCTTGATGCTTTTTATTGTTGTTGATTTATGCATATCAATTCTAGGATTTGAGGGTTGATTCACCCTATCCCATGGTCGCCAATGAGAACAGATTTTTGGAGCCCGATTTAAGGTGTAAAAGTGGCCTAAGATGTGTAAAAAAGCATTTTTTTCATGGATAATAAAATGAGTGGGGATCGATGAGCTAGAGTTTTCCTAGATAGATTTCGATGCCATGAACCCAACACAAGTCTTCGTTCATCGATCGGAGTCTGTTTGACCCCCCATTTAATCCCTGCAAGGTTTCGCGTTATAAAGCGGCTACTGGATCTGGAAGTCGAAAAGTGCATGACAGAGGCCAAGTTGATAGATTTCAATGCCAAGCATCTAGTCTGTTTGCGATTCCCAGCTCGTTTGGCACTCCATCTAGACCAAAACCACTTCCAAGAAATGTAAACATAAAAAAACTAAACCGGTCCACTTTTAATAAGCTAGGGGCTTAACAAAAAACGTTTTTTATTCCCTGACGGGGAGCGGGGGGAGGGGGGGAAGGGTGCCTCAAATTCATCGATTTCCTAATTTTGCAACTATTGGAGATGAGAAGAATGGGGGAATTGAGATGAATAATTTCTTCGCCATGTTTCAGCACAGACCATGCACAAAATGATGCACTAAATCAAAATCTATGATTCTAGTATTTTTCTCTCCTCTCTCTCTTCTCTGAGTGCTTGTTCTCCCATGGTTGATTCTATGCCACAGAGGGGTGGACTGAGATGAAAGTATTTGAATGTGGAACGATGTTGAAGCAGTGTGGAGCATAGATCGATGGTCAGAGAAGTGTCATTAGCCATGGATGAGAATCAATGGCTTCCCGAATGTGAGATACACGTGGATTTATATGTGGTTTAATGCATAAGTGGGATTCTTCATTGTTTTATGATGTATTTTGGTTTCATATGATTGGAAACGATTCCTATTACTTGGAAATGTTTTTTTTAATCAAAAACGTAAAAAAACAATTATTAATCATTTAATAATTTTATGCTAAACGCACAAAACTCGTAAATTGCGATTTAAGGCAAATCATGGATTTTGGGATTTTTGATGTGTTAATGGTGTTCACATGGGATGGAAAAAGGAATGAAAATAATTCTCAAAAATTCTAATCGAGTCACATTTAAAAATCAAGACATATCAGTATTTATTGATAAATAAATAGAAAAAATAGAGAAAGATAGAAAAAATAGAATTTTGTGCTTTGAAAATAGAAAATAATAATGTGTCTGTGGATGTATGGTATGGTTGAAGCATAAGGTTTAGCCTCAGTTTCGCCTTATCTTTATGTTAAAGTGAGTATTTATCGCTTTTTATGAAGAAAAAATACATTAAAATGCTCTCTAAACCTACCACCGAATGCAAAACTCTAAACAGTAGGGAGAGGAGAGGGTAATAAGTGCTAATTACATGTTAAATTTGATTTTTTTTTAATGTACTTTGATATAGGATACGTGTTTTTTGAAAATTAAAAGGGTTTAGTAGCACAAGCATGATCACTACTGTTGACCCTATGCAACGCACCAATTACACTTTTAATGAAAGCATAAAAAGAAATAGCTTTGCACTATCACAATGTTATTTTAAATGAATAAAAATAGTTAAGCACTATGAATCATTCACAATTGCATGGCATACAACACAATGGTATCATCATGGATGCATGCCAACTATCTTTATAAACATTGACGCACGCTGAGGCTGAGGTATCCCAAACTGTAGGGTTAGTGATTCATTTCCTTTGGGGGACTTACTCAGTGAGGATTATCTTTTAACTCCTAGAATGATTGATTAAAAGAAAGGATTATGTATCATACGTGCTTTCAATATGTTCTCACGATGCATCTCACGGCCAATCCCCTCTAGGTGTAGGAGAGCCATAGAGGGGCTACGGCAATTAGTACAAGGGGTGCCCCCTATGTCTCTTTTACATGGTGTATAACACCAATATGTCTAGGGGCTCCTTGTGAGCAGTTTGCGAAGGGTTATCAATTGAACTACAAGCCATACAAACACAAATATTTAAATTAGAGGTTAGATCGGTGTCTAGCCTTCGGATGCTCCTGGTCATGAGACCGTGGGGTATTTTGGTTGAGCATAGAGGCCTGGCTAGAGCCTTAGAGCTAGTGTCGGACCTATCTTAGGTCCTGACAACAAGCATATCAAGACTTTCATTCGTTTCAAAGACATGTGCCCAAGGCAACAATGCCATAAAGATACATGCGGAATATTGGTCATAGCCAATACATGGTCAACAAATCCAAAAATAAGCAAAAGGTAGAGGCTACCAACCTTTGCATCTCTAGCAAAAACCAAACTGCCACGGGTTATCTTCCATGAAGAATCACCAAAGAATACATGGTACCTAGTATCATCCAACTATCTAGCCAAAATAAGGCTTTTCATCAACAGCGGGACATGGCATACATCATGAAGCACAAATGGAGTGCCCATACTAAATTGCAGTCTAACATCACCTATGCCAATGATATCCAATGCAATGTCATCCCTCAATCTAACAAAACCCATAATAGTACAATGGTTGTGAAACCAGACGGTGTGGGGTAACATGAAAGGAAGCCCCCAAAACAAGAAGCCAACATTGAGAGTAAGCAAATGATGTATCGGTCAACTTAGTAGCATCAAGAGATGAGGCTACAAGAATAGCTTGATGCCCTCTAACTTCAATGGTTTAACTTTCCTCTTTGGACTAAGATTTGCCATATCTACATCTTCCAAAATTTGAAGTTATTGCTATCGTCAAGCTTTTCAACATTGAAAATAGCACTATCAATTGATGAACTTGCCACAATGACTGCAAATGTTTGCAAATGAGAAGAGTATGGGCTGCTATAATTACAGCAAAAGAGACCCAAAACTAATCCAAAAGGGCAAGCAAAAGGGCGGGAATAAATGAGGGTAGATTTATCCACAAAGTATAGTCAAAAGAGTTCAAAAACAAACTATCTGCTCTCCAAAAGGGTGTTGAAAATTGTAATTACAACAATACTGAAACAAAGACATCAATATATATCAATCCAATTGTGGCCAAATAGCCAAGAAAGTAAGCTTCCACTGCGAAGGATATCTAGGTGGCAACCCAGATATAAAGAATGCAACTAGTAGTGAATGAGCATAAACCACCAGTACCAAAGGCTGCCACGAACTCAAAGTGTCGGTAAACCATACATCCCATCAGCATATACATCATGCATGTAGAAGATCTCAAGATCAATTTCAAATATTGGCCAAATGCACATTTGACTAAGTAGAGATCAATGACACTTAGTGTATAACCAATATGCATGTATACATCATTGTAAGTTTTGATGTCCAAAGCATATGAAATCAAATCAACCCACAAGCAAAGGTAAATGCATCTAATAGCATATAGGAGAGAATATATATAAACCAAGAGTCCCATTGTCTCAAAGAACCAAGCTTTGCCAAGTAAGTACAAGTACAAGTGTCTCCCATTAGAAGCAAATTGAGAATGTAAAGTGAGCAAACAAAGCCCAACACATATACATCAAAGCATTTAGGAAGCCCAAGCACAGCACAAATACATCTAGGATCATAAGTGTCCAATGAAGCTTCAATACTACCCACAATAAGTGAGTAAGCATGGAAGCTCAAAGAAACCGATAAAAGCCCAAATACATTTAATGTATCCCAAATCCAAGTGCCAAAGCATTTCATAACCATATCTAGGCTCATATATCAATGCTAGACATCTCCGTTAGACATGTAGCATAGCTAAAAGACTAGTAGGTGCAATAGGCATAAACACTTCTCAGTAAAAGCTTGTTGTCCACACTATTACAGTAATGAATAGCCTATCAAAACTGAGCCAAGAAATGTCAAAACACCTCAAGAAGCACTTCAATATATCCTCCAAGAATCTAGGCAACAATACATGAGATATGAGCACCAATAGAAGCATGAATGAACTCCAAACACTGAAGGGAAACTATCTCGAACCTATGTCTTGCAGTTTTGCTATATATAACTGCAATATTAAAGAGGTTGGGGAGCTCTTAAACGATACCCAAGCATAAGAACCAATGCCAAGGAAGAAGCAAACTATATGACAAGTGTTGGAGAGGACCAAGAAGTGTTTGATGGTGGTTGATTATCAAAGAAGAAGGCCTGAAAATCAAGTGCAATTCACGCTACCTATGTTGGTGTCTTTATTACTCCTTCTACTTACTTTAGAGCCTCAAGAAAGGCTCAATGAAGCCCCTAGAGCAAGCCTTGAATGGTGGGAACAAGCTAGCAGAAGAGAAATGGTCAATGCATACCTAGGGGACAAGAAGCCATGAATGCCATGAAACCTTGAGCTAAAGCTTTAAATCCAAGCTGAAACAATTGATGAAGAAGATCCTCAAGTACTTGCTCTAATACCAATTGAAAGGTAAGTGGAAGGTGGAAGCATAGGCGAAAGCAAGGAGAGTGCATGAGCTATGGAGGTTCAAGCAAGAAGAAGAGAGACCAGTGTGTGGTAACTCCAACAGTCACAATGTGTGACATGCCTTTCCTTATTCTATTTGTCACTATAAAGAATAAAGAATAAAGTGATAGTGATGGGCATCCACCACCACATGCAATAGTGTACAAGTGTGTGGGTCTGTATATAATAAATGTAGGTGGCTAGGCTTAGGTGGCCTTTAACCCCCAACGTGCAAGACCTATTTATGAGGTAGTCTTTGGGAGCTATATGAATGATAACAATGGCATTTTGGATGCACTCCATGATGTTGTCCTCTTCCAACTGCATGAATGGTCTTATGGGCACCATGAAGGAAGGATATAGTAGCATGTAAAGCTCCTTTGATGATGGCATTCAACACACATTGGGAAACTAGCAATTCTTTGGAGCAATTATTTTCCCATGCCTCTTCTTGAGTCCCCATAGATAAATGCAAATACCAAGTACCTCCCATGGATAAGGGGAAAGACCATGTTGCTTGTATATTGCTTTTGACAAACAAGTATCCTCACATATGCATAGACCTTAAATCCAAAATAAGTTTAGTATGTATAATGACTCTTCTTCTTCCAAGGATGAGGAGAGGTGAGGATTTCAATGGGCCTCCATATTCCTCATATCATTCATATGGGATTTGGAAGTACTTGTGATACAAATGGCACTTGCCCTATTGGGCACTAGTTAATAGAACTGTTGGGTGGACCAAATGTTGAAGAGGCAAGAGTTGTGTGGCCAAAGAGGTAGGAGTTGTGTATTACAATCGTGTCTATAGGGATTTGTGCTGATTGAGCAAAATGGTTGTAACCGTATGCAATTTAATGAACTATAAGGTGATGTAATGCAATCAATATAATGTGGAATGCAATCTAATGAGTTATCTATTCTATGCCTCAATATTCTATGTGTATTCAAAATAGTATGTTCTATGCTTATTCTATTCCTCAATTGAGCAATGAAGTAATGTTCCGTAAGTGTGCACTTCTCTATGTTAGGTTCAGATAAGTGTCAGATTAAGCAATAAAGCAATGTTCCTTAAGTATGTGGTTCTCTATGTTAGATTCCTATGTTTCTTAAGTATATCTATTCTCAATTACTCTTCTTTGGTTGTGAGTTTTCATGCACACATGTTCTCAAGGTTTGTCGACACCCCCCCCCCCCCTAGTACTCCTGTGGTTGGGCTGCATTCACGGTGTGAGCAACGCAGGTAGACACTTTGGAGGTTCCAGGATTGTTCATCTCCCACAATGATGAGGAGTTGGACAAGCATGGGATTCTTGCATCATTGCATCCAAAGTGGTCATGCCTTCTTTTACCTGAAGATCTACACCATCTCCATCGATCGCCCCTCCAACACCATGAAAGTTCATTGGTCAACAATTCTCCTTGGCAATCCCAATTGTCATCCCTTTTATCCCCCCTTACAACATCTTGATGGTGGATCAAGTACCCCTTTCCAAGTTCACGAGATCGGCATCACAGGATTTGGATGCCTTTGTTTGACAAGTCAAGGTGGCCTAATCCATAAATTTCCCCACTCAAGATTATGCATCCCATCAAGAAGCCGTGTTTGAATCCTACATGTGGAAGAAGGTGGTGGCATGAATGGCAATGGAGCAAGGTGGGCTACTTATGATGTGTCCAAGGCGGCATTTGCAAATCGGTTTCAGCAAGATCGAATGGATACCTAGAAGCTAGACTATTTCTAGAGCCTTAAGCAAGGGGATTCCACTGTCCAAACTTGCACTACCTAATTTTGGGTGCTACAGGTAGAATTACCATTTACCACTCAGGCTAATAAGCTTGTGGGAGAGATGTTAGATTCTATGTATGTCCAAGGGCTACACCATAATATCCGTAGAGCATTGGCTAGAAAAGATCCAGTAGCCAATGATTTGAATCGCCTTGTTCAGCAAACCCTCGGGTGGAATTGGTTACTTCTAAGAATAAGAAAGGGAAGGGAAAAAAGTCCAGCAACTCCACTATAATAAAAGTCATAGTTTGGATGATAGTGACTCAGATTTGAATGAGGACCCCGAGGAAAATAGTAGCAACAATGTGAAGGAATCTAAGGAGGAGGATAGAAAGAATCCCAAAAAGTCCCAGAAGAAGGAAGGGTTGTGAGTCCTCAGAGGGCACTCACAAGCCCACACCAAAAACCCTCTAATGTACCAAGTATAATAATATAGGCCACTTGGTGGATCATTATGGCTTAAATCAGTGATGGTGTGAGATTTGCAAGACTTCTACTCACACTATGGAGGTCTATCGGTATAATTCACATAGTCCATTGGCCCACACAAGGGGATGGCAAGGCACGAGATGAAATCAACTTGCCAACTGGAGTGCTCTGATACCATCAACATTGTCGACACTGGCAATGTTCTGCACTCCATCTCCCGACATGGACCATGGAGATGAGGACGTGGTTGAGGCAGTCATCAAGGTGGTGCTCCCTGCCACTATAGAAGAGAATGTTTATTCTATATGCTAGAAGGGAACTAGTGGGTGGAATGTCCAAATGCCCAAGATTATGACACTCAAAAGCAAAAAGGGCAAGATAAAGGATCCATGTCTTCAATGAGTACAATGGAAATTGAAGAACTTCCAGATCCAATAGTGAATATGATAACCCGCTCTGGAAAATAGATCAAACCTACTAATCCTTCTTATGTAGAATAGGAGGAAGTATGCCACCAAGTTGCAAAATGGTCTACAAATAGAGCTGGCCATGATAGAGGATCTGCAAGCCAATCCCTGTCTCGGGGGTCAAACAATAGCAAGAAAATTTGGGAAATCTACCAATGTCAAGAAGTGCGGCGACTCCATGGTTAGGGGCCATTCTAATGTCACCATCGACAACATATGGGTGTCTACCATTTTCAATCATGATTCCTTTGGGTCATCTCTTAAACTTGGTTTCAACATTCAAATACACCTTCTAAACATGATTCAACCACATCACCATGTTCACTTGGTGTAGGAAGTAGTGGCCATGATTGCCAAAGTCCTCTCAAAGTTAGTGTGAAAAGTGTAGTGTGAGCCGGTTCCACCAGATCTTTTGTCTAATCTAACAATTCCAATGGTTTCTATCAAATTCCAAGGCTAAGTAATCAATAACGTCCTCCTAGATAGTGAATCAAGAGTGAATATTATCATCATGGCAACCTATAAGGATTTTGGTTTGATGGATTGGGAGCCGATCCCATTTTTGGTCAAAATGGTGAATCAACAAAGAGTGTGGCCACTTGGAATCCTTCGCTCAATTTTTATTGAAGTGGTTGGAATTTCCTTATTGGTTTCACTTGTGGTCCTAAACATGAAACAGGCGGCATGAGAATATAATCATCTCCTATTGGGATGGCCTAGTTGGAGTAGGCACGGGTTGATCATAATCGGGAGGATCAAGATTAATTAGGGCCATAATAAAGTCCAATTCTCTTTGAATAAGATTTCTCCTCCACCGATAGCATTTAGGCTGGTGGTGGCAAAAACCATTGATATGTGGAGAGTTTAGATGATAATGAGAAAGCAATATTTTTGGCAACTAATGTTGATTTTGAACCCTTTTGCCTTCTAGATGCCTTATACATAAGTCAACAATATCTCAATCCTTCTAGATGCCTTATACATAAGTCAACAATATCTCAATCCACAATCTTTGGCACATCTTCCTCTGAATAAAATTATGAAGGCTACAGAGTTGGTGTTGGTATAGGTACCATAGAATTCAATTGTCCTAAAATCTAGGGACGCAAAAGCAAAAGCTGCAACTATTGTGAATTTGGATGTGATAGAAGTGTTAAGGCAAGAGCCGATATTGGAGGCCTAGCTTCAAACAATGACAAGGGTCATAGAGGCTAAATTATCTGTAGTTTACCTTGGTCCATGTGAAACCAAGCTAGTAAACATCAACACTCATTTGGATCTAGAGCTCCCTAAAGAGGTGTGACCAAATTTAAGGATATGTTTGCATGGGACTATTCTGAGATGAAGGGCCTAGATCCTCGTTTCTATCAACATCGCATCCCTCAAGAACTAGATGTAATCTCTATCAAAATGCAAAGATATAGAATGAATCCACACATGGTAAGCTAGTGAAGGAGGAGCTAGACAAATTGCTTCATGTGGGGTTCATTGCTCCAGTAGTTGACTATGCGGAATGGATCTCTCCCATAGTCATTGTTCCAAAAAAGAACAAGAAGCTTAGAATTTACGTGGATTAACGAAAGCTTAATGAAGCAACTATCTTAGATCCCTTTCCCCTGCCATATTTGGATAGTATCCTAAATGAAGTACCTGGTCACAAGATGATGTGGATTACTTAGCCCTAGTGTATTTGGTCAAGCAACAGAATGCCATAGATCATTTGTCTTGATGGATTCTTTTACTTCAAGAATTTGAGTTTTCGGTTGTGCGGGGTCCAACATGTGGTGGTTGATTTCCTTTCTCAACTAAATTTTGTTGAAGTACCGACAAGAGTGACTGATGACTTTTCTAATGCTTAGCTCTTTGTGATGATGGTGGCCAAGGATCCACCAAGTGGGCCTAATAATCCTCCATGGACTTGGTATAAAGAAATGCCAACATTTTTTACTGTAGATGAAGTCCCAAACCACCTTCTAATGGTTCTATGTAAGTGCTTGGCACTCCAAGGCAACAAGAGGTTTGAATCCATTCTGGGCCAACTTTATCATTAGACTTTGTCCAGAGTTCTACAAAGGGTGGTGCTACCAATGGAGTAGGAAGCAGTTATGGATGAGGCTCATTAAGGTGTCTCCAATGATCATTTTTTAGCAAAAGTAACAATCCAAAAGATCTAACAAGCAGCATTGCAGTGGCCTACTATGCATGGAAATGTACAAAAGTGGATCCGCAAGTGTGACTCTTGTTAACAGCAAGCTAAGGTAGCCATTGGCTCAAGATAGGCTACCGCTCCACCCAATTCTTCCACTAGACCCATTTCAAAAGTGGAGCCTAGAGTTCCTCAACTGATCAAGCTAGTGGGTGGAAGCATGGGTATTAAAATATAATTTCACCAATTAAGTAGCCTCCCATCTTTTTAAAATATATCCTTGCCCAATATGATTTTCTAGTCAAGCTCATCAATAATGATCAAGGAGGTCACTTCATCAACAAGTGATAAAGTGCCTAATAGTCTTCTTTCTAATGATTCATAAGAAATCTTCCCCCTACTATCCTCAGGCCAATGGATTGGCTAAATCCACCAATAAAACCCTATGAAAATTTCTTACAAAGCTAGTGGAACATCATAGAAAAAACTGGGACAATAAACTTTTGGCCACATTATGGACCTATAGGACTTCTTTCAAAGTGAGTACTGGTTTCTCTCCTTGCAAATTGGCCTTTGGGTCAGAAGCTATCACTCTGTTAGAGTTTCTAGTACCCACAATGCAAATGACAATTTCAAATTGACTTCTTCCAAAGGAGTCCCTACCCTTTTGGCTACAAGTGTTGGCATAGCTGACTAGATCTAGAGTGATTACCTTGGCTGGATTTTCTGGTACCCAACGTCACCCCACTAGAGTTTCTAGTACCCATCATGTGGACCATGGTTTCAAATCGGCTCCTTCTAGAGTCCCTACCCTTTCATCTAGAAGTGTTGACCTCTCCAAAGTGCATATCTTCTGCCTAAACTACAATTGCGATAGAAGCATCAGACTGATCACTTCTCTAAGAAGCACTTGTATGAACATGGCCAAGCAGTTTTGGTATGCTTTCTACCTCACAATTCTTCAGGGTAATCTCCTTCTCCACATCATCAATGGATTCTGGTTTTGGCAGTATCATGCAAATGGGATGATGTGCTCGTTTCCTCTATTGGATGAGTCCAATGAGTCTCAAGTTTCTTCTCCTCTTCAATCTGGAGATGGATCTCTTGATGAACTAGTTTTGATGATAGGTGGTATTCAAGTCCATATGGCTCTAGTGGTAGATGGCGACAGTTCGTTTTTTCGTAATACTACGGGTGACACTTATGGCTCGTCATGGGAAAAATGGTTGAGGTGGTGACCATGCATTGGTGAGACCTTTTCAACACTTGTTCCTTGGAACAATGACATACAAAGAGAGTTTTCTTTTGTCCTTATTCACATTTGCAAATTGTTGCATACAGCTCACTTTCTCTCATTGTCTCCTTACTCTCTATGTCTTGTTTCTCTCTGTGAGCTTTTCTCTGCAACCATGGTGGCCAACCAAGTTGTGTTTGACAAAGTCGTGCATGTTCTCCCTGAGTGCCTTGAAGATGTTTGTGACTAGATTAAGTCCCTATTTTTAGAGACTTTATCTTCTTGTCATGAAGCACTACACATGTTCATCCTAAGGCCAAGGCCATCATTAGTCAATTGCATCAAGGGATGGTGGTGTAGCTTAGTCATCTACACTATGAGCTTTTAGTGTAGCACATCCGAGAGCATCTACTACTGCCTTTAGATAGTGATCGTGAGCCCTTTCTATTGGTCAAATGGAGGCATTGTTTGGGCCCAAGATAGTGGGTGAAACCGTCTTAGAGATTTATATGAGGGGCACAAGGCCAAACATGATGTTTTGAAGTTCTTTCTTGGAGGTTCTATACTTGCATGAGAAGACCTTCAATGTGTCCAAGTAGGTGGCCTCTATGTTCTTCACCGACGACCACCGTCAAATCAACTAGGGAGGAGTTCTGCAGGAGGGGATGTTTCATGAATGCAACTGGGTGGCTACTCGTGCGCCCACTATTAAATCAATGAAGGTGATGTGTGGGTAGTACTTTACCTTTTTGTTTCTTCCTCTTGCTGCTAAGGACTCAGGAGCCGCAGCCTCTGGGTTGGGAGCAGTACTGCTGGAGGCTTCAAGTTCCAACATCATCTAGAATCGCTGGCTTGGGAGGTGCATGATAAACTGATGCTAATGTTGCAGCGCAACAGTCACAACCTTGGGGGGCTATTGTGACCCTATTTCCATTGATTTGGAAGACACATAGCAGTCAACTGGTGCAGGAGGTCCACCTGATGCGCCAAAGGGCAAGGCATCAGAGTAGTAGGTACCGGACCGAGATTCTACTCTTCAACAGAACATGGATCGACCCCGTCCTACCGCACCCTTGATGTGTTTGGTTTGGAGACTGGCAAGCTCAATGTTAAGACCCTCTTAGCTATGCTAAAGTGCTCCCCATGGGCTCTCAAATGGTCTCGGGAGGAATCGACATTCCAGTTTGTTGGCACAGTTTTTGGTGTGACTGCCACAACCACACAGACATTAGCATGCTTTGCCCTATGCTCGGCTCGAGCCCTATGCTTTGCTCCGGTCCCTATGTTACATTTTTTAAGGATTTTGACCCCAGAGTATGCCCAACGATGTATCGCATACTTAGCTGCAAAGATTGGGCACAATGCAAATGTTCGACAAGACCTACAGGTTGAAATGGCGATGGTGCATCAGGAGTTGGACACCCTATAGATTGGGCACAGTGCAAATGTTTGACAGGAGTTGGACACCCTACAGGTTGAAGTGGCGATGGTGCATTAGGAGAACACAGTCCTACAGGAGTAGGCTCTCTGAAGCTCCGTTGAAGTGGAGGATGACAATGGTGCTATGCCTATCTCTCCAGGCTCTCTGAGGGCTCTGCAACAGTCTTTCGAAAGATTAGATGCAGGAAGACCGAGATGAGGCATTGCGAAATTTTCATGCTAGATTGCAAGATCCTTGTTTTGCACTCCCCCCTATCCCCTCAGATGATGGAGACCCTAATGTCGATGTGCAGTCACAGCACCAAAATCTTTTGTAGACACAGGTCTCGCAGCTCCGCAGGTCCCCACATCTATGACTACCATACCCTCAACCTCGGCACCTGCCACTTCTCCCTCTGTTGAGTCAGTAGCACAGATCAGGATGGCCCTTGTCTCTAGATCCCGTTCCAGCACTCTTTGGATTAGTGAAGTTCGGTGACTCTAACCCTTACTCTGACTACTACAACTACTCGTGGGGATACAACAGGCAAAGACAAAAACAGCAATACCGGAGGAGCCCATGCCCCTTAGCGATGATGACGATTGTCCACTTCCAGCAGTCAGTTTTTGGGACATCTATGATTCCCTTGTAGGTGGCATGAAAGTTAATCAAGATCAGTCCGGTGGGCAGCAATAGTTGCCTGAGAAGCAACCAGGAGAGAAAATGTAGGGTGATGATCAAGAGCTAACTCTTGACATCAGGAAGCACTCTCAACTGGTCCAGTTGTAGGGAAGGCTAACTACAGTGGAGGCAACATCTTCCAAATGCCTCATGCGGATCTATAGACTACACGAGGACCATACCCGCCCAATGCAACGTATTGAACATCTTGAGCAACATCTAACAATGACTCGCATGGAGTAAAACCACTTGCACTATGAGGGTTTATGGACAATGAAGCTTTATGGAGTGTGATGTTTACCGTAGTATTCCAACCATAGCCTAATTTTCCACAACAATATTCCAGGCATAGTAATTTTAGGATTTGAATTTAATATGGAACCACTTACATGGCTGGAATGACATATTATGAGTAGAGAGAGGAAAGAGCAAATTAGAGAAAGCAGAGAGGAAAGAGGAGAGTGAAAAGGGACAATAGAGAGAAGAGTACAGTGTGAAAAGAGAAGGTAGCTAAAGGGAGTAGAGAGAATAGAGTATGGAGACAAAAGAGAGAGAGGAGAGAGAGAAGGGAATAAAGGAAAATAGAGAGCAACAATAGAGGGTAGCTAAAGTAGAGAGTAGAGAAAAGATAAAGTAGCTAAAGCAAGTAGAGAGAGAGTAGACTGCTCATAAAAGAGAGTAGAGAGAGGAGAGAGGATAAAGGAGAGATAGAGAGAGAGGTACTATGGTACAATTGAGACATAATAGGGTATGATAGAAAGAGTAGAGAGTAGAGAAACATATGAAGTATCTGTTTAATGGGCATGTAGAGTCATTTATGATCGGTCTAACTCTTTACTATTGAATAAAAAATGCTAAATAAACTACTTGACCACCTTCCAATCAAAGGATTGGCTAACTCTCCCCATAGGTTAGTAGTTTTAAGACACACGACTCTGAGTGGTCTACACTCTAACAGTAAAGACAACACTCATAATAAGGCCCATAACCTTTCATTTTGTGCTTCACTAAGCTACTTATGGAACACTCTATTTGATGACTTCTATATCCTCTTTTCACCCAACATTTTCAACGCTAATCAATGAAGATTTTGTGTCTTGTAAGTATGGAGTATATAAGGGCCTAGTTAGAAAGATTTAGGCACCTTTTGGTTTATTTCATACCTTTATGGTTATAGAGAGTTCCTTCTCTCCCACTATTCTTTGAGTGTATTTGAGCTCCCTTGCCTTAAGTGTCTTAAGTTAGTCATTTTGCATATCCCTCTCTTTGGTACATAGTGTTTCATGGTTAGGCTTATATCTTGTAGGAGTAAAGCTCTATTTATGTTGCTAGAGGTTAATCTCATCTCTACCAAAACATTCTTTGAGATCACAAAGCTAGTGCAAAAGCTGCCAAAGATGTAATCGAAAGTTTGTGAATTGACACTTCCATTGAGCACGCCTATTGAAATACATCTTAGTATTATTCTAGATGCCTCCACATAACAATATACACTAGTCATCATTAGAGAAGAAATCAACTCCATGCATTATCTTGTATTATATTCACACTACCTTTAGGGGTTCAAAGTGGAATCTGAAAGAATCTCAAATGAAATACCATTGAAACCCATAGCCTCCAACCAAACCCCTATATGCCCACTCAAGGAATCCTCCTTATAGACTAATAGATGGTTGCCTTCTCATTAATGGTAGCAATTTGTTGCAACACTTAGTAAGGTGTCCAATTGTGAACTGGTGTAAAAAAGAAAAAACTTTAGGGCTAGTAATGGAACAAAAAGAGGGAAACTTTACTGGCTCACAAGTGTACCACTACCTTGAGAAAACCCCCCTCCCCATATTTTATTTTTTTAATTACATGATAGATTAGAAAAATTAAAAAATCAATATTAGGCTCATTCAATTCCTCTTTATGCCCCTACATGTTCATTTATTCAAATCTCAAAAATAATACAAAATGTGAAATTCCCACCAAACGTACATCTTTTCATTAGGTGTTCTGTAGTTGGCCCCCTTACCCTAGTGTTTCCACCAATACTATCATAGCATGTTCCCCTCTTGTAAAACTATTTTTCCATTTAAGATCAAGTTGTAGATTCTCAAATTCCACATCTATGCCATCCAAGTCTTTCTTTTGAAGGGTTGGGGCAAATGATCAAACCCAACCCTTAACACCACACAATAATAGAGCAAATAATTTTTGTACAAATAATCCCTAACACTAACCAACCACAAACAAAAGCATATTAGATGAAATCTTAGTATTCCTTCTCTCAAGCAAAAGTTTTCTATCTTACACATGAAATGATTGCAAAATAGATGTTGATATTAGTTTATTTATCATTCAATTAGTCTCCTCTCAACAAAGTCTTTCTTTAGTGCTATGTGTGGGGTTGTGGAGTATGTCTTTTGGAGTAACAAATTTGAGTCCTATTTTTTTAGTACTTATGGATCTTTAAAATTAAAGATGACGTAAACACTCCACATATACCAAATGTAATGCTTTTGCATTAAAAAATTTGGAAATTTGTATATACTTTAGCACAATATTTGTAAGCCTTATTTCCCACCATCACTATTGCTTTTGCATAGACACTCTAACACATTAATTGCAAGTCTTCTTTGACACCTTGATTATTATGTTCAAATTTAGCATTTTGTTATATTTGTAAGTCTCTCAATTCATGGTAAACATTATTTTTCTCATCGTGAATTTTTGCTACTTTTTTAACACGTGTGTGATTTTCAAACTTGCTTATAGATTAAATGATTTCTTTGTCATTCAAATAACTAAAACACAGAATCTCATTTTTACATACTTTTGTTTATAACCTATACATACCTATATTTGGATACTCCTATTTCTCTTGCATTTTTATATCTTAGGTGAAATAGTGCTTTTAACAAACTGATTTTTCACATATGTAATAGTTGATACTCCCACCAACTAAATGTATGATCTCATGCTACTAGATGTTCATGTGATATTATAATGTCACATAACCTGTAATGCCAATGTTTATTTAGTAACTTTATGTGAAAATACATACATGCATTTGAAAGTTGCCTTGATTTTCAAGTTTTTTTCAAAATAATAATCAATATACAAAGAAATACAATGTACATAAATTGGATTTTTAGAAATTAAGATGCAAGTTCAATTGATATGTGATGTGGCATCATCAAACTAGGACAATCTACAAATGCTCACAAAAAATGGCATTCTAATATATTCATATCTAAAATACCAATTGGATTTTCATTATTCCTTTACAATTAAGGGTGAATTTTACAAGTATTTTAGTTATAAAATCAACATTTCATGTAGATTCTAAATAGCAAAAATTGGTTGCTTCAAGAGCTCGTCTTTATTTTTATTGGTCATAAAAAAAGTTTTTCATGCATGTTGTGGTCTACACCACAATGACAAAGAACCACATGTGGAAGACAACCACATCATGGAGCTAATAGAATAACCATATATACTTCTTAATGAGATAGACTTCTTGATATAACCTTTGTAAGAAATATAATAAGGTAGAAGTGGGGAGGCTTGTCACAAATCAAGAGAGTGTAGATATTTTTATGGTTGCACAATGTCCTTAATCAAATTAGGCCATAGCCTCATGTTTATGAAAAACCAAGGTTTCATGTCAAATGACTTGTAAAATGTAAATAAACCTTTAAGCTTTAAATAAGAATGTTCAAAGATTTGAAGGTTTGAAATCTTAAACTTCACAAAAATTTTAGTAATAAGAAATGCCATATGCGTGTATTTCAATTCAAAAAATCATTTCAATTTTTTGAGCTAAATGTTTGTGTATCTAAGAAGGCTTTCTGTGAATGCTATCACAGCCATGACTTTGAACATCCATCCCCACACTCCACCAAAAAGGTAATTGCTAATTCCCACTGTTGTACCTTGAAATGGTCACTTATATCCTTATTTGTTGCATTTCATGTTCAACATTGCACCATCAATGAAAGCCACACTGGAAAACTTCAAAGGCTCCAATGTCCCTTCGAAGTTCAACCTTTCTTCTACACATTTTTTTTGGGATACCCTTCAAACATAGTTTTAGATGCATAAAAATGCACAAGCCATGCACAAAAGCAATCATGGATGCAAATAACACAATAGGTACATATCCAACATGTAATCAAATGACACATAAATGAACCTAGATTGTGTGCGTGTGTGCGCACGCACACACACACACACATGCAAATATACACGCGCATGCGTGCACACATACAAATATACACACACAGTACATGTAGATTGATGGTGCAAAGTACTATGGCACCTAATGGTGCCCTTTAAATTATTAGTTCTTTTCAATGATTTGGTAAGCTACAAATCAATATCACATTGCAACCCCTAGCCATAGGCCCAAAAATTTTATAAATGTTAGTTTGATGCATGTTCCTTATTTCAATGTCTTTTGGGTTGAAAACCTTTGCTACAAAATAACCCATTATGATAATGTAAGCAAGCACCTTTCAAAATAGTCAAGTTGGGGGATCCAAGAAAACAAGTTTTGAACTTCAACCAACCAACGATATTACCATTTACGTTTTTAATGGCCAATAGTACACATATATATGCATTGTTATTAGGTCTATCATGCATCAAAAAAGTGTAACATTATTGGGAGCTACTTCATTACAAGTTCCCCTTACTCTAGTAGGACTTTATAAACATATGCAACCAAAACACATTCACTTAAAAGAATATGAGAAACCAAAAATCCCCACTATTAACTAATATATAGGTATTTCACATATGTAGTTGTGCTCCTAGAGAAAAAAGCATGCCTTACTATATGTAAAATGTCCTCTTAAAATGAATACAATGGTCACACGTAAAGTGTGCTTTTGAAGGTACACAAAACCCATGGATATAAATAAATGTACACTAGCCTAGACTAGAAATGCAATGTCTAATGCACATCCAACCATAGAGTCCATCAATTGAATTAGGTCATTTATCACAACTCATCTCTTTAAAATTGAAGGGCACTCCTCTCACCACCAACTTACACCCCTCTCTTTATTAATATAATGGTTGATAGACAAGTCTCGCCCCCTCCCCCCCCTCCCCCCAAAATCTCTCTCTCTCTCTCTCTCTCTCATATTGATCGATTATACCCTTCCTAGCCGCCCCATGTGAAGCCATATGTGATATACATGCATGCACAATTCTTTCTTCTATGTCTTATTGCTCAATAATAGTGTGCTCTCTATACTTAAGTCCAATCCAATGCCAATATCTATCAATTGAAAAAGTTAATCGATACCTTATAGTCTCCTTATGGTGCAGTGATCAAGTGTATTTGAGGACAAGGACAACCCATCTCAATGAATGTGCATAATAACGATCGTATCTATACAAGCTTTGTTGGATTACGAGAAAAGTTGGCATTTCACAAAATGTAGAACTTTCAAAAGATACATCTCAAGAATTTCAATTCTAAAATCTTGAAGACGAGAGTTCAACATTTAGTTCAAAAAAGATCACACGACTTTTCTAAACATCTAATCCACATTCTTTGCTTCATATGCATTAAATGATATTGAGTGCCTCTATTGGTAATCAATGGTTAGAAAATTTCCATGTTCATCACATGACCACTCATTTCTAGATTTACTTCTTACCCTCTCTACTTTTAATTCATATGTTTTTGGACAACCTTTCTCTACTTTTAATTCATATGTTTTTGGGCAAACGGTTGTCGTATAAATGGATTTCATTTTCTTGCTTATCTTGGAAACCTAGTCTACTAATTGGGTCACAAAACACTGTACAACTACTAGACCTAAAAGGTTTTCCTCACATGCAGCTTTGTGTGCGCGTGCGCGTGCGCGTGCGCGCGCGCGCGCGTGTGTGTGTGTGTGTGTGTGTGTGTGTGTGTGATGGCATAGCTTTTTGCTTTTTAAACTCTGTTTGCTTTTTCTAATACCTTCTTTCATTAAATCGAATAAACTACACTAGATAAGCAACAAACTTCAATCAATAGAAAATAGACACTACAAGGATTGACATTGTGAATTTTGCCCCATGATCCATAATCCTAGTCCCAACTTACTTCATTTTCTACTGTTTGCAGTTCACACATGCAAATGCACACACAACACAATTCCTAAATGAGAGAGACTATACCAAGAACTTCATTGAGTGCTAACTATAATAGAGAGAGGGCACCTAACAAATGCAAATTTCATCTTTTAAAAAGAAAAAAAACTTAGCAAATAATAGTTGAAAAGAGATTAAAGGTATTCTAAATTCTATTTCACAAAAATGGAGCTTCATCAATAGAGGAGAGGGGAAGCCTACATCTGGCAATGCCATGCCTCGCTTTGTACTACTCTTTTAAAATGTGAAACTTATAAAAGCATAGCTGTGTTTTTGCAACAAATAAGCTTACATTTGGAGTGCTTGGAGTGCTTAGTTCTTTCATGGCTTTAGATCTTTACATCAACCAACATCAAGCTTTCAGGGTGGCCATTTGATTGCAAATCTTCTCCTTGATCTATTAGTTTCATACATTATTAGCCATCATCAGGAACTAGGTGATCTATCAATGATCATTAAAATACACTGAAAATGAGAATAGTTAAACTAACCACAGTTTGATGCCATAAAAAAGAGCATCAAAATTAACAGTTCTCCTTCCAAATGGGAATGCTGTCTCTTGTTATATGAATGTAATAATATGATACATCAAGAGAACATTAATCCCCTTACACAATACATTGCACTTTAGCCACTAGAATACAAGGGCTCTACAAAGCAGGCTTGACTAAACTTCAGGGAAAGTGGCAGGATCCAGGTGAAGTTTATCAAAATGTCAATGGCACCACTGCACTAAGTTATTCAGGAGCTTTTGACCTCCGGACACTCCTCACCTGCACTTGCATAACAAATAACTGTGATATAAGTTTAAGGGAAGACACATTTGACATGCATGCACAAGGAACAGCTATTTTCTCAAAGCATGAGCATTTTGAAATGACCACCAACTTCAAGCTAAGTTTTCACAGGTTTTGGTGAGCCCACCTCGTGTGCTTTAAAACTAAGCAACCCAAAACCAAAGTTACTTATGGTTTATTGTTGTTTGTAAGACCCATACTTTTTTGTGTGTGAATCCCCAGTAATGCTAAGAAATTTCTCTCAGCATGAATAATGGTGATTTGAGAAAAGAACAGCATGCACAGTGAAATAAACCAATTAGAAGCGGTGTTCAAGCAAACAAACTTCTAGAAAGGACAAAGAAAGTGTCACTCTTTTGGGTGGCGTGCCTGTGCTATCCGTGGGGGTCTAAAAAGTTATACCCTACTGCTACCACTTCTGCTTACATTGCTTGGTGCTGTTGTACAGGATAAACCAATTTCCTCTTGTGGCACAACTACTATCTTCACCACATCTTTCGTTCCCTGAAATTCCCCCTTAGCTATACCAGACATGTGAATGCTGTCAAACTTCAAAGTTAGCTGGCACATTTATACTCTCATCTAGGACTATACTTACTTTTCACTGCAATGCCATCACAACATTTTCTCACAAGCTCTTCCAAGTTTTGACTACATTCTAGGTATCCTATTCAATAGCTGTGTTGCCTATGCTCTTTCCATGCATCCAGCAGCCTATCAGCACATATAAGCTCTGCTTTACTCCTCGCAAGGCTGCTTGTATGCTTCAAAAAAACTATGAATTTCTACCTGAAACTTCTGCAATTTTCTTTAATAAGTCTCCAAATAAGGTGGCACATAAAGTATGTGCACAAAACTGTGATGTTTAAATAGTATCATATGAATTTCATGCTCTAAGTGGGAAGCTCAGCACATAATAACATACCATTCTGGATACGCAAACTCATAATTCATTTGTAGGCAGTGAGCCAGATTATCTTGTTTCAAATCACAAAGCACTAAGCTTGAGCATTTACAGTAAAAGGTTGCAAGTTATTAAAGTCCTTGTCTAACTTCCAAAAAGCAGTCGAACCTGGTTTTCAGCACTCTGTGCATGGATGCATACTTCAGCAAGCATGTGCACTGCTTTAAAAAGCATAAAATCCAGTTCAAGAGATACCATTCTAATTTTTTGCACTATACTGAACAAGGTGAAATGGAATGGGTTTTCATTGATTAGATTCTACTTAAGGTATCCAGCCAGAAGGCTACAGTTTTTGAGTCTGACATAAGACCTAAAAAGTTACTAAACAACACTATTCTTCAACCTACAGTCTTTAATTAATATGACATATCAGATGGATTTTTGGGTGTGATGAATTGATAAGCTGTGTTCAGCTAATCAGATGTGGTCAATGGCAAGCTTGATTGAGATCATTGCACAAGTTGCAATTAGGACAACCGAAAACACCTGGAGCTACGCATTGAGTTTGCAGCTGTGGATTGGCTATCACTAAAATCTTGCATTGCTATAGGTCTTGCACATTTTCTTTTTTTTTTATTTTATATCACAATATCACTCATTCAACTGTCTGGGGCAGAATCTATAGAGTCCAAAATCCTTCTTCAACATTAGAGTAATCTTTCAGATGTTGCATAAGCAGAACAAACTATCAGATACTTGCACAAGCCATGACGTTTCTTCTGGCAATCAGAAAGCTAGTAAATCAGAACATTTAAACTCCTTGAGAGCTAATGCAAAATGTAACCAGCCATTGGAGGAAATAGTAAGTTAATAATAGATGTACAAGTGCATACCAAAGATTCGGATTAGCAGCTGCCTGTCAGGTTGACTATCGCAATACCAAGAAAATAACAATAGCAATCAGCACTACTATAAATATTACTATTAGCCAGCATACCTGTCACAAAAAAGAAGAGGGATGATAAAAGCTTAGCATCAAGTGAAGAAAGCTTAGACATGATCCACATATACACTCTCTTTGGGAATACTCAAAATTACTGCATGGAAAACACACACAGTTTCCTCAACTACTTAAAACTTACTACTGATGATTTTGACTTTTGGCTTTTTGAAGCTTTAACAAGTTGAGACGTCGCTTGTGTTGTAGTTGAATAGGAACTCTCAATATGAGAATCAATATCATCTGCAAGCAAAAATCTACAAGAATCAACATCCAATGGTTCAGCAGCATTGATACATGGTTTCTGCACAAAACGTAGTTGATCCCACTATTATATGATAGAAGTCTGATGGTTTGTTCCTCAAAGAAACCCAAACACTTTCATGGCATGATAACAAAAAGGCGAATATAGAAAGTATAGCTTTGGAATAAGGAGAATTTTGAACCACCACCGGTATAAGCTGTTGTACAAATGACCACAGAGCAACTAATAAAGTTAACGGACAGAGAAGCAAGATGCCATTAAACAGCTGTGACAATGATGTGTAAGACACCCAGAAGACCTAACTAAATCCATAGCAATCTGCTTTAAAGATGATTCTATCCAAAGCTCCTTCTCTGGCCTGCTGCAAGCTGTCTGCCATTCCTCCACCCACTGCTCTACCCCAATGTTATCATGCACTAACCCCTAATTTAGTCTCCTTGAAACACTCCCAAAAAGCAATTGCTGCAAAATAATTGAAAAAAGAAATGGCTTATTTTTTATACTATGACAAATGCAACCCCAATCCAGAATAGGAGTATTGTGTATCCTCAATCCCCTCATTCCAGCCAGCTATACTCAGCACTCTTGTCCTCCACTCATATTCCCACAAAACACACTTCCTACAGCTGGGAAACGTTAGAAACATCCAGGTATTTCTGAAACATAGGAAATGGCTGAATTGAAATCTTGGTCCTTGAAGATTATAGTTGGCCCAGTTTTGCATGTGGGATCAGATTGTCCTTTTTTCCCTAGTCAAATCTGGCCTATAGAGAGATGGACTCCGAGATTGAACATATTTAATAGCAACTTTTGTGATCCATGTGACATGTGATCACATGGTCCATCGAATCATTTTGAAGTCCTGCAAAGGCATGGATTGCTATTGATTGATTGCAATCTGTATGTTTAAGCAGTTTTTAATCTGTCGCATTATGCTTCTTTTACGAAATCTGCATGACAAATTGTGAAATATGGTATGTCATGTATGTAAATTGTTGATCTACTGATAAGGGCTGTGGAAATATGCCAGCCAAAGTCTCACCTGCAAAACATACAATCTGAATGATATGTGACCATGGGTTGGGCTGAATAAACAGCAGACAAATAAACAATAAAATAATTAGGTCGACCAACAACCATCCATCTCAAAGGTGGTCAAAAGCTCCTGCACATACCACTACTAAGAGATGAAAATCCCCGTTGAAGCCTGCCAAATCTCATGACCTAGAAAGAATTAGAGAAGTCCCATATCCGTCATCTTGAACATCTCATGTAGTGCCTCCTTTGTTTGCTTAACCTTCTAAACATGGTCACCTAACAGAATAAGATTCTCCATGTAAAGCACGAACAATGAGTGCCCTCCAACTGATGTGTAGGCATTCAACTGGGGATCAATAGAGGAACAACGATACCCTAACTTCCCTTGAAGGAACAAGTCTTATCTTCTTGTTCCAAGCATGAGAAGCCTGCTTGAGGGTGTAAAGGGCCTTCTTCAACCTATAAACTTTGCCATCTGATGAGGAAAAGCAAGGCAACTAGACAACATAGATCTCCCCTTCAAATTACTATTAAGGAAGGCAGGCTTCACATTCAACTGATAAACCAGCCATCTCTTATGGCTAGCCAAGGCAAGAATGGCCCTAATGGTAGCCATTCGAGCTATAGCTGCAAAGGTACCATGGAAATCCACTCCAGGCCACTACATAAATCCTTTAGCAAACCAACCGCACCTTGTGCTTATCCAGAGTTCCATCGCTATGGTATTTGGTCTTGAAGACCCACTTGACTCCAATCGCCTTCCTATGAAGGAGCCACAGCACAAGATTCCAAGTGCCATTCCGCTCAATAGCCTCCAATCCTATTCCATAGCCTTCTTCCAATGTTGTGACTACAACACCTTTAGAAATATGGACTCCCTATCCTGTATGGCACAAGTCATCAAACAACAGTTAGTACAAACAAGCTTGGTGGAATGTGCCTCATTCCTTGCCTCATTCCTCCGAGATCATTGTGGGGCATCATGTGGCTCCCACTCCTCAAGCACTCCCTTGATCCTTGCATCATGGAATGTATCATGTGCCCAACAAGGAAGAGGCCGACACTCTCCTCCTCGCTCTGCCTCTGATGAAGTCTCTTGAACATCCACTTATACTGACTCAACGGGTGAATCCTATGGTGGAGCAATCTCCTCGTCCACTATTGGTGGAGCCTGAAGAGGCATAGAAGAACTATCCATCTCTCGCCCCACTCCTCTCACTACCTCTTTCTCCCCACCTCCATCTCTGTCTCCTCTATCACACGGCTCATCTCCTCTACACTCTAGTTGTGGGGCATGGGCCCTCTCCCCCGGATGAGGGATGTGGCCTAGGAGTCTTATCTCCTCTACAACATCTTGAGGCAATTTGATGCAAGGTGGCCTACCATCCAATAGGCAAAGCACTATCCTGGGAGACCATTGTAGCATACAATCTAAAGCATAAACCCTCCATGCACCGATGGAATCCTAATGGCTCGAGAAAGGGAGCCCAATGCAAAAGTAGGGACCATAACCCTAACTGATGGGTGCCTAGGGCATCCCTCCACAACCACATCAATTAAGGTCATATCCCACTAAATCACACGCCTGAAGCTCTACCAATCTGTACTGTATGAGACAAATACTCATCGAGGCCAGGAAAATGTATTCTAATAGTTGTATCATCTCCCAAGTGTGGAATAATCCTTGCCCTCAGTCCATCTATCAAAGAAGGCAATTGCAGTCCAAACATCTAATGTGCTAGTGGCAAGCACCACTACAGATTGCTCTAGTGTGCTAAAGTTGACCTTGAATCACCCTTTCCCTAAGAGGGTTACTTTCGTAACTCTCGCAGGGGTGCCTATGAACACTGCATGTATCATGCCTTTCAATGCATGGATCGGTGGTCCGTCACCTACCGATTCACACACCACAAATGATGCCTCTAAGGTCAGCACTCCATCTCTAATGTCGAGCTCTACATCAGCATTGAACTTGATCTATGGGATAGTATCAACCATGGGAACTATGGGGGCTGCATTGGATCCCCCAAGGTAGAAGAGGAACTAGCTACTATCTCATGGATTAAGTTCTCTCCTTCTGGCTGCTATGGGAGTTCTTGTGTTGTTGAGTTTTTGGCGCTCTGTTGGGCCCGTGGCAACTCTTGTGATGAGGGAGTGAGTGACAAGGAAAGCAAGGAGGCCATTGCATGGAACAATGCTACTAGGGCAAGGGGCAGAAGCCATTGAGGCACAAGATGGCTGACCTGTTTAGCAAGTGACTGAGGGTAAAAGCAGGTGGCTGAGAAGAGCAGAAGTTTGGGCAGGGCTAAGCTGAGGGGGCTATAGCATGAGGCATCAGGAAGGAATAGCAGGAGGTAGCAGGCTGGTGGCATGCAGGTGGTGGGCAGGCAGTAAGATGGCGAGCAGCCGTGTGGCATGCAAAGTGAGAGATGACGGAAAAATGTGCATGGAGAAGCCAAAACGGGGATGCAACAAGCACATTTGACGTGCATGGAGAAGCCAAAATAGGAATGCAACAAGCACATCTGATGTATTCACAATCAGTTGGGCTGGGTTCTAAGGAGCCAATGTTAAGTGGGTCATTGTCAGCATGTTGCAGCCTCCTATTTTTCAACACAATCTCACGAAAATTTTGAACGTCTTGTGGACCTGAAGCTGCCCTCCTGCCTAGATCAAGGATGCTGCCCCCCTGCCTAGAGCAGGCTGTCGACATGATGCTGACAAAACCAGTGAGGGTGAAGCGCTGACCTGACACCACCAACAGCCCCCTGACAGCCTCCCGACAACCTGGTTTGATGCTGAAAACACTGCATAAGTCATACAGGAGATGGGCAAGTCCAGCAGTGGCAAAGGTGCAGTGTTGAGGAGCAAGAAATTAATTAATTGTTTAATGTGCAAGTTTTACTTCCATAGTATCATTGGCCAAAGTTTCAATTGAATATATTAAATTCGGAAATAGGGCCTTAGTTGGGGCTAGGACACTATAATTTAATATTTTTGGACTAAAATATGCTTTTATGCAGAAATGTGAGGAAAAAGCTGGGAAAAACATAAGTACAGTGAGTGTGCCAGTTTGGGGCTGTTGTGCTGATATTGCCGCAATCATGTGAGTCTTGGCAGCAGCTGTGCACTTCTAGAGATCAGGGCAGCATCTTGAGCAAGATTTGGGCAAGGCAAGTTGATCTGCAGTATATCATGGCGAGAGGAGGAGGAGTCAGACTATTGGGCTTCACCTAGTTGATAGGCATAAATACAATGTTATGTACCTGGAACTTATCCTGAGTAAACCACACAGAGAAACGAGCAAGAAGAGTTGACAGCAAAGGAGAGATGAATAAGACAAAGACAAATAAAAGAACAAAGGCTCAGAAATACTAAATGGAATATGAAGCACATACAAGTGGGCCTATAAAGAGGCAAAACTGATTAAAGCTGGGCTGACCTGTAGGTGTGCCATAAACTGGCTGACCTCAAATGCATGAAATGGTCAGACCTGCCCGAATAAGGCCAAAAATTTTGGCAGACAAAACATATATACTCTGTGCCCTGATATGGAGCTGTGCACATACTCTCAACACGGAACAGCCCTTTGATTACAATTAGCAGGCTTTTTCAGAGGAAAGCCTAGAACTTGGTTTTTTCCTCTTTTTTTAAAAAAAATTAAAGACAGACTAGCAAGTATATACAGCTGGGCTATGAAATATGGATTTTAAGAAAAACCCAAGATTAAGTTATTATAGGTGATACAAGAATTCTTGTATAACAACAATCGATATAAGTGAATACTGAGTTTTTCAAGGGTTTACTCTGCACTGCAGAAAGGTCTATGCTAGACTGACTGAGTAAGAAGCCTGAGCACTTCCAAACTTTACCAATACCAAAAGCAGCTTGGAAAGTTATCAGTACAGAGCTTGCTACTATTGCATACATGTTCATTTTGAATGACTAAAAGGAACAGTAAACATTGTCATCATTTTTTAAGTAAGTAAGACTAAGATGTTACTAAGGTTTGCACCCAATCAAAGGTTTTCAAAAATTTTGCCCCACAAACTGAACAAGATCAATAGCAATAAACACAAAAGCAGATACATACTACATGCTACTCATAAATCATTATCATGACAGACAGTCATCTATGTATCTGCAACTTTGCTCTTTTTCTTCATCAGACTGTTGGAAACAGGTATGTGTGGCTACGGAGCTCCTCTGTCTGTCAGTAGGATTCTGGTTGTCCCTAATGTGCAATAGCCAGCAGTTCCATCTATGTGGACTTTAAACATAAAAGCGTAATATTCAAAATAACAATGTGAGAAGGTAAATTTTCTGATAAACTCACTCACCAATCATTACACCTTGTTCATGAACCAAAACAGCAAGGTCCTTGAAAATATCATTCACTTCACCAATTTGTTGTTGAATATCTTTAATCCCTTGCTCTCGCTCATCAATTATAGCTTCATTGAAGACAGCCTCATTCTCTAATTGAATAAGCTCCTGTCTGCAACCAGAATTAATATTCATGAATGTAAACCTTCTGAAGTAGATAGTAATCAACAGAAACAGACAATTACTTCGCAGGCAAGATATCCATCGTATTACCAGTAACCAAACATTATCATGGCTATCAAGACGATATGTCCCACACATCACAGAACTATCTGACACAACTCTTAGTGACGATTTTTAAGTTTGCTTGTAGCTTGGTATGTGGTTTGCAATCAAAAACCAAAAGATGAGTTGTCATTGTGAATTGTCAATGCACCAAAACGAAAAGAACTAATCAACAATATTAGGTTACAAACCGGAAAAGCTTGACCATATGCATAAAGGTTCCCAAGGATTCAAGAGGACATGATTCATGCACTAAACATTTCTGTACAGACAGAGTGTAGCTGAAACCAAACCTCCTGGGCAGCACTTCATCAACATGATGCTGGAAAAGCAAGCAGCAATCTGCAAGTCTTTCTCTCTCTCTCTCTCTCTCTCTCTCTCTCTCTCTCTCTCTCTCTCTCTCTCTCTCTCTCTCCCCCCCATGCCAGCCCCAAACTTTTACAATCTGATTTGGCCAAACATTTTTAACTTTGATTTTTAATTAGACCCTGCCCACAGAAAAGTTCCATATTTCTGGTCATCCATAAAATTTGGATGGCCTGCTGGACCCATTCTAAGTGCATCCACACATCAATTTCCTCATCCTGCGACTCATTCAAGCAGTAAATCTTTTTTTTTAACTTTCAACCTTCTTCTTTCAGGTATGTTCGGTTTTCCAGGCTGCCATCTTTGGCTGTTTTTTGTTGCTATGTAAAGCAGCGGTAATCTTGTTAGTACTTCAGAAAGCATTACAAATACAAATGATTTGTTTGGGATGATGATGACGATGTCAACTGATTATAACTTGATGGCATGAACTATCCTACATGGAATATATGCATTATGGTTAAACATGCTTTTAGTGGCAAAAGGACTGGAATGTAGTTGTGGATATTGATGCAAGACCTGCTGTAAATGCCCAGTACAACTTAGTATGCTCACAATTATAGTATTCACTTATTTTCGACACTTAACGGTGTATTGTGAGTGGCAATCAAGAATAAATCCCTCACACAACCCAAGACACGCAAGAAAAAGGAGCGCTGGTACAAATTGTGGCTCGATGCTAACCTCTATAAACTTGCAATCTGATCAGATTGATCTAAATACCTAACTCCATGACACAAGCCAGAAGTATTCGAAAATGTATTCATCTATCCCCTGGAAGAAATAAATCGTATGCACTAAAGTATGCTTCTTAAGTTGCATCTCACTATTGACCTCAAAATACCATTTGTGTATCTTTTGTAGTAACACACAAGTTTTGGAATGAAGTCCTAAACCTCTATAAATATCCACTTAAAATAGTCTCCTCCTAAATGATTGAAGAATAAAGTATGGCCCCTTATTTGAAAGACATGCCAACTCACAAATTGTATGCGAAATCACGCCTCTGTTTTGCCAATAATAAATCCTCAGAATAACTATATAACCACTTTAATCTCGACCTATTGGCCACCACAAAATAAACCAATTCACTCTTTTTTAATTGTCACACATGTTTCATACTCTGCCCAGGGGAACAAAGTAAAGGATGGCCACGGCAACCAAGTTCGGCTCTAAGGCGCAGGTAGTCCTCCATAGCAATCACAAATCATATTGACTGCCAAAGATTCCAGCTTGCATCAGTCGCTAAATCATCCAAAGAACACTTCCAATCATGCCATCCTCTAGACCAGCTCCACATCGAATTGCAAACCCAACCCTCGCTCAAATCAGCAATCACAGAACCAGTCATTAAATAGCCTCATAGTTTCAGCTCCTCAAATTCTGATATAAATGCTGGGCAGCTTCGTTCCAAGTCAACTCTCAGTTGATGACAATCTCCTTCAAATCTGCAATTATCAGGCTATGGACAAAGCACCAAGCCTCCATATATAAGATAAATCCTCTCGTCAAATGTATCAATTCAGCTCCCCTCCAATCGTCCACATACACATTTTGAACCACTCTTTCAAACCTTACACATTGTCTCATGCTTGCTCTCCACCCGCTCAATCTCTCAAAACCAAAGTTCATGTGTCAAACCTATAAGTTGGAGTATGCTTGCTCCACTTCACCGAGATATCATTTCCAACTTATTCAAGGTAGATTTATTTTTTCGCAAAAAATCCTGACATATTTAGCCCTCCCCCTAGTCCGCAAACATTTATGTGCAGCAATCCACCTGGATCAAAGACGAAAATAATCTGACTTTCATCATGATGACCAACAAAGAAGATTTTTTGAGTACCTAGATCGAACACAAATATAATACCGCTTTCATCAATCTGCCCTATAAAGCAAACTTCTTGAAATCCTGGATCAAACACAGAAAACATCCTCTTCATCCCATCCAAAATACCTCTCTAGGCCCAAAGACAAAATAGAAAAACCTTACAACTCATATGCATATGAAATCTCCAGTCTGGTATCCCAATCAGTATACTTCAACCAACAAATGTCCATAAAAATAACCTCATCATCTCGTAGACTCAAATCCTTGCCTCCTAACTGCATATCCACTTTTTCAAAACCTGCAAGCTTTGCAAACATCTGTATACATTCAAATAAGAAATCCAAGAAATTTCAAACAAGATTTTGCATCCCTGAAGGTATGTATATACCAATAAGAACAATGGCTTCCCTTAACCTGAACTCCTCAATGCAAGAGTCAAGACCACACCTCATACCCGATATTACTTCCTCATCAAGAAGTAATTCCAACAACTTCATCAAATAATCTTCTTTGTCGCCTTGGACACCACACATTGCTTCATACATCCCACAAATACTTCGCCAAACAGTAGGAATAACCTCATCTATCAACATACGTTGGTCCTCTTCAAGAATCACATCCTGCGCTTCTTTATCTAACAAGAACATTGTACCAACTTTTTTTTAAACATACTCATGAACATACTCCAATGGATGAGAGTTTTCACAAGAAACATCCATAGCAAGTTCCTTTCCAAAAATTCCATCAGCTGAAAACATACCCTACAAGTAGAAGTTATAAAACATATCTACATCCAAAGTAGAGGAAACGATAACAAGTGGAAATTCTCCTCCATGCACATCACTTTGCATCAGCTCTTGACATACAACAAACTCATCATCATCATCACTTCCCAAACTATCCAAAAACATCTTCTCAATACTAGAAGCATCATCCAACTCCAAGGAGTACTCTTCAAGAATTCCCTCATCCTCTAGCATATAGGATAGGTGCTCTTGTCTACTTCCTTCAACAACCAACTTATCACCCCACTCTTCACCATCAACACCAAAAACATCACCACAATCATCATGGAACACCTCAACATGATGACTCTCAACATCACTCAACACATCACCAAATCCCAGAGAAACACCACAATCCTCCTTGCAATCCAAGGAATCCAAACTAATATCAACAAACATAACACCTCCTGTATCACCAAAAGATGTAGAAGACTCTTGGAAGCCCTCCCCCTCTTCTCTATCACTATCATAAACTGTCACACCTACAAAAAATTAAGCTTTCTCCAAAGCCAAAGAATAATACACTGATGTACATCTTTCCCTCTCTTCTGTATGCATACATGCTTTCTCTTCAATATACTGATCACTACTTTACGGATATACCCCATATGCCAAATCTTGTACCATTTGCCAAAGCAGATCCAATGCATCCATGTAATCCTCATAATAGCATCCCATCTCCCTAATGTCATTGAGTCTTAGCTTGTACAATCCCTGAAATTTTCTATATGACCAGTCACTCATGCTAGAACCTAGAGGACGAATAAAGAAAAAACTCTGTATAAACCAGGAGAGACTTTCCCAACTGCTGATGATATCATCCGGAAACAATTGATAACTTCCAAAGCATAATCTTTGAATCCCTGCAAAGCAAAATTCACCATATCTTCATCATCCACAATATCAAACATGCACATACGCTACTCCACATAATCCACCCAAGCATATGCATCTTCATCCAATCTCCCGTGGAGAGTCACCATCTCCGTGATCAATAGCTGCCAAAATATAGCACCAAACCACTTTCGGCGCTCCTCAGTGGGGGTACCAATAAATAATGTATCGTGAGCGGCAATCGAGAATAAATCCCTCACACAACCCAAGACACACAAGAAAAAGGAGCGCCGATACAAATTGTGGCTCGATGCTAACCTCTATAAACTTGCAATCTGATTAGATTGATCCAAATAACTAACTCCATGACACAAGCCAGAAGTATTCGAAAACATATTCGTCTCTCCCCTGGAAGGAATAAATCATATGCACTATAAAGTATGCTTCTTAAGTTGCATCTCACTATCTCCTAAATGATTGAAGAAGAAAGTATGGCCCTTTATTTGAAAGACATACCAACTCACAAATTGTATGTGAAATCATGCCTCTATTGCCAATAATAAATCCTCGAAATAACTATATAAGCACTTTAATCTCCACCTATCGGCCACCACAAAATAAACCAATTCACTCTTTTTTAATCGTCACACATCCCTCATACTCTGGGCAGGGGAACAAAGTAAAGGATGGCCACGGCAACCAAGTTCAACTCTAAGGCATAGGTTGCTTCCAACCTTCCTTCTCGGAATAGGGTGGTTTAACCTGATTAAGCACTTAATTACAGCAATAAATAAATGCACATAAAATGAATTACACACTTTACCATAACATTCTTGGACAGTAGACACCCTGTTGGCCCCAAAATTGACGCCCCTTGCGGTATTTCTTTAGCTTGCATTCAATTGGAAGGAGTACAACTCGAGATTCTTCAATCTCCTCCCACTAACCAATTGCTCTTGCTGTCATAAATGACCAGCAAGCCTTTTGGGTCATTTGCCCCTCGATTCACCCAGGACTTCTTCTCCGATTTGACCCTTGGCTAGCCAAATGCTGCCCCAAATCAATTTGGGATGGGCTGGCTCCTGAAATCCCTTGATAATCCTCAATTATCAACTACTGATTTCAGTCCCTTGAGCCTTCAATTTCTGGCACGGATCCCAAGGTGGCTGCTAAACCCTAATTTCTGCTGTAAATTAGGGTTTACCACAGAAATTACAGATCAACCCACCAAAAATAGCTGAAATCTCCTCCAAATGGCTGAGAATTGCTGAGAATGGCTGAGCATAGGCTGAAGGAGATGAGAGAATGCTGTAGAGAGAGAAAACTTTGAGATTTGTTGCGAAGAATTGATCAAAATCAGCTGCTGCCCTGCTGTACCAGCCCCAAACGGATGCACCAACAACAATAGGAGCATCAGAGACTGTGATCTTCAAGAGAAAGTGCATTAGCAGCAATTGCCAGCTTCCCAAGGTCAAGAATATGCAATCTCCATCACCAAAATGGTCTCCAATGGCTGGGAAATGGCCCCAAAATCTGGTAGCAACAGTCCAACACCTCTTCCCAACAGCTCCAAAATGAAAAAACGAGATTTCCCTCTCCCTTCAGCCCTATTTTAGCCTTTCCCCCACTTGCATGGGAAAGTTTTGCCAAGTGGCAGCTTTCTTAATCCATTTTCAGCAATTTCCAACCATTTAATCAATTTTCAGAATTAATTAATTCTGAAAATTAATTCAGCCCTTAAACCATGCCCAGAAAATTGACCTTGCCCATCCAAATATTAATTGGCTAGCCCATTTGCAAGCCAAAGTGGTCCCATGCATTAATTGACTCTTAGACAAGCATTAATCCATTAATTAATGCCTAGTCCCTAGTGTCACCACCGACACTTAATGGTCCTAGGGACAAACTGACACCAAAATTCACCTAGAATCTAACAAGTGTAACTTGTTAAAACTTTTGCCTTTGACACCCATCTTTTTCACAAGGTCCTTGGGCCTTCAACTATAAAAATAGTAGCTTGCACCTCACATGTGCAACACATGTGCATCTTTTAATTGCACATTCAAGAGAAAAGGCTGATGACAAAGATTGTGAAAAGTTTTCTACAAACTCAAAGACCAACCTATTGTAGCTCTGATTGAATCTAGATCCATACATAACTGCATTTCTCAAAGAGTGGCTATGGGACTTAGTATTACCAAAAAGGGTAAAGGAATGAGCTCTCTTTTTGTGGAAGGGCCAATTGGAGTGACTCCGGCCATTAAATGAAAAAGGTTGCAGATGGGACCTTGGAACATTTCAACGTTGTTATCAGTCTGACTCTAGAATGTGATCATTGATGTCTTTCAATGCATTCATTGGATAAGAAGCATGAAATTCATCCCAATCTGCGACCAAATTGCTCTCTCAAGGTGGATTGAGGGTCATTTTGACAAATGGAAGTTCATTGGCAACATTATAGCTCAGTAGGTACAGACAGCAGATGCATTGAGGCTATGAACAACCGCATGTTTCTATTTCAGAGAGCCTCAACCAAATGTAGATAGAGATCATTTATACTCTAAGAGGCAGACGAAAGAGATTGCATGGTGATCAGATGGCATAAGCAAGAGGCAGGAAGCTTTCTTACATACTTGGGAATCTAACAACTACTTTCCGTTAAAGATTCCCCACACTGTGGGGGCATCATTGACGGCCCAGATTGGTGGTTCTACTAGCCTTTGTGCTTGACATGTCCCCTTGAGCAGAGGGCTAAGGAGATAGCATCTCCTTATGTAGATGTTCTGTGCAGAGAGATTTTGTACTTTGTTATTTTGCCTTGGCGGTGACTATCACTCCAGTGTTTTTAATGGAATTCCTCTTCTGGGAAAGAAAAAAAGAAGCTGAACAACAACCATCATAATATAGATTTTCTACTTGATAATAGAAAAGATGGCAATTGTCCTTAACCATGTATAAATTAAAATAGTAGCAAAGAAATCTTTGGCTTGTTATGTGGCCTTTCTAAGAGTTCTTTTAATCTCAAAGTAATACTAATAATGTACATCAGCCAGAAGTTCAGAAACAAGTTGACTTCGTGAGAAAATTTCAGGATCATTTTATCAAATCTCTACTAGTGCAGCTACTACCCGCATGACCATACATGGAAGCTCTAGACCAAATCAAGTTCGGCTCGTCCCAATAATCAAAAAGAAAATAAATGAGCTTTTAGAAAAAGCATTGATTAGACATAGTATTCACTCTTTCATGCTCCAGTTCTTGTACAAAAGAATAAGAATCCCAATACAAGGAATATTTGAACCCCAATGGACTCTGCCTTTGACAAAAGAATGTTTGGTAGGTCAAAAACTACTTCATCAGCTCTTTGACAGAAAAGCTCCACAAATTTTCTGCATATCTGGTAATAAGAAAGGGCCCAAAATATTGTACACCAAGAATGGCTTGCTTGCCTAAACTAGAAGTCCTACATGGGATTTGATCATGAAGTTGTAAGTCAGAATCCATTCCACACTAAAAATGTTCTTCTTAAAAATCAACAACTAGGCAGGCAGGGGCTGTTGCTAAAACTAGAACTCAATAAAACTTAAGACTGCAATTTACTGATAAATGTCATCAGTCAGCAACTTGTCTGAAACTATAGCTTGGATATACATTTTCAAGTCATTGAGAGCTGTTGAAGAGACTAGCACTTAAACATAAAACTGCAACCAACTTATACCTTCTCTGTCGAGCAAGCAAAGCTTCTTTTTCCTTAAGTTCATCTTCAATAAAACTGGGCTCGTTTACATCCTGGCTGCATTCACCATACAATAAGATCTCCTCTGCTTTATCAAGTTAGATTGCAAACCTTGAATGACAGTGAAAACCCAAAACTTTTGCTCTGAGATCTTGCAAACTACCTGGAGGGATCGTGAATAGCTTTCGGAGCAATGGGTGCATAGGTAGCTTCTTTTTCTGCAGCTACTCTTTGGGCATTTTGAAATTCATTTAGCACAGCCTGAAAATCCTTTGCGAGCTTCGCATCACCAATTCTTTTGCTTGTCTAACAGAAAACATCATTACCATGGTCATCAAACAGGAACAGAAAACATATTACTATTGAAGGGATTGATAATGACAGACTTTGTGGTGAGAAAGGGTTTGTGCTCTAGAAGAAATTATTACCGTGACATCAGAATATTTATCTGTTTCACTTGCAGCTTTCAATTTTGCAGAAACATCTTTGGCCAATTGCCCAATGTGCTGCCTGGTCTTATGCCTGCACTTTCGTTGGGTCAGTTCATTAGTAGAGCATGGCATTTAAATGTTAAATGCTGAAAATTTACGTTTTAAGAAGAAAAATAGACAAAGAATAAGTTGGAGATTTATTACATGCAAAGCTTTTCAATTGGCAAAACCTTCCAACTAACAAATCATTGAGTGCCAAGTCCTTCCCCCACATTATAAAAAGAGGAAGTAGTGCTTTTGAATTTGTGAAAAGTTCCCAATCACAAATTTACTTGTACGGCAAGCATATTTGGAAGAAAGATGGTAGACCAAAACATAGAGCAAAGGTCCTCAAGTAGCCTTCCTCCTCAAGGAGGGTGGTAATAACCTAGTCCATCAATAATTACAGCAAGTAAATAAATCACATAAACTGAAATGCACACTTTATCACTTAAATCTTGGACAACGGACAGCTTGTTGACTAACCAAAATTGACTGCCCCTTGCAGTATTTCTTTAGCTTGAATTGCAATTGGATGGAGTAAACTTGAGATTCCTTCGATCTCCTTCTTGCTGTCTCAAACGACCAGCAAGCTTCTTGCCAGTTTGCCCCTTGATTTCACCAAGGATTTGACTTCAATTGACCATTGGCAGATCAAATTTAGCCCTAAATCTAATTGGGATGGGCTGGCTTCTAAAAATCCTGACAATTGCTTCAATTCCAGCTCTGAATTTTAGTGTACTAAGCCTTCAATTTCTAGCACAGATCCCAAGGTAGCTGCTCCCTGATTACTGCTGTAAATAAGGGTGTACAGCAGTAATCTCTCTCTATTGTCCACCAAATTTGGCTAAAATCTTCTTCTAACGGCTGTCAATTTGCTAAGATATGTTGAGGAAAGACTGGAGAAAGAGAGAGAATGCTATAGAGCAAGAAAATTCAGAGTTTCATCACCAAAAACACTTCCAATTTGCTTCTTCCCTGAGCAAAAGACCCAAACATGTTGTCGCCTGGAGCCTAGGAGCCTGGAAATGGCTGTCGCCAGCCTCGAACTGCTGTCATCTGCTGTTTATGAGCCATCTAGGGAAGTCACCTACTACTATTCCTGGCCTCCCTAAGGGCAACTATGGTCTCCCCATTGCAGGCGCAGCCTGTCCTCTCTCTCCCCCAACCACTACCCAACTCAAAACGGCTGCAATCCATCATCTCCAGTCTCCAACAGCATTTCCCCCACTTCCATCTTTTAATCAAATGCTAAGATGTCATCTTCTTCTTGCCCTTGCTATCCTTTTAAGGAAAATTCAAAAAACTCTCAAATTGTGGATCTTTGGCCAATTGAACAAAGATGTCAATAGCTGCCTTCAACCAAGCCTTGAACTGGTCATCATATTCTTCACCTCCTTGCTAGTCATTAGTATCTTGTGGCCTAGAAGGACCCACTTCTTGATCAACAACCACATTCTCTCCTCGTTGTCTATGTTGTAAGCTTGTTCCAAGATTAGGCATTGCATTTTCCCCTTCATTATGTGCATTTTCAAAATGAGATGCATCATCACTGCTTAATCCCATTTCAATGTAAGATTACATACTTGCCCTAAATGCTCAATTGAACACAATTTCAGCACTAGAGCAAAGCTTCTGACCTTGAATCAAGTGCCTCGGCCCACCAAGTTAAAAGATTTAATGGTCATTGGTATCCCAACAATGGAACCATGAAATCAGCCTTCCTCTTTGGGGAGGGTGGTAATAACCTAGTCCATCAATCATTAGAGCAAGTAAATAAATCACATAAACTGAAATGCACACTTTATCACTTAAATCTTGGACAACGGACAGCTTGTTGACTTGAAAACTAGCTGCCTTCAATATTTCTTTAGCTTGAATTGCAATTGGATGGAGTACACTTGAGATTTCTTCGATCTCCTTCGTTATCCAATAGCCCCTTGCTGTCTCAAACAACCAAGAATCTTCTTGTCAATTTGCCCCTTGATTTCACCCAGGATTTGACTTCGATTGACCATTGGCGGGTCAAATTTAGCCCCAAATCTAATTGAGATGGACTGGCTTCTGAAATTCCTAGCAATTGCTTCAATTCCAGCTGTGAATTTCAGTGTACTAAGCCTTCAATTTCTAGCACGGTGTCGTGATGTTATGAGGACACAGTGTCAAATGCATCATCATCTGACTCCTTTATTGATCTAGAGAGTCAATGTGATCTGAGCCATTAGTACTAGTGTGAGTTGCATGGATTATCCGAAAATACTAAACTTTTGGATCATTTTAGCCTATTTTTTATATTATTTATTGTAAAAAATCTGAAAAAGTTAGAAAAAGCTTCTAGATTAGGATGGCATGCAAAAAGCTAGTTGCTTTTTCAGCCAATGAGGAGATTTTCACAAGAGGGACAAATTGACGAAATCACGCGCGTCGCGATCGCTGTAAACAAGCTGAAAACTGCCGATTGAACTAAAAGAAGAAGAAGTGATCGGGGAGATCCGTGACCAGGCATCCTGGGGTTTTGCGGAGCCATCAGATTTGAGTTCCGAGCAGCAAAGAAAGAGCTGTATTTTTTATGCACGTTTTGTTCTATGAAGAATCTCCAGGAGATCTAATGCCTGGAGATTGCTTCTGAGTAGTGCAAAGATTCCAGGTTCTTTCAATACATATTGATTCAATTCATTGTGATTTGTTTTTGTAGTGTTTACCACTTGGGTATTCTCTATCTTCTCTTTCATCTCCTATCTCTACTTCCTTCTACTTCTGATCCCCTGTGGATTCGACCTTTCGACAAAAACCCCTCCGACATTGGTGAACCCGACGTGAAAGTCAACGGAAGGCGGGTAGACATGGGTGACTTATCATGAGGCATAGTTCCAACTGTGAGTTCTATGGCAGATTTGAAGCAGTTTATTGACAGGTGTTCTTGGATAATTGAATTTGGAGATGCAGATATTGGTTTCAAAAAGTTTTTATTGGACACATGTAGACAGTTGTATGAGCAACAGAAGCAGATAGAAGAGCAAGGACAAAGCATGCTGGAAGAGGTGAAGACTGAAAAAGAGGATTTGATCAGGGATTATTTTCAATGGATGACACAAGAATTGGGTTTCTTTGATGGGTCATATGCAGCAACATATCTCAACTATTTTGACATAGCGATGCAAAGGCGCGATATGCCTGAGGTACAAAGGGTTGTCTATTTTCTCCAACTGGTGCAGCAAAATCTTAAGGACCGAATTGAGGGTATACAACGAAGGCATGGTGTAACTTGGAAAGGGTTCAAGGATGCCTTGAAAGAAGAATTCCCTGAGTCTAACAGTGTTGATACGCATGTGCATGATAGTAGTGATGGAGATGTCTTGGCTACTACAGTTTATGTTGATATAGATGATACTGGGAGTTTATCCAGTGATACTTCTTTACAGGTGAATGACCATGTACATGAGGCACATTCCTTACTTGAGGCTCTGGTTTATGAGTGTTTGCAAGAAGATGTTACCCTGTGGAAGGCTTCTGATGAAGCTATAGTCGAGGTTGTCTATTCAAAGTTGGTGGTTGAATTGTTTGCTCCAGAAGTGAAAGTGAATGAGCTTGTGATTCTATGACAAGTTTACAAGAGACTACTGAAGATATAGAGATCCACAAGGAAGAGACAGAAGTGTTAGACCAAAGGACTATGCAAGAAACATCAGACTCTCTAGCTACTTGTTTGCATGCAGATGACAAAGAGCATGTTGACAACATTGAGGTATTTTATGAAGAGACAAAGGGATCCATGCGTGGTTCATGTGAGACTCACTTGATTTCTAATGCAAGTGATGACTTTGATACTGTTGCTATGGATGAGGCTTGTGCTCAAGAGGTTCCACAATATTTGGAGCAAGGTAGTCAACAAGATGAGAAGGATACACTAGATGATTGGACAAATGCATTGGAGGATGCCGTGGTAAGGGATGATGAGGACACACAAGAAATTATGAATAATTTTCTTGATGTGCAAGAGGCAGAATCATTGTTTGCTATTGAGCAGTCAGTTCTTGATACTTTATGTGTTACAAGTAACACAGGAAAAGATGCTTTGGAAGAGGAAGTATCAAAGCCAGGGGATGCCGAGAAGAGTGTGCTTCAAGAAACCATGCCTATGCCTCTTACGCAGTCAAAAGACCTTGCTAGTGAATGCAGGATGCCATTTGATGCTTTGCCAGGAACTATAGTGGATACCTTATTTCTGGATGCTCATGATGCTATGGATGGCTTGGATATGGATGATGTTCTGAAGATCTTGGATGTGAAAAATCAAGAAGTAAAGTATCAACATGGGTTGCTTCCAAATCAGTGGATTCAGAAGGAGCAAGGGTGTTGTTATGTTTATGAAGATGGGCACATTGTGAGTATGTTTATGGTATCTAGAGGGTCTTCAAAAGCGAAGCTATGTGGCTTGAATACGTTGATAAAACCGCATGATCCAGGAGAGGCGAGTTTGGATGTTGAGATGTTCCTATGTTGGATGAAAGAGCATTGGATTTTTTATCCTCGAGATGCTTTGTCTATGCAACAGTTACTTTGGAAGATAATGTTTATGGCCCTTCGATCCAAGAGGACTATTTTGTGGCGCATACCGGAGGATGCGTAGGTTCAGAGGGGGTGGATGTCGTGATGTTATAAGGACACTATGTGAAAAAGTATGGAATGCATCATCATCCGACTTCTTGAGAGTCAATGTGATCTGAGCCATTAGTACTAGTGTGAGTTGCATGGATTATTCGAAAATACTAGATTTTTGGATAATTTTGGCCTATTTTTTATATTATTTATTGTAAAAAATCCGAAAAAGTTAGAAAAAGCTTCTAGATTAGGATGACATGCAAAAAGCTAGTTGCTTTTTCAGCCAATGAGGGGATTTTCACAAGAGGGACAAATTGACGAAATCGCGCCCATCGCGATCGCTGTAAACAGGCTGAAAACTGCAGATTGAACTAAAAGGAGTGATCGGGGAGATCCGTGAGCAAAAATCCTGCAGTTTTATCCCCCTTTCGGAGCCAACGGAGCCATCAGATTTGGGTTCTGAGCAGCAGAGAAGGAGCTATATTTTTAATGCATGTTTTGTTCTACGAAGAAGCTCCAGGAGATCTACTGCCTGGAGATTGCTTCTGAGTAGTGCGAAGATTCCAAGTTCTTTCAATTAATTGTGATTTGTTTTTGTAGTGTTTACCACTTGGGTATTCTCTATCTTCTCTTCCATCTCCTATCTCTACTTCCTTCTACTTCTGATCCCCGGTGGATTCAGCCTTTCGACAAAACCCCTCTGACAACGGATCCCAAGGTGGCTGCTAAACCTTGATTACCGTTGTGAAAAGCACTTACTGTTAGCCTGCCGATGTTAGTCATGTCAGTTTGTCATCTCCGATTGTGAGCTCCAGTCAAATTCTGACAGAGACATAGGAGCTCTGGCAATTTAGGCACATTTTCTTTATTTGTTAGCTTCCCGTGTGCATTCCTAGGCCAATTACTCCTTTCCACAGTCTGCCTACACCTGCTAAACATTGTTATTGCCATCTGCGACCTTTCCGGGGTGTTCCCTATTTTTTCTAGCATTTTTCTTCATTGACCAGCATTTATTGCTGGTTAGCCAGCATTTATGGCCTCCTCTGGATCAAGTCAGCCAGTTTTTTGGTGTCTTGGCTATTTATAGCCAGCCTCCCCACTTGGCAAACACACACTCTTCAATCTTCAATCTTCCCTTTGCAAGTGCACACTCCGACTCTCCGCGCTTGGTGCTACCATCGTCATCAGCCTAAGCTAATGCCCTCACTGACGCTTTGGGCTATGTATAGGGATTGATCAGCCCATCATCATTGTATCAGTATTCTTCTTCAATCAATGCAGTATTCTTCCCTCATCTTTTGCTTCCTCTCTATCTCTCTTTTTGCTTCTCTCTGTGTTTGTGTTTCTCTTCCGTTGCGCACTCTCACATGGTATCATCGCCTAAGTGAGGACACAGTCTAGAGATTTCTTGCAGGATAGCAAGTTTTTATCGCGAAGGAGCAGCCTAGATTTTCAAAACGAGGATTTTCAACCTGTGTTTACTGCCCGAACAGGTGGTCCATTGCCCGTTTGCACCCCCAGGCAGCCAAAAGACAATCTACAAAGACCAGGTAGCAGCTTTCTCATATCAGACAGTCCCAGCTTTTGCATTTTTCTCAAAACGTAAATTTGTGTTTTTGCAGCTACGTCCTTCCTGGTATAGGCAACAGCATTTTGCTACATGCGGATATTTCCTGCTGTAGGCGACAACTTTTTGTGCAGGTGACAACTTCCTAATGGCTAGCGATAGTTGTTTCTCTGTTAAGTGCAGACTTCTAGGTGATTGTAGGTTCAAAGATGTATTTCCAATTCACGAGCTTTAATGACTCAGAGGAAGAGCTTCTTTCCAGACACTCTTCTGAGTGGAGACATGATTATAGTCGGCATGAGGAGCCCCCCATTCGCACCCGTCCCCCTTCTATTCATCTTTCACAGAAGGCTCCATCTTCAGTGAAGATGTCGTCCTTGATACCTCCGGTACAGGTGCTTGTCTTACCTTCATTACCCAAAGAAGACAAACTCGATTGTTCAAACTATTTGTTACGATCATGTAAGGTGAAGTGCATACTCGACACCTTCCATCTTTGTGCTCTTGCTTCAGATTCCATCCCTCGTCTTAAAGAGGGTCCCACAGATGAAACTCCTATGGATCATGCAGCCTTGTGGGATCGGCTCACCTCTCGAGCCCAATCCTTCCTCTTTATGATTTTGCAGGATTCTGTCCCTGTGCATGTTCGCAAGTTGAAGACCGCGGCGAAAGTGTGGAAGAAGCTTGCATCTTTGTATCAGCATAAGACGTTTGCCCACAAGATTTCCTTGGAGAAGAAGTTGCGGATGCTCAATCTTGATGATTCCTCCTCTATAAAGAGCACATCATGAAGATGGAGAACATGAGAGGTGAGCTTGCCTCTCTTGGTCAGATGATATCCTCTAAAGACATGGCTATGATCCTTTTGACTCAGCTGCCATCTCCTAGGTTCGATGTCTTCTACACTAGCCTTATCACATCGAGGACCCGCAAGACGCTCTTATGGGAGGAGCTTTCACCGCTTAACTTGGAGCATGACAAGCGACTCAATGAGGTTGGAGCCTATGTTTCTAGCTCCACCAAGGCATTTACTGCAAGTATAGATGGGGGGGAAGAAAAAGAAGGCACGTGCCAAGAACAAGTAGGAGGACAAGAAGGATGAGAAGAAGCCCAAGTGCCCACACTGTGAGGAGCACACTCATCCCGAGGAGAAGTGTTGGCAAAAGTATCTCCATTTGAAACCCAAGGAGAAGGATTTGAAGGCTGCCCAGCGACGACAAAGTCTATCTTTGTGCATGTATTTGCCAAGGAGGATACAACTCTTGCTTCTTCCACTCAGGAGAAGCCTTGGTTGGTAGACAGTAGGGCCTCTTCTCACATGACCTATAGACAGGATTGGCTTCAAGACCTAAGTGCCAGCAGGGGCACAATCACCATCGGTGACAACTCTACCATGCCTGTTCGAGGAGTGGGGACTACTCCTTTATTGCCACATAGGCAGTTTTCTTTGGCCAAAGTTCTCTGTGTACCAGATTTAGGTTTTAACCTATTGTCTATTCACACGGCTTGGGATCTGTGTGGTCTTTACACAAGATGCAGTGACAGTGGAGGATGCTTCTACAGGTACCATTCTTTGGACAAGATCCCAAACGGGCGGGCTTTACATGCTCACAAGCTTTCCTGATTTCCCTTCTATTTACACTTCGTTCCCTAGTCGTTTAAGGGGCAAGTAGTATAGGTAGCCACATCCCCGGATTACCACTAGAAGGGCTTCTACACAGCTTGAGTTGGTTCACATTGACCTTTCCAGACCTATGGCACGGCCTCCCTTGGAGAGGCCAAGTATTTGATGTTGATCATAGACAACTTCAATCATTATGTGTGGCCTTATTTTTTGGAGTACAAGAGCGACTATTTTTTGGAGTACAAGAGCGAGGCATACTTTTCTACAATTGGAATGTATTTGTGGAAACACATACTACTTCCAAAGTTCATAGCATACGAGCAGATCATGGTGGCGAGTTTACTTCTACTCTCTTTTCTCAATTTTGCAAGGACCATGGCATTCGGGTGGAGTATACCCATCTGAACGCATCTTCGAAGAATGATATACTAGAGCGTGCAAAGCAAACCATGCTAGAGATACCCTGTGGAGCATCGGGGTCTTCCTCATACCCTTTGGGATGAGGCAATGGCTACTGCGTTTCATATCTGCAACCACTCCCCGACTTGTGTTCCAGGACATGACTCCTTATGAGGCTTTCTTTAGTCAAAAGCCTTCCGTGTCTCATTTTTGCATCTTTGGGTTGCGATGCTTTTATCCATGTGGACAAGCTAAAAAGGAAGGCGTACCTTGACTCGAAGTCAAGAAAACTCATCTTCGTGAGCTACAACACTACCACAAAGGGCTATCAACTCTACGACCCGATGATATGAAAGCTTGAGGTGAGCAAGGATGTGATCTTTGATGAGACTTCGGCCTTCGAGGATACTATTGATGGTTCTATTGTAAGTGATTATCCATCATCGATTGTCCCCTCAACCCTCGGTTCCTCTTCTCCCCTCCAGGTTGCCTCTTCGTACCCCTTCTTCGTCTTCGGCTTCCCCCCTCCCCCCCCCTTCTCCTTTCTCTACTCTGGCTTCCCTACCCCACTAATAGATGGGACTACTACTTCCTCCCCTCCGAAGTCTTATAGGGGTGCTCAACCATCTAAGGGGAAACCTTCAAATGAGGAAGGCTTCCCTTGATGAGGGGGAGTCCCTATCCCAGACAGGTGCATTGCAAATACCGGAGACTCGATAGTCTCTCTCGCAATAGGATGAGCCTATTCAGATGAGCCATTGGTACCATCAGCTCATGCAGAATTCAAGTGTTTCTCGCTTTCCTACTTCTCCTAAAGGTCCATGCAAATCAGCTCGCTTATAGGCCCAGTGGAATAGTTCACTTTGTGTGAACTATGCTCTTATGTCAAGGATTCTTCATGCTAGTGAGCCTACTATAGTTGAGGAGGATCTTGCACAAGATATTTGGTGATAGGCCATGTAGGAGGAGCTCGATTCCATCGAGCGTAACCAAACTTGGGAGTTGGTTTCGCGTCCCTTGAAGCAAAAGGTGATAGGTGTGAAATGGGTCTATAAGACCAAGTACCTTGTAAATGGTTCCTTGGACGAGCACAAAGCTAGGCTTGTTGCCACGGGGTTTGCTCAGCGGCCAGATTTGGACTATTTTGAGACTTTTACACCTATGTCTACTATTCGGATTATTTTGGCTCTTGCAACCCACTACCACTAGCCTGTTTATCAGATGGACGTAAAGTCTTCCTTCTTGAATGGTGTCCTTAATAAGGAGGAGATATATGTTTCACATTCTCCTAGTTTTCTTGTGCACGGGAAGAAGGATCATGTCCATAGATTGTGAAAGGCTCTCTATGGCATGAAGTAGGCTCCCAGAGCTTGGTACCAGAGGATTGATTGATTCTTTCTTCAAAGTGGTTCCATCGATCAACTCATGAGCCCAACCTATACTTCCAGGTTGAGGGTGATATGAGTGTTTTGCTCATCTTGTATGTGGATAATCTCATCATTACAGGGTGTTGAGCTAAAAATGCATTAGCCTAACTTAAACAACCCCAAAACATGCTTAATTAATGAAGAAACCCACTTATTTTAAAAAGAAACGTGATCCTAAAGAGTTACTGTATCCCACATGCAAAATCCTAATTTGGGTACCCCAAACTTTCTATAAATAGACATGCAACCCACCACTCTCCCTTAATCTCGTTCTTGCAGGTTTCAGAAGCCATATCTCAACTACCCACACCCTGTTCGCGGAGGACATCGCGGTCAAAGCTTCCACCAGCCACCTGCTACCATTTGGTACCTAATTCTAGCCTTCCATGCATGTTTGTTGCTGTCGCCACCTCCCAAGAGCTGTCACCTAAGAGTTGTGTAGATTTTCTCTCTCCTCACGTACCTGCGTTTTTAGTCTTTCTCTCTCTTGCACTGCCATCCGCATCAAATCTAGCCTTCCTTGGTTACGTTTGCTGGTGTTCAATACTCATAGACTGCCTTTGCTGCAATTCGGGATCCATTCAGAGTACAACACACTCTACAGGTCATAAGCTCTACCTAAAGATACGAAAGTTTGAGGTTCAGTATTCACTGCATAGTGTGTTTGTTGCATGAGCACTTTATATTTATTATTCATTCACTTTATTATTCATTGTGTTCACTGTCTCTGAGTTTGCCTAACCCTAACCCTAACCCTAACCCTAACTATGTTCCAAGTTTATCAGTCTATGATTTGTCGTACATTTGGTTTCATGCTTTTTGCATTTACAGCATTTCTTCACATGGTATCAAAGCTAGGCACTCTCTAAGAAACCTTGGCCTTTGATCGTAAATAACACATTCACAACATCGCTCCAATCTCCACAGGCAAGCATGGACAAAAACGATTAGGATTGGGCCTCCCAGCTTGCTACTATCCAATCTAACATGGGCGGAGAACCATCGGACTACCAAGGAGTCCACAAACCATATCAAATTTCCCACTACAAGACTATGCGCATTACCATGCCCTATCACTGAGTATGATCTCATAAGATGCATGGCATTAAGAGGGAGTTGATAGCCCTTTACAATCCTGCATCAAATGGTGTGGCTAAAAGATATAATCGCACACTTTGTGATAGATTCAGATGCATATTTTCCATAGCTAATCTCTCGCAGCAGTTTTGGGGACAAGCTCTTAAAACTGCAATTCATGTGTGCAATCACTCTCCCAATTGTGCATTGGAAAATGGCATTCTTAAAGAGGTTTGGTCTGACAAACCTGCTTCATATGACCATTTGCGTGTCTTTGATTGTGATGCTTTTGTGCATATTCCTGTAAATCATAGGACTAAACTAGACATGAAATCCATCAAGGGCATCTTCATGGGATATGGAGATGAGGGAGAGATGAGATATAGAGTTTGGCTTCCTCAAGATAGAAAGATAGAACGCAGCCGACGTAGTATTTAATGAGGCAAAGTTGCTGAAAAATGCTACACATGGTGACCTTGACAAGAAGAAGTCAAATTTCAGCATTCAACATGAACAGCAAGCCATTCAACAACCATTAGCGGGATATTCTGTTCCTTTTGATGCTGAAAATGAGCAGCAACCTATTGTGCTACAGCTAGAAGATAATGGACATCACATTGATGCACATGATAGAATAGGACAACAAGAAGAACATGCTGAAAACAAGTTACAGCAGCAAGAAAATGCTAAAAATCAGCCACCAGGTGATGGTGTGCACATACCTAAGGATGTAGGCCCATTGCCTATCAATACAGATCATTGGGTAAGAAGGTCTACACATGTCAGAAGACAGCCACAGCGGTTTCAGTCATCTTTAGATTGCATTTTATTGACTGATGAAGGTGAGCCTTTGACATTTAAGGAGGCACGGTCATGTGAAAACAAGAGAAAGTGGGAGCTTGCAATGCAAGAAGAGATGAAGTCTCTATATACGAATAACACATGGGAGCTTGTATCTTTGCCCAAGGATAGGAAAGCTATTCCAAATAAATGGGTTTATATGGTGAAATGTATTGATGGGAAGCCCAAATACAAGGCACGTTTGGTTGCTAAGGGCTATACACAGAAGGAAGGCGTAGACTTCCAGGAGGTTTTTCACCGGTGGTGAAGATGACTATGCTCTGTGTTTTGTTTGCCCTCACTGCATCCTTGGATTTAGAGTTGGATCAGATGGTTGTGAAGCCTGCTTTTCTTCATGGTGACCTGGATGAAGAGTTGTACATGAAATAACCTGAAGGTTTTGCTATTTCAAGGAAAGAGCATTTAGTTTGTAAGCTGAAACGCAGCTTATATGGGCTGAAACAAGCACCTAGACAATGGTATAAAAAGTTTGATACTTTTATGCTCAACCATGGATTCCAACGCAGTCATGCAGATCACTACTCATACACTAAAAGGGCTGATGATGGAAGTCTTATTGTGCTGGTTTTATATGTGGATGGCATGCTGATTGCAAGAAAGCATAAGAGTACTTTACATACCCTTAAAAGGCAGCTGAGTTCAGCCTTCTCAATGAAAGATTTGGGAGCAGCTGAACACATTTTGGGCATGCGCATTAAAAGAGAGAGAGGGCAGTACTTGTTCTTCCTCTCACAAGACAAGTACATCAGCTAAGTACTTGATAGATTTAATATGGTTGATGCTAAGCCTCCTAGTGTGCCTTTACCACCATATCATAGAAACACGGAACGGTCTTTCCAGCCTGTAGGAACGGCCTAACGCGTTCCAAACCCTCCAAGGAGGAGCCAGGGAACGTTCCCTGCCGTTCACTATTCGGAACGGCCGTTCCAGGCCTATTGACCGAAAATTGACGTTTTTTCCAGTTTTTATTTTTGCTTGGGCCACACTCCTACCACATGTTCATCCATCTCCATTGCCTAATGTGCACACACTAATCTCTCTCTCTCTCTCTCTCTCTCTCTCTCTCTCTCTCTCTCCCTCTCGGGTTGAAGATTCAAAATGTCAGGACAACCCACAAGCTAATTAGGAGTCCATGTAAAGTTCAAATTTGATGCATCATCAACTCTTGCAAATCACAATTAAATTTCAGACTATCCTCAATTCCAAGGTATTCATCCATTTATATTGTCTAATTTCAAGGGAAATTGGGATAATTGGGGCAATTCAAGGCAATTTGAAGCTATGGGGGTAATCGAGTCAATTTTGGGACATTTGGGTTAATTTCAAGCATTGAGGGGTATTGGGGCAATTAGAGGGACATTCTTTGGGGCAATTTGGGTCATGCAGGGCATATTTGGGGCACTTAAGACATGTGTCGTTCCCCCCATTCCCATTCCCTGAACTTGGACGTTCCTCCCATTCCAAGGGGTTCCGTTCCCATTCTCGTTTCCCGTTCCAGGTAACTATGCACCATATACAAAGCTTAGCAAAGTTGATTGCCCAAAAGAGGATGCAGCTGCTACTGCTATGAAAGGCATAGCTTATGCATCAGCTTGTGGTTCTTTGATGTACGCCATGGTTGCAACTCATCCAGACATTGCTCATGCAGTGGAGTTGTTAGTAGATTCATGTCTAACCTTGGCAAACCACATTGGGAAGCAGTGAAATGTATCTTTCGATACTTAAAAGGTACACAAGACAAGTGTAAATGCTATGGAAAGGGTACACTAGAGTTGCAGGGATTTTGTGATTCGGACATGGCAAGAGCTCTTGACACTAGAAAATCTACCAGTGGATATATGTCTTTACTTTGGTTGGTGAGGCTATTTCTTGGTGTTCAAGGTTGCAAAAAATTGTAGCACTGAGTACTACAGAGGCTGAATATATTTCAGCCACAGAAGCTTCTAAGGAAGCTATTTGGCTTGGCCGTTTGGTCAAGGATTTTGGTCTTTCTTCATGTACTCCAGTGCTTGGTTGTGATAGCCAGAGTGCAGTATGTCTGGCTAAAAATGCCATGTTTCATGCATGTACCAAACACATAGATGTTTGGTATCACTTCATTCGATAGGTCTTGGATGATGGCCTTGTCACACTGACTAAGGTCAAAACCCAAGATAACCCTGCAGATGTTCTCACTAAAAGCCTTGCAAAGGCTTAGCATGAGCATTGCATTCAACTAGTGGGAGTTGGATAGTGCAACACTTTAGGCCTTTAAGTGGGAGATTGTTGGGTATAAAGCCCCTTTGGTGTAAACTCCCATTCATCTCGTGTGCATAAACTTGCAAGTGTGAACAGACCCTTTACTTGTACCCTAACATGTAAATACATTTTTATTCTTTGTGTATAGTGCAACACACTAGTACACTCACATTTGATTCTCTCAGCTCTTCAGCTCAATCCCTACTCATTCCAGTCTCGCATCACATAGCACTCACGCTCATCATTGAATATGGCACACTCTATGCTGTTCACAGCATAGCTCCCTGAGCACCTTTCGGTCGACACTGTTAACACTTCAATGTACATCTTCAACCGATGCCTGACAACAATGGTTCCTAAAAAGACTCTGTACGAAGCATTCTTTGACTCTCTGCATGTTATTTCTCACTTGAGAGTTTTCGGTAGTCGTGCTTATACGCACACTCCTAATGATAAGATAAGAAAGCTCACCCCTCAACCAAATCTCTTGATTTTTGTGGGCTATTCTTCTGAAGCGAAAGCTTATCGTTTGTTCAGTCCTCGAATGAACAGGGTCATCGTTAATAAAAGGGATGTCATCTTTGATGAGAGGGACATTGTGCAGTCCTTTGCACTGAACTCTTCATCCTCACCTTTGCTCCCATCATTTGAGATCGTGCCTACTGAGCCGGGTCTACTACTCGCTCCTAATCTTCCTATAGATACTTCAACTCCTAGGCCTCCTCCGCAAGACTCGTTACCTCGCCGGTACCAATAGACCATGCAAGATTTGGGGATCCTTCCATTGGATCTCACTTTGGAGGGCCCTAAAAGGTCTATTGGGCTCGCCCCTCAAGCTTCATATGCATCATCTTTTACAGCTGATTACATTGCATATTCTAAGTGAACAGTTGTCAGGAGGCTCTCCAAGACCCTCTATAGCATAAGGCCATGGAAAAGGAACTGGGTAATATTGACCAGAATGAGACTTGGACCCTAGTGGATCATCCTAGTCACAAGAAGGTCATCGGGACGAAGTGGATCTTAAGGACTAAGCTAAAGGTTGATGATACTTTAGACAAATACAAGGCTCGCCTTATAGTATGAGGTTTCAGGCAAAAACACGGTATTGACTATAAAGAAACCTTGGCACCTACTCCTTGGCCGATATCATTTCGTCTATTTCTTGCGCTCGCCGCTCACCCTGGTTGGCCAATCTATCAGATGGACGTCAAAAGTGCCTTTCTGAATGGTTAGTTAGAGAAGAGAGTCTATGTGGAGTAACCTCTCGGCTTTTCTTCCAACTATTGACCAGACTGATAAGGTATTTCACTTGCAGAAAGCTCTTTATGGGTTGAAGCAAGCGTCGAGGTCTTGGTACCACAAGAGGATGGGCGAGTTCTTACGAACTCATGGATACCAATTCTATCCCCTATGATCCAAATCTATGTGTGCACACCACTAGTGTGGGGGTCAACTATATCCTGCTATATCCTGCTATATGTTGATGATATCCTACTCGTTGACTCAAATTCTATAGCTCTTGCAGAAATTAGGGCACAACTTTGTGCTACCTTCAAGAAGATAGACTTAGGATTGTTGTCTTATTTCTTGGGGATGGAGATAGATCCAAGGAATGTATCTTTCTATCAAAGTAGAAGTATGCCCTCCAGCTAGTGGAACAGTATTGCATTGACCAGACACGGCCAGTGGCCACACCTCTAGATCCAACTGTCCATCTGCACAAGGATATCTTGGGTCTGCCTTTTGATGCTCATACATATTATTTTGTTGTAGGGAAATTACTTTAGTTTATTCATACTAGGCCAAATCTTGCATTCTCAATTAGTTTGCTTAGTCTGTATTTTAATACACCTAGAATGTCTCGTTGGATTGCTTGTCTTCATGTGTTAAGATATTTAAGGTGTGCCTATAATTTTGGACTAACTTATGGTTATGGTCTATCCTTACAGGGATACACTAATTCTGACTAGGCGAGAGATCCTCATACCAGGCTTTCTCATGGGCACGGCACCCATCTCGTGGGCCAGTCGTAAGCAGGAGATGGTGCAGCTTCCACAGCCGAGACTGAGTTTTGGGCTCTTTTCGATGGCACTACGAAGGCCATCTATTTGAGGAACTTACTAGCTACACTTCAATTCCCTTACAAGCTGCCTATAATTGTCTACTGCGACAACCAGAGTGCCATTGCCTTGCGGGCAATCCTATCATCACCCTCAATTACCATTTCACAGAGAGCAAGTTGAGCTAGGCGCCATTCGCCTAGAGTTTGTCCCATCAAGTGATAATTTTGCAGATAATCTGACCAAAGCGGTCAACCAACCGGTTCTCTAGTATCTTCTACTACGGATCAACTTGGGTACACCCTCCTCTACTTCTTCAGATTGACGAGGAGAGGATTCTTCTCTCTTACTTCTCCTTCCAGTTTGAGAGAGTAAGGTTTTCTTCTCTTGATAGTGACAGTGATGATATTTATAGATTTTCACTTTCAGACATTTCTTTATTATATATTATATGTATTATGGACATTTGTAACTTCATCTGCGCTGTCAAAATGACATGATTATAAAAAGATGCTTGGGCAAGTGAACAATTCTCCTGCGAGACCACTATTCAAGTAGCAATGTTGTATCACATTCTACTTGAGCATGAATATTTACATTCTCCCTTGCATTATCCCATGCATTGGCATTCTATTCATGTAAATATGCATTTATGCGCATTTATCACTTTTCAATTACCCTTGGAGTAGTCAACTCTAGATCCACCATAATTGTAGCATTGCACATGGCAATCTCTGCCAGCAATCTTTCTCTATGCTTGCATGTTGACTTTGCTTGTCTCGCTTGCTTACCCATCTTGCCTTTCTCTCCACATATTCTCCATATAATTGAAGCACACACACACTTAGGTATCCTTAGGCACTTATCCCAGTAGTGAGTGGGATTGTTTTGCTTGTTGAATGAAGGTCATGTCAGAGTGCAGCGGTGCGGAAGCGTAGGACTGAGAGAGAGAGAACGCAGAGAGAGAAGAGAGAGAAAGAGACAATGGAAGATGAAGATCTGCTGTATAAAGTGTGCTGTATACAAAGATATGCAGATATGTACACGGGCGCAGTGCGCTGGACTGCGTGTCTCCACCTCGACGATGCAACCTGCTGTTCACCTCGAAGTCCGCTGCAGTCTACACTGTCTCCTGTCTGAAATCTGCGAACAGAGACGGAATCTGCGCATGCCACCAATCTGTAATCTGCGAGCAGAGAAGTGCAGGAGACTGCTGAAAACCTCGGCTATAAATAGCCAGAATCTGGGCGAAAAAATCAGGCAGGTCGGCTGCATTTAATGCAGCCGACTGGACTACAGTCAGTCGGACTGCCACGTGGCAGTCCGACTGGACTGTGCAGTCCGGACAGGCAATGATCTCTAACACCCCCTCTCAGAGCCTGGGCGGACCAGAAGCCTGAGGGATCTGGAATGTCTCCGAAGTAGAGCCTGGGGAAGTGCCTTCGTAAACAAATCTGCAAGATTGTCCTCCGTCTTGCAGTACTCCACAGTGATGGTCTCATCCAGAAGCTTCTCTCTGATGAAGTGGTACTGGATCTCTATGTGCTTCGTCCGGGCATGAAAAACAGGATTCCATGCCAAGGCAATGCAACTCTCATTGTCACATTGCAACAAAGTAGGAGTCGTCTGGGGGCAGCCAAGCTCCTCCAACAATCGCGGAAGCCACACAGCCTCACATGTGGTGGAAGACGCGGCCCGATACTCCGCCTCAGTAGACAAAAGGGCTACCGTGGGCTGCTTCTTGCTACTCCATGAGATAACACCTGCACCCAAGGTAAAACAGTAACCTGTAGTAGACCGCCTGTGGTCCACATCACCGGCCCAATCCGAGTCGCTCCAACCTGCAAGTACAAGATCTGAACCATCTGTCCCTGCGGGATAATGAATCCCTAAATCAGACGTCCCCCTCAAATACCGAAGTATCCTCTGAGCAGCCTGCCAATGCACCGTCTGAGGTTCACTCATGAACCCTGCCAAGAGCCCAACAGCAAAACAAAGATCAACATGAGTGTTGAGAAGCCAAATCAAGGAGCCAATCAACTGACGATAGCGGGAAGCATCCGCCATGGGAGAAGCTGAATGGGAAGTGGCCTTCCAGTTCGGATCCATAGGAGTAGAAAGGGTCCGACAATCCTCCATCGCAAAAGACACCAAGAGCTCCTGTACATAACTCTGTTGAGAGATGAAGATCCCCCTCGGAGACTGATAAATCTCATGGCCCAATAAGAAATGGAGTAGACCCAAGTCCGTCATCTCGAACGTCCGATGTAAAGCTGCCTTCGTCTCTTGGACCTTCTGTGCATGATCACCTGTGACAATCAAATCATCAACATACAACACAAAAAGCACACAACCATCCTCGGAAGTGTGAACATAAAGCTGCGGATTGGCCTTAGAACGCCGATATCCCAATTGTGACTGAAGGAACGAATCAATCTTCTCGTTCCATGCACCCGGAGCCTGCTTGGGGCCATACAAGGCCTTCTTCAACCTATAGACTTTCCCATCTGAAGATCCAAAGCCAGGAGGCTGCTCGACATAGATCTCCTCCTTCAAATCACCATTGAGGAAGGCCGACTTCACATCCAATTGGTAGACAGGCCATCTCCTATGGCCAGCCAAGGCAAGAACAGCTCGAATAGTCGCCATACGAGCAGTGGGGGCAAAAGTATCATGACAATCAATCCCTGGGCGCTGTGCAAAACCTTTAGCAACAAGGTGAGCCTTGTGCTTGTCCAAAGAACCATCGCTAAGGTACTTGGTCTTGAAGACCCATTTGACGCCAATCACCTTCTTATTCGGGGGGCGTGGCACGAGTGACCAAGTGCCATTCCTCTCAATAGCCTCCAACTTGGCTTCCATAGCTTTCTTCCATGGTGCGGACTGTAAAGCCTCCTTCACGGAGGTGGGCTCTCGATCCTGCATAATACGGGTCATCAAACAATAGTTAGAGCAAACAAGCTCCGTAGAATGTGCCTGGTGCCTCCGTGACCGCCGCGGACCATCCTACGGTCCCCACTCCTCAAGAACCCCCTCGATCCCTGAATCACGGAGTGTGTCACGGGCCCATCGAGGAGGAGGCCAAACCTCCCCTCGTCTCTCTCCATCAGCTGAAGACTCTGGAATATCCACCGGTGGTAACTCCTCAGGGGTGACCAATGGAACAGTAGACTCTGTGTCAAAAACAGAATCATAATCAAAAGGCACGGGCTCCAAAGGAACTGTAGCAGGAGCCCAACTCTCCCCTGGATCTCCAAGAACGGGATGCTCCTCACCCATTGATATGGCCGGAACCTCCACAAACCGCACATCACGACTAGTATACACATCCCGCTTGACGGGATCATACAATCGATAGCCTTGGGACTGGGAGCTGTAGCCAACAAATATCTGACTTCGGGAAGCTGCTTCAAATTTATCACGGTGAGCCTTGGGAATGTGAACATAGGCATCACACCCAAAGACCCTAAAGTAAGAAACATCGGGCTTAGTCCCAAAGTAAGCCTCAAAAGGTGTCATCCCATCAACGGCCGAAGTGGGGGATCGATTAAGGATGTGGACTGCAGTAGCCACAGCCTCGGCCCACAAGACCTGAGGGGTCTGTCGGTGCTCCATCATGGTGCGCGCCATCTCGATCACACTGTCGTTTTTCCGTTCAAGAATGCCATTTTCTTGAGGAGTGTTGGTATTAGCAAACTCCTGGTGAATACCTTTATCTGCACAAAAATGAGCAAACTCATTAGAAACAAATTCACCACCCTTGTCGGATCGCAAGGTCATCAATCTCCGGCCTGATCGGTTCTCCTCAAAGAGAAGCCAATCCTTGAAGTGGGAAAAAGCTTCTGACTTCAATGCCAAGAAATAGGCCCATGTCATCCTGCTGCAATCATCTACGATCAGCATGAAGTACGAGCTCCCACGCAAGGACTCGTTCCTCATAGGGCCACATAGATCCGTAGATACAAGCTCCATCAGTGAAGTAGACCGCCGCGAAGCTGTGTGGGGAATGGCATCCCTATGCTGCTTCCCACGAATGCAGGAGACACATGGCTGCTGGCTCACCACTATATCCGGCAACCCTCGAACAAGCTGTCCACGTGACGCCCTCCGAAGATAATCATAGTTGAGGTGACCAAACCGAGCATGCCATAACTCTGACTGTGTCTGAGAGGTAAGAAGAAGAGTAGAGAGAGCGGTGGAAGACTTCAATTTATAGATGCCGTTCTCCTCATATCCGGATGATAGAACCTTCCTTGACCCACGATCAAGGACTCGTACCGAGTTACTATCAAACTCCACCAAAAGTCCAAGGGAGCAAATCTTATGAACTGACAGGAGATGATACCCTAAACCTGGTACATGCAAGACCTCTGAGGTATGGGTACCACCACGTCCATCTGGAATAAGCTGCATCTTACCCCGTCCTGCAATAGACACTGAAGAGCTATCTCCAATGAGAATCTGCCCACGCGAGGGTCGCAACTGAGCAACACCATCTGATGAAGGAGTCATGTGCCGGGAGGCACCATTGTCAACGATCCACTCTCGAGCCTGGGGAGCCGTCATCGCAGCATCAGAAGCATTCGGTGAAGAGTCCTCAATGACAGCTAGATGAAGAAATGCAGCTGATGAGGGTGCAGCCACCGCTCCAGAATCCTTCGTGTCCTTCTTGTTGGTGTCCTTCTTGTCTTTGTCAGGGCAATCCTTCTTCCAATGGCCAGTCTTTCCACAAATATGGCATGTGGATTCTTTGTCCTTGTCCTTGTCCTTCTTTGACTTGTTATCCCCCTTCTTCTTCTTTTGGTCCTTCCCCTTCTTCTGAGAGGCTTGACCGGTCAGTGCCTCCGACTTGGAAGCATTCTGTCCCTTTAGCTGTTCCTCTTGGTCCAAGACCATAGGAACCAACTCTTCCCAACGAAGAGTAGACTCTTGCCCCGAAGCAATAAGGGCGGAGTAGAAAGTACCGAATCGTGGCGGCAACTGGGACAATAGTGTGATCGCCATGTCTTCGGAGGAAATCGGCTTCCCCGCATTCTGAACCTGCATCTGAAGCTGTCTAAGCTTGTTGATATGTTCCCGCAACGAAGAAGACTTGTTTACGGACAAGGTCCGCATTTGAACCTCCAAAGAAACCCGCTTCATAAGGGTCATCCGGTTGTACATCTGATCAAGCTCCAGCCATATCTCCCGAGCCACCGTCAAGTGCTCGATGTGAGCTATCACGGCTGTAGTACAAGACAGAAAAAGAAAGGAACGAATCCTGGCATTCAGTTTGTCCCAGTGAGACTGAGCCTTGGCCAACTCCGCACGAGCATCGGAAGAGAGTTTGGACTCATCTCTTATCGTGAAGATGAAGATCTGCTGTATAAAGTGTGTTGTATACAAAGATATGCAGATATGTACACGGGCGCAGTGGGCTAGACTGCGTGTCTCCACCTCGACGATGCAACCTGCTGTTCATCTCGAAGTCCGCTACAGTCTGCACTGTCTCCTGTCTGAAATCTGCGAACAGAGACGGAATCTGCGCGTGCCACCAGTCTGTAATCTGCGAGCAGAGAAGTGCGGGAGACTGCTGAAAACCTCGGCTATAAATAGCCAGAATCTGGACGAAAAAATCAGGCAGGTCGGCTGCATTAAATGCAGCCGACTGGACTGCAGTCAGTCACGTGGCAGTCCGACTGGACTGTGCAGTCCGGACAGGCGATGATCTCTAACAGGTCATGGGGTAATACATCCTTATTTTCCTGTACTTCAAGGCACATTCACTCAACAAAACAAAAACTGATTTGAAAAAATCACTTAATGCTAAATCTTTTGAACAAATCACACCAAAAGCCCTCCTTAAAAAAAACACACCTTTTTTTTAAAAAAAATCACAAAGTTCATTGTTGATTCCATCCACCTTTGCAAAACTTAGTAGGCCCCTAGGCAACCGATGCACACCCTTGCTCCGATGCCTTGGCCTCTCTGGGGTGATCACTTGGGCTCCCTTGGTAAGATAGTCATTACCTCTGTAGTCTTGGTAGCTCACTGGGCAACCAACATGTACCCTTTGCCCGATGCCCTGGTTGCTTTGGATGGGACGCTTTGGGGTGGAAGAAAATATATATCTCAAGGGCTTATTTCTCGTGGCTCAGTTTTGGGCCTGAGAGATTATATTAGCCTAACTTAAACAACACCGAAACACGCTTAATTAATGAAGAAACCCTCTTATTTTAAAAAGAAACGCGATCCTAGAGAATTATTGTATCCCACATGCAAAACCCTAATATGGATGCCCCAAACTTTCTATAAATAGGCATGTTATTCACCACTCTCTCTTAATCTCGTTTTTGCAGGTTTCAGGAGTTGTATCCCTATTGCCTACAACCCGTTCATGGAGGACATCGCAGTCAGAGTTTCCACCAGTCTCCTACCATCTAGCGCTTGATTCTAGCCTTCCATGCATGTTTGCTACTGTCGCCAAGTCCCAGGTTCCATCACCTAATAGCTCTTGTACAAATTTTCTCTCTCCTCAAGTACCTACGTTTTTAGTCTTTCTCTCTCCTGCACTTCCGTTTGCATTAGATCCAGCCTTCCTTGGCTGTGTTTGCTAGTGTTCAACACTCGGAGGTTGCCTTTGCTGCAATTCACGATCCATTTACACTCTACAGCTCATAATCTCTACCTTGATCACGAGCCATACTCAGGAGGTTGATCATACTCCGAAGATTTCGCAACAAGCATTTCACGTGACGGATCTAGGAATCCTTCACTTCTTCCTTGGATCGGAGACTTATCAAATGGCACGTGGCATTTTTATTTTGCAGCACAAGTATATTTCTGGCCTTCTCTCAGAGTTTGGTATGGCCGCATGTCAATCTGTTTCGTGCCCTATAGACCTCGAGTCCAAGCTTTTGGTAGTAGGAGTTCGCCTTACTCATGTCACCCGTTACATGTGTCTTGTTGGCTCCCTCATCTAGCTTATTCACACTTGGTCAGATATTTCTTTTTTTGTGACTTTTGTCTTCTTTCATGAAGACTCCCACTCACGAGCCTTGGAGCACAACCTTGCGCATCCTTCGTTATTTATAGAGGACTCAATCCTACATGATCATGTCTGGAGAGGGGGTTACTCTCTCTGGTTGGAGTGATTCTAATTGGGCAAGTCATGTAGATTCATGAAGATCCACTACACGTCATGCCTTCTCACTTGGATCGAGAGTGAGCTCGTGGAGTAGCAAGAAGCAACCTATTGTGGCCTTTTCTTCTATAGAGACAGAGTATAAGACTTCTATGCTTCATCACATGAGGTTGTTGGATCTTCAAACCCTCCCAGAATTTGAGAGGGGCATTAGCCTACATGTGTTAGTCATGTCAGTCTATCATCTCCTGGTTGTGAGTTCCTATCATAGTTTGACGGAGACATAGGGGCTCTGGCAGTTTAGGTGCATTTTTTTTATTTGTTGGCTTCCTATGTGCATTCCTAGGCCAGTTACTGCTTTCCACAGTCTACCTACACCTACCAAACGTTGTTATTGCCATTTGGGATTTTCCCCAAGTGTTTCTCATTTTTTCTAGCATTTTTCTTCAACGACCAACATTTATTGCTGACCAGCCAACATTTATGTCTCCTCTGAATCAAGTCGGCCAGCATTTATGGCCTCCTCTAGATTAGGTCAACCAATTTTTTGGTGTCTTGGCTATTTACAGCCAACCTCCCCACTTGGCAGACACACATACTCTATTGTCTTTTGTCTTCCCTTTGCAAGTGCACACTCTGACACTCTGACTCTCCGTTCTTGGTGCTACCATCATCATTAGCTTGATCTAGTGCTCTCACTGATGCTTTGGGCTTCGTGCAGGAACTGATCAATCCATCATCATTGTATCATCATTCTTGTTCTCTTCCATTGCGCACACTCACATTTATAACAGTAATCTCTCTCAATTGTCCACCAACTTTGGCTGAAATCTGCTTCTAATGGCTGTCAATTTGGTGAGATATGTTGAGGAAACGCTAGAGAAAGAGAGATAATGTTGTAGAGTGAGAAAATTCAGAGTTTCATCATCGGAAACACTTTCAATTTGCTACTGCCCTAATCAGGAGACCCCAATCTGCTATTGTCTACAGCTTGGGAGCCTTGAAATGGCCGTCACCAGCCTCCAACTACTGTCATCTGCTGTTTATGGGCCCTCTTGGGCAATCGCCTACTACTGTTCTTGGCCTCCCTGAGGGTAGCTATGGTCTCCCCATTGCAGGTGCAGCCTATCCTCTTTGCTACAATCCACCCTTTCCAGACTCCAACAGCCTTTCCCCCACTTGCATGGGAAAGTTTTGCCAACTGGCAACCTTCCTAATCCATTTTCCAGCAATTTCCAGCCATCTAATTAATTTTCAGAAATTAATTAAGCCCTTCGTCCTTGCCCAAAAAATTAGTTGTGCCCATCACAATTTAATTGGCTAGGCCATTTTGAGCTCCAAGTGGCCATGTGCATCAATTGATAGCAAGCTGGCCTCTACCTCTCCCTTGTGGGGGAGGACGTGTCACCAGGTGGTGATACTTTTTACAGATGCTTTCCTTATTTGCTTATATAAATATTTTATTTTTCTTTTCTTTAGTTGCTGTTGCTTTTTACCCCCAGAATTCTCTTGGATTAAGCCGGGATCTTTGCATGGCCAAAAGAGGCAGCCATTGGAACAAATTGGACTAATGGTTTATTTGAGCCTTGGGACCGAATTGAATGGGCACTGAAGAATAGAATGCCAGTGTTTGGGACTGTGTGCTTAGCCACTGAAGATGGTGCAAGACAATGAGTTCGGCCAGGACAGAAGATACACATGTGAGAATGCTCACGGAAAAAAAGTCACCGTATCTGAGCCACATTACACTTTTTGATCTGGTTGCAATGATAAAAGTTGCTTAGAATAACTTGAGGAATGCAAGGGTGACCATCCCTAAAATTTAGAGAGTTACTATTTTTGGACCCCAGAATTTGTTCACATCATTATCTTCATTTTTGCACGAGGATTAATTCTCTGGTCTGTGCCCACGTCAAATTTTGCACCGATCATAGAGAATCTTAGACCGGAAGGTTTAAACAGGAAAATTGTTACATGTATGCCAGGTGTCACAATTTGGGCACAAATTCCCGAGAGAGAGAGAGAGAGAGAGAGAGAGAGAGAGAGCATTTTTTTTAAAAACGTAATATGTAAGAGGGGCAGATCGGAGAGTGAAGTTTTCAGGGTCTGAGGGCAGATTGCTGCAAGTACATCACCTATGGAGAGTACTTCTTCGTCTCTGACTCATGTACGGAGGTAGAGCTTGCTCCCTATGGTCAACTCTCTCTCTATTCTCAGAGGAAATGCTCTGCATGATGGGCTGATTCCATCGAATGTACAGTTCTGTGTTTTCTTTGCACTTCTGTTGAGGCAAGAGCCTCACTGTCTAGGTTCAAGAGCAGCTGATTGCTTCTCCAATGCAGCAACTAAAGAAAGTGATGACCACGCCACATGGAAACAGGGTTTTCAGCTCTGATTTAGTGCTGTTTGTGGGACTGTTTTACTGCTGGAATGATGCCAAGGTCAAAGGGTTTGTAGTCCATCTGGTATGGAACAGATCTGGAATGGAATAAGAGTGAGAACATGTCAAGAAACAGGTGAAAAACAGTAAATACAAAGTTCTATAGATTGCAATTCTACACTTGAATTATTGAGTTATGCTCATAGAAAGTGTTATCCTACTTGGGATGTTGTTTTGGATATGTTAGATAGTAAAAACAATAAATACAGAGTTCTGCAGATTGCAATTCTGCACTTGAATTATTGAGTTATGCTCACAGAAAGTGTTTTCCTACTTGGGATGTTGTTCTGGATATGCTGGACAGTAAAAACAGTAAATACAGAGTTCTTCAGATTGCAATTCTACACTTGAATTATTGAGTTATGATCACAGAAAGTGTTTCCTACTTGGGATGTTGTTGTGGATATGCTACTGTACTGTCCTTATGTAGCTGAAATTTGCTCAAAAAATATGAAAACCAATTGTTCACAGGTTTTATACTTTGGAACATTCCATTTTTGTAACTTTTCATCTTTTAATTAATAAGTAAATACCGAAAGGGGCGCCGGACTTCAGGGCCAATCTGATGTTGAGCGAGGGAGTGAGGTCTCTATTTGTGTGTGTATGTGAAAAGACAATGTATTAATTGAAGAAACTACCCCTTTATGTGAGTCATAGACCGGTTTCATGGTTCCATCCTCGGGATTTGAAATCTTTTCTGTAAGAATTTAAGCTCGGACAGTTTTGGGTGAAAAGGCCATACACAGGTTTTACAGAGATTACAAGTGAGAAAGACTACGAGAATTTTTCTTGGATACAGTATTTGCTGGATACACGACTAGAGAGATGGCAGACATGGACAAAGGCAAAGGAAAACTCCCTCATGAAAAAGAGAGTTCTTCTTTTGCTCATAGACACCGAAGAGAGAGTATTGGTGCACAGGTGTCAGCACCTTCTAGAACCGAGATTGAACCACAAGATGAGGAGCAAGAACAGGAGGACTTGTTTATAGCACAACTCCTCAGTATGGTTGGCTCTTTCCAATAGCTTGTAAAGAATCCTCGGATGCAAAAATTTTTGAAGTTACATAATGAGGATTCTTAGGCTGAGGCATCACATCATACCATGGAGCACTCAAAAAGGCAAACCTCTAATGTGCATGAGCATGTAAAAAAGACACCAAACATGGAGACAGGTCCAGTGCAACACGAAGCACAAGCACAGGACCAGGGAGTGAATGGTCAAGGCAGTAATGCACAAGTAGCACAGCAGACTATTCCTCCTCAGTTTGCTACTTATCCTAGTTACTTTGGTGGTGGGTCAGTTTTTCAAGCAATGGCTGGATTACCCATTGGTTATTAGGGATACTTGCCCAGAGGGCCACCAGGAATGATGCCTATTGAGGCAGTGAACCCACTTTATGCTAATATTGGTCTACAACCCGATTATCAGACTTTGCAGAGTCCTTATTTAATGCCTGGAGTACAAATTGCAGCAATTGGTTTTTCTCAGCCTATTGGGCATATAGCAGCTAAGACTGGTGAAATTAATGCTGATAATGCGCCTAAGGGACTCCCTTTTTTACAGCCACCTTTCTATGACAACCTAACACCAAAAAGTGCAAAGCCTAAAGACTATAAAGAGGGTGGTCAGGCATTAAAGTTTGAAACCTTCAGTGGTATGGAAGATAAGTTGAAAGCTTTAACATTCATACACCAGTTTGATACAGCTTACATTGGAGGGAATTTTACTAAGACTTCTAAGGTGCAGAAGGCTGCAACTTTTTTGAAAGGTAATGCTTTGCAGTGGTGGAACGTATTGTTGATGCAAGGATATGCAGCTACCACTTGGGTCCATTTTAAACAGTTGTTTGCAGCTTCATGGTTAACTAACACGTTTAAAGTAGATATCATGATTGCATGGCATGTGCGGATTTAGAAGAGTACAATAAGAAATTTTGGGAAGCACTTTTGTCCGTGAGTTCTTACAGGACAGTGCCCCTATCAGAACAAATTGAAAAGTATTGTTGTGGTTTGCCCGAAGCCATTAGGGATTATTGTACCAAGACCACAGTTACAAATATGGTACAGTTAATTGAAAATGCTGGTGTGGCAAATGCATTGTTGAAAGGAAAAGTTAACAGCTTTAAAGGCACTAAAAAGAAGGATTCTCAGTTTAAGCAGGATCCTGGCAAGAAGAAGAAGCAACTTCCAGAAAAGACTAGCTTCCAGAAAAGACCAGCTTTATAGAGAAGTCTTTTTGGAAGAAAAGTTTTCAGCAGCAGCCTCAAACTTCTTTTAAACAGGGCAAAGGACAGAAGATACCACTTTTTGGCAAATCATTTGAAGAAAAAAAGGCTTTAATGATGGTTGGGAAATGCTTTATATGTGAACAGAAAGGCCATATTGCTTCTAAGTGCCCACAACAATCTTCTAAAGATGCAGAGGATAAAGATGCGCCAAGTAAAAAGAAGCCTAGCGTTGGCTTAGTGCCTGATATGGTGGGAGATCAATCAGCTGATGATGCTACAAAATTGTGCAAAGCTTGGAGAAAGATTAGAGATTCCACAGTGCTTATTTTCTTTGATCCTGGAGCTCGTGCAAACTTTATCTCACAGACATTGGCAGCTAAACTGGATATACGTCCCGAGAAAATGGGACCAGTTGGACAGGCTGATTTGGCATGCCCAAGACATACTAAACTTGTCACCCCCATTCTTGGCAAACTCCGTATGTACATTCAGAGCTATGTGGACACAGATGAGTTCCATATTATGCCTTTAGAGGGTTGTGATGTTCTGTTGGGTATTTCATGGTGCCACAGGAAGCATGATATCTTGGATACTTACAACAAAATGATTACTCTTGTACAAAGGAGCAAGACTCATGTGTTAGATGTGAAGCTTAAAGGAGAGTCTATCCCAGTTGTTTCTACTTCTGCAATTACTTCTCTAATGAAAAATCAGATTTCTGTGTACTTAGTTTTTGCAAAGCAAGTTAATGAAGCTGACAATAATGTGTCTGTACTAGATGAAAGTAGAAGGGCTTTCTTGGATAAATTCAGCGATTGTTTCTCAAATTCGTTACCAGGAGAGTTACTCTCTGAGAGGCCTGAAGATCATACCATAGATCTTATTCCAGGGACTAGGTCACCCAATAGGCCACCATATACGGTCAGTGCAGCACAGCAGAACGAGATTGACACAAGTTAATGAGCTTTTAGAGAAGGGATTAATTCAGCCCAGTAGTTCTCCATTTTGTTCACCTATGTTGCTAGTTCAGAAAAAGGACGGCCCTTGGCAAATGTGTATTGTGTGGAAATGTACAGGCCAGAGAATTAAGGAAGTTATTGGCAAGACAACAACACGGATTATTGTGGAATGACGGTGGGGAAGCAGGAGGAATTGACACCCTGGATGAGGAGGAGTTTCCAGCTTTTGGAGACGAGGTCCAAGATATTGGTATCTCTGTTGGTACCATTACAACGTTTCATTCTCCTTCCACATCTAATGAATCTCCTCCAAGTCCCATTGAAGAGGAAAATGGAATACCTAAATTGGATTATTTTTCAACTCCTCCTGATAGAGCAACAGAAAGATTGCGGCATTTAGTGTTAGGAAGTACCGTTTTATTGAGTTAACATTTTGCCTGAAGAAATGTATTTGGCACATAAATTGCAAGGACTTGTGGCACCACTGTTTCAAGTTAAAATGGCAGATCAAAGAAGACTTCAGCCGTTGGGAATATTACAAAATCGGATTTTTTGGGTAGCCGGCGGGCTGAAGTTCAAGGTCAGTTTTGTTGTTCTCCGCATGGAAGGTTTAGGGGATTCATATAATATGCTGTTGGGGAGACCTTGGTTTAGATTAGCCAAGTTGAAGCGGGATTGGGGTTCATCTAGGTATCCATGTCTCTCAATGAAGCCATCTACTGTAGTCTCCATGAAGTGGTCTCTGTAGTACAACATTTTTGGGGGAAGGGGCTGCTTGGGTGAAATCCACGTATGTTGTATGTACAACTAGTAAAGGTCCTGCCACATGACCAAGTTCCTCTCTGTGTGGGAGAGGTGTATGAAGGGGCCTCAGCTAGCTGCATAGAAGTCTCGAAGGCTCTCCTAGGTAGCCTATCTGGGTGCATGTCACGTACTCTGTGTATGAAGCCAATAGTCTGAAAAAGGGCCTCCATCAGCATGGGGGTTGCAGCAAACTCAGCTCTAAAAATCTCATGCGGTACCGATGGTTTGCTCCGGATCATCCATGAGAGCATGATGAGACTTGTATATTAGATTGTTTCCTGAATTTCAAACAGCTCCAGCTAGACTATTGAGCACATGTGTTATCCAAAATTCTTTTGAGAAATATAAGTAACCACACCTTTTTTCGCATAAAAATTAATGGGTTGTTCTGACATGCTGGCCAACTGCTGCTGCTGCTGCCAACCTGCCACAATACATTACTCCCTGCCTGCTGCCATGTGTCACCCACTGCTCTGCTCCAGCTGATCCTTTAAGATTGTGTGCTATGGTGGCTAAAAATCATACTGGCCAACTGCTGCTGCTGCTGCTGCTAATCTGCTGCAATACATTACTCCCTGTCTACTGCCATGTGTCACCCACTGCTCTGCTCCTGCTGATCCTTTAAGATCGTGTGCTATGCTGGCTAAAGATCATACTACTGATGTACATGCTTTGCATGCAAAAACTCCTGAAATCAATGATATACAGTTCTGAAGAGTGGGCTGCATAGAACTTTCTGGACTCCATATGGACACGTACAGCTTCCTGGACTCCATGGCAATCTAGTCATATGGACAGAATACGATTGATGGAACAGCCTCAAAAATGAAGAGGACATAGTATTCAGCATTTCGTATGACACACTCTGACTGGCCCAATCCATCAAATCTCGGCACACATTTTGCTATACTTTGGATTCGTATCCACTATATCTCCACACTGACAACTCTTACCATATGAAGCAACAGAGATTTTGATCCATGGGAAACCCATGAGAAGTATGAACTGATGCATGGGAAACCCATGTGAAGCAACAGAGACTTTGATCTGTGGGAAACCCATGAGAAGTATGAACTGATGCACAACAGGAAGCAAATCATAAAGAGATTCAAGGTAGCAAGTGAGATATCAATTTTGTATCATTGTCCTTGAGATAGAGCGGACCCATCTTCTTCAAAGAAAAAACTCACATGCACTAGACTCAAGAGCTTAGGCAGATGCATTGATGCTCACATCAATTGGCTCGTCTAAAATGTCAAGTACAGTATTAGCTCAAAATAAAATTAAAAGACCATTCCAGATATTATGTTTCCTAACAAGCGGAAGAAAGAAAAAGAAATAAAGTCAAAGTAGCCCCAACATTGTATAATGCTCAGTTCGAAGACTTACAACTTTTCACGAAGTTCAACTGTATCCTTTGATGTCCCCAAAGAATTTACAAAACGCTTGAAAGTGGAAACAGAAGTGTTTATCTGAAAAATGCCAGCGGCAATTGCTTGGCTTGGATCCTGCCTAGAAGCACTTGCCACTCCAGTTTGAGAAGCCCCCCCATTTTCAAAGTCTTGGAAGCTCATTTGAGCACCTTCAACGTCACGCCTGGAACAGCGCACAGGATGAAATTGATCAGAGCTATCTAAAGGGGTTAACAAAAAAAGGCACTGAAAATCATACTGAAGGTGTTGACTGAGGACCATGTTTTAAGCGAGAATCTTTAGTGGTAGCTTGACAGCCCTAATCAAACATAGCTGGATGTAGTAGTAGGGCTGCTACTGAAAAGCCATTGAGCCAATGGTAAGTAGAAATGTTGAGCCGTGGACCACAATCTGAGCAAGAATCTTTATAGAGAGCTTGACAGCCCTAATTGAACAAGAGTTGGATGTAAGCTGCTATTCAAAAGCCATTGAGTCAACCGTAAGTAGAAATGTTGACCCACAGCTTGGACTGACACATACAAGACAGCAGTTCACCATAATGCAGTAGGTAAATGGGTAACAGAGCTTATCTCTTTCATAAGATCTGAGAACTGACACATCCTCAGATGACTAGTGCTGAAGCTAGTACTGATGAATAAAGCAGCATCACTATTAACATGTTGATCTGGTGGTGGTCTCCCACCTTACTTGCCTGTTTGCCATTAGACATCAGTGAATTTGACCATACCACATGCACACATTAGCTGGCTTGTCACACTCATTCAACATCAAGGTCACTGGCAGCTACGCACCCATGAACCTGTTGAATGTCTAAGAGTCAGGACACACATAGGCCAATTGACCTGCACGAGTCAACTGAGTCATGAAACAGCTGGCACGGCCAAATGGCTTGACTCAACTTCACTCATCTCCTGCAAAAAGAGAACTTCAGTGGTGAATGAGGTACCTTCAAAAATGGTGAGTACTCCATTCACCAGCACAAGTACTGATGATGTGTCCCGCAGCCATTGGCAGCGCAGGCATTCTCTACCGACAAATGAATCTTCTCTCTCCTCCTCCGACGCATTGGGCAGCTATATGAAGCCAAGTCTTCTCAATGATTTGCTTGCTGGTTTCCTCACCACTGCAATTTGACGGCCCCACTACTCCAAGTATATGTACTCCAGTGCATTGGGCGGTATGAAGCCAAGTCTTCTCAATGATTTGCTTGCTGGTGGCCTCACCGCTGCAATTTGACGGCCCCACTACTCCAAGCATATGTACTTGCACGTGGTGGAGCTCTGACGCAGCAAATTGCCAGACATCAGAAGGAGAGGACTTACACATCAGTGATCATTCGTTCGCGGCAACAACTAGAGAATCTAGGATAGGGTTTTCTGGTTTTTTTTCAGATGAGCTCACCTGCACTCCTATTGTGAAAACCTTGCAAGTATCAGAGAACGTGTATCTCTACACTCTTCTTCTTCTTTTCATTTCTTTTATTATCACCCGACCTCGGCAGGTATTGCTAGGCTGAACAATGCCTTGAATACGGAGCACTCAACAAGTTGTGAAACAGGGTGGGTCAATAACTAGATCTTTAGGGAACTCAATCTTTGAACTCACGGACTGAGCCAGAATCTTGCATTCAGAATGCAGAAGATGCGTCGGATTGATCTGCAACGATAATGGATGCAGGAGACGCATCGGATTCATGTGCGACTATACGATGATGATGGAGGCTCTTTGAAGAAAGGAAACACAGCTATATAATGGAGGAGGCAGGGAAGAAAGAACATACCTTGGATTGACAGAAGCTGACGACGACTAAATGTGCGATCAAGGGACTGGGGGGCTCCCAGAGGAGGATCCAACTGTCGAGGGGAGAGGAGGGGAATCATGTGAGAGAGAGAGAGATGCTCCAAAAGGGCAAAGCTCTCGCATGTGTTGGCCTGCGTGCGCGTGAAGGTGGCCCACCCCCCGGCTCTCTCTATGCCTTGAGTTTCCTCTCTCTCTCTCTCTCTCTCTCTCTCTCTCTCTCCCTCCTTTAAATAATCCTCTTCCTCCTCCTCCTTCATGCCTCTTCTTCCCTTGTTTTAGGATCCCTTTAATGCTTCCCTTCCTCCTCCACGTTCTCACAATTGATTAACAAGAGTCTCGAGTGTCTAATCTCCTTAATCCCAACAAAAACCCTTAGAGCAGTTTCACATGCCGATGTCTTTCCATGATTCTGATAGTTGGTACCTACACATGTGATGTTCGTTCTTCGGTCTGAACCACCGTTTACTTTGCTTCCTATGTGATTTGAATAACATATTGAAATAAACTATTATCATACGTTAGGATGAGAAACGTCTTATTGTAGATCGAAATGAGGTGGCAAACTACAACATAAAACTCTGGCGTGCATCTATGTTGAGAGGAGTGGTGGCTCCTCAATTCAGTGGCCAAAATTTTTGGCCCACTAAAATGGACAATCCCTCCATCAATCCGAAAAGACTATTCACTCTAGACAGACATGTGAAGATGTTGGCACGTGATCCACCCTTGAACAATGGTCCATCTCTCTATTGATTGAAGAAGAGCATCTGAAGCAACCCTTAGGCCCTAGTGGTTGTCCCCTTAAGAGGATTTCTAGTTTTCGGTTTTCACTCTTTTCATAACTAGCAAGACACGCACACTTAAGCATAACATATGGCATTTTGTAAGGGAGAAGAACAACATATCAACTTGTGGAACAATGTAGGGATTGGGTGTTTCTTTTCATGATCTTATTCACAAATGGTTCACATGTTACATGAATTGCAAGGTCGTTGTGGTGGTGACCAAGTGTCTAGTAAGAGTAGCATAGAGTAGGATAAAGCTTTTTAAATACCAATGAATCAAGTTTCTTTGCTTCCAAAGGCAGTACTTTTTACATCTTGTTGGATGTCCATGCAAGTCTTTATATCCTATAGTTGCTACATTTGTGTTAAGGATTATCATCTACTCTATTGATCTAGCCTTATATATGTTTTTTGTTGTTGCTTCTCTCTTCACATCATAGTTATCCTCAAATAGTAGATAGGTTCCAATGTCTTTCTTCATCATTCAGTTGGGCCTTCTTTGTGTTGAAGTTAGTCATGTGACCTGTGTATGCTTTGCCATTCCTCTTGCATGTTATGTTGTATACAAAGTGTTTGTCCTTTGGTCCTTATGTTGTTGCTTTGGTCTTAGATCCTAAATTTTGTTCAAGGTTGTTGCTATGCCTTTGTATTGGTTGAGATACCTATTCAGGAGCAGGAAGTAAGGGGATCCATCTTGGTACGTCCCCTATATGTACTTTTGCATATAACATTGTTATTATTAGAGCGCTTCCCTTTTTTTAAATAAAATCATATTGTTGTTTATAGAATAAGTGTGCATGTATACTCGCCTTTTTTTCCTCCAAGAATGTGCTGAGCGAATTGTTCTACTCTTTGTGGACTTTATTGTGCAATTGTTTATTAAATAGGAAGGTGATCTTTTCGATGGTTATGATTGGTTTATGGTGTTTGTGTATGTGGTTATTTTCTCTCATGAATTTGCTTGATGACTTATTGCCTTTGTCTTTTGTTCACTACTAGCGAGTGTATTATGGACATGTTATATCTATAGTGAAGTATTTTGATCATGTATACATAGACACCCTTTATTTTTATGTCCAACAAGTGGATTTATTATTTAGTCACAGTACTCAATTTTTGACTTCTCAATAATTTCTTTCAAATGCATTGTAGCTTTGTTACAATTTTGTTATTTGAACATGATATAGCATGAGTAAAAGTGTCATAGTGTCATGAAGAATTTGCAAGTCTATATTGTTCTACTTCACAGTTATTGGTGAGCATGTCCTCACATAGGTCCATGAATTTCTAGCGCATTCCTATCATTGAAACCCTCAACATGTACGTCATTGGTGGCTAGCATTGTTTGCTATCTTCATTTGGTGAGCAGTTAGATAGAATCAATGCTCTGTGTTTGATGGCTCTTTCTTGGTTTGGAATTGCGTGCACTTATCATTGTCAATGAACAATTAGAAGAGTTGTATGGAAGACTCATTATAGTTAGATTAGTTCATTATAGTAAAGTTAGTTAATGTTGAAGTGAATGTGTAGGCATTGCATTCTGTATATGTTTGATGCACTTCGTTTGCATTCATCTTGTCATTGGTAGGCCTACTCACAATACCAAAAGAGGAAATGTTAGTATGAAAACAAAGAAACATGATTACACATTTTTTTCCCACCATTGCACTTGCCATTTATGTGTTTGAAGTACCTTGGTGTTTTTCTTTGTAATCATGGCCCCATGCTTGGCATCAAAGTGCATGCTAATGGATCTAAGATGCCAATTATTCATAGGTCTGTTGTATCGGTCACACTTGAGAGCATTACATACACAAGTCTTGGAGCAAATGCATTTTTCATGCGAATGAGGGTTTTTTGGAAAATTATAGCTCCTTGCGATCTATAACTAATTATTGATTATGCGCGTCAACAATAATGTTGACTTACAAAACCATTTGGAATCGAACACCTTGCACATGTGTTTGCTTCATTGTAGAGACAGTTGCTAGTTGGTGGACTAAATTGTTACTTGGATTCTAGTCAAATATCCTTTCTTTCTTTTTTTATGCTAACAATTTTGCACATTGTGCCATTTGCAACACTTATTTATTTTCTATTATCATCACTCTTATACCAATGGCTATCTCCTCTATCCATGGAAAATTTAATCTTTTAGCGAGCTTTGTAAGGTTGGCTCCTCATTAGCATTACTTTCAATTCCTATTGAGTAGATTTCTTCTTGAGTGTAATATTTGTTGAGAAGTTGGTTGTTCTAGTTGTACATGTCATCTTTATATGTACATATTATTGTAGTTTTTTTAGTTTATACTAACCATATATATTTTGGTCTACATATTGTAGGATGTTGCTCTCATTGATATTTTATTCTTGTAGACATCATTGTATCTCTTGCTTTCTTGGATGTTGATGCCTAATTATTTATAAAATTGTAGAAAGGGTGAGTCATGTGCATGCCTAATCAATGTGTGCAAGGTGTCACGTTGTTCATGTGCCCAATATGTAGATGATATGTGATGTTATTGATTGTGCTTCAATGGCTACAAATTGGTGGAAGTTGTGCAAGGTCACCAAATAGTATTACAAGCTTGTGCTTAAATGTGACGGTCAATGATCCCTAGCAAACACCCACTATTATGGAATATTATGTCTAATGTCATTTGTGTCATCATAGATATCTCATTGATGATGTTTCATCTACCTTTCTTATTGTAAGTGGTTTCATTTTTTTTGTAAAATGATACCGAACATTGTTGTGCACAAATTGGTAATTTGAACTGGAAATGAATTGTGGTGGAAAGACTACATTGTCTAGTTGTGGCTTTCTGCGCTAACTAGGGTTGTAAGCCAAATGTTGCATTCATTAGGTAGTAGAGGATTTTTTGTTGATCTATTGTTGTGAAAACTATGTAAGCTATTGTCTTGAACTTTTTTCTAAGCTATAACATATTTACTCGTGAGGACACCATGTTGTAGCTTTGTCATGTAGTTGTTGAACATGCATTGCACGTTGATGGATTGTATTTGATGAACTAAATTTTCTAAATGATCATATTCTAGGTGCAAGCCTAGCAGATCTTCTAGGTGAGAAGTAGTTGAGTCATAGGGCATGTCGAGCTCTTGAAACAATAAGAGTCTGCATCCCACATCCCATTTCTTTGAGCTCTCATGGAGCCTAACATGTTATAGTACACCTAATATTTTAAGGAATAGTTTTTTTTTTAAAGAATTCAAAAGGTATAGTGACCCTATGTGAAGTTTGAACCTCTACAGATTGGGAACGTCCTTTAGTATTAAATAGAGTCAAGCTTGTAAACATGGCATCAAACCAACTCATTATTATCCTTGTATATTTGATGTGGAGTGCCTTTAAATATAAGCACTTAGGTTTTAGTTCCATGAAAGCTTTTTTCACGCCTACCATTGAGTTGGGATTTATTTTGATGCAAAGGGATTATATATTGATACATGAATTCAAGCTATCATTGTTGCATGTATTGACGTATGATTGGGTTTTATTTGCATGGAAAGTTCTTATATATTTATGCATGATTTGTAGCTTCTTTCCATGCTTTTCGTGGACTACTACATAACCATATACAATGTTATTACATGAGCCAGATACAACACTATTGCTACCATGATACATGTAAAAAAATTGTTTCAATACAGAATGTCATATGAGAGAGAGAGAGAGAGAGAGAGAGAGAGAGAGAGAGAGAGAGAGAGAGAGAGAGAGAGAGAGAGAGAGAGAGAGAGAGAGAGAGAGAGAGAGAGAGAGAGAGATGTACTCATGCATACTGATGGCTATACAATGGTGTTCAATCATGCTGTGCTATTGCTTGTGAAACTCTACTACAACTCTTCTAATGTTGCTACAACTTTACTACACACAATAGATGTGTCGATTGGTGCTTGCTTCTATAGATTCACATGTTGTTTTGTAGCATTATCTTAGTATTGTTACTTTTCTTTACACTTTACTGTAAAGGAAATATATTTTGTTTATTTTCACTCAAAAAGAAAGAGAAATGTTAGGAAAATTTGGATCTTCTACAACACACGTAAAAGTCAAAAACTAATCCAAGGCATGTGGATTGGTTCTAATTTTTAGCTCAAAAATGTGCTTCAATTGCAACATAGGCTTAGCGATGTTGTTCATTGAGACCATGTTGGAGAAAAGTGCATTGATATCAAAAATAGCTTGGGTGTATTGGTTGTACAAATTAAATTTGGTGAAGGCAAAAGAAGTGAGTTTTTGTAGAAAACTTTCAATTCTTCTCAAGTTCCACCATGATGGGTGATACCTAGTTCATATGCTTGATTTTGTAGATGAACGTGGCTTTGATGAGTTTATTTAACTCTTCTCTAACCTAATGCATGTATCTTGGATTCATCAAGTACGATCTTTGTTTTACTAGCTTGGCATTGGGGTTTGCTAAGATAGTATGAGTCAACACTTCAAGTGCAACTCCCTATAGGTCAATTTAACTCCAAGCATCTTGGAACTCCTTGAACAAGCTAGTAAGCTTATGCTTGTCCTTTTTAGTGAGACCCTTGCATATATACTCAGCTTTGGGTGTTTCTCCCTCTCCTACAAGGTTCACCTCCTTCACTTTTATACGTCCTTCAATTGGTTCAGTGGAATCACTTCGTCTCTTTGCACCGAACATTTTAATTATATGATCTCCTTTCTTGAACTTCGTAGCAAGCATATGCATCCAATCCTATTCATCTTTCGAGCAAGGAATGTACTTATAAAGTGGCTCAGGCATAGGAGAGTAGTTTGTATGTCTTCTAAGCATGCCAAAGATGGCATCTAGATCTTGTGTTCTAGCTCTCTAGTTTGACTCCAAGTGCATCCTTCCCATTTCCTAGAAAGACAAATCCATTGCCCTAGTCCTTAACCAATCTTGCATTTCAGATTTGTTAACCATCATGAGAGAAAGTGAAAAGGCTGTCGAAGGGAAACTAGAGCAAAAGCAAAAGAACATTGGATGGTGCCAAAGCCCAAACTTTTTTTGTCACAATGAGAATTCGAGGAGCTTAATGTTGAAACTTTGACGCCTTACATTTATAGAGTGCACATGTAATGAGAACTAGGCTCACTCTCGTGCAAGTTGTAATCATTTTTGGAGCCATAGTTTGAAGACCTATGAGTGTTGCATTAGGCTAGGTCTAATTATGCATAAAAAAGGGAAGGACCCATCAACACTCACAAAGAAGAGAAACCCAACTTCAAGTAGAAAACCCTAACCCTAATGTATAAAAGGTGAGGAGTGAATATTGTGTTCATTATAGTATGTGCACACATTGGAGTTCCACTCTTCCTTTTTTATCTAAACTATTGTGTCCATTGTAAAGAGAGAGTGTGTGTGAGTGAAAGAGAGAGAGACCCATTGAGGAGAAGCTCTTCTTCTTCCTCTTCTTCTCTATGTTCCTTTCTTATGGTGGAGCTTGTTGAGGTGGATGTGAAGGAGGTGACTAACAATTTAAGGAGTGGGCTACTTAAATTGTGAGACTACCCGCAGCTTCCATTTGTTGGACTACAACTTGAGAAGGTAAGTAGGTAAGTCTACTATAACTTGAATCCCACATGCATTCTTGGTTTCATGGAACTGAGAGGGAGAAGCTCAGTTGGTTTGGAGATAGAGTATGAACCAACTAGGTGAGGTAGTTGAGCCACAATAGATTTGAGCTCTTGGAAGAATAAGAGTGTCATTCAATGTCCCATTGTTGAGTTCTCATTAAGGCCAACATTTTGGTTTCATCGATGGGACATGGGATGGAATCAACTCACTAAGGCACTCATGTTCCCACCGTGTGGTAGAATAGGAGACTTTTGTGCTTATTAGGATGGAATAGCGAGGAACTGATCTTCCACTTTCATGCCTTGCTCACTCCAAAACATGAAATGCTAAATTAGGATATTGAAATGGTTATGTAGTTGGTTTAAAGTTTGAATAGTAATGCATAGATCATATTAGATAGAGTAAGAATCATTGAATAAGAGAAAAAAGAAATATTTAAAACCTTTATTAACACATCAATATGTTGTAGCATGGTTGTGCTTTAATATTCATTTGCTATCATTATATTTTATGCACTTCACAAATCTATCAACTATGTGTGTTGAGAAGAGGGTTAACAAAAAGCTTGAGTCTCTGTATACCTGGGTTGAGGCTACATGTATTGAATAGGTTAGCAGAGATACTATCAAGCACATATATGATTGAGTACTCTTGCCTATTCACATCAAATAATCAAAAGCACTTAGGTAGGGATAGGTTGATTGAGTAGCCTATGTAGGCTTAAATCATCGAGTGAAACTAAGAGCTAGGACCACTACCACCACTGAACACCTACCATTGACCATCTACGGGGTTTTTCATGTGGCTTTGATTGCAATGCCATCCCTTCCATAGCTAGTGCAACCATGATTGCACCCACCATACACAAATTGGCTTCGACCTATGAGCTTAGCCAAGCCACAACCTAAGCCTATGTAACTACAATTGTCTATTGAGCCATACTTGTGGCTTAAGTAGAACACCTACGAGGCCTATGTCCACCCAACCTACAAGTCATCCACCACAATCTTGTCCATAAGCCATGTCAAGATTGTGGGAGAGAAGGAAGGAGTCTCACTTGTAGCTTTCTTGCTTGCACAATGGGGGAATACACACAAAGGTGGAGGCTGAAAACAGTTTTCCTCTTCTTAGTTGTGTAAGCCAAAAGAACTCAAGTACAAAGAAATAGAAGAACCCTATATATGGGTCTCAAACCAAACTCAACTAACTAAGGTGGCATACTAACTGAGCCACGAACTAGAGTAGATAAGGATAGCTATCATGTAGCTATTATTCATGGGCGGTGTACCAACCGCGTCTACAACTGACAAGTCGGTGACATAAATACACAACGGTCACCCTGGCGTATCACGAGTGGAGCTCGATATCTCAACACTCCCCCTCGAGCTCAATCCCAATTCCTGTACACCAAGCAGGTCTCTGAACTTGCGCAGCTTCTCTGCGCCCAATGCCTTCGTGAATATGTCAGCTACCTGATCCTCTGTGCTGACATAAACTAGATCAATAAGGCCTAGTAAAACCCTCTCTCGCACATAGTGATAATGCACCTCAATGTGCTTTGTTCTAGCATGATAGACTGGGTTATTTGCCAAGTGTATACTACTCATGTTGTCACAATAAATGACAACTGGCCCATCTGTAGACTGATGCATATCATAAAGTAGCTTATGCAACCAAGCTACCTCACATGCAGCCATTGCTGCACCCCTGTACTTAGCCTCTGTGCTCGACAAGGCAACTGTAGGCTGTTTCTTGCTGCTCCAAGTGACTGCAGCACTCCCAAAAGAGAACACATATCCACTGGTAGATCGTATATCAGAAATACTACCAGCCCAATCAGCATCAGTGTATCCATGCAACTGTATCTGAACCCCAGTCTCATAAAATAGTCCATAATGTAATGTGGACTTCACATACCTGAGTATGCGTCTAGCCGCATCCAAATGTGGTTTCCTTGGAGCCTGCATAAACTGACTTACCAATCCAACAGCATAGTTCAAATCTGGCCTGGTAATAGTCATATAAATCAAACTTCCTACTATGCGTCTGTACATAGTAGGGTCTTCTAGAAGCTCACCTGCATCTGTGCTCAGCTTCACATTCTGCTCCAAAGGAACTGAAATAGGCTTACAGCCTGTCATCCCATATTTGGACAGCATGTCCAATCCATACTGCCTCTGCAAGAGCTGTATCCCACTTGGTGATCTAATCACCTCAATACCCAAGAAATAACGCAGCTCTCCCAAATCCTTCATTTCAAACTTCTGCTTCAATAGTATTTTCACATGAAGGATATCTTCATCACTGTCACCTGTCACAATCAAATCATCAACATAAATGACAAGTAGCATAATACCTTTCTCTGTTTTTCTCACATAAAGTGAGAAATCTGCCTTGGAAATCTGAAAGCCAATAGTGACAAGATACTGTCCTATCTTGTCAGACCATGCTCTAGGTGCTTGCTTCAAGCCATACAAGGCTTTCTTCAACCTGCAAACAAACTCAGGATGAAACAACATGCACATAACCTGGTGGTTGCTCCATATAGACCTCTTCTTGCAAATCACCATGCAAGAAGACATTCTTTACATCCATCTGATGTAAAGACCATCCCTTTGATGCAGCCATAGCAATGACTGCTCTTACGGTTGCCATCCTTGCAACCGGACTGAATGTTTTTTCATAGTCAATGCCATATGTTTGTGCATACCCTTTGACTACTAATCTTGCCTTGTATCTGTTCACAGAACCATCTGCATTGTGCTTCACCTTATAAACCCACTTACAGCCAATTGCATTTTTACCTTTAGGCAAAGGTACCAATTCCCATGTAGCATTTGCTTCCAAGGCATCCATTTCTTCATCCATGGCTTTCTCCCATTTTTCTTTTCCCATGGCTTGCTCAAAAGAAGTGGGTTCTGGTTCCTGTATCACTTTGACCATATATGCATAGTGAATGGCTGTAAATCCATCATATTTCAGCCTATCCACAGGATACCTAGCTCTCGTAGACCTGCGCAAAGTAGGTTCACTCCCAGGTGCTCTCAAAACATCCTTGGTCTTCCTTACTCCAGGTGTAACAATAGAAGGAATACCCAACTCATCATCAATGCTCTGTTCTGAGCCACTGGATTCACCATCCACATAAGAGTGACCTGCATTCACATCAAACATGGGCTGATCAACCTTCTCTTTTCCTTTTCGTGATACCTGCATACCACTATCTACATTACTTTGAGAAGATTCTCCTGATCTCAATCTGTCTGTCCATGGCGAAGAATGTGAACCACTGCTAGAGAACGCTCCAGGTCCACTAATATTTTGTGACTGCTGCTGTGAATTCTGTGCAGCATTACCATTTTGTGCATCTACATCATCAATCACATTTACTGGTTTATACCAGCTACTCATCTCATCAAAAACAACATCTCTGCTCACTGTAAACTTACGTGTAGAAGGGTTATAGCATCTATACCCTTTTTGCTGCAGAGAGTAACCAATAAAGATGCACTTCTCAGCTTTTGGATCCAACTTGGATCTCAACTCATCTGGCACATGTACATAGGCAATGCAACCAAAAATTTTCAAATGAGAAATATCTGGTTTCCTACCAGTATACCTCTCCTCTGGAGTCATCCCATGTATTGCTGCAGTGGGAGTCCTATTCATTATGTAGACTGCTGTAGCAACTGCCTCAGCCCAATAAAAATCTGGCAAGTCTTTTTCATTGAGCATGGCACGAGATACCTCTCCAATATGCCTGTTTTTTCTTTCTGCAATTCCATTTTGTTGTGGGGTATGACTGCATGAATATTGCTGCTTTATGCCATGCTCCTACAGGAACCTTGCAAACTCATTTGAGAGTTACTCTCCCCCTCCATCTGACCTTAGGCATTTTATCTGCATGCCTGTTTCTTTTTCAACCATAGCTTTAAGAGTTTTGAAGTGCCCAAAAACTTCACTTTTCTTTTTCATAAAATATACCCAAACTTTTCTGCTATAGTCATCAATAAAAGTGACAAAATAATGACAGCCTCCAAGAGATGCAGCTTTAGTAGTCCACACATCAGAGTGGATTAATTCCAATGGCTTCTCACTCTCTTGAACATGTCTAGGAAATGGTTTCCTTGCCTGTTTTCCAAACTGACAGGCTTCACATACCTTATGCATTTCTGCAACCTTGAATTTGGGCAATCCTCCAACAATATTTTGGGCCTGCATTGATTTAAGTCGCTGTACATTAACATGACCAATGCGTTTATGCCAGATATTAATATCTGCAACTACACCGGTCCCATGTGCAAACATTGCTGCACTCAATTCAGGCATGTCTGCATCCAACGTAAACATTCTGCCCTTCTTCTTTCCTTTTGCTATCAAGCGACCTTTATTTTTCATATCCTCAACAAAGCATCCATGAGGATTAAATCTGACCTGCAAGCCCTGCTCAACCATTTGACCAACAGAAACCAGATTCTTGGTGATATTCGGGACATGAAATACATCGGACATGTATTTCTTTTTCCCATCTTGCATAGACAAAGGAATTTTTCCAATCTGCACAATAGGATGTGCAGTATCATCACCAATCTCCACAAATCCTGGTTTTTCCATTTTCCTTGCATCCTCCATCCATTCTGCATGACCTGTCATGTGGTTTGATGCACCTGAGTCAACATACCACACATCGTTGCTTTCTTCTGCACTTGTCACAGAATTGTTCATGTGCTGCACCATAAACAAATGCTCATTTCTGTCATCACCCTGTCTACTAGAAGATGCATAATTTCCTTGTTGCAGTTTTCCATTCATGATGTCATTCTGCTTTTTATAGCAGTCTTTAGCCATATGACCCATTTTACCACAGTAGTAGCATTCAATATTACTGTTTGCATTTTGGCCTCTTTGCCATCCACCACGACCTCTTTGGCTCCCCCTGCCTCTAGAGTTACCACGTCCTCCTCCATAGGACTGGTTTTCTTGAGTTTGCTGCATATTCTGATTTCTACCACGGCCTCCAAATCGGCCTCCTCTACCTCTGCCTCTACCTCTTCCAGCATTTGAGTAGAAGACAGCTTCTTTTGAAGTTCCTCCTGAAGAAGATACACCACCATTTCTCTGATCCTCAGAAATTAGAAGAGCAATCAACTCCTCAAAATCAGGAAATCTTTCACGAACTGAAATGGATGTCTGAAACTGTGCATAATCCTTTCCTAGACCATTCAAGGTCACAGAAACTAAGTCATCATCTTCCACTGGCGACCCAATGGAAGCAAGAGCATCTGCAATCTTCTTCACCTTCATGTGGTAGTCATTGATGCTCATACTTTCTCTTTGCACATTATGCAACTCTTGCTTGAGCTGCATTTTCCTGGCTTGCGTATTTGTGCTATACATTTTTGACAAAGTATCCCATGCCTCCTTTGGCGTGCTTGCATCCTGAATATGCACAATCATAGAGTCTGAAATGTTGATAGATAGCCAGTACATAACTTTCCTGGCTCTCTCATGCCATGCTTTGAATGCCTGCATTTGCTGTTGATTGGGAACATCAGGAAGAACTGGTTCTTCTTCATTTCCTGCAACAAATTCCCAATATCCTTTTCCCATAAGGAAATTCGTCATTCTAAACTTCCATGCTTGGAAGTTGTTCTTGTCAAGCTTTTCAGTGACAATCTGTGAGAGAGAATCAAACGCCATTACAGAACACTGCAAAAAATTCTGTCACTGCTGAGAACACAGCTTCAGTCTCACAAGGGCAAATCTGCAAAACTGACGAAAGTGGTATTTGACCACACAGTCACTTCCTAGTGACGATTTTGCATCAACAAGCAAAAGGGACGATTCTGTAACTCCCAATGTCTCTGCACACAAGCATACGATGTAATTTCTACAGTAACTTTTCACCGACCTATAGAACAGTGGCTGCACAGCATAAAACTGGGCCTTTTCCTGAGTGCGTGCAGAAAACTTCCGCCTCCAAAACAGGCCCCGAAATGGCCTCAAATAAAAAAAATAGGGTCGCCGAGAGCTAAAGCCTTCTCCCGCAGCATATACTGCCCTCTTGCTTCACCGCGAAGGGCGTCTCAACCTGAGACAATGCACTCCTGCACTTTCCGGCTGTGCTACCTGCAGAGATCTGCTCCCAAAACAGAAAATGAAAGCAACACTGCTCCTCTTACCAGAACACCGCGAGCTTGGCTTGCTTTCTTGAGCTCCTTACCACAAACAAGGCTCTGATACCATGTCAAGATTGTGGGAGAGAAGAAAGGAGTCTCACTTGTAGCTTTCTTGCTTGCACAATGGGGGAATACACACAAAGGTGGAGGCTGAAAACAGTTTTCCTCTTCTTAGTTGTGTAAGCCAAAAGAACTCAAGTACAAAGAAATAGAAGAACCCTATATATGGGTCTCAAACCAAACTCAACTAACTAAGGTGGCATACTAACTGAGCCACGAACTAGAGTAGATAAGGATAGCTATCATGTAGCTATTATTCATGGGCGGTGTACCAACCGCGTCTACAACTAACAAGTCGGTGACATAAATACACAACGGTCACCCTGGCGTATCACGAGTGGAGCTCGATATCTCAACAAGCCATCCTTACAAGGCATGTGAAAAATGGCCTACAAGCCATCCACTTCCACTAGGCCTATGAGTCACCCATAAGGCCGCAGGGCATCAAATTGCTTATGAAGACACACATACATGTGGGGGCTAGTGGTTAGGGTTAGGGATGAGAAAGAGAGAGAAAGAGGCACACTAATGTGCAACAAGAGAATAAGAGATTGGATTTAGGGTTGTGGAAGTCATCATCCAGTTCAAGAGGTCCATCGACAACAAGCTCAAAGTTCAAGAGGTCCACCATCATCAAGCTCAAGAAGTACTATCTATTTTTTTGTTATTTTTAATCTTTCCTTGAGTGGTTGAGATTATCAAGATTGGGATAATAAAGTTGCATCCACAATTATGTTCACTAACATCTATCATGAGCTACTCATTTAAGACTTGCCCACTCGTAGAATCAATCCCATTACATCCTATTCCCTTGGACTCACCCACTCATAGACTCAGCCTTATAAACCCATTCACTCAGACTCAATTCATTCATGGAATTAAATTCATTAACTTGGACTCAATTTGCTGGTGGACTCAATTCACTTGCATATTCAATTCAACCCATACAGACTAAACCACTTTAGCTACTTAGATTCATGCATTTAAACTTATACCATTTCACACAAACTCAGCCCCACCTATCCCCACATCACCTAGATTCATCCCTTATACTTAGACTTAACACATTTAGATGACCCACATGGATTTGCATCGCTCAGACTCAACTTAGATGCTATCTATTTTGATTCAACCAACTTAAACAACCCACTTAGACTAGAAACACTTAGACTCAACCTCCCTCATTTAGACTTGATACTTGGACACTTAAACTCACCCACTTAGAAAAAGAACTTTGACAACACCTTAGATTGCCTCATTTAGACTCAACTTACTTATACTTACATCTCTTAGATCTACCTCTCATAGGCTCAACTTACCCTTCCCATCCAGACTTAACCTTTCAATTGACTCAATTAGGGTCATTGACCTAGACCTAAACACTTAGACTCACCTACTTAGGCCTAATCATGCTTAGACTCGGCCATTAGAACTAACCTATGTTGACCTACCCACTTAAACTTAGCTAACTTAGAGTAAACTAACTAAGACTCAAAAACTTAAGCTCAACTAATGTAGACTCATTCATTCAAACTTATTTAGACATCAACTTACTTAAGCTAATCTAGATTCTCTCTCTCTTAAACTCTACTCATGTAGACTCAGCCTCACCACCACACTTAAGGCACGCACAAACTCACTTAGACTCACTTTTGCTTAGAATCGCTCTCTTAAACTCACCTCATGTAGACTCAACCTCACCCACCACACTTAGACACATAGACTCACTCTGTCTAGAATCACTTCACTTAAACCCAACACAATCACCCTATTTAGACTCAATACCACTTCACTTAGACTCAACTTACTCTTGTCTTGTGGTCAACCAATTGAGTTTGACTATACCTATCTAAGCTCATTACATTGGATTGAATCAAAACACTTGAGCTAGAACTCACTAAGGTATACCTTGCTATGCTTGAATTAAACATTGGAACCAACCCAAGAGCACCTCAGAACTATTGGACTATAACAAGCAAGATTCCAAGGTGGATTGTTGTATTGATCCTCAAGCAACCCAACTTATAGAATTCTTAACTTGCTTGACTATTGACCTAGACTTCCTCAAGGGACAAAAACTAAGATCACCTTAGCCAAGACTCACAAGCTTACTTTATTATAGCTAATCTCTTAGACAATCAAACTTCCCTTTAAGCTTGTGGAACCAACTAGAATTAGGCTAGAAAGAAGCAACTTGCATACTTGATCTTGAGTTGTCAAGTAAGTTGAAAGTTCAAGTCATCCAAAAATTATATTTCTTTGCACATCATAAGCAAAAGGGCTAGTTGAGCACAAGAACACTAGTACACATACACATAATTGCATTGAGCATAAACAAACAAGGGTAGGTTATGCTTGAGCATTGAATCATAGTTGAAAATTTAGAGCCAATCATGAAATCTAAGTGAAAAACTTGTGGGAAAAGGCAAACTAGACAAAGAATACAACGATTGTATTAAGATAAGACTAAAGTCTCAAAGACATGATTAAGGACAAAGGGGGAAAACAACTCATAGAGTAGAGTTAAAAACATAACATAAACACACAAATAAAAACTCACTCATCAAGAGTAAAACCCACTTGTAAGAAACTAAGCACAAACCCTATAGCGAACAAGGAATTGAAACCTACAAAGGATCAAGAACATATTTTAGCCTTGTTAAGAGCTAGGAATCACAAGTGCATGTAAGTGCACAATGGATTAGAGATCCCAACTCCAATGAATGGTAGGATTCCTAGCCCCCGTGATGTACCATAGACGAGCCTAAAATTGAAGCCACCTCGGTTCCTTTTCTAAAGGATATAGTTATCCACTTCCTAGATTCTTAAGGTAATTAGACACAAGGCTAGCACTATAGAGGGGGGAAATTACATGGGAGATGTTCCAAAAGACCTATTGAAGTCATTAGATAGTTTCCCTACTTCTATAGTCTTCAATCTTATTGAAATGATGCAAGAAGCCATAGAGAAAAGAGTCCCAACCTTAAAATTACAAAAGCAAGAGCAATCTTAGCAAACTTGTGGACTTCACAATAGTTGTGCAACAATAGAGATCCAAGATGCAAAATGAAATCAATGACATTAGGAGACTAATTTAAAACGCATGTCTAGTTGGATACTCCAACAATTCATTGTTTAGACTTGTTCAATGAAGGTTATTTGCTACTTGGTATCATACCAAGTACTAAGGATTAGTCTAAGATTCCCTTTATGACCAAGCAACTAGATAAGTACATGATAGGGGGCGACCCCTATAGCTTCATAGAGCAATTTGAGCAAGTGTGCAAGGCAAAAAACCTCATGTTTGATTCAAAGAAAGCACACGCCTTTGGGCTGTGCATAGCACAAAAGGGATAAATTTGGTATATGGTCCTAAACCCCACCTAGAGATCATCATTCTCCACTCTCAAGGGCTTCGCATTATGGGTTTCACTGAAGCCAAACATGGGTATAATGTCATGGTTCCTTTAATGATGGGAAACAACAAGAAGAGTAAAACATGAAAAATTACATCTCTAAGGTTAGGAGGCTCTATAAGAGAATTTCAATAGTGGAAAGGCCAAATTCTAGGGCTATCCCCACAATTTTCATCAAGGGAATCTGTGACGAGAGAACATATGAGACCATGGGGCAATTCGGCATTGGATCGATCCAACATCAACAATATACTAGACGAAGCAATTTGGATCATCAAAGACAAGGAGTTGTTTGTAACACCTGAACACAATCAAGTCTTTGAGAGTAGTGTTGCAGAATGGACCAATGAAGTCACTGTGGTTAGAAATAGCACATTGGTTATCAAACAACAATCTGGAGGTTTGACATTGTTTTGATTTAAAAGAGAGAGTTAGGATACTTATCATACATGTAAGTGTGTAGCCTCTCAAAGTTCCTGTCATTTGGCACATTAGGAGCAGTTGTTGGAAGAAGATGAACCAGTAACCAGAGGAGATAGTATGACTTTACCCCTTCAAGATGAAAGGATTGATTCTTCATTTCAAGTACACTGGCTTAGTATCATATCACCAGGAAATATTTTTATAGTAGATCCTAATAGAGCTTGCAATTTTTCAAAAGTTGAGAGTAGTCATCCATTGTTGAAAACTCAATTTGCAAAAAATAATCATGTAGGGATGCTGTAAAATGCCACAGAGTATAGTATACTAGAGGAGTGGTAGAGAAGAAATGGACTGCAACATTTTGAGCATGATAGTTGGGTGGCAATTAAAAAAATAAAAATAAAGAAAAAAGAAAAAACACTCAAAAAACTTTATGGACAGTTTAAATGTTTAGCTTTGAGCTTTAAAAAAAAAACATACTCATAACGTATATGTCAAACCTATTTAAAGGGGGGGGGGGGGGGGTGAGGCATTAGGGGCCCTTCCCTTATTGCCAAATTTGGAAAGAGGAAGGTCACACATAAATGTGTGGAGACGCATTTGTGTTTGTCAGGCATCCCAAACTCGGATGCTTAAGGTTCAAAGTGTTGTAACAACTCCAAAGAGGTACAAGGACTTTATGCAATTGTTTTTTTTCAAAGTTCACATTTTGAACATTGTGCAAGGTGTTAGATGCTCTTCATAGAGTGTGTTTTTATAGAAATTAAGGCTACAAGAGGCATAATTGGTTGTTTATGTTGGTGTGATGGTTGTGCTGTGGTTGTCAAAAATTGAAACTTTTTGTTTTGTGTTGTATTTCAACAAAGTCAATTCCCTAATCGGCACTCCTTGCTGTCTTGTTTTTGGGTTGTGTGAGAGGCTTATCTTCACACATCGCTCGCTAAACATCTTTTTTAGTGCCCCTGCTCTGCTGCTAAGGAGTGCCATTTTTTTTTTTGATGTTGTCAAGATCTAATGAATTGTTGAGATTGTTTCCTGATGACTAATTCTTTTCCAGAACTTCATGGTACAAAAGGAGAGGATCCTCAACGATTCCTCAAAAAATTGGAGGTTGCATGCATTATTCAATGAATTATTGATTCAACCTTGAAACTCCAAATTTTGAAAATTTAATTGTTGGATGAGGGTCAAAATTGGTTTGAGGATTATGAAAAATGTAACGTGCATGCCTATCAACTATCCAAGCACATTTTAATGGTCCATCGAGAAACAAATCTAAGTGTTGCTGCCCATCACTCCCATGGAATGTTCTAGGGTTTGTCACCTAGGGTTTCCCGAGTTCGCCTCACAACGGAATGTTCGCAGTCGAACCCACTAGGATTGACCTGAAATTCGGGTTCCTAGTGGTCAAGGTCTCCTGACAGCATTCTAGCGTTGGGTTTTGGACATCCTACTTTATGCAAAGACATTCAAACTGAAGCAGACCCATGCCGCACTTGGTTCAAAGAGAATGGAAAACGAGAGAGATGCGCCGCTCAACCTCTCTGCTTGTAGGGCATAGTCCCATTCCGGCCCCCTAAAATGGCATGAATCGGGTACTAACTTAATAATACCTAAAGGTTGAACGACGGTAAAACCTTGTGAGAAGCCTCCTTGTTCTCTGGGACCACCCTGCCGTAGGACAGACCGTGATCGGGGTTCTGCCCACCTGCTTCCCTTGATAGCTTTAGTTTTCTAATTAGGTCCTATCACATTTATGTAAGACATTCAAAATCAACTTCCTTAATTAGGCCTTTTAGAGAATAGGGCTCGTTTGCATAATTTACAGCATTGACACGAAAACAAAATAAGTAGTCCTTTTGACATCAAGTTCCTTAACTTATCTTCAAGTTAATTTTTGTCTCCTACCCATACATGATAAATTATATATATATTCCCTTCTGTCCAACAAAAGTACCGATCCAAATCACATAGCACCATATTTTCTATCCTTTATTTAGAATAGGATCTTCCAAATGCCCCAGATGTTGGGCTCACAACAGTCTTCACCTCTGTTCCAGGCTAGGCAAGGGGTGTCCAGAGCTCCACCTGACCCCAAGCGGCCTAGGAGTGAAACACAATTTCTGTGGTTGGCCTTTTCACCACTTGCTCTTTGGCCCATGAATCGAGCCATGCCCTCTCGGAGTAATCTGTGGTGTGATCTTGGAGATGATCCACCTATGTAAAATATCCTTCCTTAATTAATCCTTTTAGGAATCAAGCACGATCAAGGCAATCAGCCTAATATCATCTTCAAGGAAAATATTCATTTATTTCCCCATGACTACTTGTCATTATTGACCCTTGCCATGCATTTACCATCAAACACAAGCACTTGGAATAATTATCCAAATCACATCCAACAATCGGTTTAATGCAAAAGCATTTAGAACGTTATTTGATCAATCATAAAAAACAAATGTATCCTTTTCCAACCATTGCAGGAATAGTCGCAATAACCTTTCCATCGCGTGTTTGCTCTTCCCCTTGTGATCAAAGAGTGATTCTATGTAAGAATTACCTAATGCTCCCTTCTTTCGACTGAGGTTTCAAACGTTGTACAAAACATAAGTTCTATTAATCACTTATATTGATCGATAACCCAGCCCTCTTCCCAATAAGTACAAAAGCATTTGTCTTTCCTTCGACTAAAGGTTTCCCAATCCTTAGAGCTCTCCTCTCGCCTTTGAAGATTGGGATTGTAATTCGCACCTAGCCCAATCCCTGAGTTGGGTTGATGAAGGTAGTAGTTGCCAGACGGTCCCCAAGGCATCTTAGTTTTAGCCCTTATGATTGTTATTTGCGCTAACTATGCATAACATCAAGGTTCCAATCTACTAAACATGAGCTATTAGTTTGTGTTGCTAGTAAGAGCTTGGGCAAAGCCTAGAGCTTCGAAAATGAACTTCCTTAGGCTAAATCACTTATCATGCCTTCCATCAAATGTGCAATCTATGTCATACCAATGTGTGGTGGTGGAAACACACCTATTATTGTGAGGACAGGAAGATGGCAATGCTTGAAGCCTTATATATAGTTTATGAATTTATCGTATGGCATTTAAATGCAATTAACTTTTGTTAATACATGCATTTGGAGAATTCGATCCTTCAAATACTTACGATGCAATTTATCATTTTCAATGTCCTATTCTTGAGCGGCATAATATGGCCCTAACGTGTCTCATGCGATAATCGAGCAAGTATCCATTAATTTGGAAATACATTACTTACGATCGGAACCGCAACTAGGTCGGTAGTGGTGGCCTCACCTGAGGCTTTGTCACGGTTTGTGGGATTGCCACCCACACTCGACATTCTTTTCTTGGGGGCCACTCCTAATCTTCCTTGCTTTAGGTGTAATTCCCGTAGGAATTTCAGCAGCCTCTTGAGGAAAAGAGGGGGGAAAAGCTCGCAGGATAGGGATTAAGTTTGCGGGAAAGGCAATAAAACTCGGGGAAGAAGGAAGAGGAAACACGTATGGTCACCGTTCTCTAAGGAGGGGAAGAGGGAGGAACCTTCTAGAGGGTTCTCTCCATCTCTCTTTATGTGTGTCTCTCTCTCTCTTCTTCCTCTTCTTCTTCTTCTCTTCTTCTTTTCTCTCTCTCCCTCTTCTTCTTCTTCTTCTTCTTCTTCGTCTTCTTCTTCTTCTTCTTCTCTCGCTCTCTTCCTTATCTTCTCCTCCTCCTCCTCCTCCTCCTCCTCCTCTCCTCCTTCTCTTTCCCTCTTCTTCCCTGCAGTGTCCTGGCCCCTCCTCTAAGGCTTCATATCTCCCCTTTTTTTTTACGATTGGGGGAGGGGGGGGGGGGTTTTATATAATAAGAGGGGGGGGTTATTTTTGGGGGGGACATGGAGTAGTGGTGGTCTCCCCCACCCACCACCTGTCGGTTGCATGGCGCAGCAGAAGGATAGTAGGCCTGTGGCCTCATCGACATTGTTGTCTTCACCAACTTCCTCTCCTTTTGCCACGTTGATTGCAGCTCCCTCTCCCTCGATGTTATCATGCTGACTTCCCCTTGACGTCATCCTCCTCTCACTGACATCCTCCTTTCCCCCTCCCACCACCTGTCGACGACGACATGGGGGTTCTTGGTCCACGGGATGTTGCATTCTCTCCCCCCTTAAAGAACTCGTCTCGAAAGAACCGGGGAAGATAAGCATTAATGGGGCTTAGAGCTTGTGGGTTAGGACCCACCACGCTTTCGATGTGCTACTCCGATCACTCATAGGCATGCAGTCTTTTGAAACAACATCTTATTGTATTAGATCTATCCGAATCTGGATTACAAGAGAAAAGTTTATTGCAGTTACATCTCATGGATATCTTCTAGGTTTTTCCTAAGTGTTTGGTATATTCTGGGTCGTTGGAACTTGTACACTTTTATTCCTTGTAAGTTCAAGTTCTCTTTGAGTTCTGTTGGGAGCTTTGTTTCCCCAGAGGCTCCATATCTTCTGGACTTAAGTTAGGGCAGTCTACTTGGACATGCCCTAGCTCATTGTAGTTCTGTTGGGAGCTTTGTTTCCTCGGAGGCTCCATATCTTTTGGACTTAAGTCAGGGCAGTCTACTTGGACATGCCCTAGCTCATTGAAGTGAAAAGATCGGTGGTTGGGACATCTCCTACGAATGTGCCCTAGCTCTCGGCTAAGTGGCATCTCTTATCCTAATCTCGAGAAACATCTTTGCTTGATCCAAGTTCTTGGATGATTGGCTTTGCTCGATGTAACGCATCTTGCAAGTCCTCAGACGCATTGCTTCAAGATGGTGGTTCAGAGGATTGTTCAAGGCATGGCAAACTTGGATACTTGTTGTGCAATATCCATAGGCGGTGCATATTTTAATAGGGTTACAAACTTCGAGTAGTAAGCTTCCAGGGTTAATTCCAGCTGCTTGAGCTTGAAGAATTCATTCATCCTCAAAGTTTGGTAGGTTGGCAGAAGGTATCATCTGCATACAATATCTTTCAGCTGAGCCCAAGTAATAGCGGCTTTAGAAATACCTCCGTCTTTGCACCATTGTTTCCACCACATCCAAGCCTGGCCAACTAACTTGAGTTTGGCTATCATTGCTTGATTGGTAGCAGCGATTCTCGAAGCAGAGAAATAGTGATCCATCGACTCAATCCATATCTCCACCTCTATTGCGACGTCTATTCCTTCTCCGTCAAACTCGGGTGCCTTAATTTGCTTGAGAAGGAAATTCTTCTCTTGCATGTTGGCATTCGTAAGGGCAGAAGGTGCCTAACAATTAAGACATACCACTTAGGTTATTCTGTTTAAGATATATCTAAGAACCATGCATTAATCAATCGCCTAGGGTTTCCCGAGTTCGCCTCACAACGGAACGTTCACGATCGAACCCACTAAGATCGACCTGAAATTAGGGTTCCTAGTGGTCAAGGTCTCCTGATAGCATTCTAGTGTCGGGTTTTGGACATCCTACTTTATGCAGAGACACTCAAACCGAAGCAGATCCATGCCACACTTGGTTCAAAGAGAATGGAAAATGAGAGGGATGCGTCGCTCAACCTCTATGCTCGTAGGGCATAGTCCCATTCAGGTCCCCTAAAACGGCATGAATTGGGTTCTAACTTAACAATATCTAAAGGTTGAATGACGGTAAAACCTTGTGAGAAGCCTCCTAGTTCTCTGGGACCACCCTATCATAGGATAGACCCGTTGGGGTTTTGCCCACCCGCTTCCCTTGATAGCTTTAGTTTTCTAATTAGGTCCTATCACATTTATGTAAGACATTCAAAATCAGCTTCCTTAATTAGGCCTTTTAGGGAACAATGTCCGTTTGTGTAATTTATAGCACTGACATGAAAATAAAACAAGCAATCCTTTTGACAAACAAGTTCCTTAACTTATTTTCAAGTTAATCTTTGTCTCCTGTCCATATAAGAGAAATTATATATATTCCCTTCTGTCCAATAGAAGTACCATGTCCAAATCACATGGCACCATATTTTCTATACTTTATTTAGAATAGGATCTTCCAACTCCCCAATGTTGGGCTCATAGCAGTCTTCACCTCTGTTTCGGACTAGGCAAGGGGCGTCCAGAGCTCCACTTGGCCCCAAGCAGCCTAGGAGTTAAACACAATTTCTGTGGTTGGCCTTTTCACCACTCGAACTTCGGCTCGTGAATCGAGTAGTGCCCTCTCGAGGTAATCTGCAGTGCGATCTTGGAGATGATCTACCCGTGTAAAATATGCTTCCTTAACTAATCTATTTAGTAATCAAGCACGATCAAGGCAATCGGCCTAATATCATCTTCCAAGAAAACATTCCTTTATTTTCCCATGACTACTTGTCATTACTGACCCTTGCCATGCATTTACCATCAAACACAAGCACTTGGAATAATTATCCAAATCACATCCAAAAATCAGTTTAATGCAAAAGCATTTAGGATGTTATTTGATCAATTATAAAAAACAAATTTATCCTTTTCCAACCATTGCAAGAATAGTCGCGATAACCTTTCCATCACGTGTTTGCTCTCCCCCTTGGGATCAAAGAGCGATTCTACGTAAGAATTACTTAATGCTCCCTTCTTTCGACTAAGGTTTCAAACACTGTATAAAACATAAGTTCTATTAATCACTTATATTGATCGATAACCCAGCCCTCTTCCCAATAAGTACAAAAGCATTTGTCTTTCCTTTGACTAAAGGTTTCCTAATCCTTAGAGCTCTCCTCTTGCCTTTGAAGATTGGGATTGTAATTCGCACCTAGCCCAATCCCCGAGTTGGGTTGATGAAGGTAGTAGTTGCGAGACGGTCCCCAAGGCATCTTAGTTTTAGCCCTTATGATTGTTATTTGTGCTAACTATGTATAACATCAAGGTTCCAATCTACCAAACATGAGCTATTAGTTTGTATTTCTAGTAAGAGCTTGAGCAAAGCCTAGAGCTTCGAAAATGAATTTCCTTAGGCCAAATCACTTATCATGCCTTCCATCAAATATGCAAGCTATGTCATACCAACGTGTGATTGAAACACACCTATTATTGTGAGGACGGGAAGATGGTAATGCTTGAAGCCTTATATACTATTTATGAGTTAATCATATGGAATTTAAATGCAATTAACTTCTCTTAATACATGCATTTGGGGAATTCGATCCTTCAAATACTTACAATGCAATTTATCATTTTCAATGTCCTATTGTTGAGTGGCATAATACGGCCCTAACGTGTGTCATGCGATAATCGAGCAAGCATCCATTAATTTGGAAATACATTACTTACGACCGAAACTGCGGCTGGGTTGGTAGTGGTGCCCTCGCCCGAGGCTTCGTCGCGGTTTGTGGGATTGCCACCTGCACTTGACATTCTTCGCTTGGGGGCCATTCCGGATCTTCCTTGCTTTAGGTGTAATTCCCGCAGGAATTTCAATAGCCTCTTGAGCAAAAGAGGGGGGAAAAGCTCGCATGATAGGGATTAAATTTGCGGGAAAGGCAATAAAACTCGGGGAAGAAGGAAGAGGAAACATGTATGGCCACCCTCCTCCAAGGAGGAGAAGAGGGAGGAACCTTCTAGAAGGTTCTCTCCTTCTCTCTTTATTTCTCTCTCTCCCTCTCTCTCTCTCTCTCTCTCTCTCTCTTCGATCTTCTTCTTCTTCTTCTCTTCTTCTCCCTCTCTCTCCCTCTTCTTCTTCTTCTTCTTCTTCTTCTTCTCTTTCTCTTTTCCTCTTCTTCCCTGCAACGTCCTGGCCCCTCATCTAAGGCTTCATATCTCCCTTTTTTTTATGATTGGGGGGGGGGGGGGGTGGGTTTTATATAATAAGAGGGGGGGGATATTTTTTTTGGGGGGGGGGGGGGGGACATGGAGTAGGGGTGGTCTCCCCGACCCACCACCTATCGGTTCCATGGCGCAACAGAAGGATAGTAGGCCAGTGGCCTCATCGACATCGTTGTCTTTGCCAGCTTCCCCTCCTTTCGCCAGCTTCCCCTCCTTTCGCCAGCTTCCCCTCCTTTTGCCATCGTTGTCTTTTCTAGCTTCCCCTCCTTTCGCCACGTTGAGTGCAACCCCGTCTCCCTCGACGTCATCATGCTGACTTCCCCTTGATGTCATCCTCCTCTTGCCGATATCATCCTTTCCCCCTCTTGCCACTTGTCGATGACAACAAGGGGGTTTTTGGTCCATAGGATGTTACAAACATAATCTTAGATTGAGAAATCTTATGTTCCTATGGAATATGAAGCTACCAAGCATATGTTTCTTAACCGATTTAAAGAAACCAAAACTTCCTAGGACCTTTGGGGAAAAATAGAGATTTGTCAGAACAAAGAAGACTAGACCATGAATTTTTTTGCCCTAGAGAATACACCCGACTTTGGGACTATTGAAACACATCCCTAGGCCCAGGAGAAAGAGCATTGGAAATGCTAAATATAAAAATTTTGTGAAAAATTTACAAGGAGAGGTGAGAATAAAATTAGTAATTAAAGAGCTGAGAAGCTTTTAGGAATTAGTGATGAATGCCATAGAAAAAGAAAGAAAAATTGAGAAAATAAAAAAGAGAGAACCATATAGAACATCTAACAATGAAAACAAAGACCAAAATTGACAAGGGATGGACAAAATTTTCAAATTTTAGTAAGAAAAAATACTCAATTAGCTTTGGAAGTTGAGGATCATTTGTTAAGACAAATGCAAAACATGAGATTGGGAGCATTGAGAGGTAGACCTTGGGGAAGAGAAAGTGGGGGACCTCTAGGACAGACCACTCAGGATAATTTGGGGGGTGGAAGAGGAAGAAATGGAAGAGGATATTTTTGAAGACCAATGGTGACTTGTTTTTCTTGTGGAGAGATAGGCCACATAAGCACAAATTGTCCTTATCCACCTAGAGCAAGAAGGGATATGTATCGTCTACGTCAAAACCTTCCAAATAGACAAAATGATTTTGGGATAGAAATAAAAGATCGTCCCACATCTCAAGTACCAAGGCCAATTGAAAAAGAGAAAGGGAAAAGTGCCATTAATTGTATTCTTCTAGAAAGTCAAAGTGAGGAAAATAAGACAGTTGATGTAATGCTCGCATTAAAAAGGAGGAGAGATGCTAAGAGAGATGAACCTAAGACTAGTAAGGCTAGTGAGAAAAGAGGAAGAAAGATAAAGAAAGGAGAGAAGGGAGAAGGAAATAAATCAAGAGCGCTTAAAATTTTTATCATTCTTTTGATATTCCATTGGGCGAAGGGGAAATATGATGGGTAAGAAGGCAAATGTATCTTTTTCTCAGTTAATGGAGCTATGCCCTAGGATGAGAGGATAGTGGAAAAAATTAGTGAATCTAAAATCCAAGGAAAGAAAGAGAGGAACAGTGAGACTTTTGAGTATAGAGGAGTTACCTGACATTTGTCCTATTGTTGATGCTTGGTATAAAATTCAAAACATAGGTGAAGCATATATTGATGGAGGAGCACAAGTTAGTGTGATTACTCAGGCGGCTTGTGTAGAGCAGTTTGGACTTCGAATTGTCAAGGGATCAAAGTTTCAAATCAGGCTTGCAAATCATGCTAAAGTAAGGTGCTTAGATATCATTCAGAATTTGGAGGTCACAGTTTATGGTGTGTTTATGAAAATTGTTTGCCATGTTATGCTAGTAGGTTTGGGAGCTTTTCCACTTATCCTAGGTAGATTGTGGCTTAGAAAGGCAAGTGCTATACAAGATTGGGAAAAAGGAATCATAATGATTTATGACTATAGAGGAGTAGCAAAAAAATTTGATATGGCCTCGAGAAAAGAATTAGTGAATGAGGATGACAATGAAGAATAAGAGGAGGAGAGTGATAGTTCTGAGGAAGATGAAAGTGAGGATGAGAGTTTTGAATGTGATTCTCATCAAAAGGTGTCATCCATTGTAGTGGAGTTAGTAAATCTTGAGAGAGATGGGGAGAGACAAGAGAGTCAAGAATGTCCTCATTATAGATTTGATTGTTTGAGAGATGAAGAGAAAACTGGGGAGGATTTTTTGAGTCTTTTAGAAGATTATGAGAGGGAGGGCTTAGAAATTGAAAGAAGTAAAGTTGAAGTTAAGGATTCAAATTTGTTGCCGAAAGAGATTGATGCAGTTGAGTATGGTAGTGAGTTTCTAAGTGTAGAGGGGCTGATCAAGAGAGTTTTGAGGTTATGGATTCTGACTCTTGTTGTGGTGGTTGTGTTGTGATTGTCAAAAAGTAAAAAGTTTCGTTTTGTGTTAAACTTTGACAAAGTCATTTCCATAACTAGCACTCCTTGATATCTCATTTTTGGGTTGTGTGAGAGCCTTATCTTTGCACACCGCTCACTAAACAATGCGAGCCTTTGGCTAGGTGTCCTAGAGGCTTCTGATGGGGCCAAAACTTTTTTGGGTAGTTTATGTGTCCTAGAAGAGTCCACATGTAAAGTTTCAAGGCAACCTGATCATTGGTCATATTTTTCCAAAATTTGGATACATTAATTCAAGTTTATGGATTTTTAAAAAGTTTAGCTATAAGTTAAAAGTTTCACCTCATTTTACACATTTGAGTTCTGTGTTTCAAGTTCTCACTCCTAGAAGACATGGCATGCACCAAGCAAGTGGCCCAGAGATCCCCCCCTCCCCCCGGAACTCCTGCACATAGACAACCTCATTATTAGAAGACAATGCATCTCTTGATACCAAAGACCATTCCAAAAGGTGGTGCAGGAGACAATGTAGAGTATATTGATTAGAAATAGCAGGAGGCACTTCCCTGATAGTTCAAGTGTGGATCGACCTGACAGGTGGGCTGCCCAGGCCCTCCTTGCATTATAGGAAGCTGTTGAAGCCTTCCTCATTGACTTGTTTGGAGACTCGATTTATGCAATAGTGTACGCAAGGGAGATCATTGTCAAAATTGATAGGGATCTACAAATAGTGAGGTTCTTTCGGCGATGGAGGTGTTGAGATATCGAGCTCCACTCGTGATACGCCAGGGTGACCGTTGTGTATTTATGTCACGGACGTGTCGGTTGCAGATGCGGTTGGTACACCGCCCCTGAATAATAGCTACATAATAGCTATCCTTATCTACTCTAGTTCGTGGCTCAGTTAGTATGCCACCTTAGTTAGTTGAGTTTGGTTTTGAGACCCATATAGAGGGTTCTTCTATTTCTTTGTACTAGAGTTCTTTTGGCTTACACAACTAAGAAGAGGAAAACTGTTTTCAGCCTCCACCCTTGTGTGTCTTCCCCCATTGTGCAAGCAAGAAAGCTTCAAGCGAGACTCCTTCCTTCTCTCCCACAATCTTGACATGGTATCAGAGCCTTGTTCGTGGTAAGGAGCTCAAGAAAGCAAGCCAAGCTCGCGGTGTTCTGGTAAGAGGAGCAGTGTTGCTTTCATTTTCTGTTTTGGGAGCAGATCTCTGCAGGCAGCACAGTCGGAAATTGCAGGAGTGCATTGTCTCAGGTTGAGACGCCCTTCGCGGTGAAGCAAGAGGGCAGTATATGCTGCGGGGGAGGCCTTTAGCCCTCGGCGACCTTGTTTTTTTGATTTGAGGCCATTTCGGGGCCTATTTTGGAGGCGGAAGTTTTCTGCACGCACTCAGGAAAAGGCCCAGTTTTATGCTGTGCAGCCGTTGTTCTACAGGTCGGTGAATAGTTACTATAAAAATTGCATTGTATGCTTATGCGCAGAGACATTGGGAGTTACAGAATCATCCCTGTTGCCTGTTGATGCAAAATCGTCACTAGGAAGTGACTGTGTGGTCAAATACCACTTTCGCCAGTTTTGCAGATTTTCCCTTGTGAGGGTGAAGCTGTGGTTTTTGCAGTGACAGAATTTTTTGCAGTCTTCTGTAATGGCATCTGATTCTCTTTCACAGATTGTCACTGAAAAGCTTGACAAGAACAACTTCCAAGCATGGAAGTTCAGAATGACGAATTTCCTTATGGGAAAAGGATATTGGGAATTTGTTGCAGGAAATGAAGAAGAACCAGTTCTTCCTGATGTTCCCAATCAACAGCAAATGCAGGCATTTAAAGCATGGCATGAGAGAGCCAGGAAAGTTATGTATTGGCTGTCTATCAGCATTTCAGACTCTATGATTGTGCATATTCAGGATGCAAGTACGCCAAAGGAGGCATGGGATACTTTGTCAAAAATGTATAGCACAAATACGCAAGCCAGGAAAATGCAGCTCAAGCAAGAGTTGCACAATGTGCAAAGAGAAAATATGAGCATCAACGACTACCACATGAAGGTGAAGAAGATTGCAGATGCACTTGCTTCCATTGGGTCACCAGTGGAAGATGATGATTTAGTTTCTGTGACCTTGAATGGTCTAGGAAAGGATTATGCACAGTTTCGGACATCCATTTCAGTTCGTGAAAGATTTCCTGATTTTGAGGAGTTGATTGCTCTTCTAATTTCTGAGGAACAGAGAAATGGTGGTGCATCTTCTTCAGGAGGAACTTCAAAAGAAGCTGTCTTCTACTCAAATGCTGGAAGAGGTAGAGGCAGAGGTAGAGGAGGCCGATTTGGAGGCCGTGGCAGAAATCAGAATATGCAGCAAACTCAAGAAAACCAGTCCTATGGAGGAGGACGTGGTAACTCTAGAGGCAGGGGGAGCCAAAGAGGTCGTGGTGGATGGCAAAGAGGCCAAAATGCAAACAGTAATGTTGAATGCTACTATTGTGGCAAAATGGGTCATATGGCTAAAGACTGCTATAAAAAGCAGAATGACATCATGAATGGAAAACTGCAATAAGGGAATTATGCATCTTCTAGTAGACAGGGTGATGACAGAAATGAGCATTTGTTTATGGTGCAGCACATGAACAATTCTGTGACAAGTGTAGAAGAAAGCAACGATGTATGGTATGTTGACTCAGGTGCATCAAACCATATGACAGGTCATGCAGAATGGATGGAGGATGCAAGGAAAATGGAAAAACCAGGATTTGTGGAGACTGGTGATGATACTGCACATCCTATTGTGCAGATTGGAAAAATTCCTTTGTCTATGCAGGATGGGAAAAAGAAATACCTGTCCGATGTATTTCATGTTCCGAATATCACCAAGAATCTGGTTTCTGTTGGTCAAATGGTTGAGCAGGGCTTGCAGGTCAGATTTAATCCTCATGGATGCTTTGTTGAGGATATGAAAAATAAAGGTCGCTTGATAGCAAAAGGAAAGAAGAAGGGCAGAATGTTTACATTGGATGCAGACATGTCTGAATTGAGTGCAGCAATGTTTGCACATGGGACCGGTGTAGTTGCAGATATTGATATCTGGCATAAACGCATTGGTCATGTTAATGTACAGCGACTTAAATCAATGCAGGCCCAAAATATTGTTGCAGGTTTGCCGAAATTCAAGGTTGCAGAAATGCATAAGGTATGTGAAGCCTGTCAGTTTGGAAAACAGGCAAGGAAACCATTTCCTAGACATGTTCAAGAGAGTAAGAAGCCATTGGAATTAATCCACTCTGATGTGTGGACAACTAAAGCTGCATCTCTTGGAGGCTGTCATTATTTTGTCAGTTTTATTGATGACTATAGCAGAAAATTTTGGGTGTATTTTATGAAAAAGAAAAGTGAAGTTTTTGGGCATTTCAAAACTCTTAAAGCTATGGTTGAAAAAGAAACAGGTCTGCAGATAAAATGCCTAAGGTCAGATGGAGGGGGAGAGTACCTCTCAAATGAGTTTGCAAGGTTCTTGCAGGAGCATGGCATAAAGCAGCAATATTCATGCAGTCATACCCCACAGCAAAATGGAATTGCAGAAAGAAAAAACAGGCATATTGGAGAGGTGTCTCGTGCCATGCTCAATGAAAAAGACCTGCCAGATTTTTATTGGGCTGAAGCAGTTGCTACAGCAGTCTACATAATGAACAGGACTCCCACTGCAGCAATACATGGAATGACTCCAGAGGAGAGGTATACTGGTAGGAAACCAGATATTTCTCATTTGAAAATTTTTGGTTGCATTGCCTATGTACATGTACCAGATGAGTTGAGATCCAAGTTGGATCCAAAAGCTGAGAAGTGCATCTTTATTGGTTACTCTCTGCAGCAAAAAGGGTATAGATGCTATAACCCTTCTACTCGTAAGTTTACAGTGAGCAGAGATGTTGTTTTTGATGAGATGAGTAGCTGGTATAAACCAGTAAATGTGATTGATGATGTAGATGCACAAAGTGGTAATGCTGCACAGAATTCACAGCAGCAGTCACAAAATATTAGTGGACCTGGAGCGTCCTCTAGCAGTGGTTCACATTCTTCGCCATGGACAGGCAGATTGAGATCAGGAGAATCTTCTCAAAGTAATACAGATAGTGGTATGCAGGTATCACGAAAAGGAAAAGAGAAGGTTGATCAGCCCATGTTTGATGTGAATGCAGGTCACTCTTATGTGGATGGTGAATCCAGTGGCTCAGAACAGAGCATTGATGATGAGTTGGGTATTCCTTCTATTGTTACACCTGGAGTAAGGAAGACCAGGGATGTTTTGAGAGCACCTGGGAGTGAACCCACTTTGCGCAGGTCTACCAGAGTTAGGTATCCTGTGGATAGGCTGAAATATGATGGATTTACAGCCATTCACTATGCATATATGGTCAAGGTGATACAGGAACCAGAACCCACTTCTTTTGAGCAAGCCATGGGAAAAGAAAAATGGGAGAAAGCCATGGATGAAGAAATGGATGCCTTGGAAGCAAACGCTACATGGGAATTGGTACCTTTGCCTAAAGGTAAGAATGCAATTGGCTGTAAGTGGGTTTATAAGGTGAAGCACAATGCTGATGGTTCTGTGAACAGATACAAGGCAAGATTAGTAGTCAAGGGGTATGCACAAACATATGGCATTGACTATGAAGAAACATTTAGTCCGGTTGCAAGGATGGCAACCGTAAGAGCAGTCATTGCTATGGCTGCATCAAAGGGATGGTCTTTACATCAGATGGATGTAAAGAATGCCTTCTTGCATGGTGATTTGCAAGAAGAGGTCTATATGGAGCAGCCACCAGGTTATGTGCATGATGTTCATCCTGAGTTTGTTTGCAGGTTGAAGAAAGCCTTGTATGGCTTGAAGCAAGCACCTAGAGCATGGTCTGACAAGATAGGATAGTATCTTGTCACTATTGGCTTTCAGATTTCCAAGGCAGATTTCTCACTTTATGTGAGAAAAACAGAGAAAGGTATTATGCTACTTGTCATTTATGTTGATGATTTGATTATGACAGGTGACAGTGATGAAGATATCCTTCATGTGAAAATGCTATTGAAGCAGAAGTTTGAGATGAAGGATTTGGGAGAGCTGCGTTATTTCTTGGGCATTGAGGTGATTAGATCACCAAGTGGGATACAGCTCTTGCAGAGGCAGTATGGATTGGACATGCTGTCCAAATATGGGATGACAGGCTGTAAGCCTATTTCAGTTCCTTTGGAGCAGAATGTGAAGCTGAGCGCAGATGCAGGTGAGCTTCTAGAAGACCCTACTATGTACAGACGCATAGTAGGAAGTTTGATTTATATGACTATTACCAGGCCAGATTTGAGCTATGCTGTTGGATTGGTAAGTCAGTTTATGCAGGCTCCAAGGAAACCACATTTGGATGCGGCTAGACGCATACTCAGGTATGTGAAGTCCACATTGCAGTATGGACTATTTTATGAGACTGGGGTTCAGATACAGCTGCATGGATACACTGATGCTGATTGGGCTGGTAGTATTTCTGATAGAAGATCTACCAGTGGATATGTGTTCTCTTTTGGGAGTGCTGCAGTCACTTGGAGCAGCAAGAAACAGCCTACAGTTGCCTTGTCGAGCACAGAGGCTGAGTACAGGGGTGCAGCAATGGCTGCATGTGAGGTAGCTTGGTTGCATAAGCTACTTTATGATATGCATCAGTCTACAGATGGGCCAGTTGTCATTTATTGTGACAACATGAGTAGTATACACTTGGCAAATAACCCAGTCTATCATGCTAGAACAAAGCACATTGAGGTGCATTATCACTATGTGCGAGAGAGGGTTTTACTAGGTCTTATTGATCTAGTTTATGTCAGCACAGAGGATCAGGTAGCTGACATATTTACGAAGGCATTGGGCGCAGAGAAGCTGCGCAAGTTCAGAGACCTGCTTGGTGTGCAGGAATTGGGATTGAGCTCGAGGGGGAGTGTTGAGATATCGAGCTCCACTCGTGATACGCCAGGGTGACCGTTGTGTATTTATGTCACCGACGTGTCGGTTGCAGATGCGGTTGGTACACCGCCCCTGAATAATAGCTACATGATAGCTATCCTTATCTACTCTAGTTCGTGGCTCAGTTAGTATGCCACCTTAGTTAGTTGAGTTTGGTTTTGAGACCCATATAGAGGGTTCTTCTATTTCTTTGTACTAGAGTTCTTTTGGCTTACACAACTAAGAAGAGGAAAACTGTTTTCAGCCTCCACCCTTGTGTGTCTTCCCCCATTGTGCAAGCAAGAAAGCTTCAAGCGAGACTCCTTCCTTCTCTCCCACAATCTTGACAGGAGGAACAATCTTGGTGGAGAGCAGCAAATAATAGGGGTCTATTAGTGAAACATCTATGAAATCTAGCTTTTGAAGCAATTTTGTAAAACCCTGCTTGTATTGGATCCTATGTAAATTGTTATGAATATGAATACAATTTTTGTGGCGCAACTTATTTTTGTTTAATCACTTATTATTTGTTTTATTTATTTATTTAATTTATCCTTACATGCCTTTGATAAATAAATGTTGCACATGAATTCGATAGAGCAATGTGTATTAAATTTAAATAACAAATCATGTTGCTTATAAATCTAACAGATAAGCATTACATTCAAATAAAAAACAATAATAAATGACATGTATCACAAAATACATTGCATGAAAATCCAACAACATCAATTTTCATTAATACAAGAGAAGTTTACAAAGTGTGTTACATTGCAAAAGAGACATCATTTAAAGGTAGTAACTACATCTAATCTGTCCTAGCCTTCTTGGAGCTAAGCTCCCCATGGTTAGAACAAAATCCAATCCAACTTATAGTATTTATCACAAATCCAATTACTACTACTATCTTTCCTGTTGAAGACCTCCATTGCAAGTATGTTACTGATGTTTTTTCTCCGTGAAGACATCTATATTAAATAAATACAAAAGTTACCTATCGGCAAGTTTTTGAAGGGAGGTGAGCCCTGAAGTGGAAGCACGAGCGGGAGCAAGAGCTATGGTGGAAAAAGTAAGACCAAAAGAGAGAGACATACACAATGTGGGAACTCCAATAGTCACAATGTGTGACCGGCCTTCCCTTTATTCAAATGTCATTGAAAGAATAAAGAATGAAGTGACAGTGATGGGCACCCGCTGCTTGTAATATGCAGGTGTAGGTACTGTCAGTGTAGTAATACATGGGTGGCTAGGCAGAGGCACCTTTACCCCCAACAACCTCCCACTTAAAGGTGAATCTGCCTCAGTGAGGAGTGAAAACAAAAAAGAAAAGACAGCACAACATATACATAGATACAATAGGATGAGGAAAGATGTCATCTCATCCAATGCCCTCAACCTCCTAAGAAAGGCAAAGCGCTCTGTAGAGAGGCTTTTCGTGAGCAAGGCTGCAGGATTCTAGTCAGTTGAGATCTTGACAAGGTCAACAGACATGTCCTCAATGACCTCACAAATGAAGTGATACCTCACCTCAATGTGTTTCAGCTTCACATGGAAGACCGGATTCTTGGCTAATTGGATAGCACTCATAGAATCCGAATTCAGCATAGGATAGCATCTGCAATACCAATGTCAGTAACCAAATGACCCAACCAAATGGCCTCCTTGCAAGCCTTAGTGGTGGCTGTAATATACTCAACCTATGTAGTAGAAAGGTCCATGCATTTCTGCACCTTGGATATCCATGAAACAACACCTCCAGCAAAAGTGAATACATAGCCATAAGCATATTTCCTACTATCTGCAAGTCTTGCATAGTCAAAGTCTGTGTATCCCACGACTCCTGTATCCTAGCTACCATAACATATGCACATATCAGTAGTGCCCTTCAGGTACCTCATGATACCCTTCACGGCATCCCAATGTCTCTTGTTAGGTGGAGCCTTATAACGTGCCACAACACCAACTGTAAATGCAATATCTGGACAAGTGGCTATCATGGCATACATAAGATTGTCCACTTTGGATGCATAGGGAATCTTGACCATCTCAACCCTCTGCTCATATGCTGATGGGAATAGGTATGCCATTCAGTTTAGAGTGTCCTCAATGAATGGCAACGGCAGTATTCTCAAGTCAAAAGAGAGCTTTGGGGTGTAGTGATAGCCCTTAAGTGTGATAGGGAGTATTTTATGGGAGTGTAGAGATTGATTGTCTACCTCTATTGGGCATGACAGTAAATTATTCAACTCCTGATATTGCCATGTTATGGTGGATTGCATATATAAAGTCAGTTAACCTTGATTTTCAGCATATTGCAGGTAGAGAAGACCCCGTGGTTGACATGCTTTCACAAGCAAGGTTTGAAGATGAAGAGGAGCTGATAGAAGATGAAGAGGATGATGTGATAGGTGCTAAAAACGAGTTTATGATAGCCTCATGATAGCAGGGAATGAGATGCAGCTACCGTTACTGCAGTTACAACTATTGTAATAGGGATTTCAACAATAAGAAAATAACTTACAGCCATGAAGAAGAGATGGGTAATAGAGAGAAAGCATCATCGGTGTTATGTTTCAGTGAGAACACAATTTTTAGAAGAGTTGTATGAGGATGATTGGTTGAAAATAGGCCAATATCTTAGCCTCATGACAAAGAAGGCTAAGTGGTCTAAAGCTAAATTCAAAAGGATTAAAAGAAAAGCTTATGGGTTTTTCTTAAAAGACGGATATTTATGGAAGCATGCAAAGAAAAAGAGAGGAGCTCCAATACATGTATTGGGAGATAGGGCTTCTCAACAACATGTGATGCAACCAGACTTCGTCAGTATCTTCAAACTGAGCTCCCAAAGATGCAGAGGGAGAAGATTCAATGGTCTCATCATCTGAAGATAACAACTCGTAAAATTGCTACGTGGTTCTGCCGTATACATAGGATCTGGTTTTGGCAATATGGCAGTGTTTTAGCCAATGGAATCATAGGCTGAAAGGGGAACAGAGCTTGACGTGACATACATGCCTGACCCTGGAGATGCAGATGTCATGGGAGCAAGGGCTGAGCGACTGACAACATTACCAATGATGCACAGATTGGTGGTATGGAAGATGGCTAGAAGCAACATGTAACAGCAAGAAGCCTAAGCTCTTTTCCTTTGTTGGTGGTCTCGACTACCTCATCAATCTCAACATCAGTGTCTTCATCTTCTTCCACATCCATAAGACTCTTGCCCTGATTTGTTGCCACGGTTACCTCTTTCCCCCCTTCAACATCTGCAGGGTTTGAAAAATCTAGCTTCTATGTTGGAGTATCTTCCCATACTCTATTTTTCTTGGTCTTCTTTTGGCCCTATTCTTCCTGAAGGGTTTTTTTTTGTAGGGGCAGAAATTTTTTTTGCCCCCTTTAGCCTTTAATTTCTGGAGTTTATCTACATTGAATGCAACTTCGGTGGTCTTCTGGCCACCATCATCATCACTATTGCTTACAATAGGGCTCTCCACATGATGAACCTTGCCATTAGATGATGGATCAGCTGATCCATTGCTAACAGGCTTTCCACGGAGAGACTCCTTAATCTTAGAACCCTTGCCGTCTGCTGCATTGTCATCTCCATTTGCCTTATCTTGTTTTCCAGCAGCCTTGTTTCCTTTTGCCTTCTTATGATCCAATAGAGATGCTCCCTTGCTGGCACCATCGGGGATCTTGGCATGTTTCACCCTGCGCATACATGGCCAGGGGAGCCATACAATCTATGGCTGTCTTCTGAAGTATTCGGTTCAATGTTGAGATGTCCAGACTGCACAACCCTGAAGTTGGTTGTGAAGCAGGTCCATTTGGTGCAGTCACCTTTCACAAATAGTTACAGTGGTACAAATTGTATGAAACTCAATGCTACAGATGGAGCCTCAAATCCAATTCTGCTCCCGCAGATGCATAGTCTCTTACTTCTCGTGCCTTACAAGCAGAGCTTTATTCTGTAGGTGCTGAATGTAAACACTCATGTTTATATTGAGGCCCTGGATGGGACAACAAAAACTTTTGATCTACCAGCATATTAATTGGTTTGACCTGCATTTTGTGGTGACCGTTTCAGAATTCATCAGTAGCCATTTCAGAGTTCATGGTCTGCTGGAATTGCTTGCTAACCATGCACAATTCTGCTACCACAAACTCTTCACTAAGTTTAATTTCTCATCCAGCCTCTCTGAGGACATTGTGAAGATAAAGATGCCAACCATATCATCATAGCCTGAAGCACTCCCTGCAGTTACAGTTGGGGTGATTGTGGCAAAACCTGGACCACTGGCACCAAAACTACCATAGCCAGAAGGCACCACTGCATGAGGGGCATTACCAACAGTTGTGCCTGGTTTAAACTGAGGAGGGTACTTCACTGATCCAACAGGAGGATAGCCATTATAACACCTGAAGAGGCTTTCACCTGCAAAAAGGATGGCCCATTTGAGACGTCACTTTATAGAATGTTTCCATCCTCATTAGCAGCAACATTTCTAGGACACTGAACAATTACACCATTAGTTTCAGAATAACCTCTTTTGCCATGTGCAACTGCCATGTCAAGATACATACAAATTAGTTGCTGGTTCTGAGAGGGAATTTCCAAGTATGGAAATTCAACTGTATTCAAAATCTCAGCTTGAGAAAGCCTTTGCTGCTGCCCACCATCCATCATCATTTTAGGGAGAAGCTTGCAAGTGGACAGATTGACAAGGTCTTCAGGAGACCAACATATCCTTGTTTTCCTTACAAGTGGTTGGTGTTCAATCCATCAGTTACATTTCCATTGCCCTTAGAAGTGGCAAAACCCCCAAAGATGCAGATGAGATCACTGTCAAATTCGTTGCCAAATGGGAAATGGGACCATTGTCTTCACTACCCTTGAGGAGGGAGTGCAATTTTATGTGAAAGATGGGTACTTCACTTCTGTCCCACCATCAGCAAGGCATCTGTGAAGAGGAGAGTCCATATATGTGGTTATAAGTGTGTGCAAGCACTTCATCAGCTTTCTTGGTGGCTACATAAAGGCTTGCAGGGTGATTAGTCCTATCATCTTCAGAAAATGGCACCTTCAAATTCAGGCCATACACACTACTTGATGATGCATATACTATAGCTCACTGTCTGTAGGTGCAACAGTTTTCAAGGGCTCAGTTACAACTTAGCTTGGGGAGCTTGTTTGCTACCACCAATGCTGCAGATTTGCAGATGTTAAGTGGAGAAAGCATTGGATGATAAGTCTGATTAACAGTGTGCTGTATAGAGTGAGCGACATACAATAGCAAACAGCAGTGTGCAGATTTGAATTTCAGCGGTAACACTAGGGATCTTTTGATGCTCTGATGTGACAAACAATATAGGTCAGTTTCTGGTGCTAAGCTAAATCACATATGGGCAATTTTGATAACCAAAGTATTGTACAATACGACTTTGGGCAACACCTAGGCTATGTACCTTGTCATGAGGGTGGATCATACTCCAATGGATTTGATCAGCAATATGGCTATCATGGGCAACATGATTATGGCCATTATGGACAGCATGATTATGCTTACAAGCACTCCTTTATGTAGCAACATAGTTCTTATGCAAGTCATGATCATGGACATGTACATGGTAGCTCATACAGCATTGGTCAGTAGCATGCATATGGAGATTCTTATGCAATGCAGGCGCAACAAGCCAATGATTATGACTAGCATCATGCCAATACCTATGCTCATGGACTTGCCACTCATCATATTTATGGTTAGCCTAGGATGCAAGGACACCATTGTAGTCATGTTGAACAATCATCATGCAATCTTGGGCATCATGTTTATGGGAAACAATATGGCCAAGGTTTTGGTAGTAGGCAACAACAAATAGATGTATTTGGGCAGCAGCATGAACATTTTTGTGATATGCATTCTCATAGAGATTATGGACAGCATGACCAATGCTATGGGATCAATGATCAAAGGCAACATGCTTATGACGGTTATGCGTGTGATGCGCAGTAGGGCTATTATCAACATATGCAATATGGACATCATGAATATCATTATGAGCAGCAGCCACATTGGTATGACCATCCATATGGACAGCATGAGCATTATGGTCATGAGCATGGACATCCATTTGCTGTACATGAGCAGCAAGATGACTGTGAGCAGCATGTCAGAACTATTACTGAGCTGACCGATGGTGATGAGCATGTGTGTAAATTGCTATCTAAGGCTAAACACATTAGACACCTTACTAGTGATACGATAAATGGATTGCATGCTGCGGGCTTATGCTATCGATGTGCTAAGCCAATATCTTGTAATCATCAAGCCACATGCAGGGCAAAGACTGCCAAAATACTTTTGGTATTAGAGTATTATGATACAAAGGATGGAGAAGATCTTATTGAAGACCATTTTGGTATGGGTCCACAACAAGAACTTCAGCTCAAGAAAGAAGATCATGGGCAGCACATTGATTTGGATGATCATGACCCCATGCAAGAGCCCCTTCAGTCCACAGACCTGCAGTTTAAATGCTTGGACATCACTAAGAATGCAGGGTCCATGAATACGCAACACTTAGGGGCTGATGCAGTCCATGCAATGGTGACTTCAGCCTCATATGCTTCAGTTATACAGAGCATGGTGATGCCTGAGAGGCTTATGGAAGAGCTAGTGAATACCACCATGCTGATCATGCTTTCAACTATACTTGACTTTGACCTTATGGAAGTCGATCCAATGCATGGCAGTGATACCACTTTCCCTTTTGATTCGAGATAGGCTGACCTTGACCCTCTGCATAGACTAGTACTACTCTTGAATATTAGGCAATCTTTTACTGGGTCTATGCCAAGAATCCCCCCCCAAACTATCTTTTGCCACTTGTAATGCTGTATAGAGTAGTACTTTGCAGCCCACTACTTGGCTATACCAATAAGTCTGATCTTTGTTTTTGAGGACAAAAACTTCATTTTGAGTGGGGATGGATTGTAATGAAGGGAAATACTTAGGTCAAGTTGACGTAAGTATAAAAGGTGTAAGGGACATTGCATAGGCACCATTTGATGAATATATATCTGTCCTTTCACCTTCTTCCCTGTCCTTCCATGGCTGCCAGCCATTTCTCTCTCCTCTTGTCTTTCTCTCTCTACTCCTAGTCTTTCTCTCTCCTTGTCACCCTCTTTCTCTCTCTTTCTCTCTCCTCTCTGCAGTCTCTCCCTTCTCTCCTTCTCTCTCCTAGGTCTCCTTCATTACAGACCAAGCTCGAGCTCACAAAGAAGAAGGCTCTGATACTAGTTGAAGGGAGGTGAGCCCTGAAGTGGAAGCATGAGCAAGAGCAAGAGCTATGGTGGAAGGAGCAAGAGCAAGAGAGAGAGACACACACAATGGGGACTCCAATAGTCACTATGTGTGATCAGCCTTCTGTTTATTCAAATATCACTGAAAGAATAAAGAATGATGTGACAGTGATGGGCGCCCACCACCTCTTGTAGTGTGCAGGCGGCGTGGATACTGTTAGTGTAGTAATACGTGGGCGGCTAGGCAGAGGCACCTTTATCCCCAATAGTTTTTATATGCTTTTATTATTATATGTAAGCAGTTTTTTTCCATCTATAGAATTATTAGTATAACAATATTTTCATGCACAAGCATCCCTTTGTTATTTCATATATGCAATTCTAATATTATGCAATGCTATGACTGCAGCACTAATGCTATCTCATACTATTCCATGGTTTTAGAATCTAAATAAAATTATCCTAATGTGATAAAAAACCAACAATTTTTTTTCTTAATATTCATAACATTTTAATTGTGGATTTCTAAATACAAGAATGTATTAATGTTGCAAACTTAATCTTCAAATCTATACTAGATATTTCTTTCCATCGATCCTAACTAGATGTCAACAATAATAATTCATAAAAATACTTACAATTGAAACAAAAAGTTACATTTAATCACTATAGAGAGCAATGTACTTGAGAAACTTTGTATCCCTCAACCCTAAGGCTGTTAGAAAAGAAGTCAATTTTTGGACAATAGGTGTATCTTGTTGAGATAGAGGTCTAGGATACAATAACAAAATGTAGTTTAACTTAGAATATGCATAATTTGTAAATTTTTTCTCCAAATGAAATGAGATTTAACCATGGATGAGTTAAAAAAAAAGGACATTGTATGCGTAATTCTTTTTACAAAGAAGCCCAGAGATGTTGAACAAGAAGTTGAGTTATTACAAGATCATGTTCCTTCACTATGAGATTCCTAGAGTACAAAAACAAAATAAATCTTAGGTCAAAGCATGCATATAACTTACATTGGCTTTGTCCAAATGAGTTGAAATTTAACCACAAAACAACATTAAAAAAATGACAATATACATGTGGCTCTCTTTATAGAGAAGCCCAAAGATGTTGAATAAGTTGACGTTTTAGAAAATCATTGTTCTTCAGAAGAAGTTGAGTTTTTAGAAAATTATTATTCTTTTATTTGATATATAATATTTTAATTATTAAATAATTTTAAATGTACTATAATATCAAAATATCTCTAAGTCAAATTTTATTTTAATAGTCAAAATAAATTTTATTTTAGATATGTACATTATGTATTAATTATTTGTTTAATCTCTCCATATTTCATCTATATTATATGCCTATTATTTAGTTTAATATCTTTAGCTTTTATCTTAGCTTCATTAAAAAGTAAACCCCATTGATATTTTTTACCTATCTAATAGGATAAATGTATATATATAGATGGCATAGAAAGTAATGTCCATGACATTGCTTTTTTGAACTTAAAAGTGGGCAATGGAAAGTATTTATAATCTCAAAGAGAATCTCAATAGTAATTTAACAATAAATTTGGAAACTTAGACTAGCGAAAATATTTTCTTTTTCATTTAAAGAGGTTGGCAATTATGGATATAGTAGTTCTCTCTCTCTCTCTCTCTCTCTCTCTCTCTCTCTCTCTCTCTCTCTCTCTCTCTCTCTCTCTCTCTCTCTATAGTCACTCTTTCTTTCTGTCTCTGTATTCACAAGGTTTGTAAAGTTGAAGTACTATCCTCCTCTCTTTGAGCTTTCTCTTTGAAAGCATTTTGTCAGGGATCTCTCTCTCTCTCTCTCTCTCTCTCTCTCTATATATATATATATATATATATATATATGCGTAACATGTGAGAAGGCTCACAAGGCTAAGATGTGCTTTCTCAGCTCCTCTTATACATCCTCCTTAGGCATAACTGCCTCCTAGTGCATAGACACTATTGTTGCAAATTAGTGAATGTAGTTCCAAAACTTTTGGGTAATATTGTGTCTTAGGAGAAATATTTGGAATATTTCAAAAGATTCTCTTTAAAAATACTAAAATTTTAAAATTTTTTAAAACACCACTTTTTAAAGTTAATCATATTTGAAAATGATACAAAACATCTAATTTTTTAAATCACTAATTTTTTAAATATTCAAAAAATGGATAAGTTTAATCCTGTAATGTCCCCATTACTTAGTTTATTCTAATGTGCATATACATTCCAAAGAAAAATTGATTCATGTCGCACATTTATTTTTAAAGGAAAAAGAAAAATACTAGCTCTAATTATGAAACTGACTCTCATTATGAAGATAATTGATGAGGCATTATATGCCAGTTCATGGACAAAAGACTTGGGAGACCCTCCCAAGACTAGCTTATTAAAACTGTGTTTGTAGTATATAACAACAAAAAAAGAACTAGCCTAGTGGATAGTCACTTGGCAGTTAAGCCCACTTGGGTGACGACACTACCAGGATGGGTGACCTCCTGGGAAGATTTTTCTACAAGCTAGTGGGAGTTTCTCGTATGCAGCCAACGATGCCAATGAAGCCTTCGTAGCCCGTTGCCAAGTATGCCAAGGCCAAGATGCCAAGGTCGCCGCCTAGAGTGATGCCCGGCCACGCAGCACACAGTGCGTCCTCGCCCATATGTTAGTCAATTTTTATCTTCACACGGCAGAAATAGAGTCCCTCCATGACGTCGTCAAAAACACTAAAAGAAAGCGTTCTCTCTTTGTCATTGATGATGCCATCAAAAAACACAAAAAAAGCAAGTGTCCTCTCTTCTATCCCCCCTCCACCTTTTGGCAAAACTATAAATTGAGGGCTTGGGGATGACCAAAAGAGCGAAAACAAGCAATCTTGATGAGGACAAGATGTTGATCGAGAAGGACGAGACTCTATTCCACGAGACGAAGAGACATCATTTCATTCAACCCAAGGAAGAGGATACACTGAAGGACTCTCATCCTCTTCTACAACCCTGATCCGAGAAGAGAAGACACTGAAGAACTCGATCCTATTCTTTCATACCTCTACTCTCGTCTCTATTCCGTCGTGGCCCCGAAGAAAAAGAATTCAAAAGTGGAAATTGCAAATGACCCTACTAACGTGGAAGCAACAGCCAGTTGGAGTTGCGAGCATGGGAGTCACTAATGGAGTCACGGGCGCTGATGACAACCCTTTACCAACTGCGATACTACATGTTTTTTTTTCCTAAAAAAATTATATCCAAATTCAATAGAAATAAGATAAGCCTCTTGAGAAATACTGACTCAAGACCAAGAAACTTGGTTACAAGAATTGGGAAGTTAGAGATCCCAAAATCTAGATACCCCTAGTGAAATTCCAAGAGGAAGAGTTTCCTTGTGTAAAACTCAAGTGTCAATTGCTACTATGTTTTACGTAATGTGGTAGGTAATTAGATAACTAAGAACTTCCATAGAGGGAAGCGGGTGGATGGATTCCCAACGAATCCAGTCCTATGGCAGGGTGGTCTCGGTTAGTCGAGAGGTTTCCCAAAAAACAAATGCTAGAAAGAAACTTTAGGAAGGGCCGATTTGCTAACTTACCTAGGGTTTGGTCTCAGAACCTGAACTATAAATTATCTTAGTGGAAAGGTACAGCCGTTGTGCCAGAGCATTGTGAGGGATTTCATAAATCCTTAGTTTGCTATTAGAAAAAAGCGTTGTACTCCGTGAACCAAGGGTAATGGAAGTCGCTCCTTTCGGACAAGAAGCCTCTCGAAGGACACCTTCGGATGTAAGCTAGTTGTTGATAGGTGACAGTTAGATCAATTAGGAACCTTCAGGTCGGTCATCCATGGGTAACGGCATGACGCTTCCACTGCGGGGTAGACCTAGGGTTAATCAACCAGACAAAATTCGATCATTCTGGTTAGAGTACGGATGGTGATGGTTGGAAGGTAAACTCTGAGTGACTACTAAAACGTTATCCGTTAAGAAATCAAGGCGGGTACGTCACAAAGCCATTCTATAAATTACGAAGAGGTTGAAATTTTATAGTAAGATGAGATATTTCAACCTTTTGCAAAGATTTTAACTTATTTTGAGAATATAATTTTGGTCATTTTTAAATTCAGCTCTTTGATGAGAAATGCATAACCATTCGACATTGTGAGAAAAAATTGTCATTAAGATCCTTATCATTGCATTTTGTACAACATGTGTATCAACATTTTAAAGGAAATGATATACTTCATGAGTATTATCTATTCAACAACTAGTAGCTATGTAACAAAAAAAAAATCCCTCTATATCACTACTTTTGAAATATGATATGTATTAATGTGTGCCTACAACTTCTTTCTAGTGGTGGATGAGAATAGGGATATAGGTGGTCCATGGGCATTGCCAATCAATGGGAGCCTTATGCTATGGACATAACTTTGAAAGGAAAGGTCCACTTTAGAAGTGAACAGTGCTCTTCTTTTTGGTCATTAATGAAGCCCTCCAATTTTCCAAAAATTCAAGATTTACTATAAGTAAAGTCGTATTTGTGACTACTACTTAACCTCCTATTCTCCTTTCTTGCCACTGAGAAGGTTGGCTAGTGGGTAAATGTTCCAAAGGCATGTGTTACGATGTTACATGATTTGACAATCTAACCTCTCTCAAAAGTAATGCTTGCACGCAATTAAGTTGTGAGAGTTACTTCTGATGAAATTCAACAAAGGTCATTATAAGCACCCTCAAGAGATTGTAGGTCTAAAACTTGGTGTAAAAGCGCCCATAATTTGATGCAATGCATTCGATTTTGTGAAAATTACATGCGATTTTGATACAATGCATCAAAACATACAAAAATTTTCATGTTTTTTGAAATATTTGGAGGCTTTGCATTGCCATGGCACCAACGCTGGTGGAGCTACTTGTTTATGCCATAGCATTGTTGATATTGGTGCATGATGCCAAATCATCTCAATCATGAGAAAAGCCTTGCATCAATTTAATATATAGGTCCTCCACTAGCATGGCCTTGCACTTGCCAATTCTGTAGGCTAGCTTTGGGTCTACTATGAGCTGGTGAGCAAGGTGTACATCGTAGGCAGCATGGGTCAATAATCGTCCACGCTAGTGTTTCTCTTGGAACTTTTGTGTAGGCCAAGTCCTTGTGGCACATGACCTTGGTGCCAAGGTTCGTTTGGTACATCCTTTCCCCCCGCCCACCCCCCCAACTCGAGCATCATGCTTGAAGGTGGCATTGGATCACCCACCATGTGTTGTGATTGAATGATACAACTTAAAATAATTAGGTCAATTGAGTGTTACTAGAGTTAACTACTTCTTTACAAACAAACAATCTACGAATTTCAATGTGGCTGAACAATAGTATTAGACTATTTAGCGTGCATTTATGATCCTTGACATAATTACTTTATATGCACAAGTGATTATGCTAAATATTGTTTGAAAGGACTTTGAGAATCCTCAACCAATGATAACATAAGAGGTGTAATGTTCAACTTAGAGGAGAGCTCGAGGAGAGCTAAAAGTCAACCGAGAGCTCCACTCTTTCCATAGATTTATCCATATGTAAGACTTTTTAGGGAGGTAAAATTTAATGAGAATCCACTATGATATGTTTTCAGGGAGTGGGGTTTGGGAGTGTGTGTGTGCATGCACGTGCGTGCATGTATGTGTGTTCATGTGTGTGCACACACACGAGCAAACTATATTTATTACAAAATGGGTAATTCCATGATTGCTTATTGGACCTTTTTTAATCTAAAGCATTGTACTCTTTAATTTCAATTAATATCCTTGCTATTACCTTTGCATATAATAATACAATAAGGTACTCCTTTTTATAGTGTAAGAACTAGTTATTGTCTGGTTATAAATTTTTACAAAGTGAGGCATAAGAAAGAAAGTATTTTAAAATATGGATGTTCAAAATGCACATAATAGAAAAGAGGGTGAGATTTTATGGAATTTTACATCAAAATTTATAAACCACCAAATTGTGACTTTCCATAGGTACATTATATAAATAGTACTATACTTGAGTTTGCTCTTTTTGTGTGTGTGTGTGTGTGTGTGTGTATAAATAATAAAGTAGGCATGTCAATTTTGTAAAATTCATATGTTAACATTATGTATGCATTAAGTTGGACCTCTATTTGAAAAAATTGTGACAATATGATGCTTTATGTGAAGTTGCTTTTGAAAAAATGTTAATTTTTTGTATCAACTTGATGCAGTATATCAAGTTTCTCAAATAAAATACAAATTTAAATACCAACTGGATGCACTACATCAAGTTGCCCTCACAAAGCATTACATTTGCACACCAACTTGATCCATTCCATCAAGTTGCCATCACAAAATGTTATTTTTGTATACCAACTTGATGAAGTGCATTAAGTTACCCCCATAACATGCTGCTTTTTCATATTGACTCAATGTATTACATGAAGTTTCCCCTACAGAGCGTAACAATTCCATATCCTAACTTGGTGAATTTGTGCATAAATTGTCCATAAAGAATTTTCATACTAACATGATGCATTATTTAATGAAGGGTCCCCATAGTGACTAAAAAAGTACTTAGAAACGTTTGATGCTACATGAATTTTCCCTCATGAAATGGTATGTTGGGTTAGAAGGATACATTACATCAAGTGCATGGCAACATATACCTTGAAATTTATAGAATTTTTAAAAGGTTTATATTTTGGTAAGTTAAAATATCAAAAATCATTAATAAGTCATTGTCGTGATATTCTCTTGGTCACATCAAACCTAGAAATCTAGGTCGCCATAAAGTTGGCAAGGTTGTCATAATGAAGATCTTACCTCTCCTCATTAAAGTGAAAAGTAATATTCAATTTGAATTTTGGTGGATACTCGATTGCCTCCCTCCATCGTTTCTCTCTTCTTTTTTTCTCCTCCTTAGTAGTCTCTTCTTTGTTTTCGTTCTTGCTTCTAATCATATCCTTAGCTATGGATCAATCACCCAATGATCTCTGTAACTCAGCTATGGATCAATCATCTAATGATCTCTGTAGCTCTCATAAAAAACCTCTCTATCATCTTCATATTGAGTTGGACAGTGAGTATGAACCAATAAGAAAGAGAACAAAATCTATCACGGTTACAGAGTCTATGAAACATATACTGAGGTTTGAAGGAAAGAAGAATATTGATCGTTGGTTAGATGGAAAGCTATATCCCAAAGATCCTAGCAGAAATAACACTTCTCCTTTCTATAATAGCTCATCATTAATGAGGTTTATTGGTGATGGCTACAATGGATTTTTAGGTTATACACTTAATCTTGTTGCAGAAAAGGATATCCTTGGACTAGAGAATCATCTTTTGATGAAACACAATATAGAGTTGTTGCAGAAGCTAGAGGATTGTCAACAAAAAATTCATTCATTGGAAAAGCGTATCAAAGCTTATCAACGAAAGCAAACTTTATTAGGCCTTCGAAATCGACAAAGAGCTCTTAAAAATATTAAGAATCTCAAACGAGGAGGAGGAGGTAGTGGTAAAAGAATCTAAGCAGCAATGTATATTTTTTTTCACTTGAAAAATCTTAAATATGGCTTTATTTAAACTACTTGCATTGATTTGTGATGTTAATTTTGCTTAGATCTCTTCTACAACCAAATGCAAGTGAAAGAGATTCTTTAAAAGCAGCTCAATTTTATTATCATATTCTTCCTTCAGTAGTTTCAAAGGATATTTTGGAGAAGAAGAAATTTAAAAAGGCAAAGAAACAATGCTTGGAGTCATTTGTAAAGGATCATTCTTTGGATTCTGAGTTAGTACAGAAGAACTGGATAGTATTGGTATCAATCGAGATGCTTATATGCAACTTTTCCAGCTTTTACAATCAAATATGAAGCAAGGACAGATACGCAATTGCATACTTCCAAAGCCATTTGTGGTTAGGACTATCAGACAGAGAGTTAATAACAAAGTGATGGAGATTCTAGGTGAGCCTTTTCATACCAAGGCTAGCTTCAAGGGCAAGAAAAAATAGGTTACATTCAATGAATTTAACAATATTTTCCTTGACTTTCCCACCCTACAATGCTTAATGATCAAATTTTATGACTTGTCAGTAGTAGCAGAGGCACATGGAGTGGCTAGATTTGTGATTAAACTTGATGAAAGTGAGAAATGTAAAAAATTGGAGAGAATCTCTATCACCTTGATAAATAGAGCACTTTCGTCAGGTCATTGCAATCACTCAACATCATTTAGTGTTCAATCTGAATATAACATCTGGTGGCTAGGAGCATTTGAGGTAGATACTGAGAATTTTGATATACTATATTGGGTTTTTCATCAAACATCAATACCTAATGTTATTCAAAGGCAACAAGCAGGAGAAGAGCTATTTATTAAAGGATTTGGGAACTACAGGATTGAGTGGCACATAGTTGGTGACCTAAAGACACTCAAATGTATGTATAATGTATCAAAGGGAGCTAACTCGAGATCTCCTTGCTTATACTGCATGTCACCAGCTGTAGAGTTAAACAGGCGATGACATAAGCTTGGGGTGATCAACACTTTACTCACTATATGGTAAGAAGTTTGTATATGTTTGTTTCTTCATTGTCGAACTCATATAATGTTTTTTAATAACTTTCTTTATTTGTTGACTATGCAGCATATTCTATACAACCATGCTCCATACTTTATTAAACAATATGGATCTCTATCTATCTGGTCAACCCAAGGTATGGAAAAATCACATTATCAAGCAAGAACAAAATATTTCAGACACACAAGACATGGAGGTGGAAGACACAAAGCCAACAGTTTATTAGAGGTCTTTCAATGGTTCTATCGACAAATTTGGCATAAATTCAAGCTTAAAGATACAACCACATCAAGCAATACATCATCTTTAGCAAGGACTATACAAATTGTTACCCAAAGAAGAAAAGATAGATATTTAAATTCTTGCGCAAAGCAAATATTTATAGAATGGTTACAAACCAAACAAAGAGTTGGGAAAAGATGGGTTTCAAGAAATCCTTAATCTTTGGCATCTTCTAGTCGGATTGTGTTGCAGAAGAGTCCTTAGTTTCAGGCAGTTCAACAGGGCCTTCAGAGGAGTCCTTGGTTTCAGGTAGCTCGACAGGGCCTCTAGAGGAATCTTTTGTTTCATCCCACTCAATAAGACCTCTGTATTTCAAAAACTCTTGTTTCTGATAGCCTGGAAGAAGCTTCAAATTCTTACTATCTCCTACATAAGAGAGCAAATAGGAGCCAAGAACTCCAAAATATCAAGCTCTAGATCCACTGTATCTAGGCATGAAGCCAAAAACTCTTATGGCTTCTTCCTTCTCCACTAAAATGATCTTGTCCAAACCTCTGCTGAAAACTTGAGATCCAATTACCTTTGAGATAGCTCTCAAAGCCATCATTGGTAGACTTGGAGAGCTTGACAATCTACTATGATATATTACAATTGTTTGATTGTTTAAGTTTCCAATATAATGGCCAAGGCTTTGATTTTTTCCAAGCTTCATTGGCCTAGAGCCCTTGGCCCTTCCAAGAAAGTTGTCAAGATCTTCAATCTCAATCTACAGAACAAACCACAACAGTACAAGATATAAGATATTTATCTATAATGCATAATAAAGTCTAACATAAACTCAATAGGTAACTTTGAATTATATTTCATACCTTAGGGTGTTCGTCTTCTTCAAGAAGACTATCATCATAAAGATTTATTGAACTCTTGGGCTTCTCATCTGATGGAGACTTCAATCTCTCTTCATACCCTACATCATCAATATGAAGTTTCTTCTGGACCTGCAAGAACTCTTCTTCTGTAGGTAGCCCCCCCTTTTCGTATTCTATGATCTGATTAGTACATGTATGTAAGGCTATAGAGCTATCTTGGAAATTCTCTCCCTCAACATCAAGACTTGCTAGTGGTTCTTGTTCATAACCTATAAAATTCATGTCATTTTTGCCCCAACTTGCAAGGATTGCTAAGCAATAATCTTCTCTAAGATCAAAAAGATGTTGAATATCATTTAGCAACACATATCTCTTCTTGTTGATAAGATAAGTGGGAAATGTTGGAACACATGCAAGAGGACCTTCTTCATCAACCTGTGCACTTGGCTCGATCTCCTTTTCTTCCACCATTGTGATATTGTCACTCTTGAACAAACCTACATCAAAACCTTGGACAAGTTGATTCTCAACATCTTCTTGGAACATCTCCTCCTTCTCTTCGACCTCCTTATCCATACTTGCAATATCCTCTAGCTTTCCCTGTTGGTCTATATCTGGAGAAGAATTTTCCATGTACTGAAGATACACAATAAATCCAACGTCCTTGTGGATCAGAAGGCATTGGTGTTGATACCTGTGGAAAGGGCAACATGTTTCTTTCTTTCTGAATTCCTCATCAATGAGGTTGAACCTGCCTAGCAAAGTTGACCTGGATGTACTGGTGGCTCCCATGATATCACTATAATGAACAAATCCATTGACTTCCAAACCTTGCACATGTCTATCATAAAAACATCTATACTCCTTAAGTTTATCTTCAAGATCCTCCAATAACTCCTTCAAATCAAAAGGAACATTGAAAATTTCCATGATATAGCCAAACTTGGAAGAATTTCCAGTGGTGTGTAAGAAATCAAAGAGCCTATCATCAGATGTCTCCATTAGCTCCTCCTCATCCATTCCTTCCAGAGATAGCTTCCTCTTTGTCATCTTGACCAGAAAAAGATTTATCCCTGAAAACAAAGCAGAATAGCAACAATATCCAATAAAACAAGATGGAACCATGGAAAGAGGCCCCAAAATTGCATTTTTCAAGACAAAAAAATCAAAAAAGGAGAATTTTTTTTAGTTGACCGGTGAAACGCGAAAATTAAAGTGTCCAAGGCAAATGCCTGTGAAGAAATCGCGTTTCAGCGGCGGACGCTACCTTGAAGACGAAAATTATTTCAATATCTCACCGGTGAAACGCGATACTTAGCAAAATATCACTAATAGGGACATTATTTCGCGTTTCACCGGTCAAAAGATGCAAATTAAGAAGAGAAACATGAACTATAAATTAATTCTATGTAAACACAAAAATTTATGATAAAATCCTTTCTGGAAAAGCTATGCTGCTTTTAATAGATACAAAGCACATAACATCTGTAATTATTCAAGTGTTATTAAAAATTATTTCTATATTAATCAAATTTATTTTGTTAAAATACTTGTAATAAAAAAATTTTGTTACCTATCAAAGATTGTTGAACTGCTCTTCACACAGGAAGCAAGGACCTTGAAGGGAAGTCGAGATGAAATTTCGACAGAAAAGAAGACAATGTCGGAGAAATGGCTTCGAAATGCTTTTATATTGACCGTTAAGCATGTGGTGATAGTTCCAACGAAAAAGTTCGTGTAATGATGGAAAAATAAACGGGACCGCAAATTTGGATGAAATTTTCAATATTTTTGCATGCACGAAATGCCTCAGAATTGCACACGTGTCTCACTTAACACACGGTATCAAACTCCTCAGAAGACGTGCACACTCCCTTTTTTCGAAAATACGTCACACGTGTGTTACATAACACTTTTCCAAGTAATGCTTGTACCATAGATAAAAAAATTTCGGTAAGCGAGAATACGTCACATGTGTGCTACTTAACACTTTGCCAAGAACTTTGAGTCCATGCAAATTCACCGCCTTCGCCTTTCACCGCATTTCCAGCAAGTAGAAAACATTGCTACTCCGGCTTTACCTTTGGTATTCCTTCCAATCTCCAAGCATTTCACTGCTTCCCCAACAAAGGAAACCTTCGAGCATATTCTCGTCATTAGGCTGAGATTGTGAAGAATAAGCTAAAAAGAAGGTATGGTTTTCTGCATATTGCTTTTCAATAACAGGCTCCATTCAATGCATTCTTTTGATACTTTTCCTTAATCCTTTATGCTATTATGAGCTTATCAGCACTACAAAAGAATTTTTTCCACAGTGGGAGCATTCCTTAATGTTGTGGAGATTTAAGGAAATCTTCAAACTTCTTCCCTAATTCAGTGGATATTTTATGTAATTTTAAAAGCTTTCCTTAGATCAAAGCTCTTTTTTCTTGGTTTTGTCGATTTCTTTGCTATTCATGAGTTGTCCGGTGAAACGCGAAAAGAACGTGCTTCAAGGATGCCTCCTGTCTTAAATTCGCGTTTCACTGGACACAATGGACAACAAGTCCAGTGAAACGCGAAAAGAAGCAGCTGCAAGGAGGCACCTTGCTTGACACTCGCGTTTCACTGGGCACGCTCGAGAAAAATTCAGCTGAAGCACGAAAACGACATGCAGCATGGATACCTCTTGTCTGAGACTCGCGTTTCGCTGGACATGCTGGAGAAGAAGTAACATGTCTTTTTTTGGTAGATGGCTAGGACTAAGGCAACAGCAAGAAAGGAGAAGATTGATCCTAGGGATTTAACATCAAAGATTCATCAGTCTTCAAAGCCTCAGAAGCTCTCTAGAAAGTCAAAGCCAAAGAGAAAGTTTTCTCAAAATGTCAGGTACCTAAGGGAGATTAGGAAGGCAATAAAAGTTCTTGACAATGCAATTCCAAAGTTGTCTTTTCAGAGGCTTGTTAGGGAAATTTGTGACAAATATAGTTTGGATAGTTTCAGATGGACAAGAACAGCTCTTAATTGTATACAAGAAGCCATAGAGGATTTTTTAGTTGAGTTTTTTCAAGATGCCTATATTTGTGCTGCTCATGCTCATAGGCTCACACTCATGGACAATGACATGGTAATTCTTAGGAGGCTAAGATATAGATTTTCAAAGGTCCTTGAGCCAATTCCCCTCACTGATGTGAAGACATTTAATATCCTTAATGTGCCCCCAACTAGGAGAAAGAAAGATGATTCTGGTCTCAGGGTTGAGAATGTCACCCATGAGAGGGATACAAGGCAACATGAAAAAGAGGAGAAAGCTAAAGAGGAACAGGCAGATAAATGGAGAGAGTATAGGAGGCAAAGGGTTGAAGAAAGGGAAACAGAGCAACTAGAGTCCTTTGAAAATGAGCTAGCCACCCTTCTTGAAGCAGCTAATCCAAAAGGATTCAGTGTGTTTTGTTTCTTACCTGGTGACTTAGGCAAAAGAACTGAGGTTATCTCCTTTGATGCTGTATGTGTTCAGATTCTTAAGGATAAAAGAAGAGAAGTAAATGACAGTATTATTCTTGTTGGCCTAAGGTATATCCATCCATAATTACTTATACTTTTTGATATTTTTTTAACAATAAGATTTTTCTTGTTTATACTCACTATTTCTATGCCTTTTCTAGGTGTATAATGCATGAGTTTCCTTTGGATATACAACAAAAAATTGAGGTTCTTGATCCATCTATCTCATTCTTTATGAGGAACGAGCTTGATACAAGTTTTATTGAGCATTGGTTCAATCTGATTGACTTCGATACTTTGGAGCTCCTTATAATTCCATAGAATGAAAAGTAAGTGATTCAATATTCTATTAGAGTTTTTGAGATTTTATCCTACTAATTTGTTGAGATATGATTGATTTTAGTTCTCATTGGAGCTTGATTGCAATAGACCTTGTGGATAAGCAATGCTTTTTAATCAACTCTATGAAAGGAAGCCATGGAAATGCTAAATTGTAAGTTATATTATCCAAGGGCTCCTTGATATTTCAATTCTTTTTTTTGTAAGTACTCTAAATTTCAACATATTTTATATATAGAGGTGCCAAAAGATTAATTGAAGAGCTAGAGAAAAGACCCTCTATGCCATCTGATTTGCTTGCAACAATGCAATATAGACAAGTTACGGTAAGTTATTCATTAAAATAATTGAAACATGAGTTTATTCAATGAACTACCATCCGTCCTCTTTATAGTTTTACTTTGTGTTGGTGGTTGTAGTGTCCCCATCAGGATGATAGCCATTCTTGTGGCTGGAGGGTGATTGCAAATGCTAGAAGAATGGTTAACTTTGTTTATCTTAATGATGATAAACATGTAAAGGTAATATGAAAGATGCTAAACTTTAATATAGATATTAATTGCAAATAGTCCATTGATGATAAAAATATAGTCTATTGTAAGAACAATAATGAACTAAAACTCTTTTTTCTATAAATGTGTGACAGTTTTCGAAGGATTGCTATACATCTAAGCATGTTTGGTACATCAGAGCAAAGCTCTTGAAGTATATAATGGTCAATTGTATACATCCAACAACAGAGATTGGTGGGGATTTGCACCATGAAGGAGATGCGGTGCCTATAACCACAGAAGGCGAAGCCACAGCTTCAACACCTTCTATACCCAAGACATGAAAGAAAGGCAAAAGGACTCCTAGAAAGAATAGTTCTCCAAAAAAGAAATAGCTTTGCCATATCGCCTTGTAAGCCTTCATATATAGAAATTTGCCCTTCAGCCCTTATATATCTCATAGAGATGGCAGATAGACATCTGCTACAAAATTTCTACATATATTTTATATTGATAGTAAAGATATCTTTTCTTGAATGTCCTTGCAGTGTATATTATTTTCTCTCCTTTTCGATATCTGAAAAAAATAAATTACAAATGTTTGTTAGTTAGAAAGTGAGATCTTGATATACATCTAAGTAGATATAATATGATGTGAAAACTTACTCGTTTCTTGTTAAGTTGGAATACAAAGGAGCATGGTAGTTCAATGTCTTCATTTTGTAAATCCATCCTCACTTGATGTAGCGTACATGATTTTCTGATCCTTAAGATTGCAATAATATCCTCGTTGAACCAAATATCAAGATCCACTATAGGATCTTTGCTGAAATCATTAAGATTCTGGTCTAAAGCAACTAGACTACTACCAACAAAATGCCATCGACTATAGTAAAAGCTAAGGATAAAATTTTGAGTAGCAATCATATATTTACAAGCTATAGAGTCTTGATCTATCTTACATATAATTTTTCCTTCTATCTTTGTATCCCATCCTTCATCAACAAATTGTATGATATGATCATATGTTAGTCTCTTCACTGAAAGCATGGTTTTTGTTATTCTTATCTCTATATTAGAGAAGAAATCAATAAATATATTAATAGGCATAAATAAAGTAACTTTGCTTAGCCTACTTGAGATATTAGATTTTAGTGCTTTCTGGATCTCAGAAAATATCTTACATCTATAGCCCTCACTAGTAGATGGACTTGGCAAAGGCCACTCAAAGCTTGAAAAATCTGGCAAAGGAAGGAGTTTTATTGATCCCCATTGGCAACGCCGCATAGGAATAACATAAGAATGGTCATAAAAGAATATTCCATTCTCTGCAAGCTCTGTCTTCTTTTTGCCTCTATACATTTCTTCTCCAATTGAACCATGTATAACATCAATAACATCAATAATAGATTCCACTGGTTGCCATTCCTCAAGATTAGAGGGATAGACATCTACAAGACAAACAAATATTATAATGGAAAAACCTAAACCATGTTTAAGAAAGGAAAAACTTTAAGAATCAAATTCTTACAATTTGGTCTATGCATTGGAAGCTTTGAAGATCCAGGTCTCAAACACAGCTCTCTATGCATGAACACATGTTGCACTAGTACCTCTTTGATGCTATTCTTATTTGCTCCAAGCTTAAAATCTCGGATTCTGTCCTTCCAAGCAGAGATAAGCGAGCTCTCATGTCTTTGCCTTTTTCCATGTTTTGCTTGTTGCATGGTGATCCAACTACCTTTGCTAATGATAGTAGGAATCCATCTTCCATTAGTTTGGAATGAGTTAAGCACTGATATGGATGTGATTTGAGAGCTTGTACGCCTTGTTGAAGGTCGAATTTCTGTATCCATGGTAGAAGAGAGAGAGACATGCAAGAGAGAGAGAGAGAGAGAGAGAGAGAGAGAGAGAGAGAGAGAGAGAGAGAGAGAGAGAGAGAGAGAGAGAGAGAGAGAGAGAGAGAGAGAGAGAGAGAGAGAGAGAGAGAGAGAGAGAGAGAGGACTAGGCTACCATAACGGAGGGAAAAACAATAGAGGAATAAAAGAAAGGAGGGAAAAAATTGAGCACCATGCTTTTCACCAATTTGAATTTCGATTACATCAGTCATTATCATTAATCTAGAAACATCATTAAATAAAAGTAGCCGAGACTCTATGCCATTAATGTAAAAGATATCATAATTACGAATATAAGAGACTAAAAATACATAATAAAAATACAAATTCGTAATATTATTATATTTATATATTTTCATAAATGATTTTTTAAATTTTTTAAATAGAAGTTTCGTTATGGAGGCTTTGCTCTTATTGGTCTAGAGCACTCTCTCTCCACATCCTAAAAGGCATTTTTGAGACCTCAAAACTCCCCTAATGTTTTCTTCATGTTGTGCAAGTCTTCTCTCTTGGTTTTTGAGCAAAAAGTAGAGTTCTTTGTTCTTGGGGACCTTCCGGCGCTCACTACGTACCCATATGGCATCCGATTTCCGCACCAGTGGTATTAGAGCGAAGCTAAGATCGAGGGCTTCTAATCGCTTACCATCTCGTGTGAAGGCGAAGCTCCTGGAACGATCGAGCTCTACAGTCAGTCTCGTGACAATCCGTCAATACCAGCGCATTCCTGGCGGTGAAGAACCCTCTGGTACGCAATCAGATCGCGAGGGACCACTCTCAGGAAGCGAAGGACCACTGGGGAAGTCTCTTTGAAAGTCATCTTTCTTCTCAGAGACAGAAACTTAAGAATTTCATTAATAATAAGCTTAAGGCTTAACAAACGCTCAAGCTTCACTTTTTCAAATCTAAATTTCATCTTCTCGACGGCGGAAGTATGAATTTGCTACAGTTGACGTCGACAAGAACATGCCGCCGTCCTGTCGCGTTGATTCCAAGAAAGTCACATTTCTTTTATTAAAGATTAAGCTTTTTAAGCTTAGTAAAGCTTACAGCTTAAAGACTACTACTTTAAAATTTTCTTCTTAGCCAGTGCTCACACTGGTTAATCCCAAACCGGTTTTCGACCTCTCTACAAGCCCCTGTTCGCACATGTGCTCTGACAGAGCCAAATTCTAGCAAACAGATTACGAAGTATCATGTTGGAAGAAGACCGACATCAATTTTTGTAGCCATGAAGAAGAAATATCATAAAAAGCCACTTAAAAAAAAAGACAAGCCTTGTAATCCCAAATTTGAGCTACGCTTATCCTGCTAATATGATTTCGAGTGTGTGAGGTTGTTTGAAATTTTGCAGGATGACCGATCAAAATATGGAAGATTTTATGGCCGAAGGTGATTTACGGGAACCAACGATGGAACAAAAACTGGATCTAATTATGATGCATCTTCAAGAGGAGTGAAGAGCACGTCAAACTTTGCAAGCTCAATTGGACAGTCTTCAATGATCTACTACTGATCAAGATGGACCACAACCTGAAGATATTATACGACGTACGAACGATGCAACACTTGAAGCACAATCTATTCAGAAAGAAACAAAGATAAGTAAAAGAAATTTCAAATTTCGTACTTTTAATGGGTCACGGGATGGAAAGACTATACTTGCTTTTATTAGTCATTTTGATGATTATTTCCATGAAGAACAATATGCTAAAAAAGACAAAATTAAGTGTGTCACTAATCATTTAGTGGACAGATCATCCCTATGGTGTACTGTTGTCCACAAAAGCATTGATTGTCCTACTACTTGGGAGACTTTCCAAAAGAAATTTTTGCAGAATTTTCTTCCACCCCAATTCCATGAAAAAGAAATCAAACAGTGGGATCTTCTGCAACAAAGAGATCGCGAGTCTATTTCCCAATATACCGAGTGTTTTTGGAATGCTTTATTGCAACTTCGAATGCTTGAAGATGTACTTGAGGCGACCCATAAGTGCAAGTTTATGTCTGGGTTACTTGGTCAGTTCTATGCGAAAGTGAACATGTTCAAGCCAACGACTCTCGAAGATGCAATTTCCTTGGCCCATGATGCTGAAGACAAAATTCAAGGACGAGAGAAGCAACCACAACAATTCTCAAACAATGGTAATTTGGGTACAAAACAATTCAATTCTAATTTTCGAAGATTCAATCAAAACTGCTTCCTTCCATCTTCATTCCGTAAATCTTAGACACGACCCCCTGCTTTACCACCATCAAACACAAATCCAAATCCTAAGCCATCTCTTCAGCCAAATCCCAACATTCCTAAACTTTCCGCTATTACCAATAATGTATCTAAAGCCAAATCCATAGTCTGTTATAAATATCACCAACCTGGACATCTAGCGGTGAATTATCAATCCAAAAAGCCAATTGTTCACATCAACTATTTGGGAACGACTGAAGATGAAGACCATGAAGAAATGCCAGATTTCATGGAAGACGATGACGATAACGGCACTACTTCAGATACTTTACCAGGTATACCAAATCCCCATTCTAAAATGTCTTGTGCATGGTAAAGAAAAGACTGTATTACATGATGATGGGAGTACACACGACTTTATTTCTGCAAAATTAGTCAAATAATTGAAATTACATACTGTTTCCACTCATTATCGTATCAAGACTGCATTCTTAGGCACTAGATACAATGGAACACAAGAAGTACATGACTTAGAAATTAAAATTGGTGATTATGTTGAACGTAGAACTTTCTTAGTTGTGCCTTTGCAATCTAGTGACATTATTTTAGGAATGTCTTGGCATCATCAGTATAATCCCGATATAGATTATTCCACGGATTCATTGAAGATTCATTCTCATGGAAAACAAATCACATTGCATGGTATGCAACTTTTGATAATTTTCCATTGCTTAGTCATACATAGGCTAAACGTGCATTAAGAAAAGGTAGCAAATCCTATTTAATCTAGGTGAATGAAATTGAAGTTAAAACAAATAACATGCATCCTAGGCACGCACAATTTCTTTCACCATTTAAAGACTGTTTTACTGCTGACTTACCACCTGGTTTACCACCCACACGTCTTGAAGATCATAAAATAGACTTAATTCTAGGTTCCCAACCACCATGTAAAGCACCTTATCGACATAATCAAATTGAATAGAAAGAAATTCAAACTCAAGTTGAAGAATTGTTAACCCGATGACTCATTAGACCTAGTAGTTTTCCATTTGGTGCACCTGTCCTATTAGCTAAAAAGAAAAACAACACTTATAAGATGTGCATTGATTATCGTGCCCTAAATAAAATCACTGTCAAAAATAGATATTCGATCCCTAGGGTAGATGATCTTATGGACAAACTAAGGGGCTGCAATATTTAGCAAAATAGATCTTAAATCAGGATACCATCAAGTACGACTGGACACATCTGACATTTTCAAAACTGCATTTAGAACTCAATTTGGACATTATGAATTCCTTGTTATGCCTTTTGGATTAACTAATGCACCAGCTACATTCAATCGCATGATGGATCTCATATTTTTGAAGCATCAGTATTGTGTCATTGTTTTCTTTGATGACATATTGGTTTTTAGTAAGAATGAGAACAAGCATTATGAACATTTATATTTGGTTTTTAAATTACTGAAAGAGAATCAATTATATGCTAATCTTGAAAAGAGTGATTTTTTCCAAACACAAATTGAATACTTAGGACATATTGTTTCATCTGAAGGTATTAAAGTTGATCCTAAAAAGATAGAAGCAATTTTGAATTGGTCAATACCTAAAAATGTGCATGAATTACGTTCTCTCTTAGGTCTTGCTAGCTTTTATAGAAAATTTGTGCGAAATTTTTCATTGCTTGCATTACCTTTGACAAAATTATTAAAGAAAGGTATTGTGTAGCATTGGTCTAAAAATCAACAAAAGTCCTTTGATTTATTGAAATGTGCTTTAACTCATGCTCCTGTATTGCAACTCCCTGACTTTACTAGACCATTTTTCCTTGTAGTCACTGATGCTAGTGGATCTGGAATAGGACCTGTCCTTATGTAAGATTCCCATCCCATAGCTTACTCCAGCTGCAAGCTTAAACCCTCTGAACTTAAGTATTCTATCTACGATAAAGAATTGCTAGATGTAGTACAAGCTTTACGTCAATGGAAACACTATTTAATGGGATCTGAATTCATGATTAAAACTGACCAACAAAGTATTAAACATCTCCTTAGTCAACTACAAATATCTGACCGACACATTAAATGGGCTACTTTTATTCAAAGTTTTCATCCACTTATCCAATATCAACCCGAAAAAGAAAATGTTGTTGCCGATGCCTTAGAAGACCAACTATTCATAATATCTCTATGATATCTTTTGATTCTCTTATCCCTATGAAAGATACCTATGACCAAGACCCTAGTTTTCAAGCTGATTGGAATAAATTAATTAACAATAACTGGATTCCAATTGATTCATTGTCTTATGATGATGGATTTATGTTTTATGAGAAAAGGATATGTGTAACTGTTCCTTTTAGTTCATTGTCCCCCATATCAAGGCCATAGAGGTATTATTTCTACTTTACGTACTTTGATTGAAGATTTTTATTGGCCATAGATGCAATCCGATGTTTCTAACTTTGTATTTGAGTGTTTAATTTGTTAAAGAGTTAAGCGACACCATGGTAAGCAGTATGGTTTGTTAATGCCTTTACCAATCCCTGAAAGACCATGGGAGCATATTTCAATGGATTTTATTACTGGTTTGCCTAACACTCAAGCTAATCACGATATGATATGGACTATTATAGATCGATTTAGCAAACAGACATATTTTATTCCATGCAAGAAAACATTAACTGCATCTCAAGTTGCTCAATTCTTTATGAAAATTATTTTCACTAACCATGGTTTACCAAAAGTTATTATTTCTAACCGTGATTCTAGATTTTGTAATAATTTTTGGACTACTTTGTTTGCTAACTTAGGAATAAAGATTGATTTTTCATCTACATTTAATCCTGAAATAAATGGACAAATAGAAGCTACAAACATCACAATCTTGGATCTTTTACGTGCATACACAATTTCAAAACCACAAACTTGGGATACATACTTGCATTTACTTCAGTTTGCATACAATAACACTCCACATACAGCTACATGAAAAGCACCTTTTGAAATCATTTATGGATATAGATTGCCTACACCTCTTACTTCATTCTCAAACAAAGTTAAAGCTGTTGATGATATTGCCCACATGCATGCTACTATTTTTGATGAAGTTAAAGATATGATTGCGAAAGCCTAGCAATCATATACTAAACAAGCAAACAAGAAAAGAAAATCTATGAATTTTACAGTTGATGATCATGTCTGGTTATGAATTGAAAAGCGAAGACTACAAAGTGTTGAGAAACACCTTGTTGTAAAGTTAGCTCCTAGATTTTATGGACCTTTCAAAATCCTTTACAAAATCAATGACAATGCCTTTAAATTAGAACTACCCCAACACTGGAAAATTCACAACACTTTTCATATCAGTTTGTTACGACCTTTCAAAGGCCAATTACCTGTCCATCATGTTTATGAAAATCCTCCTTTGTTAGAAGAAGAAACTGAAATCCTTGAACTTGAGACTATTCTAGATACCAACTTTATGACCACTAGAACTGGCCATAGATATTCTAGATATTTGGTAAAATTTAAAAATCATCTCGTTGAAGAGGCCCAATGGATGCATGCTCGTAACCTAAGTGCTTACCCCTCACTGCTCTCTCCACATTGAGCTAATAGCAATTAAGGACAGTTGTTATCCCCGGGGGTATGATGCCAGGAGGCATATTCCACGGTGGATTCTGTGAGGTTTTGCGATGGATTCCGTAAAATTATATTTATTTTTCGGGGCTCGTACATAAGGTGGAATCCTTGTGCTGGGGACGCCTGTCCTTTTCGGGCGTCTCGTTAATTTATTGTGCAAGTGGGTGATTCGGCAAAATACATATTTAAATTAATGGACGTTTATGAGTTTAGAGTGCGCACTCGTATTAAATTAAGGTTAGGACAGAGTTCTAACCTATTTATTTATTTTTTAGCTGAAGACGGCTAGGTATTCACTTTTATCGGTTTAATTTTATTATTTTCTAACAATTGTGAATGCTTCAGTTGATGTGTAGAGCAGGTGGCAGTGGTGCTGGGAAGCACTAGGCGATAGCTTGTATTCAAGTTATTAAAAAAAAAATTATCATTTTTGACGCGTGCACATCTTAGGTGTGGTGCCAATATTTATTTTGATACGCTTATTTATTAAAGCGCTTGACATATATTTATTATTTTGTATGCGCATGGGGACAAAAGCAAACACAAAAGCTAAAGCGTGCTAATTGTAAATTTGGGCTATTTTTGAGCTTGGAGATGAATAATATATTAAATCCATGCTTTGTGGAGCGCTCACACAAGGCATGGGGGGAGATTGTACCCAATTGGTCTTTTTTCTTCATGTCGTGCAAGTTTTCTCTCTTGGTTTTTGAGCAAAAAGTAGAGTTCTTTGTTCTTGGAGACCTTCCGGCGCTCACTACGTACGCATATGGCATCCGATTTACACACTAAAGAGAGCCTTGTTCATAAAATTGTTGTCTCATGTATAACTAAATTTGTAGTTTATGATGCATGAAAATTTTGGTACTTAACCATATACTTGTGTGAATATGAATTGCTTAATAATATCTAGTTTACCAAGAATTTTTATGACGACTAAAGTAGTATAATTAGAAAAAATATACTAGATTTAGATTTGTTAAAAATTAACTCAATTTTCAAAAATGACCGATTTTTCATGATTTTTTAGGGAATCTTATAGAATCTTCTCAGGAGAAATATACAAGTTACCCAAAAGGTTCGCAACATTTTAGTGCTATGACATGAGCATAGTGCAAACTGCCAAGCTTGTGGGAATCTACAAAAGCAACTTATATACATCCAAACATCACTTAGCAATGGCAAGTGAAGCTAATTACTTACATTTGACAATTTAATAAACTAGTCTATAACAATTTACAATGTTATATTGCTTCAATATTTCTATATATTTCTACATTACTTTATCTCCTTGTGCTTATTTGTCAATCCTTTCTATCTTTGAACCAATTTTTCATTTTATTGGAGCTAGTCAGAAGTGGTGTACTATAATTCTTTTCTATATTTGAACAAGTGTTTTATTTGATACACCACTCTTTTGTCTATGAACCGGTTTTTACTTTATTGGAGCTAGTTACAAGTGGTGCACTACAGCACTCATAGGTGGTTGCCAACATTAACACTGCTACGCTACCACTTACAAGAGAAGTGTGACTAGTTATACCAAATTCATTAAGACCAAATTTGAAAATTTGGCACTTATTCAAGGTTTTGGCACAAATCTTCTTTTGAGTTGTATGCTTGAATATCAAGGGTTGCTTGGAGCTTTATAACAAATTTCCAACAATTTATAATTGTGCACTGACAATACTTTTCCAAAAAGCACTTAGGCATGCAAGAGAGTGATTTTTTAAATGACAAAATTAGTGACCAAGAGATTGAGAAGAAAGGTTGGAGAAAAGTTTTGAAATGAGAACTACAAGATTGACTTGAAAGTACTCTTAACAAGTCATAAATTCTCAATCAGAAATTCTCAAATTCTAGTTGGACAATGCTAAAAATTTTAGATCATTAAAAGTGCAAAGTTCTTGAGTGTAATTTGAAGTAGAACAAGTGGGCCTTCAGTGGAGAGGGCCGAAAATTATTGATGCTCTTAATTTGAGGTGTTACAAGATCTTAAAAGAATTTATAGTTACATAGTTCACATCTAGAGGGTAGTGATGTATCTTCTTGCTTTGGAAAGATCAAGAGCTATTTGATCAAACATATTTAAGAAGAAACATGATGAGAGAGGAATTGAGCTTTTGAGAATTGCTAGATGCAACATTCAAAATTTCAAGGTTGCAATGCACTTGAGAAAAGTTTAACTTTTGCATTAAGAGTACAAAAGGTCACCTCTAAAAGGAAGTATGTTTTTGAAGTTTATGTAGCACAACCTTTTGCATTATATACAAAATAGCTTGAGGAAAGTAAATCTATCTATGCTTAATCTTTGAATTGAGCCTCAACTTAAAGAGGGTACCTTTAACCACCATAGCTCTCAACACTTAAAACTCATCTTAGCCTCTAACTTCAAAACATTAGATTTTTAGAGTTTTCTTATGTATATCAGATTCAAACCAAATTGTCTAATTTTGCAAAAATATAAAGATGTCGATTTAACTTTTTGAACTCAACAAATTATTTTAAATCAATAGAGATTTCAATTTCAATGAAATATTCCAAATTTACTCCAAATTTAATAAAAATTTAGAATTTGACGAAAGAATTCAAACTTGATGAAGGATTTCAAATGCCAATTAAACATCATATTTTCCGCCACTCCACATTAGCACTTTCTCAGCTGCGGCCAAGGTATTCCAAACAAGCGAGGTGAAATGAGCAACAAGAAGAATGAGTGACTTCATAGCACTAAAGAGTAGGTTTAGGGTTTGGGTTTATATAATAAGATCAACTTAATAGCACTAAAGAGCTAAAGATTGGACCAAAAGTAGCACAACAAATATAGCAAATTAACATGACTCTCAAAGGAAGAGCTGGCATATGATACCACAGCCTAGAAGCCAGAACCATAACCACTATTGATTTATTTTTCGAAGCCTTTCGAAGGGAGTTTTCCCTTGAAAGGGGTGGTCAATATTAGCTACATGTACTAAATGTGACATGTTAAGAGCCACATGAGGATATTTGAGTGTATGCCAAGAAGTTAAAAGAGGTCTTTCACAAATTACAAGCCTCTATCCCTATCCCAATAGCAACTGCCCAATTGCAATATTTTTTTGCATGGTCTGGATTTCAGCATTCAAGTGCAGCTGAGTAGTGTCACTTTGCTGGATGTGTAGACACTGCCATTAGACGCACACAAGAAGTAGAATCTCGACTACAAGTGGCCTATGTCTCTCGAACCAATCTGAATATGTGTCTAATTTTGGGAAATAATTTGGCATTGACCAATGGCAATGGAAGTCAAGGGATAGCTATGACTAACTTGACTGTGAGAGGAAGCATGGTCCAAAATGTACCTTTATTGCCAACTCCTCCCAATGTGACTATGCCTATGGCTAGTCAAATGGCTCCACCAAATGTTGGAGGCCAAGCATTGAACCCTAACGTTGTTCCTGTGAGTCAGCAACCAATGCCCAATCAAATTGTTAGGCCAATGGAACGAGGGATAGACGATCACGGCTATGAGTCGAGTGCCTATAATGTCCTTGATGAAGTTAAGGATATGATGAAGCACTACACTCACATGATTTTCGAACAATATTGGCAAATAGTTGTTGATGTCAATTTCCTTAAAAAACACAGAATTTGATAGGAAGTAGATGCCCTGAAGAGGGTGCACCCTCAAGATTTAGTTGTAAATGGTGCAACAGCCAGCACTATCCTAGAAATTGTCCAAATGTCAAATGCGACATATGTGGGAACCGACCATTTGGCTGCCACCTATTGGAGTAAGATTAATTCTCTCCAACAAGGTAGTAGACATCCAGGTCCTGTTAACCATCGTGCATAAGGAAACAATCTTCAGCGAGATGATGGGCCAAAACAAATACTTCAAAGAGGTAAGGCTACTGTCGAGGCCTCATTGAGGATGTACGGGTTAATGGCACTGAAGTTTCTAATCTACAAGCCATTACGAGAGGGAAAAAGGGTATAGAAGGCGACAAAGATAATGTAAAACTTGTTGATGGAAACCTTAAGAAAAATGACAAAGGGACGTAAGTCCTTAACCTCGACATGGAAGGGAGACCTTTAGGATAAAGAATTACCAAGGAGAAAGGCCAAAGCTAAGAAGGAAGCATCAAAGACAGTTCAATGATCAAAAGAGAGAATGGTTTAGCGATAGAAGAGAGCTCTAGTGAATTAACACAAATTCGATTTGGCAAACTCTCTTTGTGAAGTTAAACCAGATGTAAATCTCTTCAGTTGATTAAGATGTCTCCAGGAGTGCAAATGAATTTAAAAAGATCCTACGTATTGGATATATTGTGGAACCTTTGGGCATAGCGTGAGTAGGGGATGATTGGTGGGAGCATGCTAAAAGACGTTGCCCAAGGGTTGCACCTTACGTTGATGGAATACTGGTGGATCATGCTATCGTAGATACATGATCATCTGTTAATATCATGAGTTTAGAATTGATGGAGAGACTGGGCCTAGCAATCCAAAAGGACACCTCCACAATTCTGTGAATGATTGATGATAGTTTAAGACAACCTGAAGGTTGTATTACCAAAGTCCTTGTGACTATTGCTAGTGTCGAATGCACTGTGGACTTTAGGGTTATTAGGTTCACAGGATAGCCAAGCTATCAAGTATTGTTAGGAAGGCCATGGATCTTGCGATCCGGCTGTCAAGTTGATATACTTGCTAGTCGTTTGATTTTTGGTAGAGGTGCCAATCGTGTGGTAGTAGATGCATACCCGGAGTCTCCTCAAAGCGAGATAGCTCCTCTATCCTCTACATAATTCGAGACATTAGAAGATGTATTTGCTAGTGAGACATCATCGAGTGATGAATCCAAAGAAGGGTCCACTACAAAGGACATCTATCAAATAACTCTAAATGAGCCAGTAGAGCCTCAAGTTCGAATAAGAGATGCAGATGTGATTGAGCTAGATCTTGGTATGCCAAATGATCCGTGGCCAATTAAATTAGGGTCCATGCTCAGTCCAGAAGAAAAGGAGGACTATGTGTCCTTGATTCAGGAGTTCTGTGACATTTTTGCTTGGATTTATGATGAGGAGCTGAGAGGTATTTCTCTCAACTAGGCTGTTCATACCATTCCTCTAAAGGAAGGTAGCCATCCTATGCATTAGAAAGTAAGGCGTATGCCTTTGGAACTGAGGGACAGGTTGTTCGAGGAGCTACAAAAATTGTGACAAGCTAGTTTGATCTTCCCTGTTTAACATACTGAATGGTGTTCACCCATTGTTATTAGGAAGAAGAAAAATAATCAAATTCGGACTTTAGAGAGCTGAATAAGCAGACAATTAAGAACTCGTACACATTGCCCTTTATTGACTAGATTTTGGACCAGCTAGCAGGTAGGGAAATATATTCATTCATGGATTACTTTGCGGGATACAACCAGATGGCAATTACAGAAGAAGATAAACTGAAAACAACTCTCATTATTGTCTTTGGTACCTTTGCGTACCATGTGATGGCCTTTGGTTTATGCAATGCACTTGGTTCATGTCAATGAGTAGTAGATATGGCCTTCTGTGATATCTCCCCAGAGGAGTTGAAAGTATTTATCAATGACCTAGGGGTAGCCACCATAAGAGAAAGGTAGTTGATTATTTTAAGGAAGTGTTTTGAGCATTGCAGACAATTTTGCATAGTGCTTAACCCACGGAAGTGCGTCTTTGGGGTGCCTTATGGGCTATTGTTAAGCCATGTGGTCAGTTCAGTAGGGATCACGCAACTGACCCTAAAAAGATCAAGGTCATAGTTGTTATGAGTCCACCACGCACTCTGAAAGAAGTGCACAACTTTTTATCATCGACAGGGTACTACCGGAGGTTCATAAATGCCATGGTAGAAAGAACATTGCCACTAACGAATCTATTATTCTTTAGCTATCTATTTGTATGGAGTGACCCTTATAAAGTAGCTTTTGATGATGTGAAATAGGAGCTAGTAAAAGCACCAGTTTTAAAAGCAACTAGAAGGGGCAAAACATTCTACATATTTTCAATAGCCACCATGCATAGCATTAACTACTGTTTACCCCAAATTTGAGAGGAAAAATGGTACCATTCGATCGCTTTTGCTAGTCGAAAGTTGGGTGTATCATAAATCAACTATACCTATATGGAGAAGTTCTGCCTTGCAATGGTGTTTGCGACTAAAAAATTTAGGCACTACATTCTCTATGAGAAGGTAGTTCTCTATACGAAGGCGGAGGGGCTTAGATTGTTGATGAACAAGCTATAGCCACCTGATCGTTTGGCAAAGTGGTTAATCACTTTGTAGGAGCTTGATTATGAGATTAGAAGTAAGCCATTGAAGAAGCTGCAGGGTACTGTGGAATGTCTTGTGGATTTCGGGGAGCCAAAAGAGACTTTGGCTTAAGGAAGTGATATTGAGAAAATGTTTAAAATTGATACAGCTTTGATCCCATCTTAGTATCCTATTATAATCCATTATCTATCAACGGGAGAGACTAGAGCTACTTTATCAAAATCAGAAAGAGAAAAATCAAACATTAGACTTTGAAATTTTCTTTGATCACATGAACATTATATCGGCAGGGGGTGGATGATATATATCACCGATGTGTGACGCTTGATGAGGTTCCATTCATTTTGGAAGAGTGCCATGACTCGGCTTGTGGAGGGCATTTTGCTGGATGGTTGATTGCCCAAAAGATTTAAGAGTAGGATATTGGTGGCTCTCCATTTTCCAAGACACATTCAAGTATGTCAAGAGATGCGATACTTGTCAATGATATGATAGTAGGGAGAATAGGAAGCGACCACTTACTCCAATTATGGCTATACTTCCATTTGACAAGTGGGGCATCGACTTTGTAGGTCCTATTACCCCTCATCTTCTACGCAGAAGAGATATATCATAGTGGCAACTGAGTATTTTACAAAGTGGTCAGAAGCACGAGCGACGAGCAAGGATGACACAAAAGAGACTACTAGTTTCCTACTAGAATAGATTATATGCCGATTTGGTCCGTCGAAAGAATTAGTATCAGACCGTGGAACCCATTTCCTAAACAAGGTGATTAAAAGCTTGTTATTGAAGCGTAGCAAATTTAGCACAATAAGACAACTCCTTCTAACCCACAGGCGAATGGGCAGGTTGAAAGTACTAACAAGCAACTTACTGGTATTTTATCGAATAGTGTTCGAAAAGAAGCGAGACTGGGATACGAAACTATATGTGGTGGTGTGGGCATATAACACGACATTTAAGCGATCCACTGGCCACACCTTGTTCAAGCTAGTCTATGGGGAGGAGTGTGTTTTGCCCTTAGAGATTGAGTTGCAAACTATAAGATTTGCAATCAATCATTCTTTAGGTGACGAGGATGCCCTTTTCGAGTGCTTTACGACTCTGGCCCACTTGGATGAGCTCAAATTGCAGAGTCTATTGCACCAGGAAATGGCTAAGCATCAAATGAAGTAGTTGCATGATTTAAAAGGGAAGAAATATATCTTTAAGAAGGGACATTTAGTTCTATATTATGATGCATGTAGAGAACTGTTTCCAAGAAAACTTGAGTCCAAATGGGACGGTCCCTACAAGATTGTAAGAATAGGGAAAAATAAGTCCACGACATTACTAGCTAATCTTGAGGGAGTGGAATTTAAAAATAAGATTAATCTTAATAAGATTAAACCTTATTATCTCTAAATGCACTAACGAAATAAATACCTTGTAGGTCATGCGGGGCTGATCAGAAATTTGCAAGAGAAAATATTGGTTGATGGAGTGACTTATTCCTTACTTGGAACACCCATACTTGGAGCAACGATATCATCAGGGAAAGCTTATTTGGTGGAGTAAAGGATATAAAGTGAATGAGCAAGAGGATGGATCATTTGTCTGGGAAATAAAAGTCTTCTATCATCACGGCTTACGAAATTTGACAAGCATCCCAGTTATATTCAACAAAGAAGGTGGGATGGATCCTTTAGGACATCCTCTGAACATGCTAAACTTTGATTATCATAATTTCGAGTAGAGGTGACGATGGCGGGCTCTGTGAATCCATTGTGGACATACATATTGCACTTTGATGGAGTGTCCAGGGGTCTCAACAAGAAAGGAAGTATAGGGGTAGTTATTAAAGACCCATGCCGTAGAGTCGTGATGAAATTAGCTGTTTATCTCGGGGTTGGATTTACCAATAACATGGAGGAATACAAGCTTTAATCATGGGCTTGAACATTGCTAAGAAGGGCGGTATCCGTCAGTTGTTAGTAAAGGGGGATTCCCAATTGATATTGAACCAACTAAATGGGACATGTACACATCACGAAATCCCATTCTTTCTATGTATTATCGCACTGCTATGACCCTGCTCGATAGGTTTGAGAGGGTGTCTCTTCAGTAGGTTCCACGTTATTGGAATTAGTTTGCGAACTTGCTAGCAAACTTTGCTTATGAAAAAGACATTTTCTTCAATTGTGGTCCTGGTTCGGATATCTCTATTAATGATGAGATAGGAATCGATCGATTATGGAGAAATTTATCAGAACATGCCTTATATGACAGGCGATGGTTAGTATGGGTGATGCAAAGAGTGGCACAAACCCATTTGCCTTCGTTATCTTGGACCCATAGGTTGGTCAGACGACACGTTATGCATACACCTCTTGCTTTATTTGCAGGAGGCATGGGTCACAATCTGATCCATTTAGTTTAGGGCATGAGCCCTATTTTCTCCTTAGGAAGGAGCATCTTGTGGAGGACGGGAACGACGCGAATTCAACGGAGATAGAGGGAATGTTTTTCTCAGTCGACGAGGGGGACGGGAATCATTCAGCCACAGCGACTGTCACTCCTGTTTTTTTTTTGGAATTCCGGTGACATATAGCAGGGCCAAAGCATCGCTTTTTCACTTGGGGAATTGCGCTATTCAGAGCGCCAAGCAGTTGATTTTTACATATCGGATTTCCAGTCAGGCTGGCGGGCCTTAGTAAAAGCGGGTTATGGTGCAACTGTTACACCATATGTAGAGGAGGAAATTGATTTGGAAGACCGGCAAAAATGGACAGCTCCCTTCTAATTTTCTGCGCTGGCTATCAACCCGTAGTTTGTCTAGTGACGATCGTGTGATGGGGCTGAAGGAAGGGTACATCAGAGAAGGGAATACAGTTACTGTTATGGGCATGGATCAGAGGAATGAGAATATTGTCATGATTATACCTCCTACGGAGCCTGTCTCTACTGGTTGTCAGTGGGAAAGATGTCTTCTACCAGCGACGATGGTTTGGAAAGGGACGATTTTTGTCAAGTTTGAATAATTTATTTAGGCCATGAGGGCCAATTTGTTGGGTGTGAAATGTGATATTTCCTTTAGACCAAGAGGCCATATGTCTGTTTGGTGTAGGTATGTTTAATGGTTTTCTGTTTTAGTGATTGCATCACATAGGTTGACGAAGTCACTGGAGGGAGCCTTTGCAGAGGAGCTTTTTGTGGCCATTCGAGGTGGTATCGTCCCCTTTTCGAGTCTTTTTCCCTTAAGTAGTTAATGTTATATGTGTATATAGGGGTTAATTTCTTTTTGTTTGTTGGGGACCAGCAATCAAGCCATGAAGTCCCAGGGTTTGGTTAGGTAAATTTGGGGGAGATTTGAGTGCTTGTCTACTTCCTGTTTCGACATTGCCAGGCGATAAAGACCTCTGCTAGAGGGTATTCCTTGTGACCTTGTCCTGCCTACTTGCTAGGCAGTTCGTCGATCGGAGGTCATTTGACCCCCCATTTAATCCCTAGCAGGTTTGGCATTATAAAGTAGGTACTAGATTCGGGAGCCGAAAAGTGTGTGGTGGTCCTAGGTTTATACATTTCAATGTCACGAAGCCATCTGTCCAAACGGATCTCGAATCCGAGTCTGTTCACCCACCTGAAATCGAAATATCCACTTGCGGGACAATGTGAACACAAAGAGATGAACCAATTATTTTAAAGGTTTTAACCTTAGGCTTAATAAGAAGCCTCAAATTAATAGAAAAACTGACAAACAGGGGGGGACGCAAAATTTTTTGCACCCTCTCAAAATCAAATTGGTGTCTCTCCAATTCACATCCGTTTAGAGAGAGAGAGAGAGAGAGAGAGAGAGAGAGAGAGAGAGAGAGAGAGAGAGAGAGAGAGAGAGAGAGAGAGAGAGAGAGAGAGAGAGAGAGAGAGAGAGAGAGAGAGAGAGAGAGAGAGAGAGAGAGAGAGAGAAAGAAAGTTATATTAACGTCTTCTAAAGACCAAAACTGTCCTATGAGACAAACTGTGATACAACTGATGAGGTCTAGCTATCCAAAATAAAAGTGCTGAATGAAAAGCTAAAAACTGGAAACTGAAAATACGGTGCTGTGAGTGTGATAAGTGTCGTGTATGTGTATGTGCGTATGTAGCTCTGGTACTCCAGATAATGGCTACAAAAGGGGAACATGTCGGCTGTGATAGGGGAACAACTGTCGGCTGTGATAAAGTGGTGCAATGTGTATATGTAACAGATGCAGGGAGATATACTATCCTAGGATGTAGTAGCAGTCGTCGAAGTCGCTAATAGCAGGTGATCCCTCTTGGATGCAGGATGTGGTACATCGGCGGTGGAGAAAGAGCAAACTGGAGATCTGAGATCCAATGTGTCGAGTGTCGTCGGATCTCAGTCTGCTGTCGATGTAGATCAAGAATCCTCCGGATCTCCTGTCGGTGTGGCTGTGGGGTCCGAAACCCACGGATCCTCGTGCGGCGTCGGGTACGCTGGTCCTCAGCCTGCTGTAGTGTGAGCCCGAAGGTCTGGCTGGAGGCTGGTACAGTAGCTCTCACTCTATCTGTCTGAAAGAACTGTGTAATAGTCGTCTGGGTGGGCCCCTCTCTGACTGGGACCCACTGTGTGCTCTGCTCTCTGATGTGCCATGCCTCTCCCAGAAAACGGCCAAATGATCTCTGATCCATATCAGTCATACATCCCTGAAGTGAGCTGCTCAATGTGTATCTAGATCTCAACTCTGAGTATGCCAGGCATCTGAGAACAAAATGCTCCTCACTCTCCACCTCTGATCTGCAAAGGGGGCATATCCTCTCCTCCCGCGGGATGCCACTGGCTCTGCCACTCTCAATCATAAGCTGATGTGATGATACCCTGAGCTGTCCAATAAGAATTCTCAATCGATGTGGCATATAGATCTGCATATATCTCGGAATCTCTATGAATCTCTGCTCTGATATCCTCAAGAACTGTGTATAATAATGTGCCATCTTCGATGGCAGTGGCTGTGCAGGGCTGACCCATGTCCTCTGTATATAAATATGCCATATCTCCTGTCTGATGACTCTGTTCCTCTCAGAGAGAGAGAGGGTGTAAGTGGGAGCCTGAGTATCATATAGAAGAGGTGGGAGTCTATCAATGTCCAGCCCATGTCTGTCAAACCAAGCTCTAGTCTGTGCATACCATGATGTGGTATCCCCCGCTTGAGCCATCTCCTGAGATGCCATATATGCTCTATATGCAATGCGATCTCTGTCCATATCGTGAAATCTGTGTAGGAAGCAGACTGTCTGAAATAATGCCTCGACTAGCATGGGCGGTGTGGCAAGCTCTGCTCGCACACTGTCATGTGGGACTGAGGCCTTGCTGCGAATCAATCTAGATATCATGATCACCTGAGGTCTCTCCATCAATGTCCATACATAATCGGCAAGGCCTGGCCCCCATATAGCTGCTCCATACATCAGTGCTGGAGTGACTAGAGTATCAAAGAGCCACCCCTTGGTGCGGGGCTCCTGGAAATGTGCCTGATGACACTGTCGCTCCATAAGAGCCAATGCTGAGTATCCTCTAGTGAGGCGGTCACGAGCTGCCTGTGTCATCGAGAAAGTCCCTGAAGCTGCTGTAAAGGTGACTCCCAAATATACATATGATCCAGTGACCTCAATACTCCCTCCTGCTGCCATGAAAATACTCTGTCTGCATATCTGGGCTGATGTATGGAATATAAGAACCTTGGTTTTACCAAGGTTCACTGTCATGCCTCTCTGTATGCAAAAATCATCCAATGCTAATAAATGCTGCTGTAATCCCTGAGCTGAGTCTGAGACCAACACAATGTCATCTGCATATAGTAAGATATCAACTGTGGCTCCACTGAGATCTATACCTCCACCGGCTCGCTGTTGAATAAACTCTGCTATCTCATCAATGTATAGCCCAAATAGAGTCGGTGAGAGTGGGCATCCTTGCTTCACACCAATGGTGCTCACAAGGGGATCTGATATACCTCCCGGACATCTGACTCTGCCAGTAACCCGCTCATATAGTGCATAAATACCCCACATCATGTCATCATCCACCCCCAGATCAAGTAGGCGTCTGAAAAGCCTCTCTCTCGGAACCGTGTCAAAGGCTTTGCGGAAATCCACAAAGCAACAGTACAATCTCTGTTTCAGAGAGAGAGAGAGAGAGAGAGAGAGAGAGAGAGAGAGAGAGAGAGAGAGAGAGAGAGAGAGAGAGAGAGAGAGAGAGAGAGAGAGAGAGAGAGAGATTCTCGATCCAGACAGAGAGAGGAAGGAGATGGCTGTAGTTGTGCCCCTTTTCATGGAGGATTAAGAAATATGATTTTAAGTTTTTCTCTCTCCTCTATGCGGTTGTTCATATGCATCAATTCAAGAGAGAAGGTGGAGGGTTGTGATGAAGAATTTGGAGGAAATGATGATGCTGGAGCAATGGAGGACATAGATCAGACCGAGAGAGTGCATCAACGGCAAAGAAGAAGCATTAACGACATCCCGTCTACGAGATACAAGCCTGGGAATCACAGTTTTTATGTGTAAGTGAGCGGTTCTTTTGTTGTACGGAAAATGGTTGAAGAAAGTGCTTGATTTTGTTTGTTCTTGATTTTCATGTCACATTTTCTTTGAAATATGAAATTAAACTAGAAAATATGATATCATAATAATTTTCGCAAAACACGTAAAACCCACAAGTTGCGATTTTTATAAAAATAATGGAATTTGGGGTTTTTGTTGAGTATTTTGGGATCATATGGGATGAAAATGGATATGAAAATAATGCTGAGTGTCCTTGATCCATGAGAACTCATAATTCTAGAATATCTTATTTTTATGAAGAAATAAATGGAAAAAAATAGAAAAAATAAGAAGAAAAGTAGTTTTTTTTACACTTAAAAATTTAGAAAAAAATACAATTTATATTTGTGAGCATATAGCAAGGCTGGAGCATGAGGATTAAGCCTCAATCAAGCCTTATTTCTATGTTGTAGTGTGTTTTTATCGATTTTTATATGAAAAATTACATAAAAATGAACCCTACACCTACCCAACGAATACAAAATCTAACCGATAGGGGGAAAGAGGGTTTGTAAAAGTGAGTGGTTGCTGAAAATGTTTCAAGTTCTGATGTATTAGATTATGCATAGCATACAGGTTGATCACCGTTTAAACTTAAGAGAGACTAGTAGCACGAGGAAACTCGGTGCTAGTCTCTAGCAACACCGCAATTATGAGTAGCATGGAAATCATTAAAGGATTGGTTTTGCACCTCACGTGGCTGGTTTTTTAATCATAAAATGCTTGAGCATGAGGTGTGTCATCCACAATTGCATTATGCATATCACATGATGGTAACTCCTAGTAGATGCATAACAATTGATTGCCAATTACATGACCTACGTTGAGTTGTGACAAGTTGTAGGCTAGACGATCAAATCTTTGGAAAATTGTCAAGTGAGGAAATTTTATATCCTACGTTTGAAATAAATAAGAGTGGAGACTGTTCGTATGTTCTTTATGTTAGAGCAGCGCATCGAGAAACCAATCCTCTCGGTGTAGGAGAGCTGTAGTGGGGCCATGACATTCAACTAGAGGGTTTGCCTCCTCTATGTTTATGTTAAGTGGTATATTATACCAAGATGTATGGGATCTCCCTCTGAGGAGTAAGGAAGGGCACTCGTTGGATTACGTTCTACTACAAACGCGATATCTACAACATCAATTAGGAGAGTGTGTCCCTTAGATGCTCTTGGCCGCGCGAGATAATGTGGGGTTGTCTTGTGAGTGTTATAGTGGTTCAACTAGTGCCTATAGCCAGTATCGGGTCTGCTTTTTGGTCCTAACACCGACACCATTGGAGGAGTGGATCTACCTAACTTGATCAATCTCATCGACAGCCTAGTGGAGCATGAGACCTCAAATATGGCAGAGAGTTAAGCACTACCCAACCACAGACGTGGCAAAGAGCTTGACCTAGGTGGTTTTCCGATGAAAATCCAAAAACTAGTCACCAATTACAATCTATAGACCTAGACAGACCACCATAGTAGGACATTTGAGGATATCATAGTGGACCTCGAAGAGGAGAGAAGACTTGAGCAGGAAGCTTTGTAGGGCATAGTGGCTTACAATCAGGAACAATAGGCCAGAAGCTTGCTACAAAAAATAGAAATACATGAGATTTAGCGAGTGCTAGTCCTAGCAAGCAGAAATAGGACATGACCTGACACAGATAGGGAAAGAGCGCTAGAAGGCGACCTCAAATTGAGCGAGCTTCTTACGAAGCAATTGCTAGACAATTCATCAAGAGAGAAGAGGGAAGTTGCAATGGCAACCTCGTTGCTTGCAGTTTTAGGAGTTAACCAGGGCTCTAAGAGCCAATTAAGAATCCCTATTATGGCTAAGCAATTAGACAAGTATCAACCAAACGATGACCTATATAGATTTATAGAGCAGTTCAAGTAAGTCTGTGAGACCAACCGCCTCACCGATCTTACTCAGCGCTCGCAAGCTTTCGGCATATGCCTAGGACATAAGGGTAGGATTTGATATAGAGTCTTGATGTTGCTGAGTGAACTGACTTCAACAGCGTCAAGAGTGGCTGAGTGAACTCTGATAACCTTTTAGTGCGGTTGATGAACATCAAACAGAAAGACAAGGAAGAGATCAGAGACTACGTCACCCGTGTGCGGAGTCTCTTCAAAAGAATCCCAAGTGGTGAGCGACCCACCGAAAGAGCGATCTCCACAGTCTTCATCAATGGGATAAGAAGTGAGGAACTCTACAAGGCCTTGGCAAGCAATTCAAGCTTGCAGCGAGATGCACTAAGCTAGGATCTTTGACGAGGCGATTAGAGTGGATGACCAGCTCAAAGAGAGAAGCTCCAAGAGCTTGGCTTGTGAGGAGGATAATGCTAGAAACTCTGAGAGAGTTCTAAGAAGTCATCCAGAAAATTGTAGGCCTCTTTGCCTGCTACTCTCTCAAGCATGTATTCAGTGCACGGTAATGGATAATTGTCCCTCTTGGTAGCAACGTTTACCTTCTTGTGGTTGATGTACACTCTGATCTTTCCATTATTTTTCAATACAATCACTATGGGCGAGACCCAATACGTATACTCAATTTCATAAATGAATCGTGCCCTTAGTAGCTTGTCAATTTCTTCCTTGACAGCGTGAGCATGCTTGGGATTCATGGGGTACGCTCGTGCTGCTTGACTAGCATTGCGTCGAGGGTCATGGGGATATTATGAGTTACAACACCTAGATCTACCCCTTTCAGCTCTGCGAGGGACTAAGCAAAGATGTCCATGTACTCTTGCAAGAGAGCATTGAGACTTGCCTCCTCTTCCTTGGTCAAGTCATTGTTGGCAATAAAGACAGGTTGGGATGTCTCCCCTTCCTTAGCCAGATTAACATCCTTGACTTTAGGTGGTCTTTCTATTAGTTCACTTGCTTGTCCCTATCGTTTGGCTCCTAGCAAAATCACTACCCTATTACCTTTCTCAAACTCAGTTAATTTCTTTGGCAGGTCTTGTAACTTCCTTTGCTCTTCAGGAGGCTGCATATCCTTAGGCTACTTTGTCATTCTTCCTTTAACCTTCAACGCGTCGGGTGGACTAGTATGTCCCCTTTGGTGTGTCTCGTCTTAGGTGGCTGTGGCACCTCAAGATCACTATCTGAACTTACCTCTGACTCAAAATCAAACTCTCTGTCTTGACTAGAAGAGGGAGTCTTTCCTGGTGATTGTAGTTCAAATGGTGACTCTTTCTTAAGCACTGGTGAAGCACTTGGCTGGGGAATGCCTGCTTGTTCGTAGTCAATTTCCCCTGTGTGCTCTAGCAAGGCTCGATGGCAATCCATGCACATGACTCCTCTCTCAATTCTAAAGGCTGTTTTCCTACACAAGTTGGAGTCATCTTGAATTTGCTCTATCACCCTTCCCTTAGTGTCATATTCCACTATGTCCATCTCTCCTTCGCTTCCATCACTAAAGGAATAGCAATCCTCATATTCTTCGCTAGAACCACACTCCTCTGAGACTGCTCGTCATCTCCTAGGTCTATGTCAAGTTGAAGTCGTGCACTTTGGTCCATCACCACTTAGGTTCATCCAAGAGATCTTGGAGAGGTTTAAGGTTTGCGGCTAGATTGCCAGCTAGCTTACTTGTCAAAGATTCTAGGATCTCCATGAGTTCTCGCTTGTTACTTGGGATGTGGAGTTCGACCGGGTTGGATCGTCCATTCGAGCTTTTGGCTATCATGCAGATTGGTACTGAGGGTGTATTTCTGGGCTTATCAGCTGTCGTAGTAGCTTGCTCTTACTCCTCACTGTTTGAGAATGGCAGATCTATCGTGGTGAGCATGTGCATCCAACCTCGCTCATCCTCATGACAAGGTATGTACTTGGTGAGTGACCCGTACGATTTTCTAATTCATGCATCACCCTTCAACATGGTGGAGATGGCATCCAAGTTGATTGGTGTGGTCTTCCATGTATCCATCTCTACTTTTACTGCCTTTGTTTGATTGCCTAAGAATATTAGACCATTACCCCTGTCTTCTATGACCCGTGCATTACACATCTAGGGCTGGCCTAACAGGATGTCATAGTCCACTCCCTTCATGACTATAAAGTCAATAGAGAATTGGATCTGTGTGATCTTCAATGGCTAGTTCTTTAATACTCCAAATGGCCGCACTTTCATTCCATTGGCTAGGGTGACATTGAACTAAGCATTCTCAATAGGTAGGTCACCCCAATCCTAGAGCACTATGTGGCTCAGCACACTAACTCATGCTCCTGTATCCACAATTTCCTTCTAAGGGGTGTCTCCTAGAGCTAGGACTAGTAAGACATCATGCATTTTGGTGCCTTCCCAAAAAGCATTGGCATGCAAGGACTTGGGTATCAAGTGCAATGTCAGACTGGGTATGTGAGTTACTATGTCATGATCGTGTAGATCAGTTGCCCTTTGCTCCATTGGTTCTTCAGTCCACTACTTCAGTATTGCTATAGTGTTGGATACTGCCTAAGCAGATCTCCTAGGCTTAGAGTCATTGGGGTGGTTACCAGCATGGTGAAGAGGTGGTTAGTTGCTTGCCTCTCTCCTAATTTTGTGTTTCTTGGCTAATGGCTCCAACTGGTTTGCTGGTCCATAGCTTGTAGGCTCTATTTAAGCGGCACTACTTGTGATATGGCCATGTCCCTCAACTTTGATCATGGAGGCAAGGTTGGTGTGCTTACGCTTAAGAGATCATCAATCTCATCTTCCAATATGGGCTCAGCATCCTTCAGGTGTTGCTAGGCTTCTTTTGCCCACTCCTTGACATTTTCCATGGCCTCGAGTTGGCGCTTCGGGTTGGGGTACTTGCCGACCTTTGCATTCCCTCTCTTTGCTATCTTTGGAGTTGATGTTTCTACTTCTACATCTATCACCTTTTTTTCGCCAGGTAGCATCATGGCACTCTCGATTTTTAATGTGAACTTTGCGTCAACTTTCTTTCTTCTTTGCCTACAGCTCTTCTTTCTGATTGAGGCTACATCTAAGTTGTTGGGTCCATGCAGTGATATGCTAGCTTGTTTTGTCAGCACGTGGGTCATGACATGCAGCGGGATGGGTGTATCCTCTATGTTAAATGTCTCAACTCTAAACAACCCCAATGGTACAAATGGCTCGTTTGTTATACTTGAGGGTAGTGGGCCTTTGTCTAGGGCATTTGGCAAACAGGTGAGTGATTCCACACTCTGGGCATCTAAGATCGCCCTTTTTCCAATTAGCATGCTCCCATTTGAGACAGCATGAGGAGATGTGTCCTGGTGGGTGACCGCAATTCCAACAAGAAATTGGTTCTTGGGAACTGCCCCCTAGGTGTTGAGATATCGAGCTCCACTCGTGATACGCCAGGGTGACCGTTGTATATTTATGTCACCGACTTGTCAGTTGCAGATGCAGTTGGTACACCGCCCATGAATAATAGCTAGACGACAGCTATCCTTATCTACTCTAGTTCGTGGCTCAGTTAGTATGCCACCTTAGTTAGTTGTCTTTGGTTTGAGACCCATATATAGGGTTCTTCTATTTCTTTGTATGTGAGTTCTTTTTTGGCTTACACAACTAAGAAGAGGAAAACTATTTTCAGCCTCCACCTCTGTGTGTATTCCCCCATTGTGCAAGCAAGAAAGCTACAAGTGAGACTCCTTCCTTCTCTCCCACAATCTTGACATGGTATCAGAGCCTTGTTCGTGGTAAGGAGCTCAAGAAAGCAAGCCAAGCTCGCGGTGTTCTGGTAAGAGGAGGAGTGTTGCTTTCATTTTCTGTTTTGGGAGTAGATCTCTGCAGGTAGCACAGCCGGAAATTGCAGGAGTGCATTGTCTCAGGTTGAGACGCCCTTCGCGGTGAAGGAAGAGGGCAGTATATGCTGCGGGATAGGGCTTTAGCCCTTGGCGACCCTATTTTTTTGATTTGAGGCCATTTCGGGGCCTGTTTTGGAGGCGGAAGTTTTCTGCACGCACTCAAGAAAAAGCCCTGTTTTATGATGTGCGACCACTGTTCTACAGGTCGGTGAAAAGTTACCACAGATATTGCATCGTATGCTCGTGTGCAGAGACATTGGGAGTTACAGAATCATCATTGGTTCCTGTATATGCAAAATCGTCACTAGGAAGTGACTGTGTGGTCAAATACCACTTTCGCCAGTTTTGCAGATTTGCCCTTGTGAGGCTGAAGCTGTGTTCTTTGCAGTGACAGAATTTTTTGCAGTGTTCTGTAATGGCGTCTGATTCTCTTTCACAGATTGTCACTGAAAAGCTTGATAAGAACAACTTCCAAGCATGGAAGTTTAGAATGACAAATTTCCTTATGGAAAAAGGATATTGGGAATTTGTTGCAGGAAATGAAGAAGAACCAGTTCTTCCTGATGTTCCCAATCAACAGCAAATGCAGGCATTTAAAGCATGGCATGAGAGAGCCAGGAAAGTTATGTACTGGCTGTCTATCAGCATTTCAGACTCTATGATTGTGCATATTCAAGATGCAAGTACGCCAAAGGAGGCATGGGATACTTTGTCAAAAATGTATAGCACAAATACGCAAGCCAGGAAAATGCAGCTCAAGCAAGAGTTGCACAATGTGCAAAGAGAAAATATGAGCATCAACGACTACCACATGAAGGTGAAGAAGATTGCAGATGCACTTGCTTCCATTGGGTCGCCAGTGGAAGATGATAATTTAGTTTATATCCCTTGAATGGTCTAGGAAAGGATTATGCACAGTTTCGGACATCCATTTCAGTTCGTGAAAGATTTCCTGATTTTGAGGAGTTGATTGCTCTTCTAATTTCTGAGGAGCAGAGAAATGGTGGTGCATCTTCTTCAGGAGGAACTTCAAAAGAAGCTGTCTTCTACTCAAATGCTGGAAGAGGTAGAGGCAGAGGTAGAGGAGGCCGATTTGGAGGCCGTGGCAGAAATCAGAATATGCAGCAAACTCAAGAAAACCAGTCCTATGGAGGAGGACGTGGTAACTCTAGAGGCAGGGGGAGCCAAAGAGGTCGTGGTGGATGGCAAAGAGGGCAAAATGCAAACAGTAATGTTGAATGCTACTATTGTGGTAAAATGGGTCATATGGCTAAAGACTGCTATAAAAAGAAGAATGACATCATGAATGGAAAATTGCAACAAGGGAATTATGCATCTTCTAGTAGACAGGGTGATGACAGAAATGAGCATTTGTTTATGGTGCAGCACATGAACAATTCTGTGACAAGTGCAGAAGAAAGCAACGATGTGTGGTATGTTGACTCAGGTGCATCAAACCACATGACAGGTCATGCAGAATGGATGGAGGATGCAAGGAAAATGGAAAAACCAGGATTTGTGGAGACTGGTGATGATACTGCACATCCTATTGTGCAGATTGGAAAAATTCCTTTGTCTATGCAGGATGGGAAAAAGAAATACCTGTCCGATGTATTTCATATCCCGAATATCACCAAGAATCTGGTTTCTGTTGGTCAAATGGTTGAGCAGGGCTTGCAGGTCAGATTTAATCCTCATGGATGCTTTGTTGAGGATATGAAAAATAAAGGTCGCTTGATAGCAAAAGGAAAGAAGAAGGGAAGAATGTTTACATTGGATGCAGACATGTCTGAATTGAGTGCAGCAATGTTTGCACATGGGACCGGTGTAGTTGCAGATATTGATATCTGGCATAAATGCATTGGTCATGTTAATGTACAGCGACTTAAATCAATGCAGGCCCAAAATATTGTTGCAGGATTGCCCAAATTCAAGGTTGTAGAAATGCATAAGATATGTGAAGCCTGTCAATTTGGAAAACAGGCAAGGAAACCATTTCCTAGACATGTTCAAGAGAGTAAGAAGCCATTGGAATTAATCCACTCTGATGTGTGGACTACTAAAGCTGCATCTCTTGGAGGCTGTCATTATTTTGTCACTTTTATTGATGACTATAGCAGAAAAGTTTGGGTGTATTTTATGAAAAAGAAAAGTGAAGTTTTTGGGCATTTCAAAACTCTTAAAGCTATGGTTGAAAAAGAAACAGGCCTGCAGATAAAATGCCTAAGGTCAGATGGAGGGGGAGAGTACCTCTCAAATGAGTTTGCAAGGTTCCTCCAGGAGCATGGCATAAAGCAGCAATATTCATGCAGTCATACCCCACAACAAAATGGAATTGCAGAAAGGAAAAACAGGCATATTGGAGAGGTATCTCGTGCCATGCTCAATGAAAAAGACTTACCAGATTTTTATTGGGCTGAAGCAGTTGCTACAGCAGTCTACATAATGAACAGGACTCCCACTGCAGCAATACATGGAATGACTCCAAAGGAGAGGTATACTGGTAGGAAACCAGATATTTCTCATTTGAAAATTTTTTGTTGCATTGCCTACGTACATGTGCCAGATGAGTTGAGATCCAAGTTGGATCCAAAAGCTGAGAAGTGCATCTTTATTGGTTACTCTCTGCAGCAAAAAGGGTATAGATGCTATAACCCTTCGACTCGTAAGTTTACAGTGAGCAGAGATGTTGTTTTTGATGAGATGAGTAGCTGGTATAAACCAGTAAATGTGATTGATGATGTAGATGCACAAAATGGTAATGCTGCACAGAATTCACAGCAGCAGTCACAAAATATTAGTGGACCTGGAGCGTCCTCTAGCAGTGGTTCACATTCTTCGCCATGGACAGGCAGATTGAGATCAGGAGAATCTTCTCAAAGTAATGCAGATAGTGGTATGCAGGTATCACGAAAAGGAAAAGAGAAGGTTGATCAGCCCATGTTTGATGTGAATGCAGGTCACTCTTATGTGGATGGTGAATCCAGTGGCTCAGAACAGAGCATTGATGATGAGTTGGGTATTCCTTCTATTGTTACACCTGGAGTAAGGAAGACCAGGGATGTTTTGAGAGCACCTGGGAGTGAACCTACTTTGCGCAGGTCTACGAGAGCTAGGTATCCTGTGGATAGGCTGAAATATGATGGATTTACAGCCATTCACTATGCATATATGGTCAAAGTGATACAGGAACCAGAACCCACTTCTTTTGAGCAAGCCATGGGAAAAGAAAAATGGGAGAAAGCCATGGATGAAGAAATGGATGCCTTGGAAGCAAATGCTACATGGGAATTGGTACCTTTGCCTAAAGGTAAAAATGCAATTGGCTGTAAGTGGGTTTATAAGGTGAAGCACAATGCAGATGGTTCTGTGAACAGATACAAGGCAAGATTAGTAGTCAAGGGGTATGCGCAAACATATGGCATTGACTATGAAGAAACATTCAGTCCGGTTGCAAGGATGGCAACCGTAAGAGCAGTCATTGCTATGGCTGCATCAAAGGGATGGTCTTTACATCAGATGGATGTAAAGAATGCCTTCTTGCATGGTGATTTGCAAGAAGAGATCTATATGGAGCAGCCACCAGGTTATGTGCATGTTGTTCATCCTGAGTTTGTTTGCAGGTTGAAGAAAGCCTTGTATGGCTTGAAGCAAGCACCTAGAGCATGGTCTGACAAGATAGGACAGTATCTTGTCACTATTGGCTTTCAGATTTCCAAGGCAGATTTCTCACTTTATGTGAGAAAAACAGAGAAAGGTATTATGCTACTTGTCATTTATGTTGATGATTTGATTATGACAGGTGACAGTGATGAAGATATCCTTCATGTGAAAATGCTATTGAAGCAGAAGTTTGAGATGAAGGATTTGGGAGAGTTGCGTTATTTCTTGGGCATTGAGGTGATTAGATCACCAAGTGGGATACAGCTCTTGCAAAGGCAGTATGGATTGGACATGCTGTCCAAATATGGGATGACAGGCTGTAAGCCTATTTCAGTTCCTTTGGAGCAGAATGTGAAGCTGAGCACAGATGCAGGTGAGCTTCTAGAAGACCCTACTATGTACAGACGCATAGTAGGAAGTTTGATTTATATGACTATTACCAGGCCAGATTTGAGCTATGTTGTTGGATTGGTAAGTCAGTTTATGCAGGCTCCAAGGAAACCACATTTGGATGCGGCTAGACGCATACTTAGGTATGTGAAGTCCACATTGCAGTATGGACTATTTTATGAGACTGGGGTTCAGATACAGTTGCATGGATACACTGATGCTGATTGGGCTGGTAGCATTTCTGATAGACGATCTACCAGTGGATATGTGTTCTCTTTTGGGAGTGCTGCAGTCACTTGGAGCAGCAAGAAACAGCCTACAGTTGCCTTGTCGAGCACAGAGGCTGAGTACAGGGGTGCAGCAAATGGCTGCATGTGAGGTAGCTTGGTTGCATAAGCTACTTTATGATATGCATCAGTCTACAGATGGGCTAGTTGTCATTTATTGTGACAACATGAGTAGTATACACTTGGCAAATAACCCAGTCTATCATGCTAGAACAAAGCACATTGAGGTGCATTATCACTATGTGCGAGAGAGGGTTTTACTAGGTCTTATTGATCTAGCTTATGTCAGCACAGAGGATCAGGTAGCTGACATATTCACGAAGGCATTGGGCGCAGAGAAGCTGCGCAAGTTCAGAGACCTGCTTGGTGTGCAGGAATTGGGATTGAGCTCGAGGGGGAGTGTTGAGATATCGAGCTCCACTCATGATACGCCAGGGTGACCGTTGTATATTTATGTCACCGACTTGTCAGTTGCAGATGCGGTTGGTACACCGCCCATGAATAATAGCTAGACGACAGCTATCCTTATCTACTCTAGTTCGTGGCTCAGTTAGTATGCCACCTTAGTTAGTTGTCTTTGGTTTGAGACCCATATATAGGGTTCTTCTATTTCTTTGTATGTGAGTTCTTTTTTGGCTTACACAACTAAGAAGAGGAAAACTGTTTTCAGCCTCCACCTCTGTGTGTATTCCCCCATTGTGCAAGCAAGAAAGCTACAAGTGAGACTCCTTCCTTCTCTTCCACAATCTTGACACTAGGCCTCTGCCTTTATCCCTTCCTAATGCCATCACTGATACCGGTCGGTAATCCATAAGGATTGCATTGCCCTCTTCATCATACGATATGTAGGGGTGCATGTAAAGCTCTTTACCATCTGGCTCCTCCACATGGTTGATTGGAGCATCACTCAGTGGGGATGGGTTACATAGGGTCCAAGTGGTCTAGGTACGCCAATGGGGTTTAATTTTATCCTAGGAATGGACAATTTGGCATCATTAGGTGCCAAGAGAGCCAATGGGGCTTCCCTCCTGAAAAAGTTTTGTGGCCTATTCGCTAAGTAAGGTTTTCCGTATGGTTGTGAGTACGAGAGTCTCCTTGGTAGCCTACAATTCAGGGTATCATAGCCAAATAACCTACCACAATTGGCGCAAGATTGGGACCTCGGGTCTTGACACTCGGGCAGGCAAGTGGTTTTCGCCACAACACATGCATTGGATATGAGGGCGTGTTGGTCGTCTCATCATTTCTTGTAATTTGGCTAGCTCCGTCTTCATCTCCACTAGCTCGTGCACTTTCCTTTATCGTGAGTACTCGGGCCTAATTTTTTGCTTGACATTGAAACTCTCTCAGAGTTTCTAGCATGTCATCATCCGTATGGACTATCAAATCATGTGCATTGAAACATGAAGAGATGAAGAATACATCATTCCCATTGTTGCTCTCATGGCTAATTGCATTCACCTCTTCGATATTTACACTACTCTTCTTAGTAGGTTGACTCTCTTTCTTCTCTTCCTTGCTATCATCTATCTTCTTGCCCTTCCCTTTCTCTTTCTTCCATTTATAGTAGTCATGTTTGAAGTGACCCTTCTTGCCACAATGATGGCATTCAACATCCTTACTGTTAAATGATGCGGATCTAGGACATGACACAAGCTATGGTGGATCAAAGATGAAGACCAAGTTCATAATGACATGGACAAGTAGAGATAAACTATTACACAAGTGAATTAGGTTCCAAGATAGATTAGCTTGGACTCATAAACACAATCTTGTGTGGAATTGACAATGACAGACACTTAACTGATAGTACAAAGCATCATGATCTGTATTCATTTCATAGTTAAGTACAATGCTTTATAGGCTTTGAGTTGTTCCACTCTCCTCACTGTGCATATGGCATTCAGGACAGCTCCTCTTGGAGCATACATCATTTGTCTATTTCTCAACACCCCCCCTCAAATGATGAGTCCCTACACTTGCTGGCTTTTGCCCCCCCTTCATGATGACATGGCCCGGAAGACTAGCTCATAGGCAGCCTAGTCAAGTTAAAGCTTGAGACTTTACATCTTGGCAAGGGTTATATAAATCAAATTCACTAACATATGAGAGATACAATGAAAGTTCTTGAAAACAATCTGTCAGAGTTGTTGATGGTAGTGGAAGCATATTCTTCTTCTTCTTTTTCCTCCATGTATTGGTTCTGGTGATGATCACTTTGCAATTGTTGGGCTCTCTTCTTGTGGAAACATTCACTGGCTACATGGCCAGTCTTACCACAATAGTGACATGTAATCCGATCCTTGTTATTGTTGTTGATGAATCCTCGACCTCTTCCTTTAGGTCCAGCAGCTCCTTTGGTGTACAAAAGATTTTCCCTAGATGATGAGACATTGTCTTTTGCATTCATGGTTTTTACTTTGCCTTCTTCGTCGAGTAGTGAGTGCTCAATATCTTTAAGTGTGAGGCTTGGAACATTACTCAAAGTGGACACAAGATTTTCATATGGATCCTTGTTTACACTTGCAAGCAGTACGGCTATTGCTTCATCTTCCTCAATATTCTTTTTAAGAGATGCAAGTTGAGTTTTTAAACTCTTAAACTTATTAATGTGTATGGTCATAGAAGCACTGTCTTTGATATCCAGTTTATAAAACTGCATGAGAAGTTTTACCTTTGAATTCTTTGCTTGAGTACCAAATATTTTATCAAGTTCCTCCCAAGCGGTTCTAGCATTTCTAATGCCAGATATATGATGTAGCACATCATCACTTAATCCCCAGGCAATGATGCCTAGTGCCTTATTATTCATCTTCTTCCATTCTTTGGATTTGAACTGTTCTTCTTCAACGAACCCATCTTCATCATCTTCCTTCTTGTTATCTGCATCATCTTCAAATAGGTCCCACAAGTCTTTCCGCATTAGGTGATACATGGTCTTTTCCTTCCAGGCATGGAAGCCTTCTCCATTGAATTTTGGTATTTGCTCAAGTTCTGCCATGTTGAGCAGCCCCAAATAACTGAGAAAAGACCAGCAAGGAGGATTTGTGAAGTGTCACAAGGAGGTTAGTGTCAACTGACACTAGTTGAGTATCAATAGATACTATTCTTGAGCTTAGTATTGAATGTCGGTGCTTGTTGATTTGAAGTGTTAATCTTGCTGAGAACTGAGTTCAAACTCAGATAAGAGTGGCAGTGTGTGCCCTCAGTTGAAAGGAATGAGAAATTGAAGGAAAAAAGAGCTTGCACGTTGATGGCTATGGCTTCCTGGATTAGGGTTTTGACCCAGGCTTGGTTTTTTTCAGATATCTAGAGCTAGAGTTGATCATTTTCAGAAATTTTTACATGGCCATGAAGCTTATGTCATGGGCTACAAAAGCCCTATGGTTGCTGCGTTGATTGCGCTGCGTGTTGTGCGTGTAGCTGTACGAACCGTCACGCAGTTTCAGACTGCGCCATTTCTAGAAATCGCGCAATGCTGCCTGCTGTGGATGCTAATGTTGCTGTCCGATGTGATAGGCTGAAGCGCCTGGAGCAAGGGAACATACTTCCAGAAGGATTCACTTGAAGATATGGCCTGTAGAGAGAGATCCAAGTGCTCCAAGGTGGGTAGGTGCAGTCTGGCTATGGCTGCCACAAGGTCCAACTGAGATTTGAAGTTGAAGCTGAAGATGTGAGATGGTTAGAGATCACCAGAGGTGAAGGGAGACTAGAGATTCAGAGTATGAGCTGTGCCATGCCCAACTGGGCTCTGATACCATGTTAAATGATGTGGATCTAGGACATGACACAAGCTATGGTGGATCAAAGATGAAGACCAAGTTCATAATGACATGGACAAGTAGAGATAAACTATTACACAAGTGAATTAGGTTCCAAGATAGATTAGCTTGGACTCATAAACACAATCTTGTGTGGAATTGACAATGACAGACACTTAACTGATAGTACAAAGCATCATGATTTGTATTCATTTCATAGTCAAGTACAATGCTTTATAGGCTTTGAGTTGTTCCACTCTCCTCACTGTGCATATGGGATTCAGGACAGCTCCTCTTGGAGCATACATCATTTGTCTATTTCTCAACACTTACCATGTGATTTATGTCAAGATTGTGGGAGAGAAGGAAGGAGTCTCACTTGAATCTTTCTCACTTGCACAATGGGGGAATACACACAACGGTGGAGGCTGAAAACATTTTTCATCTTCTTAGTTGTGTAAGCCAAAAAGAACTCTAGTACAGAGAAATAGAAGAACCCTATATATGGGTCTCAAACCAAACTCAACTAACTAAGGTGGCATACTAACTGAGCCTAGCTGTCATCTAGCTATTATTCATGGGCGGTGTACCAACCGCATCTGCAGCTAACAAGTCGTTGACATAAATGCACAACGGTCACCCTAGCATATCACGAGTGGAGCTTGATATCTCAACACTCCCCCTCGAGCTCAATCCCAATTCTTAGACACCAAGCAGGTCTCTCAACTTGTGCAACTTCTCTGCGTCCAATGCCTTCGTGAATATGGCAGCTACCTGATCCTCTGTGCTAACATAAACTAGATCAATAAGACCTAGTAAAACCCTCTCCCGCACATAGTGATAATGCACCTCAATGTGCTTTGTTCTAGCATGATAGACTGGGTTATTTGCCAAGTGTATACTGCTCATGTTATCACAATAAATGACAACTGGCCCATCTATAGGTTGATGCATATCATAAAGTAGCTTATGCAACCAAGCTACCTCACATGCAGCCATTGCTACACCCCTGTACTGAGCCTCTGTGCTCGACAAGGCAACTGTAGGATGTTTCTTGCTGCTCCAAGTGACTGCAGCACTCCCAAAAGAGAACACATATCCACTGGTAGATCCTCTATCAGAAATACTACCAGCCCAATCAGCATCAGTGTATCCATGCAACTATATCTGAACCCCAGACTCATAAAATAGTCCATACTGCAATGTGGACTTCACATACCTGAGTATGCATCTAGTTGCATCCAAATGTGGTTTTCTTGGAGCCTGCATAAACTAACTTACTAATCCAACAACATAGCTCAAATCTGGCCTGGTAATAGTCATATAAATCAAACTTCCTACTATGCATCTATACATAGTAGGGTCTTCCAGAAGCTCACCTGCATCTGCGCTCAGCTTCACATTCTGCTCCAAAGGAACTGAAATAGGCTTACAGCCTGTCATCCCATATTTGGATAGCATGTCCAATCCATACTGCCTCTGCAAGAGCCGTATCCCACTTGGTGATCTAATCACCTCAATGCCCAAGAAATAACGCAACTCTCCCAAATCCTTCATCTCAAACTTCTGCTTCAATAGCATTTTCACATGAAGGATATCTTCATCACTATCACCTTTGATAATCAAATCATCAACATAAATGACAAGCAACATAATACCTTTCTCTGTTTTTCTCACATAAAGTGAGAAATTTGCCTTGGAAATCTGAAAGCCAATAGTGAAAAGATACTGTCCTATCTTGTCAGACCATGCTCTAGGTGCTTGCTTCAGGCCATACAAGGCTTTCTTCAACCTGCAAACAAACTCAAGATGAACAGCATGCACATAACCTGGTGGCTGCTCCATATAGACCTCTTCTTGCAAATCACCATGCAAGAAGGCATTCTTTACATCCATCTGATGTAAAGACCATCCATTTGATGCAACCATAGCAATGACTGCTCTTATGGTTGCCATCCTTGCAACCGGACTAAATGTTTCTTCATAATCAATGCCATATGTTTGTGCATACCCCTTGACTACTAATCTTGCCTTGTATCTATTCACAGAACCATCTGCATTGTGCTTCACCTTATAAACCCACTTACAACCAATTGCATTCTTATCTTTAGGCAAAGGTACCAATTCCCATGTAGCATTTGCTTCCAAGGCATCCATTTCTTCATCCATGGCTTTCTCCCATTTTTCTTTTCCTATGGCTTGCTCAAAAGAAGTGGGTTCTGGTTCCTGTATCACTTTGACTATATAGGCATAGTGAATGGCTGTAAATCCATCATATTTCAGCCTATCCACAGGATACCTAGCTCTGGTAGACCTGTGCAAAGTAGGCTCACTTCTAGATGCTCTCAAAACATCCCTAGTCTTCCTTACTCCTGGTGTAACAACAGATGGAATACCCAACTCATCATCAATGCTCTGTTTTGAGCCACTGGATTCACCATCCACATAAGAGTGACGAGACACAAGTGGGGAAGATTGGGAAAGTGCTACTGATTCTTTCAATCAACTAGGCAGTGACAAGTTCATTGTCTTACTATCTACAAGGGCTGGAGGGTTGGAAATTAATATGGCAACGGCTGATGTTGTCATTCTTTATGATAGAGATTGGAATCCATAGGTCGATTTACAAGCTTAGGACCAAGCTCACTGGATTGGACAGAAGAAAGAAGTTCAAGTATTACAGTTTTAAACTGTGCTAACTATTGAAGAAAAAGGGATTGAATGTGCTTACAGGAAACATGCATTAGATGCACTTGTAATCCAGCAAGGCCGACTTGCTGAACAGAGAGCTGGGTGTACAGCCATATGATGAGGATTCAGGCACTGATGAATTGCGTTATGTCCAGATGTCTGTGATCACTTACAACACATCAATTCCAGTTACAGAGCATTACCCAAATGGTGCTCAGGATGTGTACTTGAGACATCTTTGGTGAACTGATGTGAAATTTATCTTGGTGAACATATCAAGAGAGGAAATTGAGCTTCGTAAACCAGCTGTTGGGCTTTTGGGTGATGCAAGAATAGTTCTACAACAGCTAAATGCAGAGATAAAGGATGATCCCTTTGCCCTTGGTGATAGTCACCCCTGGCTTGAGGCTATCATTGGAAGAATTTTCAAGAGAAGAGCAACGAGAAGAAACTTCAATGGAAGAGACAGATGATATGATAGATAATCTTGTTGATATACCGGAAATGCATAATGAAGAGATTGATCTGTTTGTGGATCTTGATGATAACGATCATGGGTAGTTGGCCCATCCGGAGGATGCGTAGGATTAGAGGGGGTGGATGTCGTATTGCTGCGCATTGGAGGTGTGAAAACCACCCAAAAGTTGTGTGTGTGATTTGATACTTTGTACATACTTAGTCGTTATGTTTGCTTTTTCATTCTACGCGGGAAATATACTGAAGAGGGTTTGGAGCAAGAGGAATTAATCAACAATGCTCTGGTTGACATGTATGCTAAATGTGACATGCTTGTAGAAGAACAGGGAGTTTTTGGTAGACTGGTAACTCGAGATGCAATCTCATGGGCTACACTTATTTCAAGATATGCCGATTATGGGCTTTGTGAGGATGTTTCCAACATCTACAACTGGATGGTATTTCTGCTGATGCTAGTACATTTGTTTATAGCCTAAAATCATGTTGGCAATACACTTGTGGACATGTATAACAGTTGTGGTTGGGCTGCAGAAGCTTATCAAGTATTTGACAGACTTTCAGAACAGGGGAACATCTGATCCAAAATGCAGATGACACAACTGCTACATATTCTGGAAGATTATTGTGTTTTCAGAGACTAACAGTACTGTCATATTGATGGAGACACAAGTGGGGAAGATTGGGAAAGTGCTACTGATTCTTTCAATCAACCAGGCAGTGACAAGTTCATTGTCTTACTATCTACAAGGGTTGGAGGGTTGGAAATTAATATGGCAACGGCTGATGTTGTCATTCTTTATGATAGAGATTGGAATCCATAGGTCGATTTACAAGCTTAGGACCAAGCTCACTGGATTGGATAGAAGAAAGAAGTTCAAGTATTACAGTTTTAAACTGTGCTAACTATTGAAGAAAAAGGGATTGAATGTGCTTACAGGAAACATGCATTAGATGCACTTGTAATCCAGCAAGGCCGACTTGCTGAACAGAGAGCTGGGTGTACAGCCATATGATGAGGATTCAGGCAGCACTGATGAATTGCGTTATGTCCAGATGTCTGTGATCACTTACAACACATCAATTCCAGTTACAGAGCATTACCCAAATGGTACTCAGGATGTGTACTTGAGACATCTTTGGTGAACTGATGTGAAATTTATCTTGGTGAACATATCAAGAGAGGAAATTGAGCTTCGTAAACCAGCTGTTGGGCTTTTGGGTGATGCAAGAATAGTTCTACAACAGTTAAATGCAGAGATAAAGGATGATCCCTTTGCCCTTGGTGATAGTCACCCCTGGCTTGAGGCTATCAGAGAAAAGGCAACCAAGAATAGTGAGAGGATGCAAGAGTCTTTAAGCAAGGATGTGGTGCCTTTCAACTTCTTAGCTCCATTAAGAATAATCAAGGATGCACTAGCTGAATTGGGATCACCCTCACCTATACTTGTTTCAGAGGGTGCAAATACAATGGACATTGGCCAATCTGTGTTACCACAGACAAAACCAAGAACACGTCTTGATGCTGGCACATGGGGTACGATGGGTGTTGGTATGGGATATGCTATAGCTGCGGCTGCACACTATCCGGGGCGGCTTGTGGTTGCAGTTGAATGGAGATTCTGTTGTAAGACTTCTGTTTAAAGAAGATTTAGCCTGCCATGCTGTCTATCCCTTTGCACCCCTGCGATTGTCGCATTGAGGACTGTAGCTTCCCCACATTCACAGTGTGGGAGAGTTATGCACAAGTAGTAAATGGAAGGTACTAACCACAGGCAACCAGGTGATGCTATCCTCGTTGCTCTCCATTTATATTTGCTAAGGGAGAAGGCCGCTTTTCGATATGTAAAAGTTGCGTGGTATGCTATTAAAAGGGGGAAAAAGCAAGTAGGCAGAGCCGTGAAAAGGCTTTTCTATTCAGAGAGCAGGTGAATCCTGTTTTGGGGGGAAAGAGGAAGCTATTGTGGAAGGGGGGGGGGGAGCGATTGAAAAAAAAAGCATATTGGGGAGGCTTTGATGAGATCGAAAAAGATGGGGCCAAAGCTACTGGAAAAGAAAACTTCTTCGGGAATAAGAGAAAGCACCATCAGCTCAGGACTGTGCTCTGTGGGAGATGCCGCTTTTTAACTCATGGCCAGATGATCCAGACAGGAATATCTCCTCTTTATGCGAGATACTAATCAGAAACACAGGATTGATCTATCCCATCCTAAAGAAAAATTACAAATCCACGAGCTCAGATCCTTGAATCTGAAGGAGAAAGGCAAATCAAGAATGCTTGGTGTTGTTCGATTTATGCCAGCAGTCGCTATGCAGGACACTTTATCTTGACAGCTTCACCTTAGACACATCATGCTAAGCACATGGAGAATTGTGGTTTCCAGAAGCTGCATCATCAAGCATCTTGGCACTTGTAAATATTTTCGTCCACATACCAGCTGGAAGGAAAAATCTGATTCAGTACAAAGGTCATTGTTGCTGTGAACAAAGGATCTTCTTTGGAGTCTTCATGGATCTCTTACAAACGCCTTGTAACAGAAAGAAATTTAGACAAGGATTTTAATGATCTTGATGAGAGTGGTGTGGAGGAATCTGAATACAGTAACCAAGAGATTGGAAGTGATTATGAGAACACATATAAGAATAACAGTGAGAAAAACTCGGCCCCCGTCCGAGTGACGGCACTCGGCCCTCGGCCTACGAAAAGTTGTGTCCTCGGACCAGTGTGATTCAGCCCGTCCGAGTCACCCACTCGGCCCTACAATTCAGACCAGTTGGGCCGAGTGTGTATTTGCCTTAACTTTTCAAAAATTTGACCTGACCCGGTTAGAGCTCAGCAGCGCAAACTATCGCAAGCCCTCCTGATGCTCAGAACTTGATTTTGGCATGCGAAATAGACAAAATCGTAAGGTGCATGCGCTTAGCAGTTTGAGTGGGATGTCGCGAGACCTAGAAACCTAGAGACCTAGAGGCAACCCGCTGAGCCATAAAACCCTGATTGGACCCAAAAACGGACAAGGCAACGTAATCAAAAAGCCCTAAGTCCTGTCAAGACGGCTACAGAATTTATCGACAAAGCCTATCAGGCCCAAAATGAAGCGAGGGTGCGTAAGACGCTTAGAGACTATTTGTTGCACTCACCTTGAATTTTCGCACTTAAAGTGCACTTAAGGAAAACTGAAAGCCTGATTGAGCATATGTGCACTGGAAAGAACACAAGCACTGAGTGGAGATGAATTGAGGACTGTATTTAATAAGTCAAGGAACTCACTTAGATAAGCCACTCAGTCAAGGAACCCACCAATAGGAGAGAACCCACAGACAGAGACACACGAAGTAGGACCTAGCAAGCGTCACCAACAAAGTGGATCTGACAAACCTACTCAACCTGATCGATAGCTTGGTGGAGCATGAGAACTCGACTATGGCAAAAGAAAGCTCAGACTGCAGGTCTAACGAGGAACTCAACTTAGGCGTCTTCCTAGAGGCTATTTAGCAGCTACAATGCGTACACCCGGTATGAGCACCACGGCTGGACGGCAAATGCTATCATCGCAAACTTATAAGAAGAGAGAAAGATAGTCCACAAAGCATTGCAAAGCATAGTTAAATACAATAGAGACCAGCAGGCCAGGAGCCAAAGGCAAAGCACGGAGTTGCATGAGGTGCAGCGAGTGCTGAACTTAGCTGGTAGAAACCAAACGGATCACGAGAGAGCCCTAGAAGGAGACCTAACACTGAGCGAGCTTCTCATGAAGCGGCTGCTAGACAACACCACAGTAGAGCAAAGAGTCGCAGCATTGGCGACATCACTGCTGGCAGGATTAGGAGCAACCCAAGGCTCTAAGAGCCAATCTAAAATCCCAATAGTCGCAAAGCAGCTCGACAAGTACCAACCCCACGATGATCCATACAGCTTTGTAGAGCAGTTCGAGTAAGTCTGCGAAGCCAACGGCCTCAGTGACCTGACTCAGCGCTCTCAAGTGTTTGGGCTCTGCTTAGGTGACAAGGGCAGGACTTGGTACACAATCTTAGATGCCGCAGAGCGAGAAAATTTCAATGGCCTCAAGAATCTCTTCATCAAGAGATTTGCCGAGCCTGGATACTCCGACAATCTGCTAGTAGTACGACTGATGAATGTCAAGCAGAAAGAGAAGGAGGACATTTGCAATTACGTAACCCACATGAGGAGTCTCTTGAAGAGAATCCCTACAGATGAATGACTGACTGAAATAGCAATTTCAATTGTGTTCATCAGTGAAATTCGAAGCGAGGAACTATATAAGGCTTTGACAGCCAACTCGAGCTTGCAGCGAGACGTGCTAGCTAGGGTTTTTTAGAAAGCCATCAGAGTTTATGATCAGCTGAAAGAGCGGATCTCCAGGAGCTCCAACTCAAAAGAAACCAACTCGCGAAGTTCAGAGAGAGCATCAGCCTCTAATGAACGACCAGCTCCATCATCCCAAGATAAGGGGAAAGCCACCGAGACGAGCCAAGACTTGGCTGATGTCAAGATGGAGATAGCCAAGCTGCAAGACATGTGGAGACGACCAACGTGCCAACACGTCCAATGTGTGTACTGTGGCAGAAACCATTTGCCGGCCGAGTGTCAAGACTCTCGATTGACACCTTGTGCTAATAACTGCGACAGGTTTGGTCATGACATCGTGCATTGCAGATTGCCCAGAAGACTTCCTACTCCCAACCATACGGCCAGCCTCACCTAGTGAATAGGCCGTAGCCACTCTACGGAAAGGGAGCCCCATTGGCCCTTCTTGCGCCTAATGACATTAAGCTGGCTGTCCCTAGGGTGGACATAAACCCTACATGCATACCTAGACCGCATGGTCCCTATGTGACCCATCCACCGAGTGATGCTCCAGTCCACTATGTGGAAGAGCCAAATGAGGAAGAGACTTACTTATACCCTTATGTCTCTCACGATGACGAGGGCAATACATTCCTTATGGATTATTGACTAGTACCGGTGATGGCATTGGGGAGAGGACGAGGTAGAGGCCTAGGATGGCAGACGCAGGATCCTATCATCCATTGGACTTGTGGTCACCCACGTCATGTCTCATCATGTTGCCCCAAGAGGGAGCAACAGAACAGAGACAAAGCTAACCTAAGGTGCGTTGAGTGTGGAATCACCCATCTCTTTGTCAATTGCCCAAAGCGAAAATCTTCTTCAAGTTCAGCCAATGTACCATCTATCCCATTGGGGCTGTTTGGAGTCGAGAACCTAGATGGGGAGGACACACCTATCCCATTGCGGGTCATGGCCCATGCCCAGACGAAGCACAACGGCATATCACTACCAGGACCCAGCAACCTTGATGCAGCCTCAATAGGGAAGAAGAGTTGTAGGCGAAGGAAGAAGAGGTCGAAAGCTAAGATCGCATTGAAAAGTGAGAGCGCTACGACTCTGCCTCTTGGAAAGAAGGTCACAGATGCAGAGGCAGAAACTTCAGCCCCCAAGATGGCCGAAAAGGGAAGTGCCAAGGTAGGGGAATACCCACATCTGTGAGGCCATAGAGAAAGTGAAGGACTGGATGAAAGAGGCCCAAGAGCACTTAAGGGATGCTAAGCCCATCCTAGAGGATGAGATTGATGATCTCCCCGGCATAAGCATGCAGGTCTCACCCCCTCAACCAAAGTCAGGAGATGCAACCGCACCGCAGGCAGCACCGTTTAGGCCAAGCCTTCATGCTGCAAGCCCACAAATTAGTCACGGCCATTGGCCAGGACAATCTGGTTTAGGGAAGAGACAAGCAGCCAACAGCCTCCTTACCACGCTAATGACCACCCCTGTGACGTTAAGCCTGGGAGATCTACTTAAGCAGCATCTCACCCTATGGCAAGACCTCAAGCAGTGGGTTAAGGGGTCACGAGAACAAGCTGCGGATCTGCACGATCATGATGCAGAAACACGAATACCGAGTCTAACACTGCACTCTGTGCCAAAATCCTTGCATATTAATGCCTTCTGGGAAGGCACCGAGACGCATGCAGTATTACTAGTCCTAGCCTTAGGCAACGCAACAAGAAAGGGGATCGTGGATTCGGGAGCCGAGGTTAGTGTGCTGAGCCATGCAGTACTTCAGACTTGGAGAAACCCACCAGTCGAGATTGCTCAGTTTAATGTCACATTAGCAAATGGCATGAGAGTGAAGCCATTCGAGGTACTTAAAAACTGGCTAGTGAAAATCGCAGGTCTCTAGTTCTCTGTCGACTTTATAGTCATGAAGGGGGTGGACTATGATATCCTATTAGGGCGACATTGGATGTGCAATGCCATAGTTATTGAAGATTGGGGTAATGGCTTGATCTTCCTAGGCAACAGAACGGAAGCTGTGAGGGTAGAGATGGACACTTGGAAGACCTCACCAGCCGATTTGGATGCCATCTCCGCAATACTCAAGGGTGAACGCTCAAGTCAAGAAGTCTTATGGAGCCTTGACCAAATATATCCCATGCCCAGAGGATGAGCGGGATTGGATGCATGTCCTTGCTACAGTCGACCTGCCATTCTCAGATCATGAGGCATATGAACAAGCCATTGAGATGAGGGTTAGGCCTTACGGCACGCCCGCCGTACCAGTTTGCATGATGGCAGGAACCCTTTGTGGGAGAGCTAAGCCCGTCACCTTCCAAGTGCCAAACAACAAAAGGAAACTCCATGAGATTCTAGAATACTTAACGAACAAACTAGCTGACAACCCAGCAGCAAACTTCAAACCACTCTAGGATCTCTTAGGCGAATCCAAGTGGCAATGGACCAGAGTGCATGAATTAAACCTTACGTACAAATGAGCCCTAGTCCCTGATCAACGACAAGAGATATACCATGCCCGCCCTAGGAGACGACAAGCAGTCTGACGCAGAGGACTCTGATAACGAGTACAAAGACTGCCAATCCTTCAATGATGAAAGTGAGGGTGAGATAAACACAATAGAATACGACACTGAGGGACATGAAATAGAACAAATATGGGCGGACTCCAAGCCACAAAGAAGGGGTGTCTACAGGATAGAGCGAGGGGCCATGCGCATTGTTTACCACAGCACAGAGGAACGGAAAATGGAGCAGAGATGCAGGAATACCGCAGCACAGAGGAACGGAAAATGGAGCAAAAGTGTGAAAAAAATGGAAGCCTAAAAATTTGAATGATTTGAATGACAGTGTCGCCTCGAGAAAAGAAAAGAGTAAAAGCGCGCCATTAAATATGAAGGCGCACTCAAATCCTTGTAAAAAGAGCACCGGGCTCACTCCTGTGCAAATTGTATGCATTAGTGGGAACGAGTTAAGTTGGAACGGTGGGAAATAGGAAAAGATGGCCTAGGCTAATGGCCGGCCATGTAAAAAGTGTGGATGACCGCCCAAAAGGTAGGGCATGTATATAAAGTTCAAAAGTGAATAAGAAGCTCATTCTTGGGTGTGGCTAAAGCTTCTTCTTCCTCTTCTCTTTCTTCTAACTTTCATGCTTGTGCTTGAGTGAGGGATTGAGGGAGTGTAAGGGAGTGAGGGAGTGAGTGTGTGAGAGTGAGGGATCGTGGAGAAAAATCTCCCCATCTTCTCTCTTCATCTTTCCTTCCCTTCTTCTTTTCTCTTGTCTCGTGCAGCCTATGGAGGATGGAGCTTGACGGAGGGGGCTTGAGGTTGCTTGAACTTGCCACAAGGATCGTGGAGCTATCGGAGTGTGAGAGAGAGGAGGGAACTGGATCAAGCATCAAGGTAAGCTCACTACACCCGCAAGGTAGGCATTGTGCATCGGTTATGTGAGAGGTAGCCATGGCCGCTCGGCTTGAAACGCTTGATCAATAAGCGGTTTGTAGGTCTCAGTGTAGAGCTCTGTAGCTCCCCTACATTTTGGTTCCGTTGCCGGGACAGACGGAATCAAGCCTTGAGCGCCACGCACATCAAATCGAGCATAGCAGTAGGGTGGTTTGCAGCCTGAACCAGTGCTCAAGATAGTTAGGAGATTTAGGAGGTTTTAATGCCTGGAGCAAGTAAGTATTTTGATTTGCTGCTGAATGTTAGAGTAGGACCATCTGTCTTTATTTATGTTTCTCATTTCTGTTGCATTAGGTTAAATGTAGGATATGGAAAAAGAAGGGAACAGAAGGGTTTTGCTGCTGCTGGAGACAGGGAAGTTGGGGCGTAGATTCAGACATCTGGCTAGAAGAGTGTGCAAGGTAATAAGGGGCCCAGGGGCCCAGGGGACCAGGGGATGCCACATTTGACATCCTGCCTTCTGAGAAGACTGTGAGCCTAAGAGCCACGGAGAGAGTGAGAGAGAGAGAGAGAGCTGTGGGAAATCGCGAAGTGCTGACCGATTCGAGCGCCCCATCACTTCGAGGTATGCCAAACGTTTCTCTCTGTTACTCGTACCTATTTGGAAGTCACGGCACGATTTGATAGACTAGACATTGACCTAGAGGCGCTGCGTGCAACTTGCGAGCCGTCGTCTGCATCATTGGACCAGTGCATCCGAGTCCCAGAATAGGATTGTCCGATTTCGAGAGTCGAACAGTCCGACTCCCATAATCGGACCAGCCAAAAAAATGGACCGTTGGTCCGATCTAATTCTTATAATCAGACCAGCCCATCAAAGTTAGGCCACATGTCCTAACCCCAGACTTGAACCACTCGACCCATTGTAGTAGTCGGACCACCCCCGTCTGACTAGGGAAGTCGGACCTCAGTAAGATTGGACCCGCCCATCCGATTGCCATAATTGGACTAGCCCGTCTGATTCCCAAAGTTGAACCATCCCGTTCGATTCCCAGAATCGGACTAGTTCACTAGAGTTTGAATAGAAGGTAAAGCATGTTTTCACACTGAGCACTAGAAAGCACGAAGCACAAGTTGTGGATAAGATTGAAGACGGTTTCCTATAAGAAGGAGCTCATCGAGAAACATAATAACATCAAGGAACCCACTACTAGGAGAAGATCTCAAAGCATAACTGGCTACTAGAGAACCCCATCGGTAGGGCCCTAAGAGGACACGAAGATCCGAAGGGCAACAACATAGAGAATCAGACACTGCCAGAGTTACTCAAGTTGATCGACGACCTTGTGGAGTTGGAAGTGGGAGCAATGTCAGGATCACAAGGTAGACAATGACTGGACTTGGGAGAATTCCCAGTCATGGTGTAGGAGTTAGTCAACGAGTATGACTTGTTGGCTAGGATGGTAGTTCAAGGTAGGCCAGTAGAGGAAGTGGTGGAAACCCTAGAAGAGGAAAGAAAGGCGATCACAAAAGGGCGCTAGAGATCATGATTGCCTATAACCACAAGAAAAAGGCTAGGAAACTCCAACAAGACGTGGATATGTACGAGGCCCGGCACGTGCTAGCCCTGGCGAGAGCAGCCAAAGCAGGACCAAATGCGGAGAGAGAGCGGGCAGTGGAGGCTGACTTATCATTAATTGAACTTGTAGCCAGGCGGCTCATGGACAACACATCCACTGATCAGGGTGCACCAGCCTTAGCCATAGCATTACTCTCGGGATTAGGGGTCACGCAAGGGGCAAAGGGGCAATTTAGGATCCCTGTAGTGGCTAAAAAACTAGACAAGTATGAACCTAGCAATGACCCATATAGCTTTGTGGAGCAGTTCGAACAAGTTTGTGAAGCAAACAGCCTCACAAACCCTGCACAATGCTCCCAAGCTTTTAGGCTGTGCTTAGGTGATAAGAGGAGGGTTTGGTACACTAGTCTAGATGCAGCCGAGTGCATGAACTTTGCCCATCTTAAAGATCATTTTATCAAGAGGTTCTCTGAGGCAGGATACTCTTACAACCTCATCATCCGGTTGATGAATGTCAGTCAGAGGAAAAAGGAGGACGTGACAGACTACATCACACATGTACGTAGCCTCTTCAAGAGGATCCCGGCCAATGAGCGACCTAACGAGAAGGCTATGTCTACAGTGTTTATAAATGGAATCCGAAATGAGGAACTCTACAAGGCCTTGGCTAGTAACTCCACCCTACACAGAGATGTGCTAGCTAGGGTTTTTGATGAAGCAATAAGGGTGGACGATCAGCTTAGGGAGTGAAGCATGAGGAACACCAGTCGGGACGATACAGGCCAAAGGGCTTCAGAGCGGGCAATGACGTTGGAAGAGAGAGAGAACTCTAGCACACGGGATAAGGGAAAGGGAGTTGACCAAGGCAAGGACCTGGCTGAGGTGAGAATGGAGCTTGCACGTTTGCAAGAACAAATAAGGAAGCCTACGCGAACTCACGTGCAGTGTATACACTGTGGTGGAAACCACCTCCCAACCGAGTGTCAAGATCCTAGATCTAGGCCGTGTTCGAACTATGGTAGGTTCGGTCATCACGCATTACACTGCAAATTGCCCAGGAGGTTTCCATATGCGCAGCAATACAACCCTCCTTACCTAGGCAACAGGCCATCTAACTTCCTTGGCAAGGGAGCCCAGCTGGCACTTCCAGCACCAAATGATGCGAGACCAGCCATCCCTAGGCTAGAGATGAACCCAAAAGGCATACCCAAGCCACCAAGACCCTACATAACCCAACCATCGAGTGACGCTCCTGTTCACTATGTGGAGGAACCTAGTGAAGAAGAAAGCTATGTAAACCCATACATCTCCTATGACGAGGAAGGCAATCCAGTCCTGATGGACTATGGACTGATACCAGTGATGGTGCTGGGTAGAGGAAGAGGTAGAGGCTTTGGAGGACCAAGCCAGGACCCAATCTCATGTTGGACTTGTGGTCATCTAGGCCATATCTCATCACGCTGCCCGAAAAGGGAACATGCAAACTAGGACAAGGCTGACCTTCGATGTGCTGAGTGTGGGATCATGCACCTTTTTCCTGACTGCCCTAGACAGAAACCATCATTCAGTTCTGCCAACATGCACTCCGTGCCCTTGGGACTATTTGGGGGGGAAACCTTTGGTGGGGAGGACACGCCCATCCCACTGCATGTCATGATGCGAGCGCAAACAAGACAAACACGCATCTCGCTGCCTGGGCCAAGTAACCTGGATGCAGCCTCTGTAAAATATTACACGGCGCAGCGAACAGAATCTGAGAAAGAGATAGAGAGTACACAACAGATAAGAGGAGAATCAGTAAAATTCTTTAACTCCAAACAACTGATACAAAGATGGCTCTGTCCACCCGTGCGCTTCCACTGAATGAAGCTTAGATGGCGATCTAGACAGAAGATAGGTGAAGAGCTTAAGGCTAGCTGGAACAACAACTCTGACTGGGTGAAAGATGAGTGTGTGATGGCTACGAAGGGGTTTAGCTTTTATAGCCCGCGAAGGTCGTTAGGTCGGCCTACTGACCGACCTACCATATGAGCCTCCACAATAGGGGCCCCTTTTAACTCCCTTACCACGCAACTCAATGCAATGTGCCTCGAGTTGCTACCAGCTTAACCACTCTGTCTAACCCAAAGATTAGACCCACAACAGTCACCTTTTTGCCATCCGGTCACATAGACCTCATCTGATATACAAGTCAGGACTCAACCAATGTCCGGGCTCACATTTGGCTTCTCCTCATAATGGGGGCCTTACAACTTTGAGCACCATGGATCATTGGTAACACCTAATGAGGGTGGGGCATTGATCATATCTAACACCCCCCCTCAATGTCCACCCATAGGTGAACTATCTTCTCGGCCCAATGCTGAGTCTTTGAAGATGAACTTGAAGCAGATCCTTCGTAAGTGCTTTGGTGAAGATATCTGCTCCATTCTCCTCTGTTGGACAGTAGACCAATTCCACTATCCCATCCTCCATCAAATCACGCACATAGTGATACTGGATCTCTATATGTTTGGTGCGTGCATGAAACACTGGATTTTTGGCAATGGCGATGCAACTCTGATTGTCACATCTTAGCACAGTTGGTTCTTCATCCTGCACTCCCATATGCCATAGAATCCTTCTCAACCATACGGCCTCACATGCAGCAAAACAAGCTGCCTTGTACTCTGCTTCGGTAGAAGACAATGCCACTGTTGGTTGCTTCTTGCTAATCCAAGAGAAAATTCCTGAACCCAAAGAGAAACAATAACCAGAAACTGACTTCCTGGAATCAATGTCTCCTGCCCAATCTGAGTCACAGTTCCCCACAAGAGAAGTTCCGAAACTGTATGTGATACCATAGTCAAGAGTTTTCTTCAAGTATCTGAGCACCCGCATCCCAGCCTTCCAATGACTCTCATGAGGTTTGTTTGAGAACCTGCTCAAAACACCAACAGCAAAACTGATATCTGGTCTGGTGTTACACAAGTAGATCAGACTGCCGACCAACCTCCTATACCTCCCAATGTCTGCTAATGCTGATGTATCCTCAACGGATAACTTTGCATTCACCTCCATAGGTGTAGCTATCTCCTTGCACTCGGTCATGCCAAATGCCTTCAAGATCTCCCATGCATACTTCTTCTGAGAGATGAAGATCTTTCCTGGCTCTTGCCAGACTTCAATCCCCAAACAATAGTGCAGCAAGCCTAAGTCTGTCATTTCAAACTCAGAGCTCAAAGCCTTTCGAGTTTGGTTGATCATATCTTCATAGTCACCTGTAATAAGAAGGTCGTCCACATATAGGACAATCACTACAGACTTTTTACCATCCCTGTAAACATACAAGTTAGCATCTGAGGCACATCTTTTGAAGTTTAGGTTTAAAAAGAACCTATCTATCCGCTGGTACCATGCTCTGGGGGCTTGTTTCAGCCCATACAATGCCTTCTTCAGTTTACACACTTTGTTCTCAGAATGGGGGGCCTCAAACCCTGGTGGCTGAGCCACGTACACCTCCTCCTTGAGGTCACCATTTAAGAACGCTGACTTAACATCCATTTGGTACACTGGCCACTTCTTGTGGGCAGCCACTGCAAGTACTGTGCGAATAGTGGTCATTCTGGCAGTTGGGGCAAATGACTCTTGAAAATCAAACCCTTCAACTTGTGAAAATCCTTGGGCAACCACTCTAGCTTTGTACTTTTCTAAGGTACCATCAGCCTTGTACTTTACCTTCCAGATCCACTTGGTGCCAATAACCTTCCGCTTTGCTGGTCGATCCACTAGCTCCCAAGTGTCATTCTTCATTATGCTGTCATACTCCGCCTGCATAGCATCCTTCCATGATGGATCTGCAAGTGCTTCTTCTAAGTCAGTTGGCTCCTTTACTTCTCTCATAATCTCAACCATCAAGGCCATATTGACTATGTGAGCAGAAGCCCTCCTTTGCTCCTCTATTCTCTGAGACCTCCTTAGTCCGTCTGCCTTCTCCTCAACAGATGCAGGCATAGGATTATTGTGGTCATAGAGCTGCTTCACCCAGCGCGGCAATGGCTTTTCCGGTGGGGTGATGTCAGGTTGGTGAACTTTTTCCTCATCATCTGAAGATGATGCTTCCTCCTCCTTAAGGATAGGGATAGCTCTCGGGACAGGTTCATAGTGGACTACTTCTTCGCTTGATGATAAAGTGGAAGAACTTGCCTTCTCCTCCTCCACTGTATGCGGCTCCTCCTTGAACACCACATCACGGCTCGCGATGATCTTCTTTGCCTCTTGGTCATATAACTTGTAAGCCTTCTGCTCATCACTATAACCCAAGAAGATACATTTTCAGCTTTTTGGTTGTAACTTGTTTCTCTTCTCATCTGGAACATGTGCATAACATTCACATCCAAAAATTCTAAAATGTGAAACAGATGGTTTCTTACCAGTGTAAGCCTCATGAGGTGTTTTTCCCTTGAGAGCCTTTGTATAGCTCCGATTTAGAATGTAGACTGCAGTATTAATAGCTTCAGCCCAAAAATGGTTAGGCAATCCCTTGCCCTTTAGCATGCATCTTGCCATCTCCACAATGGTGCGATTCCTGCGTTCCACAACACCATTCTGCTGAGGTGTGTGAGGCGTCGTCAATTGACGCTTGATCCCTTTGCTCTTGCAAAAGCCTTCAAACTCCTTTGAGTTGAACTCACCACCACCATCTGTTCTAAATTTCTTCACACTTTTCCCTGTTTCATTCTCAACAAGTATTAGCCATTCTTTAAACTTACCAAAAGCTTGAGCCTTATCACGAAGGAAGTACACCCACATCTTCCTACTGTAGTCGTCGACAATCAACATAAAATAAGAAGATCCCCCCAAGGCCTGTGTAGGCATCTTACCACACAAGTCAGCATGCACCAACTCTAGAGAAGCCTGTGCTCTATTCTTGCTTTCTTGTGGAAATGCCTTTCTTTGTTGCTTGCCCATCATACAAGCTTCACATGGTTCCTTCAATTCAGTTATTGTAGGTAGGTGAGCAACCATACCTTGCTTTTGCATCTCCTTCAATACTGCAAATCCGATGTGTCCAAACCTTTCATGCCAAAGCTTACTTGTGCCCACTCCAGCGGTGGCTGTAAGAGCACTTAGCTCATACAGGTTGTTCCTTCTTTCTCCTTTGCCAACAATTGTGCCAACACTATCAATAATTTCTGCACCTGTCTTCTTGAACCTCACTTCATGACCAAGATCAGTTATGGCAGCAACTGATAAGAGATTTCTCCTGATTTCGGGAACTTACAACACATTTGAAAGCTTTTTGACTCCACCATTTGCAGCAACAAAAGAAATAGTACCTGTGCCCGCAGCAGAGCATTTAGCATTATTTCCAACCGTCACAGTGATGGATTCTTGTAGAGGCTGCATAGAACTGTATATACCTTTCTTGTTGGTCATGTGACGGGAGGCCCCACTATCCAACACCCAAGAGTCAGCGGTAGATTCTTCTTGCGCCGAGGAGCACACTTCCTCAATGGTCGCCATGAATAATTCCAACTCTGCTTCAGCCGTATTGGCTGTCTCTTTCCCTTTACTTTTAAGGGTACCATTCTTTTCATCTGCCTTCTTGACACGACAATCTGCAATTGCATGTCCTTTCTTCTTACAGTAGAAGCACTCTCCTTGAAACTTCTTCTTGCCGCCCTTCTTCTTTTTGTCACCATCATTTTTGGTGGAGGAAACACCTTTGCCTTTTGCATTGGCAGAGAATGCAGCATCTCCATTGTTGCTTCCTTCTCGGGCTTTCAGCCTCAACTCCTCCTCCATTAATAATGCACAAAACTCCTCAAAAGTCAAAGCTTGAGGTCTCACCTAAGTATTAAGGGCAGTTACTAGTCCATCAAACTTTTGTGGACAAATCCGAAGACACCTCCGAGCTAGCTCTTCGCTAGTCTTTTGTATCCCAGCGCCAGCCATCTGGTCGCGCAGATTCTTAATCCGAGTGATGAATGCTTCAACCGTCTCTCCTTCAGCAAACTTCTCCGCTGCTAGTTGATTCTCCAAGTTTTGAATCCTTGTTTGGTTTCGTGTTTCATACTGACTCCGTAGTACATTCCAAGCCTCTGACGCTTTGGTTGTATGCTGAATCAGAGTCAAAACACTGTCAGAACAGCTTGTAACTAAGGCACACAATGCATCTGCATTCCTTCGTTTCCAAGCTCGTAGAAGATCTGCATTCGGAGGAATCATCACACTAGGATTTGATGGGTCGGGGGTAGGCTGTGGTTCTGCGTCAGTCCCCAGCACAGTCTCCAGAAGCTCATAAGAATCAAGGATAGTTGTAATTTTGAACTTCCACAAGGTGTAGTTTGTACCATCTAACTTGCCTTCGCTGAAGGTTGGTGGACGAATCCTCAGTGTTTGAATAGCCAGTACAGCAGCACCACCTCCTGCACCGCTTCCTGATGCGCCAGAACTGCTTCCCGAAGTCGACATCGTTTCTCTTTGCTGTTGAAGCCTTTGCCTCTTGCATGCTCTCTGATCTCTAGAGCCCCCTGGGCTCTGATACCATGTAAAATATTACACGGCGCAGCGAACAGAATCTGAGAAAGAGATAGAGAGTACACAACAGATAAGAGGAGAATCAGTAAAATTCTTTAACTCCAAACAACTGATACAAAGATGGCTCTGTCCACCCGTGCGCTTCCACTGAATGAAGCTTAGATGGCGATCTAGACAGAAGATAAGTGAAGAGCTTAAGGCTAGCTGGAACAACAACTCTGACTGGGTGAAAGATGAGTGTGTGATGGCTGCGAAGGGGTTTAGCTTTTATAGCCCGCGAAGGTCGTTAGGTCGGCCTGCTGACCGACCTACCATATGAACCTCCACTAGTCGGCCAGGGAATATTCCAGGGAATATTCCCTTTACCATCGGGCCGGGGGCGCTGCCCTCGGACCCCACAATAGGGACCCCTTTTAACTCCCTTACCACGCAACTCAATGCAATGTTTCTCGAGTTGCTACCAGCTTAACCACTCTGTCTAACCCAAAGATTAGACCCACAACAGTCACCTTTTTGCCATCCGGTCACATAGACCTCATCTGATATACAAGTCAGGACTCAACCAATGTCCGGGCTCACATTTGGCTTCTCCTCATAATGGGGGCCTTACAACTTTGAGCACCATGGATCATTGGTAACACCTAATGAGGGTGGGGCATTGATCATATCTAACAGCCTCGCTAGGAAAGAAAAGCCAGAGAAGAAGGAGAAAGAGAACAGATGCAAGAATCACCCTTAAGACTGAGGAAGCTACAACCTTAGTGGCAGGAAAGGGGGTCACTGATGTCGAGGCAGAGACCTCAGCTCCCAAGATGGCAGAACTAGGTAGTGCCAAGGTAGGGGAATACCCTCATCCCAGACAGCAACTCAAGGCTATAGCCAAAGTTAAGGAGTGGGTCAAGGACGCCCAAGAACACCTTAAAGATGTAGAACCCATACTGGAGGATCCAATGGAGGACCTTTCTAGTGCAAGCACACCCACTTCACCATTGCAACCTCAATCAAGGAATGCGTCCACACCACGAGAGATGCCACAAAGGCAAGACCAGGGAGAAGCTTGTCAACAAGCTAACCAGGACATGTGGCCAAAGAATGGTGACCAAGGAGGAAGCCAACTACCCAGCAACCTCCTCACCACCTTAGTAACCACCCCAGTGACCGTGAGCCTGGGAGATTTGCTTTGGCAGCACCCTCCATTATGGCAAGAATTGAGGCACTGGGTGGAGGGAAAGGGGAAGCATGCTGCCATGGACTTGCAAGAGTAGGATGCAGTCACACAAATTCCAAGCCTAACGCTGCACTCAGCTCCAAGGTCACTGCACATCAACGCTTTCTGGGAAGGCACGGAGATGCATGCAATCCTGCCTATTTTAACCTTGGAGGATGCAACACGGAAAGGAATTGTAGACACCGGCGCCGAGGTCAGTGTCTTGAGCCACGCAGTTCTATAGGCCTGGGGAAACCCACTTGTGGAAGCAGCTAGGTTTAATGTTACATTGGCCAACGGAATGAAGGTCAGACCATTTGGGGTCTTAAAAAACTGGCCAATAAAGGTCGCAGGAGTGCAGTTTTCCGTGAACTTCATTGTCATGAAGGGTGTGGACTATGACATACTGCTAGGCCGACCCTGGATGAGGAATGCGCGAGTGGTTGAAGATTGGGGAAACAACCTCATATTCTTGGGGAATAGGACGGAAGCGGTAAGGGTTGAGATGGACACCTAGAAGACTACCCCAGCCGACCTCGATGCTATCTTGACCATACTAAAAGGTGATGCCCAGGCACACAAGCCCTATGGGACACTAACCAAGTACATCCCCTGCCCTAAGGAGGAGAGGGATTGGATGCATGTCTTGGCAACCATTGACCTACCATTCTCAGATGAGGAAGAGATGTATAAGCAAGCTGCTAAATCACCAAGCATGCCAAAAAAGGAGCCCACTGTGCCACTTTCATGATGGCGGGAAGCTCACGGGACCCAGGGAGACCAGTCTCGTTCCACATCCCCACCAACAAGCTCGAGCTTCAAGAAATTGTAGAATACCTGACCAATAAACTGAAAGGCAACAAGGCAGCTAATCTAAAACCCCTAAGTGATCTCTTGGCTCGGCCTAAATGGAAATGGACTAAAATTCACAGTCTTAACCTATTATACAACTGGGCTTTAATCACCGACGAAGAGGAGATTGGAGAGGAAAACCTCAGGGATGACGAGCGGTCGAAGGGGCAAGATTCCGATGATGAGGGGTGTGAGCATTGTTGCTCTGAGACGGATGAGAGTGAAGAGGAGTTTAACACGATAGAATATGACACTGAAGGGAGAGGAATCGAACAGATCGAGGCAGACTCTAGGCCTAAAAGGGAAAGGACAGGTAGGAATGGAAAAGGAGTCATGTGGATGGAATGCGATAGGACCTGGCTGGAGCAGATGGGAGCCATGGATTATGAGTAGGCAGCGGTGGCGCAATCACTGGTAGTCCCAATACTGAAGACGGATTCACCTACTGAACTACGACCCCCGGGAAAAACTCCTTCCTCAAGCGAGGGATGTGAGTTTAACTCGGAGTCTGAAGTTAGTACACAGAGTGATCCCGAAATACCCCAACCCTCTAAGGTCAGACGCACCAAAGGGGACTTGCCAGTCCACTTAAGGCGCAAACGGATAAAGGAGGAGGCCAAGAAGCAAACTAGAGACTCAGAAGTAGAGAGGCAAAAGAAGCCGCAGGACCTCCCCAAACACTTCACGAAGTTTAAGAAGGGTAATAGAGTGGTGGTTTTGCCAGGAGCAAAGACACAAGGGCAAGCTAGTGAACCAATTGAGGGACCCGCCAGGGTCAAGGAAGTCGACCTGATAGGGGAAGGCAAGAAACCTCGACCTGTGTTCATTGTTGACTACCTGACCAAGGAGGAGGAGGCTACACTGGTTGCTCTCCTGTGAGAGTATGTTGATGTGTTTGCCTGGTCCTTGGAGGAACTAAGAGGAGTCGATCCTAGGGTTGTGACCCATAATATTCCAATGGTCCCAGAAGCAGTGCCAACGAAGCAACGACCTTACCCTATGAATCCCAAACACACCCATGCGGTGAAGGAAGAGATCGATTAGCTCATGAAGGCGGGATTTATATATGAGATCGAGCACATGGATTGGGTATCGCCCATAGTGATCGTTATGAAAAAGAACAGTAAGATTCAGGTGTGTGTGAATTACAAGAAGGTGAATGCCTCTACGAAGAGGGATAACTACCCCTTGCCATATACCGCGAGCACATGCTGGAGAGAGTGGCAGGCAAAGAAGCTTACAGCTTTCTAGATGGTTTCTCTAGATATAATCAAGTGCAAGTGCACCCTTACGACAGACACAAGACTGCCTTCGCCACGGAGTGGGGTGTATTCGCCTACATCGGTATGCCCTTTGGGCTAATGAATGCACCTGCAACCTTCCAACAATTAATGTGCATGATCTTCAAGGATATGCTACGACGCGAGCTAGAGGTATTCATAGATGACTTGTGCATACACTCTAGTTGGACCAAACACTTAGAGAGGTTGAGAGCTGTCTTCAAACGATGTCGGTTATACAAACTCTCGCTGAACCCCTTGAAGTGCCAGTTCTGGGTGAAGCACGGATGCATCCTAGGGCATGTAGTGTCAAGGAATGGCATTGCCACTAACTTCTCAAAAGTCAAGGCCATTGTCGACCTCTCACCGCCATCAACTACAAGGGCATCTAGTGTTTCCTAGGCCACACAGGATACTACCGACGCTTTGTACTGAATTATGCACTAATTGCTAGACCATTGTACAAGCTGCTGATTATATTCGAATGGACTGAGGAATGCCAACGCGCGTATGAACAGTTAAAGAAGACTCTCACCACCGCACCAATCTTGCGAGCCCTAGACTAGAGTGTAACATTCCATGTACACATAGATGCCTCCAAGTTTGCTATCGGAGCCATTCTATGCCAACCTAGTGAACATAGTCTTGATTACCCTGTGAGCTTTGCCAGCAGGCAGCTCACCGAAATAGAGATGAACTATTCCACTATAGAAAGGGAAGGGCTAGCCATGGTGTTTGCCGTAAAGAAATTTAGGCATTACCTGTTGGCCACACCCTTCATCTTTTTCGTTGACCCATCAAGCCTTGTTGTATCTGGTGAACAAGCCGTGCGCCACAGGTGGCATAGCAAGATGGTTACTTCTCCTGTTGGAGTTTGATTTCTCGATGATTGTGTTTAAGGGAAAGCAATACTACACGGCAGATCACATGTCCCGCATACCCACAGGGGAAGCTGCTGGACAAGGCATACCTGACAACTTACCGGACGCACACCTCTTTGGCCTGTCTAGCGAAGGGGACTTGTTTAGGGCTGATTTGACGCCATATTGGGCCGATGATGTTGTCCAATTGTTAGAAAATGGTCTGCCTAAGAGGCTTATTGAGAAAGCCAGGCTAAGGAGACTTATCTTAAAAATCCAGTCATACCAACTAATCGCTAGCCAACTCTATAGGTTGGGACAGGACGAGTTGTTGCATAAATGTGTGTGCAAGCACGAGATGCATGATGTATTGAGAGAGGTGCATTGTGGGATAGCTGGTGGGCACTTTAGTGGGGATACGACCGCCCGTAAGGTACTACAATCCCAACTCTGGTAGACCACCCTATTCCGTGACGCCGCTAAGTTTGTCAAACGCTGCGATGAGTGCTAGAGGACTAAGGTGCCCATGCGCAAAGATAAGATGGAGTTAACCCCTGTAATAGCGCGATAGCCCTTCGAAAAATGGGGCATTGACTTCATTGGACCTATCAATCCTGCAGCGCAATACTCCCAAGCACGCTACATCATTGTGGCAACGGATTACATGACAAAGTGGGTGGAGGCAAGAGCCACTAGAAAGAACGATGCTAGGACCACTGCGAAGTTCCTGTGGGAACAGGTCTTTTCACGGTTTGGTTGTCCAATCGAACTAGTGAGTGATCAAGGCACTCACTTCGTTAATGAAGTAATATCCTACCTGCTCTCAACCTTCCTAATCATTCATAGAAGGTCCTCTCCCTACTACCCTCAAGCAAATGGCCAAGCGGAGTCCAGAAATAAAATCCTAGTCAAAGTGCTTACTAAGGTAGTATCCACATCACGAAGAGACTGGGATAATAAACTAATGGAGGCCTTGTGGGCTTATCGGATGGCTTATAAGACGGCTGTCAGACAAACACCCTTTAGGCTAACCCATGGAACCGAGGCCATTCTACCTGTAGAGTTCTTTGTCCCTAGCTTAAGAATAGCAGCACAGGAGCATTGGGAGGGAAGAGAGGCTTGGACTAACTGCTTAGTGGAGCTAGAGCGTTTCACTGAGACTCGACTTTTAGCCACCCATGCTCTGATATGTGAGAAGGCACGACGAAAGTTGTTTTTGGCAAGCATGTCAACCAGCGCAACTTTGATCAAGGGGACCTTGTCCTACTCTACTCGGTGAAAGGGCACAAACAGAAAATGAAATTTCGAGGACTAGGACCTTTCCGGGTGCGTGCAATTAGTAGAACGGGCAATGTCGAGTTGGAGACACTCGAAAGGGAAGGAATAGGCTTCTTCAATGACAATCGCATGAAAAAGTACTATCCTCCTTCCCATCCGTTGCACGAGCCACCGATCCATGAAGCCCCTGTCAACATCTGCGTGGCCACAATTACCGAACTAACAGATCAAGATGAAGAAGCAGTAGCACCCGCCTACCTCCGAATCACGGTCACTGCAGAATGGGCATATTCTTTTGATGCCCTAATCGACGAAGGTGCTGACCGTAATGTCTTGACACATGACCATTGGACATGCAGTGGTCAGCCTAAATTACAGCCCACACACAAACGCGAAACTTAGCCCATTTGGGGGGCAACACTTACCCTCTCTTAGGAAAATGCCAACTGGCTGTCTCTGTCAAGTCAAAGTGTCCCAGTCATCTTTTATGTGTTATCAAACACTAAAGGGGCCGGTGATAAATCACTACTAAGGTGCATTTTCAAAAAGCAGACAAACTGCAATGTGGACTACAACCTAGATCGCATCCATCTGACCGTGGGCAATGTGCACATAGTAACTACTTTTAACAAGGGCCATCTTCCGTCTTCTACAACTGCAGAGCCACCGATAGAGACCCCCACAACCAAGCCTAAGGAGAAGGGCATGGATATCTTACCCTGTACTCCAACCACCAAAAGCAAAACCACCCAAGCCATTCACATGGCCAAGGAGCCCATACGCATATGGGTGCCAAAACGGCGAGTGCCACCTCCTGGTAGACCACAGAAGCATGCTCCTAAACTCAAAAACTATCAGCCGCAGCCTAAGAGGCAGCCCAGATGCCATCGACATGGGCGCACCACCACGCCATGATGGATATCAAAAGATCTCCTACAAGCACAAGGATACTATGAGGGAAACCCCTAGATATGGGCGCCTAAGGGTAGACACCCAAGAAGATCAACTTTGGGCAACCCCACTCTAGCTGGATAGGCTGGCACAGGCAAAGCACAAGTCGCAAAGAACATCGAACTAGCAACGGTGATGATATAGGACACCCAACGCATTCATTGTCCCAAATCGGATGTCCCAGCACCATCCAGGTCAGAGGAGATAGACACCCCCATGCCTGCTCTAATAGAATGCAGCACGCCTCCTATGGCACGGAAGCCCGCTGCAGCGTTTCCAAATGCTCCAGAGTGCAAAGTCCCATGGACGACGCCTGCAAGGGAGTCACCACTGTCTAGCCCAACTACGCCATCGCCACCAGCAGGTCTTAAGCCTTCATATGAAAGATGATCCTTCCTTTCAGCGGCCAAGGATCTCGCTGAGACCTCGAGAAATGACGTAGTGACATGCATTAAGGAGTTGGACGACACCTTCACTACATTCGCTAGAAGCTATGAGAGGCTTGACCTAGGACTTCTTGGCAAAACCCTCGCTTCTGATGTTTGCTCGTTGCCATGCATTTGGGAAGACTACGAGTTTATGACCATCAAATTTCCCAAAGTTGCGGCCGAGCTAATCGCTAATGGTGAAATCTCAAAGGAACAAGCTGTTCTCAGACGACTAGTCACCTCGTACTGCAAACCTGCTCGGCTCTACTCCTGAACGAGAACTGGAAGAGCTCACACAGCTTGCCAACTCGGCTTCTCCATTCTTGCAACTATGGTATGCCTTACGACTCCAATGGGAGAAAAAAGGCCGTCGGATCATGACCAATGCTGAGCAAAGGAGGGCAATCAAAACAATTGAACGTGACCCTACGTACGTGACACCTCTTTCATTCAGAGTTTTGGCCATTATGCACAACTTACACTTAGATGATCAAGTACTGGCCCATCCGTACATTGACCAGTTCCTCACAGAAGAGGAGTTGCACATTGCTAGTCGCCTCAACTAAGGGGACATCTTTCATGACGTCTTGACCTACATCACTCAAGTTTCCTTACATCCATGCGAACTTGATCGTCATGCCTAGTTTGAGTACAACCCTAACCTTTAAACCTGGCTGTTGGCCAAGCAGCTCGCCCCACACAACCCATGCGAGCCCTCCCCCTTCCCCCACAAATCCTGAAAAGGATCCCCATACCACTTAGGAAAAAGGGGGGAAGAGCAAGTGATAACCATGGGACTAACCAAGTGATGTATCAAGAAGTGTAAAGGCCAAAAGTGCTCAACTAAATTCAAATAGGAAAGAGAGCAAGGAGGAAGTAGATGTTGGTTGTGAATTATTTCTAAAGTTTCATCCCTTTGAATCTGCCCAGCAAACTGTCACACACATTTTTTCTTGGGGTTTGCTAGGAATGAATCAAGTTGTAACTCTAATGTTGACTTGGGTAATGACAGGCACCTACCATGGCAGGACACAGTAGACTTCCATTTATGAAAGCGGAGCTGACGAAATATGGAATCAGCATCGAGACACGGGGAGTCAACCAATTCACATTCAAGCATACCATGAACCTAGATGAAGCCATCTCGGAGGAGCCGGCCATGAGAGAGCTGGTGGACAAATGTAGCCTCTAAAAGTACATAGAGAAGGTTGGGCAGGCAGTAGACTACAGCATGTGCGCAGATTTCTTAAGAAATTTCAATGAAAGACGAAGCTGTGGCACAGCCACAGTGAGGGCAGGTGATCAAGAAAGAAGGATACATGTGCCCCTTAACACAGTCATTGTCAAGAGAGCCCTAGGACTCGTGCCCAAAAAAGAAAGATGCCCAAAAAGAGATGTGTATGCCATGCTAGGAGTCAGAAAAGAGGATGTGCACACGGTCGATGGAATTAGTCTAGCTGACATTCCAGACCTTGCAACGAGGATGCAGGCTAAGATGATCCACTCTCTCTTCTCTAGCCACAGATACAATGCACTCATGAATAGAATCAGCATGCCACTGCTGGAAAGCATTGCGGTAGGAGTCCCGGAGGAGGTGGACTGGAACGGCTTTAAAGAGTTCAGCCGCCCTTCTAGCTCCAGCCACAGCACCAACCAGTGGGGAATCTCCGGCCTCCACCACACAATCCACAAGGAAGAAACCTGCCATCAAGGCCTCTACGATCAGGTACGGAGGTATCCTCACAACAATCATTGACGAGGCTATCAAGGATGCCGGCATGGAGGGAGAGCAAGTTAAGCACCAAGGCTCACCACATCGTGAGGAGGAAGGCTCGAGCGAAAGGACGGCTAGAGATAAAGGAGAGCCTGAAGAACCACCCACTCAAACGGCCGAGCCTCAGAAGCAAATGAAGAATGGCAAGAGCCAAAAGAAGGGAAAGAAACTGAGCAAAGAGGAGCGGGCCAAGGTGAAGAGGGCTTGAAAAGAGTTAGGTAGGTTGGAAGAACAACTGCAGAAGGAGGAGGAGGAAGAACTCGAAAGAGTTAAAGAGGAGTCAAAAAAGGAAAAAGAGAAAAGGCAAAGAAGGGGGAGGAGGAAGCCCACGAGCTGAGGATGAAGGAACTGGCTACTCGCAAGTCTATTGAAGAAACTCATGGAAGAGGAGAAATCAACCCCTATAGTCCTCACCATGAGGCCGAAGCAAGTGGCAACATGAGGGCATCCCTAATAATCGTAGGCAAGGGGAAGTCGTTGTTACATCCCCTGCCTCCCTCCTTTGTGCCGACACCAACAGACACCCCAAATGCCCCACAACCCACGCCCTCTCTGGACATGGCCCAGCTGATGAGCATGATGCAAATTCTCGTCAGTAAAGTGGCTGAGATTGTCCCAAAACCTAGAACCAAAAGACCTTCCCCTGCTGATGCTGAGTCCAGAAAAGACCCGAAATGGCAAAAGCTCGAAGAATCAACCCCACCATGGCTCCTATTCCCATGCCACCTGGTACAGACTACGACGCCTGCGTGGCTGAGCTCCTAAGTCTCAAGGATTTCAGAGAAGTCAAGTTGATCACTGCTTGTACACCAAGAAGGCAACAGATGGTAGCCTGATTATCTTGGTTCTGTATGTTGATGACATGCTGATTGTCTAGTGGCTGGGATACTCATGCCTTAGATTCATTGAAGAAAAGTATTCATGGCAACTTTGACATGAAGGATCTTAGTGATGCCAATCACATTATTGGGATGCAGATACTCAGAGATAGATCAAAAGGGTTACTCTATCTATCTTAGTAGGAGTATGTATCCAAGATTTTGCAGCATTTTAATATGGAGGGGGGAAAGAAATCATAGTTTTATTGCCTCCATATGTAAAACTCAATGCAGAGGATAGCCCTACATTTGATGATGAAAATGTTGAAATGGCCAAGATTTTGTATGCTTTAGCCGTTGTTGGTAGTTTGATGTATGCTATGATTGCTACATGTCCAAACATTGCTTTTGCAGTGGGAAAGGTTAGCAGGTATATGAAACCTTGGCAAGAAGCATTGGAAAACAATGAAAGGTATTGTGAGATACATCAAGGGCACAAAGGATCTGTGCATCTGCTTTGCTAAGTAGAAGGCATTTGTCATTGGCTTTACAGATGCAGACAATGCTAGACATGCAGATTGCAGGAAGTCCACTACAGGATATGTGTTTAACTTCATAGGGGGACCAGTCTCTTGGATATCCAAGTTGTAGAAGTGTGTTGCACTATTTACTATGTACGTAGAGTGTGTAGCTGCCATTTAGGCATGCAAAGAGTCCTTATGGCTGTCACACTTGATTGCTGAGCTTGGGGTTACTAAGGTTCCTATTCTCCACTATGATAGTCAAAGTGCTATCATGTTAGCATGGAACCTTGTCTTTCATGCAAAGAGAAAACACATACAGGTGAAGTATCATTTCATTAGAGAGGTACTTGACAGCAAGAGCATTGAGCTGGCCAAGGTGCACACTGATGATAACCCTGTAGACCTTCTCATGAAGGGTCTTCCAACAGAGAGGTTTACCCATTGCCAATAGATGATGGGTATTGGATAGGTATAGTCTCTTTAGCTTTGTACATACTTAGACTTAGCTGATTCTTTTCCTCTACCTTTGGGCACATTGCCTTTAGGGGGAGGTTTTTGGGATAAAGGGCAGTGCCTGTGTCTGCCCGTAAGGGCTAGGCTACACATAGTACATATACCTATCTAAAACATTATTGAGGTACACTCTTCAGTACCACAAATTGTGCGTCTCTATCTCTTCTCTCTCTCTCAACTTGCATCTCAACACAGAAGCTCCATTGGAGCTAACTCAACACATCTCATCATCAGCAAGGCCTAAATTTGATCATTGCAAACAACTTGACATAAGTAGTGAATATGGCATCAAATTGGAGTAGCCATTTTGTTTAAGAGGAATTGAATTTCTTGGCCAAATGAATAGCCATGATGTTTAGTAGTCGACAAACAAGAAAAGACTAGAGACCAAAAGAAGGGCATGTTTAGTAGGGTTGATCTAGAGGTAATGATCTAAAGCATGTTTAGTAGGGTTGATCTAGAGGTAATGATCTAAAGGTAAGTCTGAGCAACCTCTTCTAGAGTATCTTGGGGTTCAACTGGCTCAACTTGCTTAAACTGATAGTGTGGGTTAGTAGGGATGTTAGTAGTTGTAGGATTAGGGTTTGGAATTTCAAGCACACTGCTTTTAGCCACCGTGTCAGTGTTAATGGAAGTTTTATGTACATCACTCTACTTCACATCATGGGATGAAGAGTTATTTTGTGTGGTATTAAAAGCAAAGGAAAGATAATGTGCTATGTCATTCACCCTTGGGATAAGCCAGTCAAAGAAATTGAGATTGTAATGTAATGAAGCATGGCCGTCAAGAAGTTGTGGGATGACAGAGAGCTAAATAATTCATCTGCTTTTGCTACCACTTAGAATGGATCTTCAGCAAATGATGTAAAGTAGAGTGATGTATATCAAACCTCTACTAATCAAAATACAGTAGCAAAAAGCAGTATGCTTAAGATTCCAAATCCTAAACTAGAAGCTATTGATTTCCCTACTACCCCAACCCACTAGTTAGACTAAGATAAGCAAGCCAAACCCTAGAATATCTAGAGGAGTTGCTCAAGTATACGCCCAGATCAATGCCACTAAACATGACCCTCCTAATCCACTAATACCTCTATGGTTGCAATCTATAGGAGGTTTCAAAGTTGGCCAACAAGAACAATTCTAAAGCAATATGGCTGCAAAATTGGCTAAGAAGGACAATTATTTTGAAGCAATATGGCTGCAAAAAGTTGACAAAGAAGGAAAATTTATCTAAAATGGAATGACTACTTCAATTTGACTCCACATTCATGACCTTTGCCAACTATTCACCATGATTGATTTGGGCCTTGCAAACAATGAGATGATTAAGGTTTCTTCCTAATGGAATCCCACTCAATCAATTCGAGATTACTTACAATGGTGATTGCCTCATAATAATGGTTGATAGACAATTAGTACCCCTTCACTTTGACCCAACTTACTATGATACAACTTCACTTTGCTCTATCATCCTTGCTTGAAATCTAGACTTGACACCAAAGTTGAAACATCACATATTGATTGATAAAAATTTGACTACCGAGGAATTACATGTAGCCAGTCACTTTGCAAGACCTTCCTTTCTCTGCGATCTTATTACTTACCTTTATTGACTACCTATCTACCTTTAACGTGAGTGCCATGGGATTGGTACTCATCTCAGTGTTAATAGAAAATGTGGAAGGTAAAGTCAAAAGAAAGTCAAAGCAAGAGTGTTGGATTTATTCTTTGGAGGATATTATTATTGGAGCCTCAAAGTATTATTTTGGACACTTGTATTATGTTATCAATAAATCTTTTGTATATATTATTTGAAGATAAATGTCTTGGAGATCCTAAACCAACTTGAAGATTCCCAAGTCAATGTGGCACAAGGAGGAGAAGTTTGGTATTCAAGAAATAGAGAGGGATTTTTCTTGAAGGGTGAGTGGGGGTTATATTTATTCTCTCTTTCTCTCTCTCTCTCTCTCTCTCTCTCTCTCTCAATTGAACATAGGATATGATCATGAAAAGGGAAAAGGTGAGTCTTTGAAAAATTATATGTGGCTCTCTCTCTCTCTCTCTCTCTCTCCTCCCCCTCCTTTTCCCATGTTTTTGTGGTGTAGCCTTTTTGCCCTTGTTGTGGCTAGATTGACCCATTGAGGTTCTAGGGTCTCTGTTTGTCTTTGTTAGGGTATGGAATTTTGGTTGTTACTTTGCAAGTGAGCATCTATGCTTGTGTAGAGCCACTACTATACTAGGATCTAATTTGGAGGGCCTGTCACGGCGCGCATTTTCTCTCCAACCTACTTGGAAGAGGTGCAAAGGGGGAAAATCCCCCTCTGTGGGGGTTCGGGGGGGAGACAGTCCCCTTCGGCCCGCAGAGCCGTTACACTAAATACCATGCGCGATTTGAAGGACTGTTCGGAGCTAAATTTTGAACTACTTGCTCTAGATTTGTGTCTCGTGATAGATCTATGTTGTGCTTTTGGCTCTATATGGTCTCTGGGTTGGTTTCAGGGTCTACATGTTAAAATTGTGAAAAAAATCCAAATTTGGCCCAACAGATCCAAATTGGAGGGGCCGAATGTCCAATTCGGTCCGTCCGAATGACCGAGGGCCGAATGAGAAAAGGGCCGAATGCAATTGGTCCAAATATCAAATTCGACTAGTCTGAATGTGGTTTGTCTGAGGGCTGAATAGTTGAACGTTAGTGGGCCATGTCGAGTGGTTCATCCAAATGGGTTTGGGCCGAATGGCCGAGGGCCGAGTCAGGTGGGTTGAATAAAATGGTCCAAAGGGTGAATTTGGCCAGGCTAAATGTCCGAGTGGTTTGTCTGAATGGGTTTGGGACGAACGACTAAAGGCTGAGACGGGTGGGTTGAATAAAAAGTGGTCCGAAGAGTGAATTTAGTGGGGCTGAATGTCCAAGTGGGGTTGTTGGGCCGAGTCCACAGGGCTGAGGGCCGAATATCAAGTTGGCCGAATATTAAGTTTGTCCGAATGGTCGATTCGGACGGGCTGAGCGGTGGCCGCCCGAGTGGTAGTGGCCGAATGGCCGAATACGAGAGGCCAAGGGTCGAGGGCCGATTCTAGGACTCAGCCCAAAATTGCCGCCACTCGAACGAGCCGAACGTGATGCATTTTTTTCCTGACTTGTGCAAAATTTGTCACGCTGAGCGATCGAGGCCTTCCTGTCAAGAATCACGTGTGGTGGGGGGACTTGCTTGAGCTACGGTGCCAGACACACACTGTATACACAAGAGGAAGCTCACTTAAGAACCCAAGAAGAGAGATGGAGGCCAAAACATTTTTTCGCTGGTTTTTTCTTCTTCTTCCACCCACTATACAATGTACACAAAGTATAGATAAGATACAACATAAAGGAAAGTTGACTACTAAGTCAAACAGTGCATAACCGACTACACTAATCGATTGGTGCTATGTCTTTGCTAGCTGTAGGTAGGTGTAACAAACTAAATATAATAAGTGATAAGTCAGTGGTGGCCATGTGAGTATCATAATGACCACCAACGTGCTAAGTGTAGACATGCGGACCCATCTAGCCAGGCGATCCATCATCAATGTCCGCACGTGTTGAGCTTGCCATCTCAACACTCCCCCTCAAGCTCAACTCTATCTCTGCAACTCCAAGTAAGCTTCAAAACTTTCGAAGCTTCTCTGCACCCAATGCCTTTGTGAAAATGTCAGCTATCTGATCCTATGTGCTGACATATACCAAGTCAATCTCTCCTATAAGTACCTTCTCTCTCACAAAGTGGTAGTGCACCTCAATGTGTTTTGTCCTAGCATGGAACATTGGATTCCTTGCTAGCTGTATGCTGCTCATGTTGTCACAATGAATGACAACTGGACCATCTCCCTACATGCCCAAATCACCTAATAACTTTTGCAGCCATATCACCTCACATGCTGCCATAGCAATACCTCTATACTCAGCCTCTGTACTCGATAAAGCAACTGTAGGTTGCTTTTTGCTGCTCCATGTAACTGCTGCACTACCAAGGGAAAACATGAATCCACTTGTAGATCTTCTATCTGACATGCTACCAGCCCAATCTGCATCTGTGTATCCAAAGACCTATACATCCTTACCTGCCTCATAAAAAAGTCCATAATGTAAAGTGGACTTCACATACCTCAATATACGTCTAACTGTATCCAAATGAGGCTTTCTAAGCATCTGTATAAACTGACTGACAAGGCCAACAACATAGCTCAAGTCTGGCCTTGTGATAGTCATGTAAATCAAACTCCCTACTATCCTCTTGAACATAGTAGGGCCTTCTATCTCATCCCCAACATCAGCACTCAACTTCACATTTTTCTCCAATGGTACTGAAAGAGGCTTACATGCTGTCATACCATACTTGGATAACATATCCAAGCCATACTGCCTTTTGAATAGCCATATACCATCATCACATCTGATCACCTCAATACCAAGAAAGTATCTCAGCTCACCCAAATCTTTCATCTCAAACTTCTTCTTCAAGAAGTCCTTAACTTCAGCAATCCCATTGTCCATGTCACCTGTAATAATCAAGTCATCCACATAGATGACTATGATGACCAAACCTGCATCTCCCTTTCTCACATAAAGTGAGCGATCAACATCAAAAATACAAAATCCAATATTGACAAGATACTCTCCAATCTTGTCAGACCATGCTCTAGGTGCTTGCTTCAGCCCATAGAGCACCTTCTTTAACCTACACACATATGTGGGATGCTCTAAATCCTCATAACCTACTGGCTGCTCCATATACACTTCTTCTTTCAATTCATCATGCAAGAAGGCATTCTTAACATCCATTTGCTGCAAACTCCAACCTTTGGCTTCTGCTGCCAAGGCAATCACACATCTAATAGTTGCCATTCTAGCAACTAGACTATAATCTATGCCATATGTTTGAGCATAGCCTTTTGCAACTAGCCTAGCTTTATACCTACTAATTGAACCATTTGCATTATTCTTGACTTTGTAAACCCACTTACAGCCAATAGCTTTCTTACCCTTAGGTAAGGGTACCAAATCCCAAGTCTTATTGGCTTCTAATGCAGCCATCTCCTCATCCATTGCTGCATCCCAATGAGCATGACCAACAACATCCTCAAAATAAGTGGGCTCAACATTCTCAACTAGTTTCACCATATAAGCATAATGGTGAGCTGCATAACCTTCAAAACCAAATCTTTTAACAGGGTATCTGACCCTACTAGATCTGAGTACCACCGGATCACTCAATTTAGCCTTTACATTACTATGAGCTCTCTGTACACCTGGTGTCCTGACAGAAGGAATACCAAGCTCATCATCCAAGCTCTCTGAACCACTAGAATCTCCATCCAATCCCAAATGACTGGTAGATGTATCATTACCATCCAACACTTTCTTCTTTCCTTTGTCCTTCCCTGCAACACTCATAGATCCACCTGAAGATGTGGGGCTACTCCTTAGTCTCCCAAACCAAGGGCTCATTGTAGATGTAGTACCAGATGATGTTTTTGGTCCACTAAGACTCTGTGATTCTTGTTTATCTTTCTGCACATAGCTGTCCTAATCATTATCATCATCCAAAACATCACCAGCAAGTGTATACCAACTTTCCATCTCATTAAAGATAACATCCCTGCTCACTCTGAACTCACCTGGACAGGGTTATAACGATGATACCCTTTTTGCTCTAAAGAGTATCCAATAAAAACACATTTTTCTACCTTTGGATCAAGCTTCTTCCATAGCTCATATGGCACATGAATGTATGCTACATAGCCAAATACCTTCAACTGCGATACATCAAGCTTCTTGCCAGTAAAGAATTCTTCAGGAGTCATCCCGTGAACTGCAACTGTGGGAGTTCTATTCATAATGTAAATAGCAGTATGGACAACCTCAGACCAAAAATGTTTGGGCATATTCTTTTAGCCATTAATGCTCGTGCAACTTCTGCAATATGCTTGTTTTTTCTTTTTGCAACACCATTTTGCTATGGGGTGTACCTACAAGTAAATTGCCTCTTTATCCCATGAGTCCTCAAGAAGCCACTGAACTCATTAGAGAGGTACTCTCCCCCTCCATCTAATCTCAAGAACTTTACTTTTAAGCCAGTTTCTATTTCAACAGCTGCCTTAAAAGATTTGAAGTGCTCAAACACATCACTTTTTCCTTCATGAAGTATACCTATAACTTCCTTGAACAGTCATCAATAAATGTGACAAAGTATTTGCTACCACCAAAAGATACATTCTGTGTAGGCCCCCAAACATCTGTATGCACTACATCAAGTATTTTTCTACTCACTTCTCTATCATGCGAGAAGGGTTGTCTTGCCTGCTTACCAAACTGCATGCTTCACAGACTTTATGCAAATCTGCAACTCTAAAAGAAGGTAACCCTGTAACCAATCCTCTGGATCGTATTAATTTCAGCCTTTGCACATTTGCATGTCCAATACGTTTATGCCATATTTCAATATCTGCCACTACTCCTTTTCCTTTAGCATACATAGCAGTATCCATTGCAGGAATTCCAGCATCTAAAGTCAACTCTACTTCCTTTTGTGACCAACTTGCACTTATCATTAAAGTCTTCTACAAAACAACCTTTTGCATTGAATCGGACTTGCAACCCTTGCTCTACCATTTGGCCAACAGATACTAGATTCTTTATAATTGATGGCACATGTAATATATCTGTTAGACTCTTTGTCTGGCCATCATACAAGGACAAGGGAACCTTTCCAATGTGTGAAATTGGGTGGTATGAATCATCACTCGTTTGCACATAACCTGGATTTTGTAAGTCCTGCATCTCTTCAAACCATTCAACATGACTAGTCATATGATTAGATGCACTTGAATTGACATACCATACATCATCATGTGTCCCCTTTCCTATAACTGCATTCATCATGTGCTACATAACAGACAGACCCTCATTTTTGTCTTCATTCTATCGTGAAGTCGATGCATAGTTTCCTTGCTGCAATTTACCACTACAAATACCATCCTTCTTTGCATAGCAATGGGCTGCAATATGGCCCGTTTTGCCACAATAATGACAAACAATAGCAGAATTTCCTAAACCTCTATTCTGCCATCCACCTCTTCCTCTAGAGCTCCCCCTATCTCTAAAGTTTCCTCTACCTCCAAAAACCTGTATTTCACCAAACTGTTGATTGAACTTGTTTTGCTGGTTATCGCCAGCACGTCCCATACCATAGCCTCTCGAAGAGGATCTACCACGTCCCCTTCCTGAACTTGAGTAAAATGCTTGGACCTGTTCACCATTTCTTTCAGACAAATCACCCTGCATATTGATCTCTTCAGTAATCATGAGAGAGATCAACTCATCAAAATCTGGAAATGACTTCTGTACATATACTGAAGTAACAAATAATTTACATACCTTCTCATTGTTAAGGCCACTCAGAGTGGATGAAACCAAATCATCATCATTCAACATTGCATCAATCGCTACCAAAGCATCTGCAATGCTCCTCACCTTCAACACATACTCATTGACATACATTTTCCATTTCTTCAAGGCATTCAACTCTTGCTTGAGTTGAATCTTTTGTGCCTTTGTATTTACTGAAAACATGCTCTCAAAAATTGTCCAAGCTGCATGTGAAGTTTCTGCATTCTTGATATGTCCCAACATAGTATTATCAATGACTGCAGATAGCTAGTACATCACCTTTTTATCTTTCTCATTCCACTCTTTCCATGCTTTTAATTCATCTGCAGTTGGAGGGATACCTAGCTCTGGCTCATTTTCTTCACTTGAGACAAACTCATAAAGGCCCTTTCCAATGAGGAAGTTCATCACACGGAACTTCCATGAAGGGTAGTTGTTCTTGTTGAGCTTCTCAATAATGGGATTTCCATTATTCTCTGCCATTATCACAAACAAGGATACAACACAGCAAGCTAGTCTTCTACAATCTTTCACAACACGTGCACAGGACTACACCAAGCAACCTTTTTCACTGATTGCTCAATAGTATATGTAATCTGCAACCTGTTTGCAGATAAACCTTATGTTTGCTTCCTGAAAACACCTAAAAAATTATAGATTTGCAATTTGTAACCTACGCATCCACTTTCGGTCAATACAACCGAAATCACAGCGTATCCTGAAACTGTTGTCCGCAACCTTGCGGCTCTAAAATGGGGCCTGAAACAGCCTCAGACACCCAAAATAACTGCAGGAGTGCCCTAAAGGGCTTATCTGAAAAATATATAGTGATATGCTCACACACCAAATCTTACAACAATTTGAGATTTTTGCTCGACCTTGCTTCCGGTGCCTCCACAGGCACTATCCAAGAGAGAGAGTGGAAGAATGGGAGAGCTTCTTACCCATTGCTTGCTTGCTCGAACCTTGCTTCTTCTCCTTCACTTCAGCCTTCGAAATCATCCTCTCTCAGTGGCATGGCTCTGATACCATGTCAAGAATCACGTGGTGGGGGGACTTGCTTGAGCTGCGGTGCCAGACACACACTGCATATACAAGAGGAAGCTCACTCAAGAACACAAGAAGAGAGACGGAGGCCAAAACGTTTTCTTGCTGGTTTTTTCTTCTTCTTCCACCCACTATACAATGTACACAAAGTATAGATAAGATACAACATAAAGGAAAGTTGCCTACTAAGTCAAATAGTGCATAACCGACTACACTAATCGACTGGTGCTATGTCTTTGCCAGCTAGGTAGGTGTAATAAACTAAATATAATAAGTGATAAGTCAGTGGCCATGTGAGTATCATAATGACCACCAACGTGCTAAGTGTAGACATGCGGACCCATCTAGCTAGGCGGTCCATCATCAATGTCAGCACGTGTTGAGCTTGCCATCCCAACACTTCCCATTGGTCAAGCACCTCTAGATCCTAGCTACTCATGCAGGAGAAGGTGTGGGAATACTTGTAGTGGGCAAAGAACTCCTCGATGACAAGATCGAAGCAGGTCCATGCAATGAAGCTCTCTCTCTCTCTCCAACTCTCGCGAATCCTTGAAACGCAAACTGAGGTCTCCCTTGCCACTCCTGGCCTCTTATTACCTTGCGCCCATGCCTGCATTCACCTTAGTCTTGCTCCCCTTACCAACATTTAACCCAAAATTTTATTTTTTGCCATTTTTCCCCTTTTTTAGCTTATTATACAACAATAGAAAACCCTACTGCGTGCTCAAATGTTTTGCTCCTATCCTACCTAAATGCAAGAAAAAATCATTAAGAAAACACTTACTACTCCAACCTACCTTTCCAAATCCAAAAAACCAAAAACTTACTTGCTAAGGAGATCTAATACCTCTTCAAACTCCCTGGCTTCCTACCTATCCACCTCAAGCATCGGTTCGGAGAAAACCCTACTTCAATGCTCAATTCGAAGTGTGCAAGCGCTCAAGGCTTGAATCCATTGGTCAGGGCAATGAAACCAAAATGTAGTGGTGAATCGCTATCGTGATGTTATGAGGACACAGTGTGAAAAAGCATGGAATGCATCATCATTCGACTTCTTTATTGATCTAGAAAGTCAATGTGATATGAGCCATTAGTAGTAGTATGAGTTGCATGGATTATCCAAAAATACTAGATTTTTGGATAATTTTAGCCTATTTTTTAAATTATTTATTGTAAAAATCCAAAAAAGTTGGAAAAGCTTCTAGATTAGGATGGCATGCAAAAAGCTAGTTGTTTTTTCAGCCAATTATAGGATTTTCACAAGAGGGATAGATTTACAAAATCGCGCTAGTCACAATCACTGTAAATAGGCTGAAAACTGTAGATTGAACTAAAAGAAGAAGAAGAAGTGATCTGGGAGATCCGTGAGCAGGTGTCCTGTAGTTTTACCCCCCTTTTGGAGCCAATGAAGCAATCAAATTTGGGTTCCGAGCAGCAGAGAAAGAGCTGTAATTTTGATGCACGTTTTGTTCTACTACGAAGAAGCTCCAGGAGATCTAATGCCTGGAGATTGCTTCTAAGTAGTGCAAAGATTCCAGGTTCTTTCAATACATATTGATTCAATTCATTATGCTTTGTCTTTGTAGTGTTTACCACTTGTGTATTCTCTATTTTCTCTTCCATCTCCTATCTGTACTTCCTTCTACTTATGATCCCCGGTGGATTCAACCTTTCGACAAAAACCCCTCTGACATTGGTGAACCCGACCTGAAAGGTCGTTAGAAGAAGGAAAGAAAAGATGGGAGAATCTTCGAATATAATCTCCTATGATGGTTTGCAACAGTTGGTGCAAAATATGAATATGCTTATGCAGGTACAACAACAACAACAGGTGATGCAAGCTTCAGCTCAAACAGAAAGTGCTTTGATGAATGCTTTGCAAGTAGTTGAGCGTGAGGTGAAGTTATTCAATGGCAGGAATGTATCTGCATATGTACATATCTATGCTCAGAAGATGGAATTCTTTGGGGTGGCTCAATCTGCATGGAGCCGATATTTTGTACGTGTTATTGTTTATGAACTGAAAGCACGGATTACTGAATTATACTTGCAGGATGCTGGACTGGGTAGCCTTTAACAAGACACTCAAGGGAAGAATTTTACATTGAGGATACCAGTTTGATTACGCGTAAGACTTTTCAAGACTGGGTTTTACAACCCAATAAGGGTCTTGTGGCTACAGAATTGTTAAGCGAATTTGAAAGTCGATTTGAGCAGTTGGATCTTGCAGAACAACAAGCTCTTCAAAAAATTGAATTGTTTCTACAGGCAACTGATCCTGAGCTTCAAGAGAAGCTTGATGATTTGCTGGAGGATCAGACTACAGAGACATTGGTGCGCAGATCGGACGCTGTATGCTCGCGTAGTGAATGCCGGAAGGTCCCCAAGAACAATGAACTCTACTTTTTGCACAAGTTACAAGGTAAAAAGCATGAACGACAAGAGCAAGAGACCAATTGGGTGTAATCTCCCCCCATGCCCTGTGTGAGCACTTCACAAAGCATGTATTTTATGTATATTCCATCTTCATGCTCAATAATAGCCCAATTTACAAAAATATATCAAGCTTTTAGCTTTTGAGTTTACTTTTACAAAAATAGGAATAAAGCTAATGGACGGTGCCCAAAGAGTCTGGCACGCCCAATACAATGTCCAAATAGAAATAACATAACCGTGTGCAAGGGCGCATACAAAATAATAATAAATAATCGATGCCTCAATAGACATGACAAAATATAGGCATGGAGCCTATCAAAATATAATCCATAGATCGAATACTCGCTATCCACCAATGCTTTCCTCCGCCACTGCTGCTATCTCTACACATCAACTGAAGCATTCACAATCGTTAGTAAAATAATACAATTAAACCGACAAAAGTGAATACCTAGCAGTCTTCAGCTACATAAATAAATCAACTGGTTAGAAATAAATCCTAACCTTAATTTATTACGAGTGCGCACTCAAAACTCACAAACATTTATTAATTTAATATGCATTTTGTGGAATCACCCGCTATGGAATCACCCATGTACACACTAAATTAATGAAACGCCCGAAAAGGACAAGCGTCCCCATCAACTTCTCGCACAAAGAATCCACTTTGTGTATGAGCCCCGGTCATCAAAGTTTACGGAATCCACCGTAAAACCTCACGGAATCCACCGTGGAATATGCCTCCTGGCATCATACCCCCGGGGTGGGATAGCACTGGTGCGCAGATCGGACGCTGTATGTGTCAAGATTGTGGGAGAGAAGGAAGGAGTCTCGCTTGAAGCTTTCTTGCTTGCACAATGGGGGAAGACACACAAGGGTGGAGGCTGAAAACAGTTTTCCTCTTCTTAGTTGTGTAAGCCAAAAGAACTCAAGTACAAAGAAATAGAAGAACCCTCTATATGGGTCTCAAACCAAACTCAACTAACTAAGGTGGCATACTAACTGAGCCACGAACTAGAGTAGATAAGGATAGCTATCATGTAGCTATTATTCATCGGCGGTGTACCAACCGCGTCTGCAACTGACAAGTCGGTGACATAAGTACTCAACGGTCACCCTGGCGTATCACGAGTGGAGCTCGATATCTCAACACTCCCCCTCGAGCTCAATCCCAATTCCTGCACACCAAGCAGGTCTCTGAACTTGCGCAGCTTCTCTGCGCCCAATGCCTTCGTGAATATGTCAGCTACCTGATCCTCTGTGCTGACATAAACTAGATCAATAAGACCTAGTAAAACCCTCTCTCGCACATAGTGATAATGCACCTCAATGTGCTTTGTTCTAGCATGATAGACTGGGTTATTTGCCAAGTGTATACTACTCATGTTGTCACAATAAATGACAACTGGCCCATCTGTAGACTGATGCATATCATAAAGTAGCTTATGCAACCAAGCTACCTCACATGCAGCCATTGCTGCACCCCTGTACTCAGCCTCTGTGCTCGACAAGGCAACTGTAGGCTGTTTCTTGCTGCTCCAAGTGACTGCAGCACTCCCAAAAGAGAACACATATCCACTGGTAGATCGTCTATCAGAAATACTACCAGCCCAATCAGCATCAGTGTATCCATGCAACTGTATCTGAACCCCAGTCTCATAAAATAGTCCATATTTCAATGTGGACTTCACATACCTGAGTATGCGTCTAGCCGCATCCAAATGTGGTTTCCTTGGAGCCTGCATAAACTGACTTACCAATCCAACAGCATAGCTCAAATCTGGCCTGGTAATAGTCATATAAATCAAACTTCCTACTATGTGTCTGTACATAGTAGGGTCTTCTAGAAGCTCACCTGCATCTGTGCTCAGCTTCACATTCTGCTCCAAAGGAACTGAAATAGGCTTACAGCCTGTCATCCCATATTTGGACAGCATGTCCAATCCATATTGCCTCTGCAAGAGCTGTATCCCACTTGGTGATCTAATCACCTCAATACCCAAGAAATAACGCAGCTCTCCCAAATCCTTCATCTCAAACTTCTGCTTCAATAGCATTTTCACATGAAGGATATCTTCATCACTGTCACCTGTCATAATCAAATCATCAACATAAATGACAAGTAGCATAATACCTTTCTCTGTTTTTCTCACATAGAGTGAGAAATCTGCCTTGGAAATCTGAAAGCCAATAGTGACAAGATACTGTCCTATCTTGTCAGACCATGCTCTAGGTGCTTGCTTCAAGCCATACAAAGCTTTGTTCAACCTGCAAACAAACTCAGGATGAACAGCATGCACATAACCTGGTGGCTGCTCCATATAGACCTCTTCTTGCAAATCACCATGCAAGAAGGCATTCTTTACATCCATCTGATGTAAAGACCATCCCTTTGATGCAGCCATAGCAATGACTGCTCTTACGGTTGCCATCCTTGCAACCGGACTGAATGTTTCTTCATAGTCAATGCCATATGTTTGTGCATACCCCTTGACTACTAATCTTGCCTTGTATCTGTTCACAGAACCATCAGCATTGTGCTTCACCTTATAAACCCACTTACAGCCAATTGCATTCTTACCTTTAGGCAAAGGTACCAATTCCCATGTAGCGTTTGCTTCCAAGGCATCCATTTCTTCATCCATGGCTTTCTCCCATTTTTCTTTTCCCATGGCTTGCTCAAAAGAAGTGGGTTCTAGTTCCTGTATCACCTTGACCATATATGCATAGTGAATGGCTGTAAATCCATCATATTTCAGCCTATCCACAGGATACCTAACTCTGGTAGACCTGCGCAAAGTGGGTTCACTCCCAGGTGCTCTCAAAACATCCCTGGTCTTCCTTACTCCAGGTGTAACAATAGAAGGAATACCCAACTCATCATCAATGCTCTGTTCTGAGCCACTGGATTCACCATCCACATAAGAGTGACCTGCATTCACATCAAACATGGGCTGATCAACCTTCTCTTTTCCTTTTCGTGATACCTGCATACCACTATCTGCATTACTTTGAGAAGATTCTCCTGATCTCAATCTGCCTGTCCATGGCGAAGAATGTGAACCACTGCTAGAGGACGCTCCAGGTCCACTAATATTTTGTGACTGCTGCTGTGAATTCTGTGCAGCATTACCATTTTGTACATCTACATCATCAATCACATTTACTGGTTTATACCAGCTACTCATCTCATCAAAAACAACATCTCTGCTCACTGTAAACTTACGAGTAGAAGGGTTATAGCATCTATACCCTTTTTGCTGCAGAGAGTAACCAATAAAGATGCACTTCTCAGCTTTTGGATCCAACTTGGATCTCAGCTCATCTGGCACATGTACATAGGCAATGCAACCAAAAATTTTCAAATGAGAAATATCTGGTTTCCTACCAGTATACCTCTCCTCTGGAGTCATTCCATGTATTGCTGCAGTGGGAGTCCTGTTCATTATGTAGACTGCTGTAGCAACTGCTTCAGCCCAATAAAAATCTGGCAGGTCTTTTTCATTGAGCATGGCACGAGATACCTCTCCAATATGCCTGTTTTTCCTTTCTGCAATTCCATTTTGTTGTGGGGTATAACTGCATGAATATTGCTGCTTTATGCCATGCTCCTGTAGGAACCTTGCAAACTCATTTGAGAGGTACTCTCCCCCTCCATCTGACCTTAGGCATTTTATTTGCAAACCTGTTTCTTTTTCAGCCATAGCTTTAAGGGTTTTGAAATGCCCAAAAACTTCACTTTTCTTTTTCATAAAATACACCCAAACTTTTCTGCTATAGTCATCAATAAAAGTGACAAAATAATGACAGCCTCCAAGAGATGCAGCTTTAGTAGTCCACACATCAGAGTGGATTAATTCCAATGGCTTCTCACTCTCTTGAACATGTCTAGGAAATGGTTTCCTTGCCTGTTTTCCAAACTGACAGGCTTCACATACCTTATGCATTTCTGCAACCTTGAATTTAGGCAATCCTGTAACAATATTTTGGGCCTGCATTGATTTAAGTCGCTGTACATTAACATGACCAATGCGTTTATGCCAGATATCAATATCTGCAACTACACCGGTCCCATGTGCAAACATTGCTGCACTCAATTCAGACATGTCTGCATCCAACGTAAACATTCTTCCCTTCTTCTTTCCTTTTTCTATCAAGCGACCTTTATTTTTCATATCCTCAACAAAGCATCCATGAGGATTAAATCTGACCTGCAAGCCCTGTTCAACCATTTGACCAACAGAAACTAGATTCTTGGTGATATTCGGGACATGAAATACATCGGATAGGTATTTCTTTTTCCCATCCTGCATAGACAAAGGAAATTTTCCAATCTGCACAATAGGATGTGCAGTGTCATCACCAGTCTCCACAAATCCTGGTTTTTCCATTTTCCTTGCATCCTCCATCCATTCTGCATGACCTGTCATGTGGTTTGATGCACCTGAGTCAACATACCATACATCATTGCTTTCTTCTGCACTTGTCACAGAATTATTCATGTGCTGCACCATAAACAAATGCTCATTTCTGTCATCACCCTGTCTACTAGAAGATGCATAGTTCCCTTGTTGCAGTTTTCCATTCATGATGTCATTCTGCTTTTTATAGCAGTCTTTAGCCATATGACCCATTTTACCACAGTAATAGCATTCAACATTACTGTTTGCATTTTGGCCTCTTTGCCATCCACCACGACCTCTTTGGCTCCCCCTGCCTCTAGAGTTACCACGTCCTCCTCCATAGGACTGGTTTTCTTGAGTTTGCTGCATATTCTGATTTCTGCCACGGCCTCCAAATCGGCCTCCTCTACCTCTGCCTCTACCTCTTCCAGCATTTGAGTAGAAGACAGCTTCTTTTGAAGTTCCTCCTGAAGAAGATGCACCACCATTTCTCTGCTCCTCAGAAATTAGAAGAGCAATCAACTCCTCAAAATCAGGAAATCTTTCACGAACTGAAATGGATGTCTGAAACTGCGCATAATCCTTTCCTAGACCATTCAAGGTCACAGAAACTAAATCATCATCTTCCACTGGCGACCCAATGGAAGCAAGTGCATCTGCAATCTTCTTCACCTTCATGTGGTAGTCGTTGATGCTCATATTTTCTCTTTGCACATTGTGCAACTCTTGCTTGAGCTGCATTTTCCTGGCTTGTGTATTTGTGCTATACATTTTTGACAAAGTATCCCATGCCTCCTTTGGCGTACTTGCATCCTGAATATGCACAATCATAGAGTCTGAAATGCTGATAGACAGCCAATACATAACTTTCCTGGCTCTCTCATGCCATGATTTAAATGCCTGCATTTGCTGTTGATTGGGAACATCAGGAAGAACTGGTTCTTCTTCATTTCCTGCAACAAACTCCCAATATCCTTTTCCCATAAGGAAATTCGTCATTCTAAACTTCCATGCTTGGAAGTTGTTCTTGTCAAGCTTTTCAGTGACAATCTGTGAGAGAGAATCAGACGCCATTACAGAATACTGCAAAAAGTTCTGTCACTGCAAAGAACACAGCTTCAGCCTCACAAGGGCAAATCTGCAAGATTGGCGAAAGTGGTATTTGACCACACAGTCACTTCCTAGTGACGATTTTGCATAAACAGGAACCAAGGATGATTCTGTAACTCCCAATGTCTCTGCGCACAAGCATACGATGCAATTTCTACAGTAACTTTTCACCGACCTGTAGAACAGTGGCTGCACAGCATAAAACTGAGCCTTTTCCTGAGTGCGTGCAGAAAACTTCCGTCTGCAAAACAGGCCCCGAAATGGCCTCAAATCAAAAAAACAAGGTCGCCGCGGGCTAAAGCCCTCTCCCGTAGCATATACCGCCCTGTTGCTTCACCGCGAAGGGCGTCTCAACCTGAGACAATGCACTCCTGTACTTTCCGGCTGTGCTACCTGCAGAGATCTGCTCCCAAAACAGAAAATGAAAGCAACACTGCTCCTCTTACCAGAACACCGCGAGCTTGGCTTGCTTTCTTGAGCTCCTTACCACGAACAAGGCTCTGATACCATGTCAAGATTGTGGGAGAGAAGGAAGGAGTCTCGCTTGAAGCTTTCTTGCTTGCACAATGGGGGAAGACACACAAGGGTGGAGGCTGAAAACAGTTTTCCTCTTCTTAGTTGTGTAAGCCAAAAGAACTCAAGTACAAAGAAATAGAAGAACCCTCTATATGGGTCTCAAACCAAACTCAACTAACTAAGGTGGCATACTAACTGAGCCACGAACTAGAGTAGATAAGGATAGCTATCATGTAGCTATTATTCATCGGCGGTGTACCAACCGCGTCTGCAACTGACAAGTCGGTGACATAAGTACTCAACGGTCACCCTGGCGTATCACGAGTGGAGCTCGATATCTCAACAGTATGCTCGCGTAGTGAATGCCAGAAGGTCCCCAAGAACAATGAACTCTACTTTTTGCACAAGTTCCAAGGTAAAAAGCATGAACGACAAGAGCAAGAGACCAATTGGGTGCAATCTCCCCCCATGCCCTGTGTGAGCGCTTCACAAAGCATGTATTTTATGTATATTCCATCTTCATGCTCAATAATAGCCCAATTTACAAAAATATATCAAGCTTTTAGCTTTTGAGTTTGCTTTTACAAAAATAGGAATAAAGCTAATGGACGGTGCCCAAAGAGTGTGGCACGCCCAATACAATGTCCAAATAGAAATAACATAACCGTGCGCAAGGGCGCATACAAAATAATAATAAATAATCGATGCCTCAATAGACATGACAAAATATAGGCGTGGCGCCTATCAAAATATAATCCATAGATCGAATACTCGCTATCCACCAATGCTTTCCTCCGCCACTGCTGCTATCTCTACACATCAACTGAAGCATTCACAATCGTTAGTAAAATAATACAATTAAACCGACAAAAGTGAATACCCAGCAGTCTTCAGCTACATAAATAAATCAACTGGTTAGAAATAAATCCTAACCTTAATTTATTACGAGTGCGCACTCAAAACTCATAAACGTTTATTAATTTAATATGCATTTTGCGGAATCACCCGCTATGGAATCACCCATGTTCACACAATTAATGAAACGCCCGAAAAGGACAGGCATCCCCATCAACTTCTCGCACAAAGAATCCACTTTGTGTATGAGCCCCGGTCATCAAAGTTTACGGAATCCACCGTAAAACCTCACGGAATCCACCATGGAATATGCCTCCTGGCATCAGACATGTTTGAAAATAGAGTGGAGACATGCCAAGGAAGCTATTACTGCACTTATGAAGAAGCATAGAAGAAGAGAAAGATTGCATGTCTCTAGCTTGCCCACTGTTAAGGGCAAGACAATTGATGTATCCAGTAAGACACCTACTTCTATGGCTAACCCTATGGTTGTACCTACTATTGTTCCCTGTGTTAGGGAAGATGTCTTAGATGAATTGGTCAAAGGCATGCAGGATCTTCAATTGAAGGTTGCAAAATAGGATGAAAAAGGACAAGAGGAAAGGGGACGAGCAACAACCCCTAAGCCTGGAAAAAGATGTATGTGGTGTGAGAGTTTGCAACACAAGAGAAAGGATTGTGCTGCCTATTAGGAGGCCTTGGCACGATAGCTCATCTTTTGGAAAGATGAAAAGATCCATGCACAAGAAACGGGATTGCCTCTTGCTTTGAATTTTGAAAAGGGAGGTATGCGCAGAAGTTGTTGGAAGACTTGGCTATCCAAAATGCTTATGCGACGGTACATGCTTCTACTTTTGGTCTACAGTTGGATAGAATGCATGGCCAAGTGATGGTTGGTGGTCCAAAGGCTGAAATATGGACACATGCTTTACATGCTGCTGAAAAGAGAAAGGTTATTGATAGTAAAATGTCTCATGTAGGGCAAGACATTCGTGGCATAACTGGTTGGAAATCACTAGTAGATGCATATTCAATGTATGCATATTTAGCAAATATACAAAACACGGATGTACTTGTGGAAGAAAAACAAAAAAGAGATGAAGATATTGTAGGGACATCTAAAAGAATGACAAGAAGAAGTGTGAATCAGCCTAAAGCTGCAAATCAGCCACCTCCCGAGCATGTTATGGAAGAGGTCAGTCAGGAGAAAAAAATAGGATAACAAACAAGAGGGCAAGTAGCCAGGATATAAGTTGCAATCTGACATTGAGACAGCCACAGATCTTAAGAAGGTTCTTGAAAAATGGATCTTAAAGAGTCGGGTGGAATTCACCTTGGGAGAGGTGCTTGGCATTGCCAAGCGAGAATTTCATGATGAGATCATTGACATAATTAAAAGGAAGCATCAGTTTCTTGGTGATACCACTAGTACATTGATGCAATTTGAAGAGGAAACTAGTTTGTTGGGTGTTCGGGCTGAATATGAGCATGAAGTAAGTACATGATTGCCTATGCAGGATGCTACTAATTAGTGGACACCATGTGAAAAAGAGAAGAAAGTGGCTGAAAATGCATTGTCTTGTAGCAATATGCATGGTGGATTAAGGCAAATGCAAGAATATGGAGAAGAGACTCTAGGATTTATTCCTCAAAGTCACTACACAAGGAATCATTAGACTAGAGTTACCACTGAAACGTAGTGAAAATAGGGAAACGTGAAACTCTTTGTGTTTCTTTACTTGACCATGGGTCTGAGATAAATGTCATTGAGTGTGGATTGTATGAAAATGGTGCATGACCTATAGATACTAATCATGGATGGCGTATGAGGGCTACAAATAATTCTTCGAGAGAGATTTATGCTGCATGTCCTGATGTAAAAGTGACAATTGGTGATGTACAAGAAAAGCAACACTTCTTTGTGCAAGATAATTACTAATATGCAGTGATTTTGGGATAGCCCTATATTACAAGAGTGCATATGGAAACAAAGGTGCTTGATGATGGTTCTGCTTATGCCTTGACATTGCTGCTGTTGCCATGAAGATGGAGGGGGATATATTTTGGCGTCTCCCCTACTCCTCTCATGTGTGAAATGGGTTTGGGAGGATGAAAAAAAAGAAAAGTAACAAAAGTTATACTTGAAAAGCTTATCTTTTTACTTACCTATTGCCAATTGCTACCATCACCACATTCTGTCCCACCATGAGGCATCACCCACAACATTGTAGACTTGCACCCCTGCCATGTAATCAAGCACATGGATACACGGTGATGGTAATGTGAGAGAGAGAGAGAGAGAGAGAGAGAGAGAGAGAGAGAGAGAGAGAGAGAGAGAGAGAGAGAGAGAGAGAGAGAGAGAGAGAGAGAGAGAGAGAGAGAGAGAGAGAGAGAGAGAGAGAGAGAGAGAGAGAGAGAGAGAGAGGTACCCTTCTAACTCTTATATAAATCCTTAATGTTTAGAGTATTGGCAATTATTCTTTTGGTTCACACACACACACACACACGCACACACACACACACAGGAAGAAGGAGAGCTGAGGCTACAAAAGCGTAGAGAAGAGAAGATGAAGAAGGAAGTAGAAGGAAGAAGACAAGCTCTTTATTTCAAGGTCCTCCCCCCATTCATCACAAGATCTATCTCTCAGGGTGGTCTCTTTTCCTATTCAAAGATCTACCCTATCCTACAAAGCATATACCTTACTTACACTTGATATAATAAAGAACTCCCAAAAATCTCTCTTTCTCATACAAAAATCCCACTCTCTTCCAAGTAGAGACCAATATACATGCAAAAATCTATCACATCAAATAAGACCCCAAAGTTTGCCCAACATCCTTGCTCTTTACACCTACTGTTGTAGGTAAAGTCAAGATGATCTCTTGAATCAAGACCCATATACTAGGCGAGCCTTGCCGAGAGCATAAGGCACTCGAGATCATGATAAATCAATGCATATTTGTAATATCTCTATAATAACTCATGAAATTAATCACCCAGACCTTGCATAGATGATCTCTACCCCTATTTAAAGATGTTCCCTACAATTCTTAGATTTTCCTTCTCAAAAGCATGTGATCAGACTCTAAAGAAAAATCCTAAATCTTTATGCTTTATTCAAAGTATAAAAGATTGAAAGCATGAAATTTTTACTCTTTATAGCATGGTGAATGACTCATCCAAGCCTTCACATTAGTCATGGCAATCAAAATCATACTCTTATCCTCCGTTATTTTCATGTTGTGAAGGTGTTGATCTTTGCAACCTAGAGTTATAGAAAAGCAAGAAGCTTTTTTCAAATGAAGCTTTAGAAGCTTCTTATTCAATCATTTACACAAATCATTGGCTTATTTGGTTAAGGGATTTTAAGCAATACACATTAGAAGTTACAAAAAACCAAATACTAATATAAGAAGAATGGGGACACAAAAGGATTTGGCACTTGGGTAATTATGTGTTGATTTTGTTTTGTTTTGTTTTGTTTTGTCCTCTGTGTGTATGTGTGTGTTAAAAAAATTAAATGGATTTTCATAAATATGTCATTATGTGTGGTAAGTTGAGTTTGATTTTATTTTGAATTTAGATATTTGTTTTTTTGGTGAATAAATAAATAAATAGATAGATAGATGTGAGTACCCAAATGGTAATATGTTGAGGGTTGAGATGACTTGATTTTTTGGCTACTTTTTGTTGTTTTTGTGGATTGAATGATTGATTTTGATGGATCTTGTATGATTTTTTAGTTGTTTTGGAAGTGTTTTGGATGAGGTTGATTATATTTTGGAAGCTCATGATGGTTTATAGTGGAGATATGATGTTTTGACATGTTTTGTTAATGTCCTAATAGTGTCTGATTTGTTCTATTTGAGTTTGTTGAGCTTCTATTTTGTTTTGTCTTCCTTTTTTTTGTATAAGGGGTTATAATGATGGGGTTGATGAAGTTTGAGAGTGTTAGAATCTTATTGGTTGTTTCTTGATGGTTTCAAACAAATTAAGTTGAGCTAAGGACTTTTTGATGCCTTTTGTTAAACCTTTGTTGACCATCTGTAAAGCCTCTGTCCCTATTTTGTTCTGTTTTGTATACCTCTGTAAGTGTGATGAATATGAATGAATGTGTAGCTTGGGGAATCTTTCCAATCTTTAGAAGAGATGAATATAAGTTCAACTTAGCTCAAAGAAGTAGTTGCTGAAGACTTGAAGTAAAGACTGAAGTGACAATGACAGTAGTGAGCTCTCAAGGGACACTGTAGTGGTCCTTGGTAACCTTTCATACCAGACACACCTCTTGTATGCTACTGTAAGTGTGATGATGGATTAAGTGTAGCTTCGGGAATTTTTCCAATCTTGGGAAGAGATGAATATAAGTTCAAATTGGCTTGAAGAAGTAGCTGCTGAAGACTTGAAGTAAAAGCTGAAGTGATAGTGACAGTAGTGAGCTCTCAAGGGACACTGTAGTAATTCTGGTGACCTTTCATACCAGACATACCTCTTGGGAGGGGTATCCACGCCCTAAGATGGGTTATGGATGATTATTCTTGATTATCTCATTGTACTATTGAGATAGAGGATGCATGAGAGAGAGAGAGAGCAAAATTTATGAAAAACAATGCATCTATGAGTGAGAAATTGTGAGAGAAAGCTATGGAACCTTTGAAGAAGAATACTATATGATTATTTCTATTTAAAGTTTTGTATTCTCTTGTATCTTTGTGATTTCTTGATGAATTCCATGAAGAATATGAAGAGTATAATCAATTTTGTTCAAGTTAAAGCTGTGCGAGAATTATTTCCATGAAGCTGCATGAAGATTTCTTATTTTTGGTGTTTCTTTCCTTGTTGTAGTCATATCAAATATAAGAAAGATGTTTGTTGATGATACAAGATAGATTTTCTTGTGGTAGACTTCCTGTTTTCTTGGTGTTCCTCTTGGGGCTTCATGTTTTTGGTACACAAGTGGGGAAAATTGCCATCAACAAGCATCAAAAGAGACTGAAAATGAAAAAAATGGCATTGCCAAGAGGAGAAGAATTCAATGGATGCTTGCAAAGTTCCTTATACCAATGAAGAATTGGAGATTCTCTTTGCTAAAGCCACTTTCTCTAAGAAGTTCATCCCACAATGGTGGAAACATATTACCATCATGATGCCGGCTTTATGTTGTGGACTATTTCCTCTCTGTGTTGAAGCAACAGAGACATGCATCTTGGTGGCAAATTGTGTGGGAGCAAACTGAAGTGTAGAAACAGAGAGAAAGACCATCTATGGAAGATTTAGCATTCATTGAGAAGTTTCCAGACATCATCAAGTGGGAAATTATGAAGAAGCTTTAGGAGTCATGGTTAGTGGAAGTTCACGAGAACAAGAAGGAAAATAGTTGGAATGTGTTTGTGGATGCTCAATAGCAAGACACGTGGGACATATGGGGCACTCACAACCTGGTATTTGTCCAATTAGCAACCCATTGAAAGTTGGTGGATAGAATGTTCTACACAACATACACTATTGAAATCATCAGAAGGTGGCATTACTATGATGATGGTAGCATAACAATTCTCAAAAGAATGAGTTTTTGACACTTTAAGAATGGAATATCATCCCCTCTGTAGCAGAATGAAAGCTAAATTTAGAGATGTAGAAAAGAAGGAAGTAGAGGAAATGTTGGCAAGAGAGGCCTCCAAAGACTGAAACCCTCTGATTCTGTTCTGTGGAGTATAGACCAATTGGGTGGAGCTAACTCCCTAATGAATGACGTGATCAAGAGGCAAGCACTAGAACGAGTCTAGAGGTATGTGAGAAGAGAGAATGAAAAAATCAAATTCGAGAATGAGCTAGCAAAAGAAGCCTCCTTTGATGCCCTAGCGGCTTTCTTTATTTCCCCATGGCGACTTAAGATACCCTTTCTAGTTAGATCCGTCCTAGAAATATTGATGATAGGCCAACAAATGTAGTCCCATTGTCCATCTTTAAAGGAGAGTACAATGAAGACCCTGATCTTCATGTAGTAGAGTTCATGATAGTGTGTATACCTAACAATGCCAGATCCTCAGAGCACTGGTTCACAATATTCCTTAGCACTTTCAAAGGTGTGGTGTTTCAGCGGTACGAGAGAGAGGTAGTAGGAACTTTTGGCACATGGGACGACCTAAAGTTGGCCTTCCTCACTCAATCCAGGCATAAAGTTTTTGAAGCGGATGCGAGAGGAGTTCATGGACTTAAGTCAAGTACTCTGGTGAAGTGGTGGAAGCATATGCCTCTGGAATGGAATCCATATTGAAGAGATGGACTAATCATCACTTGGATGAAGGCATCTACGCAAAAGGGAGTTCTCCTAAGAGGCCTACAACCAGAAGTTCGTAAGTTTGTGGAATTACGAAGACTTGTCAATCTGCAAGTTGCAGTGGAAGGTGCAAGATTGTATGATGAAGTTGAGCCAAGGCTATCAAAATGACCTCACGAAGAGGAGCTACCTCCTCCCATGCCAGGAATGTAATGGCCTCAAATGAAAAAAATGTTCCAGTACAATGCACTGAATCCACAGGGCCACAGACAATAGTACCCCAAATGATGGTTCAATCAGAACAGCAATGGCCTCAAACGGTTCCCCTAATGGTGGCTCAACAACAATGAAACCCCACCAATTGGAATTAGAATTAGAACACAAAGGACCCTTTGGATGAACCCAACCAGTATATGCAATGGTAATAGAAGCTTTCCAAAATCCTACTACAAGTACTCTAGGAGTTAAGAACCTAAAGGACTATTTGTCCAATTTAGTTGCAAGCATCAAGAAGGAGTTGATGATGTGATTACAGAACAGCTACAGACGTTGAAGGTGAATACAATCAACATATCCAATCCCGCAGGAGGTGGAAGAGATGTGATGCGATATAATACATGGTGTGAAAATGCCATCAAGCGAGACATTTAGCACTACATGTACCAAAAAACCAACTATCCTTGGAGCCTTCTGTTCATACTGTTTAAGGAAGAACCATATAGAAGATATCTGCTCTCTGAAGGAGATGCACGAAAGAAGAAAGAAAGATGAAGAAGCAAGATTCAAATTGTCGGAATCCAAGATGACCACCCATGTTATCGGACCAAAGCCTAGGGAGTTTGGTCCTAATTTCGGCCGAAAGAGGTTTCCCTCTCAGAGTTACAGAGGACAATAGTTTGTAGTGGCCAAAGATAAGAAAAGTGGAGTAGTGTTATAGATGTGGAGAAAAGGGGCATATCTCACCAAATTGTCCAAATCCTAGAAGGTCTATGGACTACAAACCCTTATGTAGTCTATGCAAAGGAGAAGGCCACATTGCAAAAGATTGTCCTAGTCCAGCTCTTGTGAAAGCTATCTCCGATTCCCAACAATAGAAGAAAGAACCTGCTTCCAATTTTCTAGAATTGGAGGTTGTCGCAATAATGTGTGGTGCTAAGAAAGTAGAATCCATAGTTCCAAAAGAGAATATTCCCTCTGCTAAATCGGTGAAGTTTAATCTTCCCAAGGAGAAATAAAAAAATGTAGAGCAAAAAAATGTAGTTTAGAGCACTGCAGTGCCATAGAGATATACCGAGAGAGTAGCAGAGACATGACCAAAGGTCCAAGAGATAGAGGATGCCGAAGTACCTCTAGAAGTAGAAGAAGTGCAGATGTTGCCACTCCTAGAAGAAAGAGGGAATATAAAAGTGGGTGTTGACCCATTCCCTAGCCAATTGGGAGAAGCCTGCGGATCCTATAAAAAAATATGACTTGGTCAAAGACCTAGACACCTTCAAACTAAATTTGACATTTTGATAGTTGTTGATGTTATCTCCTAGTTGCCGAAACAAATTCAAAAGCATATTGACAAGAAGAAGAGGCCTAAGGATTGCTCTCTCAACAGCAACCAAGTCCAACAAAGCCCCACTAGCACGTGTGAAGGAAGTGGATGTGGCTAATGCCTTCATGGATTCTGGTATCCCAAAGATCAGCATGTGGATTGAAGGATGATTTATTGTAGATGCATTGATTGATGGAGGTTCATCAATGAACATAATGACAGATGTGACAATGAAGGATCTAGGCTTGCAAGGAATGCAACCTACGCAGTGGCTTATTAGATTGGCAAACCAAAGTAGAATTAAGCCTTTGGGCATTCTCCCATATGTGAAGACAATCCTCATAGGAAGAGATTATTGGTTGATATATTTGGCAGTCAAACCAAATTCCTATGGGACCTCATATCCTCTGCTACTAGGAAGACCATGGCTTTTTCAAGCAAGGGCTCAAATGGATTGGTTCAAAGAAACCCTAACCCTAGGCAAAGGACCCAACAAAGTGGTGCCAAAGTTGTATGGATCACAAAAAAGAAATGGATCCACTTTATGACTCTTCCAACAAAGTAACAGATGGCACATTAAGAGATGAAGAAGCTATCAAACAGATCTTTCCCAAGAAAACAGAGGCACAATCCTTGGCAATGGGCATTGTAAGCCAACTCTGAAGGAAGCACAATCTTTATCAATGGGTGAATACCTCTTTCCTAAATCCAAATTGACTTCTGAAGTCACCTTTGACAACGAGATAGAAGCATGGATGTATTGCTATCCTTGTTACATGGCCATAACAGAGATAGAACCAGAGACAAAAACAAAAGCAGAGACAGATGTAGAAGCAGATGTGGGAGATACAATAGAGAGTCGGTTCTTCTCTTACAGAGCCCCTATAGAGACCGAAACAGAGTTTGAAGAGGATAAAGATGATAGTGAAGAAGAAGATTATGAAAGCAAGCTAGAAGAGTTTATCCTACTCACAGAAGGGATAGATGAGGAAGAAGTTCTGGAACCCTCAAAAGTAGAAGATCCCATGCTGTTAGATAGAATGACTGTAGTATCATTTGGATTGGCTAATGAGGCATGTAATATGAAAAACCTCCATAAGAAATGGATTAAGAAGAATAAGCCTTTCTTCAACAATGTCTCTTGTCACCCTAATCCACCCTTCTCAAGAGAGGATGATGACGATGCATCGTGCCAACAACCACTAGTCTGACAACCCAAACAGAACTCCGAAGGTTCATGTTATGTAACGTTGTTGGATGCATATTTGGAAGATGAATCTTCAAGCCAAGAGATAAATAACCCTCCTATAAGATCCAAAAGAGCTCTAATACCCTTTGAAGGATTGGATCTATACTCGAAAGTAGTCCGTAGACCTTCATCTATGAAGTGGAAGGCGAAAAGCAATTAACATTCATGGATGCTGATGGTATTGAACATCACCTGAAGGTGGGAATTAGTCTTCCAAAAGAAGAACTATTGATCCTACATGACCTACTAAAAGAGAACTTGGACGTGTTTGCATGGTCCTACAAAAATTTGAAGGGGATTGATCCCACAGTATGTTAATACCACATCGACCTAGAGCCTGATGCTAAGTCTGTGCATCAAAGACAGCGGTCCATGAATCCAAATAACTTTTCCATGGTGAAGGCCAAATTATTGAAGCTCCTTGAAGCTGAGTTTATCTATCCAGTGGCCAAATAGTGAATGGGTTTCACCCATCGTGGTAGTACCGAAGAAGAATGGGAAGCTGCGAATATGTGTGGACTTCCGAAAGTTGAACTCCAAGATAAAGAAGGATCATTTCCCTATTCCTTTCATAGAACAAATGCTAGACATAGTGGCATGCCATGAGTTTTATTCCCTCTTGGATGGATTTCGTGGATATAACCAAGTCTAGATCGCAGAAGAAGAACAATCCAAAACAACCTTCACAACAAAATGGGAAACCTATGCTTATAGAGTGATACCGTTCGGGCTCTCTAATGATGACTTCTGTGTCTATAGCCTAATCGGTGAGCATTGGGGACACCTAGAGCAGTGCTTTGATAGATGTCCAGAGTATGGGATCTCTCTCAACCCCGAAAAATGCATCTTTGGAGTCTCCTTAGGAGTTCTTCTAGGCCACATTGTCTCTGCACAAGGGATAGCAATAGACCCTACCAAGATTGAGAAGATTGGGGCCTTAACAATGCCAACCAACCTTAAACAATTGAGGGGATTCCTTGGCCATGTGGGCTATTACAGAAGGTTCATTGCACGCTTTGTGACAAAGGCAGCTCCCTTGCATAAGCTCTTTGATGAGGTTTGTGAATTTAAACTAGGAAAGTGGATGTAGATATATGGAGAGAGAAAAAGGTGGGGGTGTGGGGACTTTAGGATGCATTTTTTTCTTTGTTTTCCTTTTTTGTTTTGTTTTTATTTTTGAATTATTTTGTATTTATTTATTTATTTAGTTTTTGTTATTTTTGTATTTGTGATGTAAAATAAATAATAAAAAGATATATATGGATACAGAGGAGGGTGGGGGTGGTTGGTGCGTGTTTGTATTTTGTTTTTAAAAAAATTTGTGTGGTAAAAAATGATTAAGGGTTAAATAAGTACGAATTTGAAATTAAAATTTAAGTGTATTAAGGAGCGGGTTTGGTGAAAAAAAAGAGGGGGATGGGTACCTTTTGGTGGGCACATCATGTGGTTTGGGGGAGGTCCGTGGTGGTGTTTGGGGGGGACCTTTGAGTGGGTGGGCAAGCGGGGGGGGGGGGGGGGGGATTCGTGGGATGGGCGAGGGTGGATCTAAGAGCGGGCGGTGGCATAAGCAGGCAGAAGGGGTTGCTTGGAAGGGCGAGGGTGGAGCTAAGGGTGGGCGGTGGCATAGGTAGGCGGAGGGAGGAGGCAATGCAGTAGGGCCCATTGTCGGTTGGGTATGGCACGTGGTGCCTCCGGTGGGTGTGACAGTCTATTGGTGGTGTGGTGGGGCGATCAGTGACTCTAGGTGGGCGTAAGGGCGATTATAGCCTATATCGGTGGCCGCAATGGCTGCATGAGGAGGAGGGGGATGCATAGTGCACCATTGGAGGAGGGCTCGCCGACCGAGGAGGAGGGAGAGGAAGGGAAGCACATCGGATGGAAAAGGAGGAGGAGAAGGGGAGGACCACGGGTAGGGAGAGAGGGAGGGGGAGAGGGGTATTGGGGGGATGGTTGGGGGGGGGGGGGGGGGAAGGGGGGTGTGAGGTGGTTTTTTTTTTGTAGTTTAGTTTATTGTTTGTTTTTCTTTGATTTTTTTTGAAAATGTTTATTTTGTGTTAGGGTTCTTTTTGGTGGTTTAAAAAAAAAAACATGAGGATCCCCCCATAGTTCGCGCATGATTGCTAACGAGGAGGGGGGATGGACATAGTAATGCATGGAAAATCATGAAACATGGGCGTTCGCGTGAAAACACACGAAACGACAAAACACTAATTACAAAAAAATTAATAACAATTAAATCGAGCACCGAATGGACAAACAAAAAAAAAAGAAAAATATACTGGAGGACGAGAGAAAGAGGGTGGAAAAATAAAACGGGATGTTTGGGGGCAATTGAGGGCGTTCACATGGGAAAAAGGTGAAAATCGGACCTGAAAACACACACAAAAATTGATACCAAAAAAATTTTCAATGAAAATGAAGGGCGGTTAAAAGGAAAAAATTCTGAGATGATGTGGCAGACTAGCGTGGCACATCAAAATGCAGTTCCGATAGGGATAAGATCTGTTTGCATGGAAAAAATAAGAAAAACACACTCAAAAATAGAAATAAAATTAATACAAAAAAATTCGATGATCGAAATAAGAGAAAATGAAAACAAAAAATGTATGCAGAAAAGTGACATACAGGATGGGTAAGGTAGAGCACGGTTGTGGCGGCGGTAGGACACGTTCGCATGGAAAAAATGGTAAAAATACCAACGAAAATAAAGTTGGAAATTAATATGAGAAAATCCATGCATTGGAACGAAGAAACTTGTGGGATAAAGCCATTAGGCTAGAATGTAGTTTCGATGGCGTGAAGGGGCATTCACATGGAAAAAATAGGAAAAATGGGCACGAAAACTCACAAAAAAATTAATACCAGAAAATTAGTGGGCCAAAATGGAATGGAAAAAAAAGGGAAATTATGTAAAGAAGCAAGCCGGACAAGGCCATCTAATTAGAATTGAATGCCAAGGTGTTTAGGGTATGTTTGCATGGAAAAAAGGCAAAAAATATATGTGAGAATAAAAAAATATATGAGAAAATTAATAAAAAACAAATTGTACATCAAAATGATGGGTAGAAAAAAGGAAAAATATCAAGATAAAGTATACATTAGGGTTGTCTCATCATATCGGTGTTCCAAGGTGAAAAATGTACGTTCGTATGGGAACATGTTAAAGGGGCAAAAAATTGTTTAAAAATTAGTAACTCATGATCCTTGGTTCAGAACTAGGGTTGTAAAAAGGAAAAGTGGCCAGTTCAAAGGATAAACTAGGTTGTAAGGTAAGATTTTTAGTTTGGTGAATGTAAGATGTGTTCGTAGAAAAACATATTAAAACAAAGAATAAAGACAAATGGTCAAGGAACGACCCCAAGATGGGGTGAAAAGAATATGAGTGGGTGGGGAAGGGAACCTATGAGGGAAAGACCATGACATGGTTTGCTCGAATCGTCCTATATGGATGTTTTCATGAGGGTATGCAAAGGAGACGCGCACGGACACGTCCCCACACTTAAGACATTAATAAATAAGATAGAATAAGCAACTGGGGCCTAACCCTTGATCACAACCCATACATGTATATCCCCACACTTAAAACATGACCGACTCATGTAATCAAAAGGGGTAGGGTTAGAAAAACTTGACCCAAATTGTAGATGGTTGAGGGGAATTGTCGCAATCACGTAAAGGGTCGTAGTTGTTGGTAGGAGAGGTACCACAACTTGCCACATCACATGCGTTGAGCATGGTAGGGACCACACATCAGTACTTAAGGAGGTAGCTTTGTTGAAGGAGTGTTGGTTAATTTGTCAATGGGGAGGTATACATCACTCAATCATGGCAATTGCTCATGTTGGAATGTTAGATCAGTTGCTCGCCCCATAAATCACATTACTTGAGGGATAATAATGGAAACCTATAGCTCACACCCGGTTTAAAAATTGACAAAAGAGATGGTTCAGAGGGAGTATGCCAACGTGTATAGTTGATGGTGCATCGGTGCGTCCCAACCCATTTGGCATAGGTGCAACAAGGAAGGCCAGGGAGCCTTGTTGTAGTGCAGTGCACCAAACAAAAATGAGGTGTATAGTGATGGTGGCAGAGGAGGCTCATCCCATGTGTGCACAGGGAAACAAGAATGTACCTATCTCCAATGGTTGAAACATTCCTCAATCCTCACCTCTCAGTTGAGGAAAGGGAAATCAATCATGCTTAGCCCCCCCTCTGTCTCACGCTCTGTTGATGATTATAGGAGAGTAATTGAGTTTCTCACACCTTGTTGATTAAAGCCTCACTACCACTTGTGCGAAGGACGTTGTATGCCTTGTGTGCAATTGATGGTGCAATAGTAGTGCATCTCGCCCCGTGCCAGCATACAATATAAGAAGGAAGGCAAGGGATCTTTATAGTGTAGTGCACATGAGAAATTTGTGCTTTGTGCATTGAGATGCCCATCCCATGCGTGCAACACTCCATTCACACATCTCACCTCTCAGTTGAATATAAAGGGCAAGGATTGGTCACTCGCCCCGCCCTTTGTCTTACGCTCTGTTGATGAATACAGAAGGGAAGCTCATACTCACATCCCCATTCGGTTAGGATGATAACTCACATTTCTCAAGGGTTGTCGATGAAGATCGGCTTTGTTAGGTTGATGATGTCAACTTGTTGATGAAGAGGCATACCTAGGGAGGTAGCTAATAAGTCAGGTACTTGGATTACATGTTGAAAATATTGCCTGCTAGAGGAAGTAGATTGAGGGAGTTACAAGATTCAGTGCACCAAGAGAGGTGGCTTTGGAACTTCTTCTAGAAGATCAACGAGTAATTTAACAATCCTAGCTTGCGGGGTGTTATCACCTTTTTCACAACCAGCTTCTTGCCCCAAGGGTGTTTGCCACCTTTTCTTGGAACGAGGTTTGTTATGACATGGAATTTCTTCCTTTTCTCTCATAACTATTTTGATTTGATTTTTTTTTCTTTTTTTTCTTTACAAGAGTTGGACTAGGTCAGTCTTTTGTAGTGTGGCCTTCTCCTCTTTGGCAACCCAGGGGGTCCACTAGGGTTTACCGTATGGTACCACGTGAGTATAAGGGAGGTGTTGGGGGTAAAGGCGCCTCTGTCTAGCCGCTCGTGTATTACTACACTAACAGTCACCGCCACCGCACACTGTAGGTGGCAGGTGCACGTCACCGTCACTTTATTCTTTATTCTTTTAGTGACCGTTTGAATAAAGGAAGGCCCGGTCACACATTGTGACTGTTGGAGTTCCCATTTCTAGTCTCTCCCTTTCTTGCTCTTGCTCTCCCGCTTGAGTCCAACCTTCGATCCGCCGTCCCTCCCTTTCAACTAGTATCAGAGCTTTGCTTTTCGACTCTTGAGCTTTGGTTCGTGGCATTCTCAGCATCCCATTGACTCCCTACTTGCATTGGGTCTTCTTCTCGGCCTATTGAGGCACCATCAGGGCATTGACATTGAGGTATTGCTTCATTATTTCAGAGTTTTACTTCAATTCTCAGGTCTCATAGGTTGTAAACAAGTTGTGGGCAGCCATAGCTCACACCTCTTGGAGCTTCCTTCACCACGATCTTGCTTCCAGCCTATCAAGGCTTGCTGAGGCTTGGTGTAGGCCTTCTTTGGCCCTCATTTGTGCCCCCTTTGGGCCCCATTATTGACACGTTGTCGAAGGATTTCGAAAGCAAAGTCGCGACCATAGAGGACTTTGAATAATTTTAAGATAGAAGATCAATCAAGCAAGATCAGGCTATGCAAGATAATCTGTCCATGCTCTAAGCTCCAACATAGTTTGCTCTTCTCGTCCAAGTTGCATATGAGCTGAAATAATTGCAATCCACGTGAAGATTTTTTTCTGTTGAGTATGCCAAAATATATATAGTGTTTCTAGCAAACTGTAAGCAGGTCTTTCTTTTCTATTCAACTCTGTATAGGGAAAAATTCAATGAAAGAAGATACAATATGCATTTGCTAGACCATGCAGTCTGCAGATTACAATGGTATCGGGTTTAATGTATGAAACTATGCCTTTTGCAGCAATCCAGTCTGGTTTATCTGAATAACTAGGCCTTTTATCTCATGAAATAAAATGATAAAATGAGTCTTTGTCTACATTCACAAATCAATTCCTCAATTGCTGTGCCTCTGGAGTATCCACAAATTTCCCGTTATAGTCACTAATGTAGCCTGCCTTGACAGCCAAAACAGGATAGAACTTCCTCTTGAAGCTTACTTGAAACGTGTGTACCATTCAAATGGTGGTCTGGTTTATCTGAATAACTAGGCCTTTTATCTCATGAAATAAAATGATAAAATGAGTCTTTGTCTACATTCACAAATCAATTCCTCAATTGCTATGCCTCTGGAGTATCCACAAATTTCCCGTTATAGTCACTAATGTAGCCTGCCTTGACAGCCAAAACATGCACGTTTCAAGTAAGCTTCAGGAGGAAGTTCTATCCTGTTTTGGCTTATCTACACCATTTGAATGGTACACACGTTTCAAGTAAGCTTCAGGAGGAAGTTCTATCCTGTTTTGGCTGTCAAGGCAGGCTGCATTAGTGACTGTAATGGGAAATTTGTGGATACTCCAGAGGCACAGCAATTGAGGAATTGATTTGTGAATGTAGACAAAGACTCATTTTATCATTTTATTTCATGAGATAAAAGGCCTAGTTATTCAGATAAACCAGACTGGATTGCTGCAAAAGGCGTAGTTTCATACATTAAACCCGATACCATTGTAATCTGCGGATTGCATGGTCTAGCAAAGGCATATTGTATCTTCTTTCATTGAATTTTGCCTTATACAGAGTTGAATAGAAAAGAAAGACTTGCTTACAGTTTGCTAGAAACACTATATATATTTTGGCATACTCAACAGAAAAAAATCTTCACGTGGATTGCAATTATTTAAGCTCATATGCAACTTGGACGAGAAGAGCAAACTATGTTGGAGCTTAGAGAATGGACAGATTATCTTGCATAGCCTGATCTTGCTTGATTGATCTTCTATCTTGAAATTATTCAAAGTCCTCTGTGGTTGTGACTTTGCTTTCGAAATCCTTCGACATCTTTGGTGAAAACGATGTGAAAGCGTTGCATAAATTTCAGGATGGGAGATACTTCAGCATCAGTTTCAGCCTCTTCTACGATTCCTGCTTTGTACTCTACTTCAACTCCATCATTGACTGCTGCTTCAAGTACTTCAACGGATGATTTAAAGCAAAATTTACAGAATATCTCTATGTATATGCAGCTTCAAAATTAGCAGACACAATTGTATATGCAGCAGCAGCAGCAATTGCATCAACAACAGTTGTCTCAGCAAAGGCAACTATATTCGGAGCAGGAGAATGCAATCAGTGCGACTAAGGCGATTGAAGCAGTTGAGAATGAGAAGAAGCTATTTGATGGCCGTAATGTTTCAGCTTATTTGAAGACATATGAGATCAAGATGGGATTTTTTGGAGTACCTGGACTTATGAGTAAGTATTTCCTTCGTCTTGTCACACCCGCCTTGAGGGCAAAAGTGACTGATCTTTTTATTCAAAATTCGCATTGGCAAGATTTTAAGAAGGCCCTGAAAGAAGAGTATTTCCTTGAGGACTTTGGGATGGCTACACGGCGGTCATTCCGAGAGTGGGTCTACATGCCAAACAAAGGTCTAGCTGCTTCAGAGTTGATATGAGAATTTGAAGAGAGGTATAGTCAGCTTGATGCTATTGAACAAAGAGCATTAGATATTGAGAAAGTTAAGCTTTTCTTGCAAGCTGCAGATCCTGCTCTTTAGGAAGAATTAGGAGAGCTTCTTGAGGATCGCACGAAGCCTATGGGTCTTAAAACAGATTGGCAAGATGCCCAGGATGTAGTCTCGACTTTGACCAAGAGGAGGATATGGAAGACCCGCCTACATAATGGATCTATGACACCGACGCCGTCTTCTGCTCCTATGCCTGCTTCTAGCCCTGTTATTTCTTCTCTTCCTCACCCAGTTTCTTGGCCTATGCCAGCGCCTACCGTTTCTACTCCTCCTGTTCCTCCTGTTCCAAGACCGATGCCGGCTCCTTTTGCTCCAAAACCATCCGCTCCGTCGGTGCCTTCCTCTCTTGATGACATAATCAAAGGCATAACAGATTTGACATTGGAGTCAGTGAAAGCAGAATTGGTGGGAAAATTGAAAGAGCAGTTTGCTTCGACTGCGCCTACTATTTCTTCTAGTGCTCCTACTGCACCTAGGAGTGCTCCTAGTGCACCTAGGAGAGATCGAAGATGTATTTGGTGTGATAGTACGGACCATCAACATTGCAGGGATTGTGAATCTTTTCAGGATGCAAGGAGGAAGAATTTGGTATTTTGGGGACAAGATGGTAAGATTTGGTTGACTGAAACAGGAGCTCCGCTTGCTACCAACTTTGGGAAAGGCGGAATGAAGAAATTAGTGGATGACATGGCTGCGCATACTTCTTATGTGGCAGCTAGAGGAGATGCTTCTGCATATGGAGTTCAAATCGAGAAAGGATCAGAGAATCATTCAGCATTATGGACTTATGCTATGGAGATGGAAAACAAGGGAAAAATTCAGCAAATTGTTTTGACTAGTGCAGGCTCTAGCATCAGATATGGGACAGGTTGGGATTCGCCAGTTGACAGGTACACTATTTATGCCTACTTGGCTAAGTCTCAGGGAGCAGATGTACTTGTTGAGGAGAAGCGTAAGAGGGATGAAGAAAATCCAAATGCAGTTAAAAAGACTAGAGGGGATGAGTTTGTTATTCCACCTACTGCAGGACCGTCTTTGAGATCATGGCCAGAACGACAGATGGAAGATGCTCAGAAGAAAGAAAAGAGGCAAGAGCCTAGAGAGAGAAAGCAGCGAGGGTTTCGATTGATGTCTGATATTCAGACATCTACGGACATGAAGAAAATCTTTAATGACAAGATACTTGGCAATGAGGTGACTTTTACTATTTCTGAGGTTTTGGGCATCTCGAAAAGAGAGTTTCAAGATCAGTTCCAAGAAGTCCTGAAGAGGAAAAGACATGCATTCCCTACTACTGATACACAGGGAGTTTTGATTGGGGAGTTGGATGAGGATGAGGATGAGCTTATGGTTGAGAATGCTTTTGTTTTTCCACAGATAGAGAAGAGGGTTTAGCCTATGCATTATGCTGAAACTGATGAGCCTGTCTTGATACTGCGTAGTCACTTTTCGCGGAGTCATTGGGCTAGGGCAACTACAGAAACGATGGTAAAAATTGGAGAGAAACATGTGCCTTATGTTGCTTTGGTGGATCATGGTTCAGAGATTAATCTCATAGTTCGTGGAGTTTATGAAAGTAATAGATGGCCTATGGATGTAGAGCATGGGTGGCGCATGAGAGCTGCCAACAACACTGCAGGTGATTTGTATGCTGCCTGTCCTAGTGTCAGGGTTTCTATTGGAGATGTAGAGGAGGATTTCCATTTCTTTGTGCAGGATTCATGCTCTTATCCCATAATTCTTGGACAGCCATTCATCACAGAGATGCATATGGAAACAAAAGTAATGGATGATGGATCTGCTTATGCACGGATTTGCAGTAAAGATGGTATGAGAGCAGTTCAGTTTATGACTGTGTGTGTGAACCATGTTAGAAACAGGGATACTCTTAGAGATACACCTTTGCCCACTGTGAGGGATTCGGGTTTTCATTAGGTACCGCTGTTTCGCGAGACGACGGTGGTACAGAGCTGAGGAGATTGGAGTTCTCGCCTCCTGGCAGCAGTGTTTTCTCCTCCAGTTTTGTTGGAATTTCAGCAAACAGTTCGATGAGTTATCAGAAGACTTCTAAGTTGCCTAGAGCTGCCAGGCAGTACATATGCAGGAAGGAGAAAAATTTGAAAAATGCAGGTATCTTAGAGGATGATGAGCATATAGATGGGATGTATGAAAGTATGATTTGTGCAGATACGATGACAGAGATGGAAAATATGCTGAAAACGGATATGCAGAGTTGTCACAGTAATGTATCAGTGCAATCCCTGGACATGTTTCATGAAATTGCAGATTTTGTGTCACAAATAGAGTCAGAGGTTGAGGTGACTCAGCAAAAAGTATCGAGTGCTGAAGAAATTCAGCAAACAGAGTTTCCAGCTGATTATGATCAGCTTACAGAGACACAGAGGGCTGAAAACTTTCAGCCAACAGAGATTACTGTGCTAAAATATTTCAGCATTCAGAGTTTAGGGCTGTTCCTATGCAGTCCATAGAGCAGAGGGCTGAGGATATTCAGCCACTGGAGTGCAGAATTGCTAATTTTCAGCAAGATTTGAGTAATACAGAGGATCATAATGAAGCCAGGGTTGACACGAAATACAAAACTGTGGATAAGAAGGTGAAGCCGGTAGCTGTACTGCTTCCACTTGACAGTGATCAGCAAATAGAGAGGGCTGCCAAACAGCCAATTTTGAGGAATCCAGAGCATATAGGCCATAAATTTTCAGCAGAGACTCTTGCTGAATTAAAAATTGGAAATGGTGATTTCTTGCTACCCATAGAGAAGCAATGCTTTCAGGAGATGCTTGAGCGACATGGAAGGGGGTTTGCTTTTTTTCCGCATGAGATTGGATGTGTGAATCTAGATATTGTTGCTCCTATGGTGATCTTTACTATTCCTCATATTCCATGGAACCTCCGACCTATTCCAGTGCCTAAGGCACACCTGCCAAAGCTAATTGACTTATTGAATGAGAAAATCAGGATGGGAATCCTAGAGCAATCATATGCACATACTCAAATAGGTGGTTTACGGTTCCAAAGAAGAATGGTACTCTTCGATTTATACATGACATGTAGCCAGTAAACAGAGTTACTATCAGGAATGTTGGTATAGGTCCAGTTGTGGATGAATTTGCAGAAGCATTTGCTGGACGTGCCATCTATTCTTTAGGTGATTTGTATTCGGGATATGATCAGTTTCAGCTGGCTTTGGAAAGCAGGGACATAACCACTATGAAAACTCCTATTGGGCTTGTCAGGATGTGTACCTTGCCTCAAGGTGCCACTAATTCTGTTGCGCATATGATGAATGCCATGCATAAGGTCCTTCGTGATTACATACCTCAGCTTACCATGCCTTTCTTGGATGATGTGCCCATTAAGGGATGTGCAGAAGAAGAGAAGAATGAGAGTCTAAATGAGCAGGGATGCAGATATTTTGTGGCTGATCATATTTCAGCTTGTGAGAAGATTTTGGCCAGGTTAGAAGAAGTGAACTTGACATTATCAGGGCAAAAATCTGTTTTTGGAGTAAATGAGGTTGTCATTATTGGAGATATGTGTGGGTATTATGGCAGGAAACCCTCACCTGAGAAGGTGAATGCTATAGGCAAGATTACGGAGTATTGTTCTACCACTTCAGAGGTACGGAGATTCATTGGAGCTTGTGTGTTTTATATGATTTGGATACCCCATTTTGCACACATAGCAGATTGTTTATATCAGCTGCTTCGAAAGGGGCAGAAATTTTATTGGGATGAGAGCCACACTAGAGCCATGCGAAAATTGAAGAAGTTATTGTAGATTGCTCCTACTCTCAGGAAAGCGGATTATAATTGCGGAAGGCCTATTGTATTGACAGTTGACACTAGTCCAATTGGCATAGGTTGGGCTGTGGGTCAAGATGATGCAGAGGGAAACATGTATGCTATTCGATTTGGGACGAAAGTCCTAAACAAGAGACAGAGGAGATATCCGCAAATCAAGAGGGAGTTACTGGGGATTGTTACGGCTCTCAAATGTGACAAGGAGTACTTTATTGGAGCCTCAGTTGTGGTAGAGATAGATTGCTTGCCATTGATAGGTATGATTACAAGTTGCTCTACTCCGGATATAGCCATGGTGAGATGGATTGCATACATCAAGTCATTAAATCTAGAATTTAAACACATAGCAGGGAAGGATAATCCAGTGGCGGATATGCTGTCTAGAGCCAGATATGATGATGAGGAGACACTACTTCCAGAAGAGGATGATGCAGAAATTTCAGCCGCTATGGTTGATCATGTTTGCCATGTCTATGATATTGTGGCTTTCATAGAAGAACTCTATGTTGGAGATTGGTTACAGATTGGCAAGTACCTTAGTACACTAAGCAAAAGAGATGAATGGACAGATGAAGAGTTCAAGAAGATCAGAAGAAAATCCTATGGTTATTTTCTTAAGGATGGATTTCTTTGGAAGCACCCAAAGAAAAGAGGTGGATTACCCTTGCGGGTTGTCTGCGATAAAGAGACACAATTACAGGTGATGAGGGAGTCTCATGAGAGTCCTTGGGCTGGTCATAGACGAGTGTGGGCTACTAATGATAAAATCAAGAAGAAATATTGGTGGAAAGGCATGTATAGAGATGTTTCTCACTTTGTAAAGACTTGCAGAGACTGCCAGATGTATTCGGTAGTGCATCATCGAGATGAGCTTCATCCGACCTATCCGCTATGCATTCATTATAAGAGGGTAGTTGACTTGATTACTATGCCTATGGGTCTATGGCAGATGAGATATATTGTTTTGGCTAGAGAGGATCTTACCAATCATGTTGAGGGCTGACCTTTGAGAACGAAGACCACTAGTGCAGTGTGTAAGTTCTTATTGGAAGAAATTTTTTGCAGGTATGGCTGTGTGGGTAAGATCACTACAGATCGCGGTGAATTGGATGCAGATGAAGCTAGGGAGTTTTTCTCTCAACTAGGAATCAAGTTGGCTCTAACCACAGCATACAATCTAGAGGGAAATTGGAAGAGTGAAAGAGGACATCCGCCGATAGTGAAAGCATTAGCCAAAGCATGCAGAGGACAGATTGGAGAATGGCCGAGACTTCTACCATTTGCTTTGTGGGCTGATCGTACGACTCACAGTGTTACCATAGGATATATGCCCGCAGAGTTGATGTATGGTCAGAAACCGGTTATGCCGAGAATGAGACTTGTGCTTTGACTTGGTTAGTTTTACCTTGGCAGGAGGATTTGACGAGAGAGGAGCTCTTAGCTCTTCGGATCCGGCAGTTGGAGAGAAGACAAGAGGATATTCAGCTACCTATTGACAGGTTGAAGGTTGCTAGACTAAGAAATAAGGACAGGTTTGACAGCAGGCATCGCTTGCGGCCTAGAGCAATAGAAGAGGGAGAGTGGGTATTAGTCTTTGATAGCAGCCTTGAAAATCAGCATACTGCACTTCGGAAGATGGTGAAAAGAATGTCTTTGATAATGCAACATATGAGCTGACAGAATTGGATGGGACAGTGCTTAGAGTGCCTATTGCAGGAAAAAGAATCAAGATTTTCAAGAAAAGAGATGATGAGAATCATGCATTGGAAGAATTTGCAAGAGAAGAGCAATGAGAAGAAACTCCAGTAGAAGAGACAGATGATATGACAGATAATCTTGCTGAAATACCGAAAATACACAATGAAGAGATTGATCTGTTCGTCGATCTTGATGATAATGATCATGGGTAGTTGGCCCATCCGGAGGATGCGCATGATTAGAGGGGGTGGATGTCGTACTGCTGCACATCTGAGGTGTGGAATCCACCAAAAAGTTGTGTGTGTGACATTTGTTACTTTGTACATATTTAGTTGTTGTGTTTGTATTTTGTTTTGTGTGGGCAGTATGGTGGAGGTGGGATCTTTGTTCCAATGCTGACACTAGTGATGGGATTTGATCAAAAGTCTTCTACAACTTTTTCTAAATGTATGATCATGGGAAGTGCTACTGCATCTGTCTTGTACAATTTTTGGGCTTTCTTCTTCAATTATTGATTATGATCTTGCTCTGATTTTCCAACCTGCATTGATGTTGGGAATCAACATTGGGGTGGTCTTCAATGTGATATTTCCAAATTGGATAGTCACTATTCTGCTCTTAGTGCTTTTCACTGGGACTTCATTGAAAACATTCTTCAATGGAATCTCTCTATGGAAGAAGGAGACACTTGAAAAGAGGGTGGTTAAGGAAGAAAAGACTTGGTGTGCGCCTTGTGAAGCAGGTCTTGAAAATGGAGACTATGAGGCTTTGCCTGCAGACTTCACTGGTTTTGAACATTCATCCCCAAAAGTGAAGTGGACCAGTATTGCAACGCTATTTTTATGTGTGGATATCTTTCTTGGTCTTGCAGGTTTTTAAAGAACTACACGAAGACATGTAGCAAGTACTATTGGCTGTATAATCTACTGCAGGTTCCAGTGGCAGGAACCGCTATGAAAGAGGAGGTGGAATACTCTAATTCGCTTGTTAAAATCTAGTGGTCACTTCCTATGCAGTTTTTGTGTGCTTTTTCTAGTCTTTTAGATGTCATGGGCTATTGTGGGAAGGCAGCTTTTCTGGAAAAAGAGAAGCCTGAAGAAAAAAAACAACGAATGAGAAAACAGAGGAGGGGAGAAAAAGTGGATTGGGGGGGTCGCAATAGGCTGCTGTATCTTAGGGATTTGAGGACCAAGTTCTGTGACGAAGATGCTTCATGTTGTGGAGTTCTTTACCCTGTTAACAGAGAGAAGTAGCCAAGAAAAAAAAACGGATTTCGTTGAAGCTTTCCTTTTTATCCACTAGATATCTAAAAGCTGAGCAGCTTGCTCTTGCAAGAGAACAGCTCCGGATCCTGTTTCCTGAGTTGTATGTTGCTTATGTGCTTGCTTGTACTTATGAAGACAACAACATCATTTTATTGCTACAAGTAGCAAGGTTTTTGATGAAGTGTATCTCTTAGTTAGGCTCTGGGAAAAAGCCATCTGGAACTGCAGCATATTTAGGGAATGTAGGAGAATTGTCAAGTTGAAAAAGGAATTGATTGGCTGGACCCTAGGGTCATGCAACATGCTTTTGAAGCCAGGTCTGCAAGACTTGCTGTCTTTTGTGGAACTCAAATTGGTAGAGCAGCCAACCAGGAAACGGGATTTGCTGAGATGTTCCAGGAGTTGGTTGAAGCTGCACGGGACATTGCGAACTTATTGTTGTCACAAAATTCATTGAAGCCTTGAATAAAGAATTCCTAGGGAGAGGTGTAAAGAGATAACTTCAGAACTTGTGCAATATCTATGCTTTATCATTTCTTACCTTGTAAGTGGAGTTCAGAGAGTGATTATAGTGATAGTGACAGTGGCAGCTACAGCATTGATAGCAACAATGACAGTGATAGTAATAGCTGCAGTGAAAGTGACAGTGAGCTAGAGATTGCTAAGCCCAACAAAGCCAGAAGTGCTACTAATATTGGCAGTGATCTTAGCAAGCAAGTTGTAAAGAGAAATACTGTAACAAACTTACTTGAAGGAGCTCCTGCAATTGTTGAGAAGAAGAAACGCAGTGGATCTGACAGAGAAACAGGAATTGTTCTTTTTGGAGACTTCAGATTTAGAAGCAACCAATGAAGGGAATGTCTTTTATACGACGTTGATGGAGATCTATCAAATAGTCTGCAAAAAGCCTTTGATTGCAAATGAAGACCAGGGGTATGGAAATACAGCGCTGTGGATGAACTAAGTCTGATCATATTTTTTGCTTTCAGGGCCCACTCTGTAAACATGTCTAAGTTCATTCAATAAGAATCTTACCATGTGGCAAACCTGTGAAATGGAGATGCAATTGCCAAAGATGTCGAAGGATTTCGAAAGCAAAGTCGCGACCACAGAGGACTTTAAATAATTTCAAGATAGAAGATCAATTAAGCAAGATCAGGCTATGCAAGATAATCTGTCCATTCTCTAAGCTCCAACATAGTTTGCTCTTCTTGTCCAAGTTGCATATGAGCTGAAATAATTGCAATCCACGTGAAGATTTTTTTGTGTTGAGTATGCCAAAATATATATAGTGTTTCTAGCAAACTGTAAGCAGGTCTTTCTTTTCTATTCAACTCTGTATAGGGAAAAATTCAATGAAAGAAGATACAATATGCATTTGCTAGACCATGCAGTCCGCAGATTACAGTGGTATCGGGTTTAATGTATGAAACTATGTCTTTTGCAGCAATCCAGTTTGGTTTATCTGAATAACTAGGCCTTTTATCTCATGAAATAAAATGATAAAATGAGTCGTTGTCTACATTCACAAATCAATTCCTCAATTGCTGTGCCTCTGGAGTATCCACAAATTTCCCGTTATAGTCACTAATGCAGCCTGCCTTGACAACCAAAACAGGATAGAACTTCCTCCTGAAGCTTACTTGAAACGTGTGTACCATTCAAATGGTGTAGATATGCAATTGCATGTCCATTTCACAGGTTTGCCACATGGTAAGATTCTTATTGAATGAACTTAGACATGTTTACAGAGTGGGCCCTGAAAGCAGAAAATATGATCAGACTTAGTTCATCCACAGCACTGTATTTCCATACCCCTGGTCTTCATTTGCAATCAAAGGCTTTTTGCAGACTATTTGATAGATCTCCATCAACGCCATATAAAAGGCATTCTCTTCATTGGTTGCTTCTAAAGCTGAAGTCTCCAAAAAGAACAATTTCTCTTTCTCTGTCAGATCCATTGCATTTCTTCTTCTCAACAACTCCAGGAGCTCCTTCAAGTAAGTTTGTTACAGTATTTCTCTTTACAACTTGCTTGCTAAGATCACTGCCAATATTAGTAGCACTTCTGGCTTTGTTGGGCTTAGCAATCTCGAGCTCACTGTCACTTTCACTGCAGCTATTACTATCACTGTCACTGTTGCTATCAATGCTGTAGCTGCCACTGTCACTATCACTATAATCACTCTCTGAACTCCACTTACAAGGTAAGCAATGATAAAGCATAGATATTGCACAAGTTCTGAAGTTATCTCTTTACACCTCTCCCTGGGAATTCTTTATTCAAGGCTTCAATGAATTTTGTGACAACAATAAGTTCGCAATGTCCCGTGCAGCTTCAACCAACTCCTGGAACATCTCAGCAAATCCCGTTTCTTGGTTGGCTGCTCTACCAATTTGAGTTCCACAAAAGACAGCAAGTCTTGCAAACCTAGCTTCAAAAGCATGCTGCATGACCCTAGGGTCCAGCCAATCAATTCCTTTTTCAACTTGACAATTCTCCTACATTCCCTAAATATGCTGTAGTTCCAGATGGCTTTTTCCCAGAGCCTAACTGAGAGATACACTTCATCAAAAACCTTGCTACTTGTAGCAATAAAATGATGTTGTTGTCTTCATAAGTACAAGCAGGCACATAAGCAAAATACAACTCAGGAAACAGGATCCGGAGCTGTTCTCTTGCAAGAGCAAGCTGCTCAGCTTTTAGATATCCAGTGGATAAAAAGGAAAGCTTCAACGAAATCCGTTTTTTTTCTTGGCTACTTCTCTCTGTTAATAGGGTAAAGAACTCCACAACATGAAGCATCTTCATCACAGAACTTGGTCCTTAAATCCCTGAGATACAACAGCCTATTGCGACCCCCCCAATCCGCTTTTTCTCCCCTCCTCTGTTTTCTCATTCGTTGTTTTTTTTTCTTCAGGCTTCTCTTTTTCCAGAAAAACTGCCTTCCCACAATAGCCCATGTCATCTAAAAGACCAGAAAAAGCACACAAAAACCGCATAGGAAGTGACCACTGGATTTTAACAAGCGAATTAGAGTACTCCACCTCCTCTTTCATAGCGGTTCCTGCCACTGGAACCTGCAGTAGATTATATAGCCAATAGTACTTGCTACATATGGCTGTAGCCCTGTGACTACATAAAGGTATCAAACTTATGATACCACTCCCTAGGTGCATGTTTCAAGCCATAAAGACTTTTCTTGAATTTGCACACTAGGTGCTCCCTGCCAGGTTCTACAAAGCCCTTAGGCTACTCCATATAAATCTCATCATGCAAGTCCCCATGTAAGAAAGCCATCTTGACATCCATCTGGTATAAATCCAAGTCAAGATGAGCAACCAAAGCCAAGACTAAGCACATGGTGGTCATCTTAACCACAAGAGAAAAGACCTCATCAAATTCCACACCATGATCTTGCTTAAAACCCTTTGCTACCAATCTAGCCTTGTATGCCGGCTTGGGGTGTCTAGGGGTACTTTTTAGCTTGTAAACCCACTTGCATGGCAAAGCCTTCTTGCCCGTAGGCAAGGAAACCAAATCCCAAGTGTCATTCTTATGCAGGAGTTCTATCTCAGATTGCATAGCCCTCTCTCAGGAGTGACTGTCACCCCTGCGCATAGCCTCACCATAAGTGTCATTCTTATGCAGGGAGTCTATCTCAGACTGCATAGCCCTCTCCCAGGAGTGACTGTCACCCTTGCGCATAGCCTCATCATAAGTGAAAGTCTCTCATGCATCTGTAACCAAGACATAATGCATCGAGGTCTGAAATCTATTTGGTGGATGTCTGTCTCTAATAGACCGTCTCACAGGAGGCTCTACTGCTTGCCCAGCTACCTGTCCAACGCTCTGACCATGAGCATCTATTGCGGCTGTAGGCTGTCCAACTGGTTGTGCGGGAGCTCTCGGCTCCTCCTGAAATATGACCCTGCGGATCTCAACAACTCTCTCAGGCTGCCTATGCATCTTGTCTTCATGGAAGACTACATCATGACTGCGACTGACTTTTCGCACCTGCAGATCCCAGAGACAGTAATCCATCTTGCCTCCATCCCCATAACCAAGGAAAATGCATTTGACACTCTTGGGATCCAGCTTACTTCTCTTGTTCTTGGGCACATGGCAAAATTCCTCACATCCAAAGACACGGAGATGCGCATAAGAGGGGGTTTTCCAGTCCATACTTCCTCTGCAACCTGGAAATCCAAACCACTAGAAGGCGATCTATTTATGACATGCACAACTGTACTAACTGCCTCAGCCCAAAAGCTTTGTGGTAGGCCTGCATGGCTAAGCATACTACGTACACACTCCTAGATGGTTCTATTCATCCACTCAGCCAAACCATTCTGGGGGGGTGTAGGAGGCGGTCAACTGACACTTAATACCCCTCTCATCACATAATTGCTCAAAAGCACGTGAGACATACTCACCCCCATTATTTGTCCTTAGGCATTTTAGCCTATACCCAGACTGGTTCTCAACCAATGCAAGCCATCTGTGAAACACAGCCAAGACATCGGATTTCAGCTTAATGGGATAAGCCCAAAATTTTCGTGAAAAATCATCTATGAACGTAACAAAATACTTTGCACCACCCATAGACTGACAAGGCATGGGCCCACAGACATCCGAATGTACCAATGCCAAGGGCTCACTCATGCGTGGCCTACCAGACTTCTTATGCGTAGACCTAGTTTGCCTGCCATAAAGACAATGCTCACATGAATCAAAACATGCATAATCAAGGGGCGAAGTACTGCAAACTAGAAAACATTTTCATTCCCTTCAAAGACATATGGCCCAAATGGGCATGCCAAAGAGATACATGTGGGATAGAACCCACAGACAAAACATGATCAAGGGAAGAACCTGATACAATCAAGGGGTAGAGACGGCCAGTCTTGGCACCTCTCTCACAATCACAAGTCTGCCACGAGTGATCTTCCATGCAGAGTCTCCAAAGGATACATGATAACCTACGTCATCAAGCTGTCCAGCTGACATGAGACTGCGTCTCAAAGCAGGTACATGACATACATCCTACATAACAAAACTGCTGCCAGAAGGAAACTGCAGCCTAACATCACCAATGCCCATAATATCAAGAGAGTTGTCATCACCCAAGCGCACAATACCCAAAATAGTATGGTGTGAATGAAACCACTCTCGGCAAGGTGTCACATGAAAGGATGCACCTGAGTCCAAGAGCCAACACTGTGCATACATAGAGTGTATCTCTGTCATCTACAAAGCACTAGAATAAGCTGCAAGGATATAATCATCATCATCAACATCCTCAGGTTGCATAACATTGATCTCTTCAATTTTAACACTGGACTTTGCAGGCACTATGTTGCGATCAGAAGACTTATCATGCACTTTGTCTTTCCCCTTATCTTTGCGCCTTTCATTGCGCAATTCATGGCATTGTGGCCTAATATGGCCCTTTTTCCCACAATGGTGACAAGTAACATCTGCATTCCTACCACGGGATTTGCTACATGACTTCCCACGAGACTTGGATTGAGATTTTTGAGAATCCCGTCCACGGCCACCACTGCCACTACCATGCTTTCCATATCCATCATTCATGCCTCTAACTGTCATAGCATGCGACACACGAGAGGCATCCAAATTCTTACGGTTAACCTCTTCTTGCAAAAGAGCACTCTCAACATCAGATAATTTCAAGGTAGTAGTAGCAGCACATAATGTAGTGCAGAATACATCCCATGACTCATTAAGAGTACCAAGAAAGAAAAGAGGAGTGACATCCTCTGCAAAAGTGATGTCCTGCGAAGTCAAGTTATTGAGTATAGCATGAAACTGGCTCAAGTGAGCAGACATAGTCACATTCTCCTTCATGCGCAGATCCATAAGCTGCTTCAGCCAATACATTTGACTCGTTGGACTTTTCTTGTCATAGAGATTCTTGATTTTATCCCACAACTGCCATGCACTCTGTTCATCCTCAAATACATTGTAGTGAACCTGTTCTGTGGGAGACAATACAATGGTGGACTTGCATAACTCATCAAGCTCATGCCATTCCTCATCTGGCATAGTTGCAGGCGGATGCTTGCTTAACCTCAAAGGTTTGATCTGCGATTTTTGCACCAACACCTACCAAATTTGGCTCTTCCAATAAGAGTAATTCGTACCATCAAGCTTAGTGATGTTGAAAATAGCATGATCAGCGGATGAACTCGCCATAATGCAGGTTGGAAGACTGTAGACTGTTCAAAATTGCTTGCTGCTTACTGCAGAAAATGACCAAAAAATCACCAAAATCGAGGGAAAATGGTGAGGAAAGTGGAACCAAAGCTGTTGCCCATCAAGTACTAGTGAAAGTACATCATTTCAGAGTGTTTCAGCATGAAAAATCCATGTCAGTCCATACATATATACTTGCTGTAATAAATTTCAGATTTCAGTAAAAGAGAGCTAATAGTGCCAAAATCGGATCCCAAGGCAATCAGATATTTCCAAGACCAAAGTCAGCATCATGCAGGCACAGCATAAGCATATGACAGTCGATAAGCATGAATCCAACAAGTATGTCATACAAACATCTATCAGTGATGAGTAGGCACACCCCCCAGTCACAACGGAGCAAAGTGTTCTTGCCACTACCAAAACTTGACACAAGTAGGTGTCAGTTCACAAAGATACAGACCCAAAACTGAGACTTGGCTCATAAGCATACAGTGAACCAAGACATATGATGTATCATCCCAAAAGGTAAGAAGTCCCAAAGTCTCAAGTGTCTGTAACTGCTCAATGGCATGTAATGGCTCAATGCATAAAAGTACCGCCTGCTCAATGTCTGATAAGCATTCAAGCATGCTCCCACTGGCACAAAAGTCATATGTACGAGCTCAAGAGCTCAAGCCAAGGCAAGACACAGTGCCAATGACATAAGTCCAAGACAATACATCAATAGTACATCCCGAACATGTAGGCAGTAGAGCATCCGTATGTAGCATCTGTAAGCATGTAAGACATCAAATACATCCCAATCCAAACTCTGACAAGCCAAGTAACATCCAAGACTACTCCAGATAATCCAAAATGCATCCAAGGTGGAGCTTCAATGAGAATTCAAGCTCAACGTATGCATAGGGTAATCAACTGTGACATGAGCATCAAGCTGTAGGCAACGGGTATGCATAAACCCAAGAAGCATCACTGTCAAAGCATATGCCAATGTCAATAAGTGTGGGCTGAAATAAGCTCAAGATTCCAAAAGCATCCGGATTCAATGATAAGCTCAAAGTCGTCCCTCGATGATCAATACATCATAGCATGACCCAAGACATACATCCGGAACCAATAGGCATATGTCAAAGCATGAAAGATAGCTTCAGCCCAAGAGTATTCAGCATGCATTTACTATTATAAACTGTGTATTTTCAGCCCCAAAATCAAGCCAAAATCATAGCATTATATGTAGCTTCAATCCCCAATCAATCGGGATGCAATAGGCATCAAACTGGTTATGTAGTCATGCCCAAACAAGCATAGGCATACAAATACATGCTGTCTCAGACCTGAAATCTTGCTTGAATTGGGTTCCGAATGCCCGAGATATGACAAAAAGAGTGAAATTTTTTTTGGCCAGATTTTGAAACAGGCACAAAAAAAACATGAACTATAGCTGGGGGGGGTCTGCTGTCCCACGTTGTCGTACTGCTGCGCATCCGAGGTGTGGAATCCACCAAAAAGTTGTGTGTGTGACATCTGTTACTTTGTACATATTTAGTTGTTGTGTTTGTATTTTGTTTTGCGTGGGAAGTATGGTGGAGGTGGGATCTTTGTTCCAATGCTAACACTAGTGATGGGATTTGATCAAAAGTCTTCTACAGCTTTTTCTAAATGTATGATCATGGGAAGTGCTGCTGCATCTGTCTTGTACAATTTTTGGGCTTTCTTCTTCAATTATTGATTATGATCTTGCTCTGATTTTCCAACATGCATTGATGTTGGGAATCGGCATTGGGGTGGTCTTCAATGTGATATTTCCAAATTGGATAGTCACTGTTCTACTCTTAGTGCTTTTCACTGGGACTTCATTGAAAACATTCTTCAATGGAATCTCTCTATGGAAGAAGGAGACACTTGAAAAGAGGGTGGTTAAGGAAGAAAAGACTTGGTGTGCACCTTGTAAAGCAGGTCTTGAAAATGGAGTGCAGTTGGTGTTGTGGCACACTATATGGCTACACCTGGCAAGAAGCATTGGGATGCCGTGAAGGATATCATGAGGTACCTGAAGGGCATTGCAGATATGTGCATATGCTATGGCAGCCAGGATACAAGAGTCGTGGGGTACACTGACTTTGATTATGCAGGACATGCAGATAGTAGGAAGTCCACTTCCGGCTATGTATTCACATATGCTGGAGGTATTGTTTCTTGGATGTCTAGGGTGCAGAAATGCACGGCCCTTTCTAATACAGAGGCCAAGTATGTTGCAGCCACCACTGAGGCTTGCAAGGAGGCCATTTGGTTGGGTCATTTAGTTGCTGACCTTGGTATTGATGCTATCCCTACACTGCATTTGAATTCTATGAGTGGTATTCAGTTAGCCAAGAGTCCGGTCTTCCATGCGAAGATGAAACACATTGAGGTGAGGTATCACTTCATATGTGGGGTCATTGAGGACAAGTCTGTTGATCTTGTCAAGATCTCGACTGACCAAAATCCTGCTGATCTACTGACGAAAAGCCTCTCTACAGAGCGCTTTGCCTTCCTCAGGAGGTTGATGGGCGTGGAATGAGATGACGTCTTTCCTCATCCTGTTGTACATGTGTACATGTTGTACTGTCTTTTTTCTTTTTCTTTTCACTCCTCACTAGGGCAGATTCGCCTTTAAGTGGGAGGTTGTTGGGGGTAAAGGCGCCTCTGCCTAGCCGCCCGTGTATTACTACACTGACAATCACTGCCACTACACACTGCAGGTGGCGGGCCCGTCACCATCACTTTATTCTTTATTCTTTTAGTGATAGTTTGAATAAAGGAAGGCCCGATCACACATTGTGACTGTTGGAGTTCCCATTTCTAGTCTCTCCCTTTCTTGCTCTTGCTCTCCCGCCATAGCTCTTGAGTCCAACCTTTGATCTGTCGCTCCGTCGCTCCTTTTCAGGAGGGGGGTTATTTAAGGAAAGGAAGGTATATTTTATAAGGTAAGGTCCCATAAATAGGGGGTAGATAAGGGGTATCTTCATATATTTCTTGCACGTATGTGACGTCTTCTTATTACTACTAGTGAATCCCCCGTGTCTGGCAACTACTAGATTGTCATCCTTTGTAACTTTGAGAGGGAAGCCTCCTTGGGTCAAAATTAGGACTAAACTACCTAGGCTTTGGTCCAATATCTTGGTTGGTCATCTTGATTCCAACAACTTGAATCTTGCTTCTTCATCTTCCTTTTTTCTTTTGTGTATCTTCTTAAGAGAGGAGATATCTTCTGTATGGTTCTTCCTTAAATAGTATGAACAGGAGGCTCTAGGGATAGTTGGTTTTCGAGTACATTCAATATCTAAATATTTTGCTTGATGGTACTTTTCACACCATGTATTAGATCGCATCACATCTCTTCCACCTCCTATAGGATTGGATATGTTGGCTTGATTCACCTTCAGCATCTGTAGCTATTCTATAATCATATCTATCAACTCCTTCTTGATGCTTGTAATTGAATTGGATAGATAGTTCTTTAGGTTTTCACCTCCTAGAGTACATGTAGTAGGATTTTGGGAAGCTTGTGTTTATCACTGCATATAGTGGTTGGGTTGATCTAGAGGGTCCTCTATTTTGATTCTAATTCAAAGCTCCTGTTGAGAGTGGGGCCTATTGGTTACAATTGGTAGGGTTCCAGTGTTGTTGAGTTGCCATTGGGGGAATCGTTTGAGGCCATTGTTGTTGTGGTTGAACCATCATTTGAGGTACTATCATCTACGGCCCTGTGGATTCGGTGCATTATACTACGAAATTGTTTGCATCTGAGGGTAGGGGTAAGGAACTGTTCTTAGGATTGAATTTGGTGGGTATACCATTCCTAGCATGGGAGGAGGTAGAACTCCTCTTCCTGAGGTCATTGACAGCCTTGCTCAACTTCATTATATAGTCTTGCACCTTCCACCGCAGCTTGAAAATTGACAGCTCTTCATAATTCCACAAACTTACGAACTTCTGGTTGTAGGCCTCTTAGGAAAAATCCCTTATGGATGCCTTCATCCAAGTGATGATTACTCCATCTCTTCAGTATGGATTCCATTCTAGAGACATGCTTCCACCCATTCAGGACTGACTTAAGTTCATGAACTCCTTTCGCATCCACTCTTCAAAACCTTTACGCCTGAATTTAGTGAGGAAGGCCATGGGCCAAAAGTTCCCGTTTCTTGTCTCTCGTACCACTGAAACACCACACCTTTGAAAGTGGCAGGGAATATCGGCAACCAATGCTGGGGGGTTCTGGCATTGTTAGCTACACATGCTACCATGAACTCTACTACACCATGAAGATCAGGGTCTTCATTGTACTCTCCTTTAAAGATGGGCAATGAAACTACATTTGCTAGCCTATCATCAATATTTCCAAGACGGATCTGACTAGGAAGGGGACCTTGAGTTGCCATGGGGACTTCTATAAAGAGTGCCGCTAGGGCATCAAAGGAGGCTTCTACTGCTAGCTCATTCCCAGCTTTGATTTTTACCTTCTCTCTTCTCACATACCTCTGGACTTGTTCTAGTGCTTGCCTCTTGATTGCATCATTCATTAGGGAGTTAGCTCCACCCAATTGGTCTGTACTCCACATAATATAATCAGAGGGTTTTTAGTCTCTCTGGAGGCCTCTCTCGCCAACATTTCCTCTACTTCCTTCTTTTCTACATCTCTAACTTCAACTTTCAGTCCGCTATAGAGGGGAAGATATTCAATTTTGAAAGTGTCAAAACTCATTCTTCTGAGAATTGTTGTGCTGCCATCATCATAGTAATGCCAGCTTCTGATGGTTTCAATAATGTAAGTTGTGAAGAACACTCTGTCCACCAACTTCCAATGGTTTGCTAATTGGTTAAATAGAAGGTTGTCAGTGCACCATGCATCTCACATGTCCTACTGTTGAGCATCGACGAACAGATTCCAACTCTTTTCCTTCTTGTTCTCGTCAGCTTCCACTAACCACGACTCTTGAAGATTCTTCACAATTTCCCACTTGATGATGTCTGAAACTTCTCATGCTAAATCTTCCGTAGATGGTCATTCTCTCTATTTCTACACTTTAGTTTTCTCCCAGACAATTTGCCACCAAGATGCATGTCTTTATTGCTTCAACAAGGAGAGGGAATAGTCCACCACATAAAGCCTGTATCATGATGGTGATATGTTTTCGCCATTGTGGAATGAACTTATTGTAGAAAGTGGCTTTGGCAATGAGGATATTCAATTCTTCAGTGGTAGAAGGAACTTTGCAAGCATCCATTTAATTCTTCTCCTCTTGGCAATGCCATTTCCTTCATTTTTACCCTCTTTTGCTGCTTGTTGATGGCAATTTTTCCCGGATGCATACAAAAAACATGGAGCCCCAAGAGGAACACCAAGAAAACAGGGAGTCTACCACAAGAAAATCTATCTTGTATCATCAACAAACATCTTTCTCATATTTGATATGACCACAACAAGGAAATAATACTAGGAACAACAAATATTCATGCAACTTCATAGAAATAATTCTCCCACGGCTTTAAGTTGAAAAAAATTGATTATGCTCTTTATATTATTCATAGAATTCATTAAGAAACCACAAAGATAGAAGAGAATACACCACTTTAAATGGAGATAATCACATAGTATTCTTCTTCAAAGGTTCCATAGCTTTCTCTCACAATTTCTCACTCATAGATAAATCGTTTTTCATAAATTTTGCTATCTCTCACTCATTCACTTACTTTCTCATATATGCTGTCTCTCAATACTACAATGAGACAATCAAGAATAATAATACATAACCCCTCTTAGGTCATGGATACCCCCTCCCAGGAGGTATGTTTGGTATGAAAAGTCACTAGGATCACTACAGTGTCCCTTGAGAGCTAGGATAGAATATCATATCTCCACTATAAACCATCATGAGCTTCCAAAATATAACCTCCCTCTCATGTACTTGTTATTAATTCCTTAATTACTCTAGGGTTCTTGATGTTAGAAAGATATTTGTGTCTAAGGGATATATTAAAACATATCCAACCCTAAATCGTAGGGTGGGTAGCTTGGTAGTCATCTAGGAGTTCGATTCTAGTTGCCATTATTCGTGCTACTTGTGAGCATGAGGATTTAGGTGACTAGGTATTTCCTAGGCCTACCTTGCAAATGAACGGCCTTATCCCACGAGCATCAACTTGTAGGTTTCTAAAGCCACAACCATGGCTTTTAGCAGCAACGGACAACAGACTAGCATTGAGCTAAGATGATCACTATGAGCATTAGGAGAAATATGGACTCTCTTTTTTGCCCCTTAAGGGGTTTCTCTCACCTCTCTCTCTCTAAAAAGAGATTCCAAAATAATATTATAAAAAGAGATCTTCTACAATCAAGCAAATCTTGTTTTTGTGTTTTCAATAGATTTCACCTATTATTTTATTCCCAAACTGCAGGATAAGGTCACTTTTTCTCAAAATCCTCATAACTAAAAAAATACAATTCCATTTTTTCTAAAAACGCAGCCAATCATTGATACATGACTCTTTAATGCCCTCATGAATTTTCAACATTAAAATATATTAGAATCATTCTCATTCTCGCTTCTTAAAAGGGCGGAAGTTAAAAAACGATATAAAATGACGTACACATCATATTTTAAGATTATTTTTTACCCAGAGACACCTTTTTGACTCGAGAGTTTCCTTGTAAATTTTCATCTTTTTTGGACAAGTATATACCTATTTCTGGGCATTTTTTCATTCCCTCAGAAAGCTCTAGTTTTGTCCCAAATTTTATGCATTCTTCTCTTTCCCTCCAGAATATGGTTTCTTGCATACGAGTTCTTCTGAAGCAGCATTGAGGAGTAGTTTTGATACCATTTGTTGAAATCAAATAATCTCTATCTACAACACACTCTACCCTGCTACAAGCCATCTTCCTCTTCAAAAATATGCAGTAAGAAATCTCCGTCTTCAAAAGTCTATACTACAAGCAATCCAATGATAATGGAGGTATCTTTATTTTTTTAATCTTTGTGATGTTATTATTCTTCACAGTTGTTGTTCAATCCTTAAGCATCAATTCATAGAGAGAGAGAGAGGGGGAGAGAGAGAGAGAGAGGAGGGGAGAAGGGGGGGACAGAGAGGACTGTGTGAGATGGACAAAGAAAATAAGTGATAGAGTGACAGATAGTAAATTAGGGCAGAAGATAAGATGATGTTATTGTTTTCCACTAGCCAAGCTTCGGTATGAATGTGTTTAGGGTTTTCTTGATGAATTTTTGTTGAGAGAGAGAGAGAGAGAGAGAGAGAGAGAGAGAGAGAGAGAGAGAGAGAGAGAGAGAGAGAGAGAGAGAGAGAGAGAGAGAGAGAGAGAGAGAGAGAGAGAGAGAGAGAGAGAGAGAGAGAGAGAGAGAGAGAGAGAGAGAGAGAGAGAGAGAGAGAGAGAGAGAGAGAGAGAATATTTTGGATAGAACAGAAGATAAGATTTGATGCTAATTAGAGGTAGATTAAAAGCCAAGATTACAGGCTGATTAGGGGTTGATTAGGGTCTATCAAGACTGAAAGCAAGAGAAAGAGACAAGAACCAATTGGGTTTTAAAAAAAACACAGATATAGTGAATCAAAGGGGTGTAGTTCTGCGATTTGAATGTTAATCCAAGTTAACATTTGTATACTTTTTTTTTGCAGAATGCAGGTGTAGGATGTACCAAGAGAAAGAGAGATATTCACTTTCAATTGGAGGATGAATATGCACCAATGTTCAAAAGAACTGTGGAAAGAGATGATGCAATAAGATGCAGGATGCAACAAGAAAGAAATGCAGGGGAAAAAAATGTGGACCTTTGGGTTGATGGGTGCATTTATCCACCCAATCCACTCACTCGAAGGCCACCACAATTTGAAGGGCTTACATCATTTGTAAAGTTTACTTGTGAAGGCAATGAAGGATTGTATGGATACACATGCAGACTTGCCACACAAGGATTAGCAGGGGCTCATCAAACCTTGACAAATATGCAGACAAGATTACAAGGGAATATGTAGTCTTTGATGGAAAAGGATAGATTATTGGCTGAGAAGGATAGAGAGAACCAGAACCTACAACAAGCAATGCCTGTCATTGAAGATGCTATGCATGCTACACACGTGCAGAATATGGAGTTACAGTCTAAAGTCAATGACTTGGAGAAGGAGAATCCAAACATAGAGAGGAAGCTCACAAAAACTTTGGAGATTGGGCCCACTTTAAAAACCAAAGAGGCACGTCGGCGCATCTGATCCGTTAAACCAATTCACCAATTAGCCAAAGGAAGTGGACAATATCATAGACGGATATATGCTCAATCTACTACAATGAGAAATATGTTTCCTCATGCAAAGAATGATACTATTGCCAAAGTCCTTAGCAAGGATATGGTCAAAAATGCATTGGAAAATCGTAAATTCAGGGACATTGTGGATGGTGTTGCTAGTGAACGTCTTAGGGATGTAAGCAACTTGTTTACTGCTATAGATACTCAGGGATTATGTGACAAGGTGGGAATGAGTTCTGAGTCATATAGTATGCTCTATCAACAATTGGATACAAGTTTTAAGCAAGTCTTCAATACTAAGCGAGTAATGCCTCTGCCAAAACCATTTCATGTGAAGAAGGCTCGAAAACAACTAAATGAGAAAGTTTTAGAACTAATTGGTGAGCCTACGCATCTGGAACACACACACATATTGAAGTATGGTTCCAAAGAAGTTGCCTTTGTATTGAATGCATCCAACAACTTTGTATTGGATATATGTAGGGTTCAGATTGCTATGGTCAAGTTCTACAATATGTCTATGGAAGAATGTAGAGGCAAGCTTAAGTCCTCAAACTTGATGAGAGTGAGATTATCAAGGGGCAAAAACTTGAGCATGTGAGTATAACACTTATGAATCGAGCATTGGATCCCAACATCGATGAAAAACATCCTTTATACTTCAGTGTACAATCAAAGAATGAAATATGGTGGCTTGCAGCATTTGAAGTACCAAAGGAGGACCATGAAGTACTTAAAGTTTTTTTTAACCTCACTAATATACCCAGTGTTATTCAACAGCAAAATAATGGAGTAGTTTTACACGTTGAGGGGTTTGGGGACTATCAAGTTGAATGGCATCTTGCAGGTGATTTAAAAACATTGAAGTGTATGTTTGGTTTATCAAATGCAGCAAATGCAAAATTTCCGTGCATATACTGCATGCAAAGTAGGAAGAAAGGGAAAGATGGAAAGAAAGAATGGCTTGCCAAGGCAGGACAACAGGGTGCTCCGACACGTGATCAGAAAGTCATGAGAAATGGAATGCTAATTCCAGTGGATTCAAACTGGCGCCCTATTTTGGAAATACCACTAACAAGGGTTCACTTTTGCACATTGCATTGTTTGGTTAGAATAATTGAGAAGCTAGTATATGAATATATATGCTTTGCATACAAGATGCAGCCCGTGTTAGAATCTGATGCTACATGCAAGAAGGTAGAACAAGTCCTCTCTGAAGTTGGATTGCACGGAGGCCAAGTAGAAACAAAAAAGGACGAGAAAAAATCAGGGAAGAGTGGAAATGTTCCTTGTAAACCATGCTTTGGTGGACCCAAGGCTAGGAAGTTTTTATCTCCACCTCGAGATGAGGAAGGCAATATACTAGTAAAACAACCAGAGAAGTACGAAGCATGGAAAAAGTTGCACCTTGCTGTTTCAGATTGGAGCAATGGGGGACGAACGAGGATTGCGAAGGCAGAAGTGTGGATACACCTAGATAGATTAGCAGCTCTCTTACAGAAGTTGAGGTTTATGGATGGTGATGCCAATGCATTTAAAGAGATAGCTGCTAAATTTCATAAGTCCATGGTGGAGGCATGGACTAAAAATAGCATAACACACTACATGGTCAGTATTATCACCATTGCAAAAAAAAATCATCATTTCGAATTACTTTGTATTTCTAATCTCTTTTCTTGTGCAGCATATACTTGAAGCACATGGTCCATACTTTGCAGATCAAGGAAGTTTGGCAATATGGTCAACTCAAGGCATGGAAAGATCTCACTGGCAAGCTCATTGTGCTTTTCAAAAGGCAACTGATCATGGAGGTGGCATCAATGATTCCAATTCTATGAGGCAATTATTCCAATGGTGGTATAGGAGACTAGAGATACGATACGAGGAAAAAGAAAAGAAGTCCAAAACATCTAAAGCAGAATCTATAAGTAGGGCAATATATGAAGTGAGAAAAGCAAGATATGAAAATAGCACAGCTAGACAACGGCACACAGAATGGTTGGCAACCCAAGAGAGAGATGGCAAAAATGGGAGACCTAGATAAAGATAATAATTTTGATGCATTTAGAGTCCACAAGAGAGTACAAGTCCCAAGGATATGACACATCAATACTCATATCTCTAACATGAGATGTCTTATAAATTTTCTTTAAAATTTCAAAGGTTTGTCACTATGTTTTTCAAAGTCGATTTCGAACTTTGTTTTTTAATTATGAAAAGTCAATTTTGAAATCCTAAGACAAAGATATGAAAATTCCAAACATTGGAACATTCACTAGCCTAGAGAGAGAGGGGGGCATGAGGTGGGTGTCAAGAGATAGAGAGAGGTAGGGATGGGGTGGAGAAATGAAATGAAATGATAAATTTAAAATTCATTTATACCACAGTAAGTTTGAAAGTTTCGTATTTAAGTCGTCTCTCCTTTCATTTTTTCCCATTGCTCTCCACTCTACCCTCCACCTTTCTATCCTTCATCATCACAGCCATGGCACGTTCCAAGCTTCCTATCAAAAAGGCGCATGCGAGAGCAAGAGCTCAACACTCTTCCGAATCTAGTGAGCGTACTGTGAGTGACAAAGATCCCCTGGTGACCGATAACAGTGGCCCTACTGCTGCAGCCAATAATGGTGGCGCTACTGTGGCCAACAATGGTGGCCCTAGTGTGGTCGATAATGATGGTTCGCCATTGTCCAGAAATGGTGGTCCTACTGGTCCAGCTCGTAATCCACGCCCTCCAACACATAAAAAGCGAAGATGGAGACCAGGTACAGCTGCGCTACGCGAGATAAGGAAATTCCAGAAGAGTGCCGACTTGATTATTCCTAAGGCACCATTCTCCAGGTTGGTGCGAGAAATACTGCAAGATCTACAGTCAGGGCATCATCACAAGTTCTTTTCGAGGAACCAGGCAAGGAATGTGGGGCGATGGTCAAGCCAAGCCTTGCTTGCTCTCCAAGAAGCAGCTGAAAGCTACTTGATTGATCTAATGAGTGATGGTCAACTTTTAGCCATTCATGCCCGACGTATCACTATTAAGCCCATAGATCTGGTTCTTGTTCGTAGGATCCGCAATAACAAGGATGCATTTAATCTTAATGTCAACAATATGCTTTGAGAAGCTACCTTGTAATTGGATCTATGTTTTTAGCTCAGGTTTGGTTGTAGATTGTAAGAAGCTTAGTTTTGGGTTATCTTTCCAGTAGACCTTCAAGTATTTGATAGTAGTGGCCTGCAAAATGGAGCTAAATTTTTCCTAGCTCTAGTTGTACTTGGTGCGATGCACTATCTACCGTGTATTTCATAGTTTTGCAATACTAAATCCAATATGTGATATTCTATTTTGACCATGTTTTGCATTGTGTGAATTTTCAAGTTTCCAATTTTGTAAGTAGTTTTGTTGAGGATAAATTCAATGTGCAACCACGTACACATCGGTGATCGGTTGTACATGGGCCGATGCACTATATCCTTACTATATTTAGTGGTTTGGCAACAGTATATCTGATATGCGATATTCCATTTTACCCATGATTTATTTTTTGTCAATTTCTAAGTTTCCAATGTTTCGCGTTACGAGGTTGACAATACATTTAATCTGCAGTTGCGCACACTCATTATCAGTACACTTAATCTACAGTTGCGAGGTTGACAATACATTATCAGTGCAGTATAATGCAATTAACACATTTTCAAAAAAAGATTGAACCGTAAAATTTATAAATCGGAATCAGGTGAAACTTCACCCTCATGCTGGGCATTAGAAAAACTCATTTATATTAAAAATTTGGCCCCATTAGAAGCCTCTGGGTCACCTGTCCGGAGTCTCGCGTCTGGGGCCCTGAATCCGGGGATTCAGGGCCCCAGACGCGAGCCTCCGGACAGGTGATCCAGAGGCTTCTGTTGGGGCCAATTTTTTTTTGGGTGGTTGATGTGTCCTTGAGGAGTCTACAGGTAAAATTTCATGTGAATCGGAGCACTGGTGATATTTTTCCAAAGCGTGGATTCATTAATTAAAATTTTACGGTTTTTGAAAAGTTTGGCTATAAGTTTAAAGTTTCACCTCATTTTACACATTTCACTTTTGAGTTCTGAGTTCTCTCTCCTAGAAGATATGGTACGCACCAAGCAAGCGGCCCGGAGATACCCCCCTGGAAATTCCATATGACAGCCACGTCCTCCAGCTCCACCACCACCACCACAATGCCAGCATCGCAAGCATCGATGGAAGCCAGGCACAGTGGCTCTTCGCAAGATCCGCCACTACCAGAAGACCACTCACCTCCTGATACCGAAGGCTCCATTCTGCGGGAGATCATGGAGGGCATACTGATCAGGAACAACAGGACCCAGTTTCCAGATACATCACGCGCGAAACAACCGGATCGTTGGACTGCCCAGGCCCTACTCGCACTACAAGAAGCTGCTGAAGCCTACCTCATCGACTTATTTGGAGACTCAGTCTATGCAGCGGTGTATGCAAGGAGGGTCACCGTCACCGACAGGGATCTGCGGATAGTCAGGTTCTTTCGGCGATGGAAAGATAGTCCTCGCGGAGGTCAGCAAGGATAGAGGTGTACAACTCAAAAGCACATGGAATGTAGCTTCTGAAGACATTTTGTAAAGCCTTGGTTGTAATGGACCCCATGTAAAATTGTTATTAATACAAATACAAAGTTTTTGGCGCGTCTTATTTTTGTTTAGTCGCTTGATATTTATTTTATTTACGTCGTTGAGCTATCGTTACATGCGTTCGAACAAATACATGTTGCGCACGAATTCGATAAAGCAATGCGTATTAAATTTAGGGTACGAATTGTGTTACGTATAAATTCGACAAATAAACGTAACATTCAAGTAAAAAACAACAGTAAATGACACGTATCACAAACTACATTGCACGCGAATCCAACAAACATCGGTTTTCATTACTTGAAGAGAAGATTACAAAGTGCAGTACATCAGTGATGCAATATCAGAGGCAATAAGTACATCTATTCTCTCCTAGGCTTCTTCGAGCTAGGCTCCCCATGGTCAGAGCTATTCTTGATCATAGGCAACAATACATTTTGCCCCAATAGTTCCTGTCTAATGACAGTGGGGTCTTCAACACCGGCAACCATGCCACGGGCCACCATGGAGAAACGTGGGCCAGACCTAGTACTCGTGAATAAGTAGAGTAGCTTCGAACGTTGAAGCAACACTACTTTCTCCAGGCTGGAGTTGGTCGGGATGGTCTTGAAGGGCCCAGCCTTTGTTAATGCCCTCAACTTCAAGAAGTTCTCGGAAAAAGCAGGGGATCATGTCTTATGAAAAACTCATTTATATAGACAATCTCCTGCAACACACAAGTTCAGTATCAGACTCACTATGCATGGAGTGTGCTGAAGATATATAAATCATATTTATATGAAACTTAACCAGTAGGGCCTCTAGGGCATCGGGAGCGCACACATGTGTTTTTGTCGGGATCGGGCCCCCAGATGTGACCTGGTCGGAGGCTCGCGTCTGGGGGCCTGAATCTGGTTAAGTTTCATAGGAAACCGAGACATTACCTTCTCTGCATCATCTAGCTGCCGTCGCTGTAATGGAGCATCCAGGTCTGCTCCTGCCCACTGGGCCGCCCTCGTCTCTCTCCTGGGTAGGCACTGCATAGTCGGGTTGAGGACCAAAAAGGATTTCCTACAACCGCTCGAACTCCTCATCAGAGATCTGATACTGTGGCGCCGCATCCTCAATCTGCTCCTGGATGCTCACAATGGCAGAGATGTCATCGATGCTCGTGCCATCATAATGAGCCACCTCATCAACATGTGGTGGGGTATCCTGTAAATCAAAATCTATGAAATCACTAGGTGCATCACGCACCATGATACAGTATAGTTCTTCTTCCCTAAGCTCCAACAACTCTAGCACATCCTGCATGAGTAGATATTCCACCCCCTCGATGGTGATAGCATGGAGAGAAGAGAGGGGTGGCTCTTCGCTCGTGGGCATCTCATCAGGGCAGGGAGGTGGGTGCACAATGGCCAAGCTCTGTGCTACCTCAACACTCAGATTGAGAGTGATCTCCTCAGGCTCCCTCTCAAAGTACTCTAGTAGTGGCCGAGAGGGTGCGTCGATGTCCTCGTCACTGTCCTCTTGCACCTCAGTGCCCATAACATATGTGGCAAAGGCGGCATCCCTCTCAATGAGATCCATCGTGATGTGGTCCTGTGACGAGGTGGGCACTGCTCTAGCGCGGAGATGTTGCCCCACATGCACCAGGGCTCGACTTATCACCTTTGCATGGCTGGATTCGGCACGCAAACTATACAAAAAATCCATGGGAACCCACCTGAGAGTGGAGTCGGGAATAGAGCAAGTGAGAGGGTTCACTGCATCACAAAACAATGCTAGTATACTAGAGTCAGGGTCTACATCGGAAAGGGAGCTCTCTAGACTCAAGGTCACGCAAAACCTAGGGTATATCTGGTCCCCTATGTGGGCGTAGCATGTGGAGCTGATCCATGCGGCGAAGGCGGGAGTGGTAGCCATGGCAACACAAAGAGAGAAGGAAGGAGAGCACAAGTGTAGGGAAGTGGAGAATGAAAGTGAAAATGAGTTTGGAGTTATAGCTTTTATGTGTCTAGGGTTTTAAATAAAGGTTCTTTATAAAGTTATTAACTCTAAAGTTTCAAATTAAAACTCTTACCTTAGTTTCTTTATTTCAGTACTTTAAAGTCACTGTTAAAATTACTCATACAGACAAACGCTTCGTTCTACATTATTATATCCTCGAATATATTTGGGTCGCTGAGTATATTCAAGTCTAACGAGAGAAAATATATAAATTTTTAAAGAAAATAAATCTAAAAGATCTTGAAATTCCCTTTGGATCCAATTTAATATTAAAATTTAAGAAACGAGCAGTAGAGATGTGCTACAATATATCATTGTGCAAAGACAATATTCTATAGATTATAGACCTCTAACCTGCAATTTAATTATGATTTTTAACTACACAATTGAGTAATTACAGTATGTATTATCGCACGCTTGGATCACAGTAAAATAAAATTTAAAGTACTCAGAATTTCAAAAAAGGTATGTATTCGCTCTTTATAAAGTTTTTTTACAAGGATTCCACTATCTCAAGGATATGTGGAGAAGCACATTGTTTACATGTCATGGATTGCTCACTACGAGTCCTGACTTTTCTATTATCTAACTTGAAATAGAAGTTGTAGAGGGGCTCACTGGACATTAATTGGATTTCTTGTCTCAGAAAATAAATGGGCCAATGACTCTCTGCTGACTACGAAAGGATTATGACCACTCCACAAGATTACCACATCTACGAGTGTTGTATGTGTGTCATCTCGGATATCTTGATCCAAGCTGATCCACTCCCCTCGCAAAAGTCACCATCTTCTATATCGAAAGCGAACGCACAGAGTTTGTCTAGCAATGAAATACCTGTAATAAAAACAAAAATAATGGTAAGTGAATGCGACTAACATAACAATTCATCTAAGCGAGACCTATGTCAATTAAATCAAGGTATGCAAAGTAGTAAAAAAGTTTTACCTGAATGTAATATCAGATTGGTTGACCCTGCACTCAATTGTCTCATCAAAATGTGTTCTTTTGACTTGCCAAGACTCACCCAATAGCTGACTCATCCATTCCTCGGATGGACACTTGCATTGATAAGTAATCTTTGTTTTCTTCAAAACATCACATGAACCAAACAAATGTGCAAACAATGAGAATGGAATAAACCAACTAAGATGCACATCTTTGGAGCCTGTGGTGGGTTTCATAGCACTATTGATGTCAGATTTTATCTTCGACTTGCAAGCTCCTGACAACTCCAAGCTACCAATGAACCATTCACCACTAGACAGTGGCGGCAATGGGACATGCTGCAATCTCTGGCTTTCTACCACATACAATGAATTATAAAAAAAGATATTTTGAGTGGCAAGTTGACTTGCAGAGGTATTATCATAGATCAAAGAACCTATCTCTTCATGCCAAACATGTATCTTGCTGCTTAAACATTCCACATTCTGCCATTCATGCAAAGTCGATGGATATAGAGCTGTCAATCAAACAAGACTGAATTAGAATACTGCAAAAACTTTTAAAAACAACTGTGATACAAAAGAATAATCAATGATAAAATTTAACAACTTACTATTTTGTTTATAATTTGCAATGTTGTTCTCGTCGTGTACAAAGATTTGTTTATGCGTATAAACATGTTGAATCAACACTTCTGTTACTGCACTTGTGCCATTAAACACTTTTCTGAACTCTAGAATTCTACCTTTCCAATGTTTGCTAGGGTTTGCAACATCCTTGCGCTTGACCTTGAAACTCCCTTGAGTACTTGGGTGCATCAAAATCCAATCCAACTTATAATACTTATCACAAATCCAATTACCGCCATTATCTTTCCTGTTGAAGACCTCCACTGCAAGTATGCTACTGATATTTTTCCTCCGTGAAGACATCTGTAACAACCAAATACAAAAGTTACCTATCAACATGTGTATAATTTGCAAATGTTCTCTACAAATGAAATTAAATTTAAATGGATCAGTTTAAAAAAGAAACATTGTACCTGTAATTTCTTTCACAAAGATCCCTAGATATGTTGAACAAGAAGTTGACTTATAGCAAGACCATTGTTCCTTCACTGACAGATTCCTGCAGTACAAAAACAAAAGAAATATTGGGTCAACGCATACATATAACTTATATAGGATTTGTCCAAATGCGTTGAAATTTAACCATGGAACAGCAGTAAAAAATGGCAATATACCTGTGGCTTTCTCTGCAAAAAATCCCAAAGATGTTGTAGAAGTTGAGTTCTTAATAAATCATTGTTCTTCACCCTCGGAGATTCTTGGAGTAAAAAAACAAAGGAAAGCTCAGTATGCATGTAACTTGTATACATTTTGTCTAAACGAGATAAAATTTAACAGTGGAGCAACAAAAAAACAAGACAATATACCTGTAACTTTGTTTACAGAGAAACCCTAAGATGTTGAAGAAGAAGTTGAGTGTTCAAAATATCACTATTCTTGACTGTAAGAGACTCCTAGAGCATCAAAACAAAAGAAATTACATGTCAGAGAATGCACATAACTTGCACAGGTTTTCTCCAAACGAGATAAAACTTTACCATAGAACATCTATGGAAGAGAAAAATATACCTGTAGAGTTTTGTGAAGAGAATCTTAGGGCTTTGGTAAAACAAGCTCTGCTCTCATAAAACACATGAAACTCTCTCTATGCTTGTGCAAAGCAAATGAAATTTTACAGGGTTACAGACAGGGCAAGCAACAGTGAGGCTGTAAAATTTCGTCAGGAAAGAAGAAGCGGGGAAAGAGATATGACAAATTTGAGTTCCGCCTAAGAAAGAGGGGGAAACTGAAAAGGGGAGAAAAGAAAAGTCAAACATAAAAAATAAGAAAATGAAAATTCGAGGCACAAACTTCCAAGAAGTGACAGCATTGTAGTCCCCACATTTTCCCTTATTTTATTGCTAAGGGAAGATTTGGTCCAAGATATGGCTAGAAGATTCATGTTACATGAATCTGGAATCCCAGCTCTCTCATTGGTTAGGCCTATATTTGTTTATTCACTCCTTAAGGGACAAAAAAGAGAGTCCATATTTCTCCTAATGCTATCAGAGACTCAAGGTTGGCAAGCACCACACTTGGTTCAATGAGTGTAAGAAATGAGGAGGAGGTGAGTGTCAATCCCTCTATCCATAAGGCATAGTTTCACACTATCCCCCTAAAACAATACTTAGCCAGTTCTAAGACTCAACCCTAGGATGGTCATGCTTTTTGGCCCTTTTCTAATCTTAAGGAAAGTCACTCAGCTAACTCAGTACACCGGATTGTAGGATGGTGTCCTCTGGAGACCATCCACCTGCTTCCCATTATTAATATGGTGTATTTTAGTTATCTAACCATGAATGTTACTCATGCTATGAAACATATAAAAACAATTTCCTTAATTAATATTTATTCAGGGTTCGTTGAAACATTCGTAGAGATGAACACAAAAACAATCATCTAAAAATATAATTTATATTATTATCATAATTACAAATGCCTCGAAGAGCAAACCAATCCAAATACCAAGTTGCCATGCTACCCTATTCATCATGAGCCTTCTAATGCTAGACTATGTTGGGTTCATATAGTTTTCTTGCCTATCTTAGGATTGAGATCGAGATTATAACCTTATACTAGAGGCTTGCTCATTCTAAGGGAGAATCTACTTATAAAAATTACCATATGTACATAAGTGGTGGTTGGCTAACCTAGGCAATTTATATACAACTCTGGGTGAAGAGTATCTTAAGCATGGCCTTGGGGATGACATCATCTCTCAATCCCATCCAGTTGTTCAAGGCATATATGTCCTTAGAATATTTTTAAGAGTTTAATACAACCAAAATTAGTTAAACAAGGTAATCAGACAACTAGTTCTTTTCACACTAGGATCAAGATAAACTTTCCAATTGAATTTTTAGTAAATTTTATTCAACAAAAAAAAACGAGCATTTATCTCACCCTGCATCATCTTTGCATCTATGTTGCATTGCAATTGGGCCTTTTTCCTAGAGGCCACTACAATTGACATCAATTTGGGTGGCACTTTTGACCATGATTCTTGTATCCTCTGTCATTTCCTCTATCTTCATGATCTCCATGATTCCTATCATACCCATCCCAACCATAATTGTTAAGTGTGATATTTTTACTCTCCACGACATTATTATATTGCCCTCTACTTGAGGCTTCATTTCTTACATTAGTGCCTACAAATACTACTCTTCCACAGAGAGAGAGAGAGAGAGAGAGAGAGAGAGCTTGCAATCAACAGTATTGTTACTGGAGCCCACCTTGGTGTTGGCACACTTCATGAACCCGAGCTCATGAATCTTTTCCTCCACCCTAGCCCACTTCTGGCCCTCAGTCATCAGCATGCCACCCAATTGTAGACATGTGACTTACACTAGGATCTTCATGAATACATTATGCATAGTCTCACTATCCACAACCATTGTCATTTTGTCCATTGTCTTACACACACGCACACGCACACGCACACGCACACGCACACGCACACGCACACGCACACGCACACGCACACGCACACGCACACGCACACGCACACGCACATGCACACGCACACGCACACGCACACGCACACACACACGCACGCGCACACGCACACACACAGAGCCGACCATGGGAGGGTGAGAGACCCTTGACCCTATGTAAGAAACAGAGAGAAAGAGGAGTGGTTTGCATGGCATTGTGAAAGGTGTCAGAAGAGCAGATCTAGAGCATAACTATGGTGGTTTGAAGAGATAGACTGAACTCATGAAGACATAGAGTTGAAGATAGAATGTCACACAAGTGAATTAGGTTCCAAGATTAATTAGCTTGGACTCATAAACATAGTCTTGTGTGTTTGACTCAGACTCTCAACTGAAAGAACAAAAGTACCATCATATTGCATTACTCATCTTGCAAGTACAATGCTTTATAGTAGTTGGGTTATTCCACTCTCCTCATCACTGTGCATGTGGGATTCATGACATCTCTTCCTAGAGCATACATCATTTGTCATTTCTCAAAACCCCCCCTCAAATGATGAGTTCCTACACTTGTTGGCTTTTGCCCCCCCACATGATAACATGACCCGGAGACTAGCTCACAGGTAGCCTAGTCAAGTTAGAGCTTGAAAATTTACATCTTTGGTAAGGGTTTTGTTTTACAAAGAAAATCCACTAAGGGAAACAAAAAAATCCACTATGGAAGAGATAATTTCTTCAAAACAATTTGTTAGAGTTGTTGATGGTGGTAGAAACATATTCTTCTTATTCTTCTTCTCTTTCATTCATGGACTAATTCTGGTGGTTACCATTTTGCATATGTTGTGCTCTTTTATAGTGGAAACATTCACTGGCTATATGGCAAGTCTTACCACAATAATGACATGTCATCCAATATTTGTTGTCGGTGTTGAATCCTTGACCTCTTCTTTTGGGTCCAACAGCTCCTTTGGCATATAAGTGATTTTCCCTAGTTGATGGGACACCATCTTTTGCATTCTTGTTCTTCTGTTTATTCTCTTCATCAAGAAGAGAGTGGTTAATATCTTTAAATGAGAGACTTGGAACATTACTTAGGGTCGACACAAGATTCTCATATGGATCCTTATTTTCACTTGTAAGCAATACAACTATTGCTTCATCTTCATCAATATTCTTCTTAAGAGTTACAATCTAGGTTTTTAGGCTCTTGAACTTGTTAATGTGTATGGTCATGGAAGCACTATCTTTTATATCCAGTTTATAAAATTGCATGAGTAGTTTTACCTTTAAATTCTTTGCTTGGGTACCAAACATCCTGTCAAGTTCCTCCCAAGCAGTTCTAGCATCTCTGATGCTAGAGATATGATGTAGCACATCATCACTTAATGATGCCTAGAGCCTTGTTGTTCATCTTTTTCCACTCCTTTGTCTTGAGCTCGTTTTCTTCAATGAACTCGTCTTCATCATCTTTCTTCTTGCTATCTGCATCATCCTCAAACAGGTCCCACAAGTCCTTTTGCATAAGGTGGTACATGGTCTTCTCCTTCTAGGTATGAAAGCCTTCTTCATTGAACTTGGATATTTGCTCAAGTTTATACATTTTGAAGGAGGTCTTACCACGAGTGTACTCGAGTAGTGTCTATGCTTTTACAATGAGATTGAAGCTTACAAGAGATTCAATTAGTTGGGCATTCCACATTAAAATTCTTTGTGTTTGTCATTGCAAGACTGAAGTAAAACCAACAATTGAATTGTTCTTGGATGTGTCAAGAAACACAGGTGTCAAGAATCACTAGGTTAGTATCAAGAGATACTAGCTTGATTTCAGGCTTGATGTTGCCCGATTTCAGGTGGTCTACTTGAATTCAAGTGAGTTTCTCCAGATCTTCTTCTTGAAGGTTTATACTTGCTGGAGACTTTAGTGCTTGTAGCTCAGTGATTAAAACCACTGTTGATAGCTTCATTAAGAGGAACTAGGGATAAATGTCAAGCTTTTGAGGTTAGGGTTTCTAACAGACCTGGCTGGTTTTTTTATCACAGCAGCCTATAGAGGCAACCAACTGGTGATTCCTTTGATGGGGAGTAAGCTCATTATCCCACCTTTGATTTTCCTATACTTGGAGAGGGAATCATGGCATGTGTGCGCAACAATATCAGAACTATCAAAGGAGGTGCAGTTCTGGATAGAGAGCGTGAATTTATGCAATGTCGTCTTGTAGAGGGGCTAATGTTGAGCTGTGATATAATACAGAGAAGCACCCTGAGGTATAGAGGATATGTCTAGAAGGAAGACTCAGTAGATATTACCTGGTTTGGGAGATCTAGAGGCTCCAAGGTAGGTAGGTACTGGTGGTTATGGCTACCATAAACTTTCAAGTGAAGATAGAGATGAAAAATGAGATCATAAGCTAGCATTGAGTTGGACTAAAGTTGAGAAGGCTTGAGAGAGAAAAGAGGAGAGATAGATTGAGTTGGGCCATGCTCAACTAAGCTCTGATACCATGTCAGAAGAGCGGAACTAGAGCATGGCTATGGTGGTTTGAAGAGATAGAGTGAACTCATGAAGACATAGAGTTGAAGATAGAATATCACATTGAAGATAGAATATCACACAAGTGAATTAGGTTCCAAGATGTCAAGATTGTGGGAGAGAAGGAAGGAGTCTCACTTGTAGCTTTCTTGCTTGCACAATGGGGGAATACACACAAGGGTGGAGGCTGAAAACAGTTTTCCTCTTCTTAGTTGTGTAAGCCAAAAAGAACTCTAGTACATAGAAATAGAAGAACCCTATATATGGGTCTCAAACCAAACTCAACTAACTAAGGTGGCATACTAACTGAGCCACGAACTAGAGTAGATAAGGATAGCTGTCATCTAGCTATTATTCATGGGCGGTGTACCAACCGCATCTGCAACTGACAAGTCGGTGATATAAATGCACAACGGTCACCCTGGCATATCACGAGTGGAGCTCGATATCTCAACACTCCCCCTCGAGCTCAATCCCAATTCCTACACACCAATCAGGTCTCTGAACTTGCGCAGCTTCTCTGCACCCAATGCCTTCGTGAATATGTCAGCTACCTGATCCTCTATGCTGACATAAACTAGATCAATAAGACCTAGTAAAACCCTCTCCCGCACATAGTGATAATGCACCTCAATGTGCTTTGTTCTAGCATGATAGACTGGGTTATTTACCAAGTGTATACTGCTCATGTTGTCACAATAAATGACAATTGGCCCATCTGTAGGCTGATGCATATCATAAAGTAGCTTATGCAACCAAGCTACCTCACATGCAGCCATTGCTGCACCTCTATACTCAGCCTCTGTACTTGACAAGGCAACTGTAGGCTGTTTCTTGCTGCTCCAAGTGACTGCAGCACTTTCAAAAGAGAACACATATCCACTGGTAGATCGTCTATCAGAAATACTACCAGCCCAATCAGCATCAATGTATCCATGCAACTGTATCTGAATCCCAGTCTCATAAAGTAGTCCATACTGCAATGTGGACTTCACATACCTGAGTATGCGTCTAGCCGCATCCAAATGCAGTTTCCTTGGAGCTTGCATAAACTGACTTACCAATCCAACAGCATAGCTCAAATCTGGCCTGGTAATAGTCATATAAATCAAGCTTCCTACTATGCGTCTGTACATAGTAGGGTCTTCGAGAAGCTCACCTGCATCTGCGCTCAACATCACATTCTGCTCCAAAGGAACTGAAATAGGCTTACAGCCTGTCATCCCATATTTGGACAGCATGTCCAATCCATACTGCCTCTACAAGAGCCATATCCCACTTGGTGATCTAGTCACCTCAATGCCCAAGAAATAACGTAGCTCTCCCAAATCCTTCATCTCAAACTTTTGCTTCAATAGCATTTTCACATGAAGGATATCTTCATCACTGTCACCTGTCATAATCAAATCATCAACATAAATGACAAGTAGCATAATACCTTTCTCTGTTTTTCTCACATAAAGTGAAAAATCTGCCTTGGAAATCTGAAAGCCAATAATGACAAGATACTGTCCTATCTTGTCAGACCATGCTCTAGGGTGCTTGCTTCAAGCCATACAAGGCTTTCTTCAACCTACAAACAAACTTAGGATGAATAGCATGCACATAACCTGGTGGCTGCTCCATATATACCTCTTCTTGCAAATCACCATGCAAGAAGGCATTCTTTACATCCATCTGATGTAAAGACCATTCCTTTGATGCATCCATAGCAATGACTGCTCTTACGGTTGCCATCCTTGCAATCGGACTGAATGTTTCTTCATAATCAATGCCATATGTTTGTGCATACCCCTTGACTACTAATCTTGCCTTGTATCTGTTCACAGAACCATCGGCGTTGTGCTTCACCTTATAAACCCACTTACAACCAATTGCATTCTTACCTTTAGGCAAAGGTACTAATTCCCATGTAGCATTTGCTTCCAAGGCATCCATTTCTTCATCCATGGCTTTCTCCCATTTTGCTTTTCCCATGGCTTGCTCAAAAGAAGTGGGTTCTGGTTCCTGTATCACTTTGACCATATATGCATAGTGAATGGCTATAAATCCATCATATTTCAGCCTATCCACAGGATACCTAGCTCTGGTAGACCTGCGCAAAGTAGGTTCACTCCCATGTGCTCTCAAAACATCCGTGGTCTTCCTTACTCCAAGTATAACAATAGAAGGAATACCCAACTCATCATCAATGCTCTGTTCTGAGCCACTGGATTCACCATCCACATAAGAGTGACCTGCATTCACATGAAACATGGGATGATCTACCTTCTCTTTTCATTTTCGTGATACCTGCATACCACTATCTACATTGCTTTGAAAAGATTCTCCTGATCTCAATCTGCCTGTCCATGGCGAAGAATTGGAACCACTGCTAGAGCACGCTCCAGGTCCACTAATATCTTGTGACTGTTGCTGTGAATTTTGTGCAGCATTACCATTTTGTGCATCTACATCATCAATCACATTTACTCATTTATACCAGCTACTCATCTCATCAAAAATAACATCTCTGCTCACTGTAAACTTACGAATAGAGGGGTTATAGCATCTATACCTTTTCTCTATAGAGAGTAACCAATAAAGATGCACTTCTCAGCTTTTGGATCCAACTTGGATCTCAACTCATCTGGCACATGAACATATGCAATGCAACCAAAAATCTTCAAATGAGAAATATCTGGTTTCCTACCAGTATACCTCTCCTCTGGAGTCATCCCATGTATTGCTGCAGTGGGAGAACTATTCATTATGTAGACTGCTGTAGCAACTGCTTCAGCCCAGTAAAAATCTGGCAAGTCTTTTTCGTTGAGCATGGCACGAGATACCTCTCCAATATGCCTATTTTTCCTTTCTGCAATTCCATTTTGTTGTGGGGTATGACTGCATGAATATTGCTGCTTTATGCCATGCTCCTGCAAGAACCTTGCAAACTCATTTGAGAGGTACTCTCCCCCTCCATCTGACCTTAGGCATTTTATTTGCAGGCCTGTTTCTTTTTCAACCATAGCTTTAAGAGTTTTGAAATGCCCAAAAACTTCACTTTTCTTTTTCATAAAATACACCCAAACTTTTTTGCTATAGTCATCAGTAAAAGTGACCAAATAGTGACAGCCTCCAAGAGATGCAGCTTTAGTAGTCCACACATCAGAGTGGATTAATTCCAATGGCTTCTTACTCTCTTGAACATGTCTAGGAAATGGTTTCCTTGCCTGCTTTCCAAATTGATAGGCTTCACATACCTTATGCATTTCTGTAACCTTGAATTTAGGCAATCCTGCAATAATATTTTGGGCCTGCATTGATTTAAGTCGCTGTACATTAACATGACCAATGCGTTTATGCCAGATATCAATATCTACAACTACACCGGTCCCATGTGCAAACATTGCTGCACTCAATTCACTCATGTCTATATCCAACGTAAACATTCTGCCCTTCTTCTTGCCTTTTGCTATCAAGCGACCTTTATTTTTCATATCCTCAACAAAGCATCCATGAGGATTAAATCTGACCTGCAAGCCTTGCTCAACCATTTGACCAACAGAAACCAGATTCTTGGTGATATTCGGGACATGAAATACATCGGACAGGTATTTCTTTTTCCCATCCTGCATAGACAAATGAATTTTTCCAATCTGCACAATAGGATGTGCCATTAGGGCTAAAAACGCTTCAAAAAATGTACTTTTGTTAATCACGGGATTAAGGAAAGGGCCAAAGAGAGTTCGCCACGTGTGCAAGAATATGGTATTCTTGTCTCCTCTTTTTTAGAGATAGTGTAGTCCATTTTGTGATTCTCTCTTCTTTTTTAGCAAAAACCCCTAAATTCTGACATGTTTTGGAGTCCCAAAGACGTTATTTACTTACAAATCTGACAAAATACGTGACAGAGATGTGATGAAATTAATAATGAGTTTTTTAAAAGTCGGGAGATCTTTCAATATTGTTTTTGGCGCCCAATACATACTCATTTGTGTTCTTGGTGCTACTTTTTAGTTCATTCACCCCTCTTTGAGCTTCTTTCTCTACGCTTTCATTCTTTTCATGGCTTCCTCCAGGCGCCCTTCTCGTTTAATACACTCTTGCACAGTCTATAGCCAGGGAGCAGATGGAAATTTTGAGCCCAAAACCTTTGCTGTAAACGATTGGGTTACCATGCTGCCATCTTGCAAGGGCTCTCATAAGGTGAAAAGAAGAAAACGAGATGATATAAAACATCACTGGAAGGGGCATATCATTGCCTTGAAAATTATGCCTGAAGGCTGGTTTGTCAAGGTGCAACATGTTTACATGGCCAAGGATATGCACTTGCCTCCAAATGAACGTGTTCCCCAACAAACACATTGTAAGTTATTAGTTGAATAACGCATATAATTCTTTTCCAATAACAAACGGTTCGTCATTGTAGATATGTTTCCGTCAACAAGTATTGAATGGCAACCTGTGGAAAGCCTAAGTGGGACTTTCCATGCCATTCATAAGGTATTGACAGACATTATTTATGCCGATCAAACTGTGTCTTTTTTTAGTGAATGCAAGGTTTTTATATATTATGCACAATATGTGGTTCCCTCTAAAGCGGATAGGTATGGGAATATCGAAGATTTGACATTGCCAAGTCTTTTATCTCTAAACTGGGAGATTCCTGACAAGGTAACGGTGCAGAGTTTCAAATTCAAAATATCTCAGGATATTAAAAAGTCCATGACAGCTGGAAGGATCTCAAGAAGAATACGTTTATCATGGTTTGTACCCCTCCATATCTTCGTGGGTTGCTTCAAAACAGCAAATTTACAAAGAACAAAGGTATCCTGGCTAAGTAGAAACTTTTCGGAAGAGGATTTGGACAACACTATAGGGACGCTTTGGAAATCTAGAGAGTGCGACCATAAGGGTGATATCTTGAGGTGCAGTGCATGCCCTCAATCCTTGGCTTTGGCTTACAGTATCCCTTGCCAAACTCTTGCTTTGGGCTTTGATTACAGGAGATACAAACTAAGATTGGGTACTTGGGTTCCCTTGGATTCCGATACAGATTGCACACCATATAAACTTGCGGTGCACGTTTTGCCACATGAAGAAGTAAAGAAGGTGAATGTTACTTCCAATTGGAGTCTGAAAGATGTGAGGGATACCTTGGAATTGCTAGACAATACATCCCCTAGATATAAGTTCAAAGTGAATGGCGTAACAATTGGTAAAAGAGCCGAGCACTCTTTCTCTTGTATGAGTTATTTGTCTCCCACAATTGTGAGTTTTGAGTCTTGAGAATGAAAACTTTGCAGGAATTTATCTTAATAGACTGTCCTTAAGATATTTTTTAGTGGGAACTCATAAGCTATCATGAAGCAAGTTGCCTTTCGAATGTATATAAATAAAATGTACATTACATTCGATTTATAAGTAAAAAATTTCATTACACCATGAGGTACAAAAATTTCATATAAATGTACAAAGCCAAAATAATAAGGCTCGTGTATGCTTATGTTTGCTATTTTGATTCTTTATCGATTTCTTCAAAGATGTTTTTTCTCACAGGGCCTTTCTTTGATTGTTGAAAGAATTTCACCTTTACAGGTAGTCTCTTTTCTTGAGGCTTAAGAGAGGATGGATCAAATTTCAGAGGAGAAAGCATTGGCGTTCCCTTTTTTTTAGACTCTGCAGTAGTGGTCCCATTGCCTTTGCCCTTGCCCTTGCCCTTGCCTCTACCATTGCCATTGTCCTTACCCTTTCCTTTGCCCTTTTCCTTGCTTGTGCCCTTGGCCATTGAAGTTTTGGGAGGAAGAGGGGAGTCAAGATCATATGGTGTGATTGCCTTGTCCAGAATCAGCTCAATGCATCTCTCCCTTATCCACCAAACATATGAATCAGGATAGTCTCTACACTGTAAGAATAAATGTTATAAGTTAGTGAAAAGAAATCATGATAAGGGTTACACAAACATCAAATGAAATTAACTTACATTCACTCCTTCTATTTGTAACAACTTTGAATGCACTGTTCTGCAAATATTTGAGATAACTCTCCATCCACAAGAATGCGCATCGCTTTGCAATGGAACTTCTTGTAGAAGAAATGTATAAGGCCTTTGAGGATCAGCAAGATCCTCATATGTAGTATCCAAAAATGTAGAAACAAGTCTACCAGCACTGCAAAAGGAACCTTTGTAAGTTCAAAATATTTTTTGTAAATAAAATCAAAGTAAGTAATTTTCTTTCAACATACATTCGTGCTTGGCCATGAACACCACTGAGAGAGTTCATAAAGATAATTTCTCTTGTAAGACAATTAATGTAGATGAGACTCCAATGCCCTCTGCAAATTCATAATAGAGGTGAGTAGAAGGGTGAAAGCAAATGAATATAAATTTTCCTCTACAGAAAAAGAAAAATACCTTTCTACATAAGGGAAAAAGATGTGGTAATTTGTCACACTATCGAAGCTACGAAAAAATGGTGAAATATTAGACCCAGATTTTGCAAATAGTTCCACAGAGAGAAGTGGATCAACAATATATATGGTTCTACGGATATCGAGAGTGAGAGAGGAGACCAATGCCCTGCAGTCAATAGCAAAAGCTATTCAATACAAATTACATCCAAAATATACTTGAACCTATAAGACTTTCCTTACTAAAAAAAAAACAAAAAATATAAGCCTTACCTTATGCAACAAAAAACAACGGAGTTAGATAGTTGGACATCCCTTTTTTCCAACATGGGCTTGTCCTCGGGAGATATACTAAGATATTCCTCCTCAGGTTCCGCAGAAACATTCACAAGTATCTGCCCATACACTTTGCCCATCCTCTCGCTGTTGACGGGAGCAAGTGATGCGGCTTTCCTCTTGTAAACTTCGTCTTCAGTTTCCAACACCTCCTGATTTTTTTCACTCAAGAAAGACTCCTGCTGGGTGGCACCCCTTGTAGAGTAAAGGTGAGTTACATCCTCAACCTTAAGCTTTTTCCCTTTCCTGGACAATTTCGAGGGAATGTTAAGGATTTCAAGGGCTTTTTGATCGTTGGAAGGCAAGGGCCTCAGCACTTTATCAAACCTATACCTGATTCTGCTGATGATGCTGAAATCCTTATTCATAAGGGTGATTCTATGAGCATGGGCGGCAGCAATGTAAGCATCGTTCATGAAATCAATAACAAAATCCTCTGCGGCCTCTTGTAGGGCAAGAATGGCTGAGAGTTGCCACTTCTTATTTAGACCAGAGACAATTGCCACTTGAGACAATCTATCAGAGATCTCTTTAACGACTCTTATAAAAGCAGCCTTTCACTACAAGATATAGACCTTATATCGACGTTTAAAGCGACGAAAATACAAACAACAAAATTTTCCCCCGTCGTCGCAAAAAGCGTCATTATTGACAACGCCATAGAAACGTCGCAATATGCGTCGCTAAATGCATTTGCGACGCATATAGCGACGCAACAATAAATTTGTGACGCTCATAGTGAGGCCAATAGCAACGCGAGCAGTAAATTTGCGACGCAAATAGCGATGGTAACAGGGAAATTTTTTTTTTGTGGCACTACTGCATACAGAGCGCTTGCAAACAAAAAGAATGTATACTGAAATCATAAAACTGATACATTGAAATAAATACATGATCGCATAAAATGCGATTGGTACAATCATGAAAGGATATCACTAATACATAGAAAATGTCTACATAGATCAGGAGACTAAAAACTAAAGGTGTGTGAGCTCCAAGGATCCAAGGGCGAGCTACAAATCCTCGTCCCCCGAAAGCTCGTCCCGCCGCAAAGGAGCATTCAATGGATTCTGCAGAAAAAGAAACAACATATCAATCCACCATACAATAATGCATTCAAATATCTCATGGTAACTACGGACAAGAAAGATGAGTGACTTATAGGGCCGCCGCGTCTATACAATCGGTCGATCAATGCATTGAGACCGTGCCTCTCTGCATATCGAGTCTCAAGGCCTTGCGGATCGTGATTTGTAATGGAGTGCTGCAAAGAAAACAAAATGCTAACTGTTAGAAACATGATTGTCAGTACAAAGAATATTTCAAAAAAACAAATAAGCAAAACAAAAGAGAAACTTACAAACTCCTCCAAATATGTCTTGTGGCCGCCACTCCCAAGATGATGCACCACTCCGGCCTCGAGTCGTATCCTCGCCGCCTCCCGCTGCTGACTTCAACATCCTGGCGAATCTGTAGCCACCTCCCTCAGTTAGCGCCAGTCATCTACATCTAACCACTCGGGCTTTGCAGCCCCACTCTTGATTGCCTTGCGTGCGTCGGATCGTCTATGTGACATGTATGCACGCATGCAATCCATCATCCAGCCCTTAGAGAATCTATCTACTGTGGCTGGCACCGAAAACTCCTCGTGCAAGGATGCTCATTAGGGCCAAAAACGCTTCAAAAAATGCACTTTTGCTAATCACGGGATTAAGGAAAGGGCCAAAGAGAGTTCGCCACGTGTGCAAGAATATGGTATTCTTGTCTCCTCTTTTTTAGAGATAGTGGAGTCCATTTCGTGATTCTCTCTTCTTTTTTAGCCAAAACCCCTAAAGTCTGACATGTTTTGGAGTCCCAAAGACGTTATTTACTTACAAATCTGACAAAATACATGACAGAGATGTGATGAAATTAATAATGAGTTTTTTGAAAGTCGGGAGATCTTTCAATATTGTTTTTGGCGCCCAATACATACTCATTTGGGTTCTTGGCGCTACTTTTTAGTTCATTCACCCCTCTTTGAGCTTCTTTCTCTGCGCTTTCATTCTTTTCATGGCTTCCTCCAGGCGCCCTTCTCGTTTAATACACTCTTGCACAGTCTATAGCCAGGGAGTAGATGGAAATTTTGAGCCCAAAACCTTTGCTGTAATTGATTGGGTTACCATGCTGCCATCTTGCAAGGGCTCCCATAAGGTGAAAAGAAGAAAACGAGAAGATATAAAACATCACTGGAAGGGGCGTATCATTGCCTTCAAAATTATGCCCGAAGGCTGGTTTGTCAAGGTGCAACATGTTTACATGGTCAAGGATATGCACTTGCCTCCAAACGAACGTGTTCCCCAACAAACACATTGTAAGTTATAAGTTGAATAACGTATATAATTCTTTTCCATTTATGCAAGTTCTAACAAACGGTTCGTCATTGTAGATATCTTTCCGTCAACAAGTATTGAATGGCAACCTGTGGAAAGCCTAAGTGGGACTTTCCATGCCATTCATAAGGTATTGACAGACATTATTTATGCCGATCAAACTGTGTCTTTTTATAGTGAATGCAAGGTTTTTATATATTATGCACAGTATGTGGTTCCCTCTAAAGCGGATAGGTATGGGAATATCGAAGATTTGCCATTGCCAAGTCTTTCATCTCTAAATTGGGAGATTCCTGACAAGGTAACAGTGCAGAGTTTCAAATTCAAAATATCTCAGGATATTAAAAAGTCCATGACAGCTGGAAGGATCTCACGAAGAATACGTTTATCATGGTTTGTACCCCTCCATATCTTCGTCGCTTGCTTCAAAACAGCAAATTTACAAAGAACGAAGGTATCCTGGTTAAGTAGAAACTTTTCGGAAGAGGATTTGGACAACACTATAGGGACGCATTGGAAATCTAGAGAGTGCGATCATAAAGGTGATATCTTGAGGTGCAGTGCATGCCCTCAATCCTTGGCTTTGGCTTACAGTATCCCTCGCCAAAATCTTGCTTTGGCCTTTGATTACAGGCGATACAAACGAAGATTGGGTATTTGGGTTCCCTTGGATTCTGATACAGAGAACACAACATATAAACTTGTGGTGCACGTTTTTCCGCATAAAGAAGTAAAGAAGGTGAGTGTTACTTCCAATTGGAGTCTGAAAGATGTGAGGGATACCTTGGAATTGCTAGACAATACATCCCCTAGATATAAGTTCAAAGTGAATGGTGTAACAATTGGTAAAAGAGCCGAGCGCTCTTTCTTTTGTACGAGTTGTTTATCTCCCACAATTGTGAGTTTGGGACCTTAAGAATGAAAACTTGGCAGGAATTTATCTTAACAGACTATCCTCAAGATATTTTTTAATGGGAACTTCATAAGCTATCGTGAAGCAAGTCGCCTTTCGAATGTGTATAAATAAAATGTACATTGCATCCGATTTACAAGTGAAAATTTTCATTACACAATGAGGTACAAAAATTGCATGAAAATGTACAAGGCCAAAATAATAAGGCTCGTGTATAAAATGTACATTACATTCGATTTACAAGTGAAAATTTTCATTACACAATGAGGTACAAAAATTGCATAAAAATGTACAAAGCCAAAATAAAATGGCTCGTGTATGCTTATGTTTGCTATTTTCATTCTTTATCGATTTCTTCAAAGATATTTTTCCTCACAGGGCCTTTCTTTGATTGTTGAAAAAATTTGACCTTTACAGGTAGTCTCCTTTCTTGGGGCTTAAGAGGGGATGGATCAAATTTAAGAGGAGAGAGCACTGGCATTCCTTTTTTCTTAGACTCTGCAGCAGTGGTCCCATTGCCTTTTCCCTTGCCCTTGTCTTTACCATTACCATTGTCCTTACCCTTTCCCTTGACCTTTCCCTTGCTTGTGCCCTTTGCCATTGAAGTTTTGGGAGGAAGAGGGGAGTCAGGATCAAACGGTGTGATTGCTTTGTCTAGAATCAGCTCGATGCATCTCTCCCTTATCCACCAAATATATGATTCAGGATAGTCTCTACACTGTAAGAATAAATGTTAGAAGTTAGTGAAAAGACATCATGATAAGGGTTACACAAACATCAAATGAAATAAACTTACATTCACTCCTTCTATTTGTAACAGCTTTGAATCCACTGTTCTGCAAATGTTTGAGATAACTCTCCATCCACAAGAATGCGCATCGCTTTGCAATGGAACTTCTTGTAGAAGAAAAGTATACGGCCTTTGAGGATCAGCAAGATCCTCGTATGTTGTATCCAAAAATGTAGAAACGAGTCTAGCAGCACTGCAAAAGGAAGCTTTGTAAGTTCAAAATATTATTTATAAAAGAAATTAAAGTAAGTAATTTTCTTCCAACATACATTCGTGCTTGACCGTGAACACCGCTGAGAGAATTCATAAAGATAATTTCCCTTGAAAGACAATTAATGTAGATGAGACTCCAATGCCCTCTGCAAATTCATAAAAGAGGTGAGTAGAAGGGTGAAAGCAAATGAACATAAATTCTAATCTACAGTAAAAGAAAAATACCTTTCTACATAAGGGAAAAAGATGTGGTAATTTCTCACACTATCGAAGCTACGAAAAAATGGTGAAATATTAGAACCAGATTTTGCAAAAAGTCCCACAGAGAGAAGTGGATCAACAATGTATATGGTTCTTCGGATATCGAGAGTGAGAGAGGACACCAATGCCCTGCAGATAATAGCAAAAGCTATTCAATACCAATTTCATCCAAAATATAATTGAAAAGACTTAACTTATGCAACAAAAAACCTTACCTTATGCAACAAAATACCACGGAGTCAGATAGTTGGAGATCCCTTTTTTCCAACATGGGCTTGTCCTCAGGAGATATACTAAGATATTCCTCCTCAGATTCCCCAGCAACATTCACAAGAATCTGCCCATACACTTTGCCCATCCTCTCGCTGTTGACGGGAGCAAGTGATGCGGCTTTCCTCTTGTAAACATCGTCTTCAGTTTCAAACACCTCCTGATTTTTTTCACTCAAGAAAGCCTCTTGCTGTGTGGCACCCCTTGTAGGGTAAAGGTCAGTAACATCTTCAACATTTAGCTTTTTCTCTTTCCTGGACAATTTTGGGGGAACGTTAAGGATTTCAAAGGCTTTTTGATCATTGGAAGGCAAGGGCCTCAGGACTTTGTCAAACCTATACCTCACTCTGCTAATGATGCTGAAATCTTTATTCATAAGGGTGATCCTATAAGCATGGGCAGCAGCAATATAAGCGTCGTTCATGAAATCAATAATAAAATCTTCTGCGGCCTCTTGGAGGGCAAGAATGGCTGAGAGTTGCCACTTCTTATTTAGACCAGAGACAGTTGCCACTTGAGACAATCTATCAGAGATCTCTTTGACCACCCTTATAAAAGCAGCTTTTGGAATGACATGCTGTGTAGCTCTCTGGGCTTTCCTGATCTCACTGAAACATCTTTGCATATAGAAGAACCTGGACTTCCTCTTCCTCTTCTGTGGCTTGGGGTGTTCAGTGGCTTCAGCAGATGTGGGCTCAGGTACCATTGTAGGGAATGAATCTTTCACAGGGTTAGCCTCATCCTTTGCTTCCTCAACTTCAGGTGAAGAAACATTTATGGAAGATGTAAGGACAACACCTGGTGTAGGAGGGATTTCTGTTGTAAAATGCTTTGGAGCCTGTGATGCACGAGTTTCTTCTACCCCCTTAGATTCATCAAATTTTAACTTTCTTCTACCCCCACTGTCCTTCCCATCTAAATACACTCTTCTTGCAGTTTGCTTTGTCCTTGCCATCCAGAAAAGGTAAATAACAACCAGAAGGACAAACTGAAAGACAAACTGGCGAGGAAACTGTCCGAAATGAGCAATTCCGATATCAGAGATGCGAAGATGATACGGCGCGAGTAGGACAAAACGACCACCACGTTTGCGCGCCCTCGCTCCGTATCGGAGATGAGAAGATGATACGGCGCGATTAGGACAAAACGACCACCACGTTTGCGCGCCCTCGCTCCGTATCGGAGATCAGGAGACGATACGACGCGATTAGGAAAAACCGAGCTCACCGTTTGCACGCCCTCGCTCCGTATCGGAGATCAGGAGACGATACGGCGCGATTAGGAAAAACCGAGCTCACCGTTTTCACGCCCTTGCTCCGTATCGGAGATCAGGAGACGATACGGTGCGATTAGGAAAAACCGAGCTCACCGTTTGCACGCCCTCGCTCCGTATCGGAGATCAGGAGACGATACGGCGCGATTAGGAAAAACCGAGCTCACCGTTTGGACGCCCTCGCTCCGTATCGGCACACCTCTTTTTGCTAGCGAAGAGCTCGAGAATTGAAAAGTGTACACGTCGGACAAATGACCACTTATATACCCAGGTAAATCATGACACGTGTCCGATACTGATTGTGCCACGTATCTGCATTTATGGTCCGTATGCTACGTGTCAAGTAATGACCGGTCCACTTGTTCGATATGTGGTTTTTGGCCACGTGTTGCCAACGGCTACTGCCACATGTTGCGCAACGGCTACTGCCACGTGTATGACACTAACGGGTACTGCCAGGTGGCATAATCCGCGCCTACATAAGGGTGTGTTTCTTATCTGTACGGCTTTTTTCGGTTTCTGGCCTTTGTTTCTATTGCTGATACGGCGCGAGGGCGACTGTTGGTTTTCTTCGCTTTCCTCTCTTCGCTTCGTTTTGGAGGTTCAGTAGTTCCTGAAGCTCGTGTGACCACCTTTGTTGTGGCTCTTGCGCTTCTTACTGGGATCACCGATACGGCGCGAGGGGGCCTTTCCGTCTGAATCGTTTCTCTCTTATCGCGCCGTATCGTCAGAAGTTGGAAACATGTCTGAACCCATACAATCCAAGGTTTCTTCATGAACTGGTAAAAGAAGAAGGCTTTCAAAAGGGTCAAGTGCATCAACAGCTGATCAGCCTGTGCATTCTTTTTCCTCTCCATCCTCTGCCACCAGTGTGAGAAAGCCAAGTACATCTCCAGGCAAGCGAACGCCAGTAGTGAGAGGTCAAGGAGTATCAGAGCTCATTGATATCACTCCATCAGAGAGGCTACTTGATTTTATGCTTCAGAATGGAATGGATCTCTCATTCTATGGAGTTGTGAAAAATATTTTTAATCCTGATTGGGAACTTGACAAAGTTCTGAAATCTTGTGAAAAATATATTATGGAGGACTTTTTGGAGTTTGAAACTCTTGCAGGTCCTTCTGTTGAAGTTGGCACAATTGACTATGTCCATATTCCCATTGGGTCAACAGGAAATGAAAAGGCAGTATTTACTAGGAAGTCCAGGGCCCACTCTATGGAGAGGTTTCATTCAACAGACATATTTTGCTGCACTCATTCCAAAAACTGCAAGATGATGAGAAAATCTGCTGCTTTTATTATATTCATCCTTGTTAAATACCCTATGAGAGCTGAGGAGCAACAGTTGGAGGGAGCAAAGAGTGCCAGCTTTTGCATGTTGGATGATCTGGCAGATGAAAGGGAAACAGAGGAGGTTGTAGATACAGATTTTGAGGCTTCCATTGCTGAGAATTTGGATGTTGCTCACTTCAAAGCTGAGACTATCATTGAGGAGAGCCAAGGAGATACAAACCCTCAACCTGATGAGAGTTCTCACCATATTGTTCCTTCCCTGCCATGTATACCTTTCAAGGACAAGGAGTACATTTTACTATCAGATATTCAAAAACTTTTTAATCTCAGGGAAGATTATTGTCTTGCAATTATTGCAGAGGCATCTGATGCTGCTAATGGGATAATTGACACAGAAAATGAAACAAAGGAAGAGATTCTGAAACTTGATAAAGAAACTCTAGATGATAAGTTTATTGATGCTGGTGAGGCATTCTCTCTTTGTTTTGAAAAGGCCAAAGAAGCTGAAAAGGAGTTGAGTATTACTGATGAGGACTTCGATCGCATTCAAAGTGAGCTCGGTATTTCCAATTTTGGAAGAGAGGAGTCTGAATATGTTAAAGAATTGACTAACACCAATGAGACAGCATCATCAATTAATTTATGGAATCCGTTTAGATTGGAGTACGATGAAAATCAAGTGGTAAGATAATTTTGAATTTGCTTTTACACATTGGTAGGTTTACATTTCATGCTCATTCAGTATGGCTTTTATTTGCAGTTGGAGATTGCCGATACAGATAACTTCTTGGGGCGTGGCAAAGGATCGAGAGCTGCTAGTAACACCACCAAAGACATTGCACTCGGCCACTACTTGGCTAGGATTGACCCTGAATCCTTTTTTGTACTTCATAGTAGTTTCTCAGAGGACGCAGCATGGCCGATACTTTGTATTAAAGCTCTTACAAGGCTTCTAGGTTTCTCAGGATTACAATATAATGCCCACAAAATAATGTTTTTGGAAAAGACTGCGGCAATTAGGATTTTTGGCTACGGTCCAGGTTACTCTGCTTCTAGAGCAGGATACTTTTTGGCGTTTTCATCCTACGCCTTAGCTGCAGACAGAACTGATGTAAAATCTATAGTTGGCTACAAGAGAAAAAAATTTCTACGTTATAGAGGAAAGATTCCTGAGGAGGAAGAGAATGTGAGGGTTTTGGAAAACTAGCTTTGTATATATTCTTTCTTATATATAAAAGTGCGATTGCTCATGTGTCATTGCCGTCTTTTATTTGCATTCTTTGAAGTTGTCGTCGAAAAAACCAGTTGAATAGCTCCTCCAAAGCATTGCTTTTTGTAACTCCTCCCCCATGCCTTGTGCTTCGAAAATAACTTGTGCGTGCTTGATAGTGGGATTTTTCCATGCCTTGGTTGCTATAAGTTGCTAAGGGGCCATGCTCCTCCACAAAGAAAGGTCCATGAATATGAAGAATATGCTGCAATACAAAGTAACACAAATTTTATACCAATTGAAAAACCTGTCAAAATAAGCCGATATTAAATAATTATTACTTTACCAGATAAAAAGTGATATCTTTTTCTCCCCATGCCTCTTTTATCGCCTGAACAAGCTTTGTGATTGATCTTTTGAACTCTTCCGCATATGTATATGTTGTCTTATGTTGCCTGAGGAGTTTCAGAAAAACATCAAGGTGTATCCAGACCTCCATTCTAAGAAACGCAAGCCTCGGCGTGCTTGCAACATTTGTTGTGATCTCACATAGCTCTCTCCAACACTCCCAAGCCGCATTCACCTGCTTTCCTGAATGATTTCCTAAGAATCGTCTAGCTTTTGAGCCTCCCATAGAGACATCGGCCAAGATATCTCTTGTTTTTCCTGAAAGTATTGGATCCTTTCTTAAGTGAACTTGGCCCCCATGAAATCCCATTTTCGATAGCAATGCCTCGCATTTATCAATACACTCATCTGATAAAGATAATGGCTTAATGGAATATACGTAGTCGAGATGCAACCTGAGAAGCTTATCGATTATTCTAATCTCTGCATGCAAAGTACAAATATGAACATTCTTAAGAGAGATGGAAAGAATGGGATCCCAGATGTCTTCTATGTTTTTAAATTTACTCAAATCTATAGAGTCTCTATTTGGGGCTCTTCTTACTGGTCGCAAACTACTCCAATCTTTGGATCCAATGCTTTCCATGCAATAAATGCAAGGATATTTTGTATTTGCACCATTACATATTCCAAGCATACATTTGATAGTTTTCAAATCAGCACTCATATGCCATTCCACATTAAATTTACCAACCCCATCAACTACCAACATTTCGCCTTCACTTTGAGACTTAATGATATTTGGAATACCTGTATGGTTGAACAACCATTTCAACGTTTGATGATTTTCAATTGGTACCTGGGCTGCACCAATCCACCAAATCTCCATCTCGGATTGGATCTTATGCAATGGAGCTTTGCCCTCGCCATTGCCATGGTCCAATGCCATGTTCATGAGGCAAATGCTAATTCTTTCCATCTTCTGTCCCTTTTGAATCTGTGCTTCATCCAACTTCAAGGCAAACTTTAGAACACCATAACTTTCTTCTACTGTGATTTTATACATGTGAACCATTGCAATTTGCACCTTTTTTAGATCAACCCATATATTGTTAAACTCATTGTAATAAAAAATTGCCTGTTTTTTTTGTTTTTCATAGGACATAGACCTTTCGATGTGAAAGTAATCTCCAAAAACATGTGGAATCTTGCGATTCATGGAAATTCTTGCAGTGGAAACTGCAAGGGCTCGGGGCAATCCAAATATAGTTACCCTATTGCGTTTAAGATTTTTAAACCATAATCTAGAGATAGCACGGTAACCTTTTCGACTTATACCCACAGTATCGCATGTCTCTACGATTTCATTTGCTTTCACTGTGCCTTTTAAATCCTTCACTAACTCTCTCAGAGTTGGACCTCTCAAATCCACATTTTCTGGTGACTTAAGAATCCTCAAAATGTCTTTCTTATTCATGGTTTCCTTCAAAAGTTTGATTCTTTCCTCATTCTCTCGGATATTTATGCCTAATATGTTAGAGACATATTTCTTTGTAAGATTTAGTCTCCTTTTCTTTGCTCTCTCACACAAGCTGGTTATATTTTTTAACGGTCTCTTCCTCTCTCTAAATCCTACTGGAGTTTCTCTCAAGCGTATTAGCTTATTCTGCAATGAATTATTAACATTTTTCAAAATATCAATCTGACTTGTCAACTCTAAAATTTTTGTTTGTGTAGTTTCTAGTGCTTTTTTCATTTCGTGCACTTGGGCTATATATGTGTAAGATGCAGAGTATAACCTCATACAGTAGCCAAGCATTCCATTATAACCTTCTCCAGCATATCTTATATAGTCATGGACATTCAAAAAAGGAGGTGGTTTACCTGTAGAAGGATCCCTGGGATAGATATTTCCATCCACCCACAAATCTATATGCTTCATTCCTTGTGTTCGCAACCTGTTGGCTTCAATCTCATCTATCAATACTCGATGATGTATACTTCTCCAAGATGTGTAAGTCGGATCTAGCTGAATAGATAGCTTGTATTTACGTGTGCTTGCGCCTGTGTTATTTGAAGTAGTATTGCTAGACATTCTAGCAAATGAACCGAGCAAGAATCTCACAGTGATAGAAAGCAAGTGCAGCAAAAGGAATGGTAAAAGAGAATAGTGTATAGAAAGAAAACGCGGGAGCAAACAAATGCGAAGTTCGTACGAAAATCTCGAAAATACAAAATCTCTCGAGTTCCAAGACAATAAACGGCCGAAAAGGTGACCCCTGACCTGGATTAAAAGATGAGGGCAATTAATGGCCGACCTCTTCAATGAACCAAATATTCTCTCATTAATCACATCTGGACAACCAAATTTAGAGGTTTTATTCTTCCTAAACCTCAACTAATTAGCAACTTAATCACTTTCTTACAAGTGCCATTTTTGAAGCGTTTTTGGCCCTAATGACTATGTAGTCCTTGCTCCCCTCCGGTATGTTCTTCCAATGATCCAGGACGTTGTGCCGAAAAACTTGTTGGCACAACTCCCTCATGCGAGCCATCACCCTCCTCCCCTCATCATTCATGATAACCGCTCCTGACCTACTATCAACTAGGTATCCATAACCCCTAGGAGTCTGCCTAAGATGGGTCCTCTCCCATCTCCGTCCACGCTCCTGGGCATATCCAGGAGACCCCCTGTACATCCGGTGTACCGACAGGGATACCCTCTCTCGGAGTGCCACTCAAAGGGGTGCCACCAAAGGGGGTGCCACCAAAAGGGGTGCCACTGACGGCTACGCAAAAGCCGAAGTAACTGGAGTAGACGTCCCCACAGGTGTGACAAATCCTGGAGGTGACGCCCAGCTGAACGACGAGACGGAGACACCACGTCCGTATCTCCACAGCAGCACCCCCTGATCCCGATGCAGCCCCTCCCTCTGGCCCAAGTCGTAAGCGTCGAGATCGTCTGCTCGAAGCTGAAGCATCTGATCGCGCTGAAGCAGATCTAGCAGAGCGCCCTGACGAAGAACGAGACAGCTCCTAGTCTGCCATCTCTCTGAATCTCGCGAGCTAATCTGGAGACATGCATGCCATCATGTCCTGAAACTCCTCATCGCTCATCCCTCGACTCATCCTGAAAATGTCACCTGCACAGATAAAAAATGGTGTTAGAATAATCAATTTAAACTATACAAAGCACAGTAATATAAATCATTTTTGAAAAATCCCTCTTAAAATGCATATCTTATATACCTTTATGGAAGATCTAAACAACGAATTGAGTAATACAATTCTCCAAGAATGACATATTCTATGGTCCCATGTTAATCTCCTGACACAACTTTGCATACACTCGAAGGTCGATAGACATGTCACCACAAAAGAATGAGTCTGCCTCGTTCTCAAAAAATTCTTGGACTTCTATATTTCCATCATTGTTAGCCGATGCGGGCTCCAAACTTGCGGTGGCCTCCACCCCTTGTAATATCGACCCCTCTATTTGCATATTTTCTTCATTTATGCCTGGAACATCGCTTTGATCATATACTCTCGCACTTCGAGGAGTTGAAGGTATAACATACCACCATCGAGGTTGTCGGGGGTTTGGATAGAAGATTACCTATTCACAAACACGTACAAAGCGATTTCAAACCATTGTGACATAAACCATGTCGTATTACAATTAGCAAGAAAATGACTCTTTGCACCTGTTCACAAAGGTGTCGCGCAAATCCGTCCATTTTTTTTCGGAATCTATTTCGAGAAATCCAGATGGACCTCATCGAACTGTTGCTCCAGCTCCTCCAAGTACCACTTTGAACCATTGTACATCGAATAGTATCATGGAGAAGCTATGGTAATCCACCGTAATAATACTTTGCAAGTTTCCAAAATACTCCATCTCATCCACAACCGTGTTCGGATCCATTGCTCGTCGCCGGCTCTCTTGCTCAAACCTTGCCATGACACCACAGTCCATTGTGGAGCGCATTTTGTCAATACGCTCCACGCGAAAATGCCGTCCCCGTGACCACGCTGCACTATATATTTTGTACTGCACATTTGAAACACTCAAATTAGATGTAGCAAGCAAATTTAGATATGACACATTCTAAACCCCTCATCACCTTTGGACTACATCCCCTCGAGAACTCCCACTCCTCCATTGAGACCTCTGTCCCTTCGCTGGATGCTGCGGTGAAGGCTCCATGAAACCATCGTGTTGACATAAACCGCGGCATCTCCTCCATGCCTTCGGGATATCGAATCGGTCGGTGACGCGTACTGCGTCGGAATTCAGCTCGCGCTTCCTCTCGATCTTGCCTTGCAATCTGGTACTTGGCGAGCCACGTCTCCATGGAGGCATGGTGCAACATACAAAAGCGATTCACCTTCTCTTCCATTGAGGCATCCATTCTTTTTTCTACCCCATTTCCAACCACCACATCTCCAGTCAGTCTATCATTGTCCTTCAGCGTCCATAGCATTTCATTGTCTGGTTCCACCGTTGGTAGCCATTGTGAGATATGCACTAACGCCTCTGACACCAACCAACCTTCCGCCATGCTACCTTCTGGACGAGATCATTGTCGCACAAAGCCTTTCAGGGTTTTCATGAAGTGCTCCAAGAAGAACATCCATCGCGTATGGATAGGTCCAGCAATCTCCACTTCGTCCACAAGATGCACAAGAAGGTGAACTTGTATCGTGAGCATGCTAGTGGGCAGGTATTTCTCAAAGAGACAGACCGTCTCAACTGTTCCCCGCCTTGCGGATTCAATAGAGGACGTCTTAATCTCTTTCTGTGAGATCCATTGCACCAAAGTCGACAACTTGTAAATGGCCCTGCGAATTTCTGGAGTAAGGCATCCTGCGATCGCGATCGGTAGGACAAACTGCCACAAATGAGAAAGCATTATGAATAATGGCCACTTTTCAAATTGCAAAATGTCCACGCTAATTACAATCCATTCTGTTCACAAACCTGACATATCTTATGTCAATCATGGGATTTTAGCCCAGACAATTGGTCATCTTTAGAAAATGCGGACCTGAGAGAACGCATCATACCCGTCGGAGTGCGGATAGACTTGATTACTTGCTTCACAATGCGCTCTTCTTTGGTAGACAAAACCCAGGGAGCGTGAGGAAGCTGCACTCCCCCTTCAGCACTCGACTGCGGCCAAAGCGCCTCCATCTTACCTACCTCCTTCAAATCCATTCGTGACCCTATAGTGTCTCTCTTTACTGTGATGTGGTCCCATAGCAAGCTGCCCACATTCTTGAAAATATGCATGGGATCCAACAAGTGGTTGACCTGTAAGTGGGTCCAATATGGCAACTCGTAGAAAACTGAGAACCGTCGCATTCCATTTGGATGTGATTCCGGGTTTACGATTTTCAGCTCATACCATCTTGCAGCGTTCATACGTGTTGGAGGTCGTCCAAGAAAACCTTCCCTGAGTTCATGATCCTCCGGCAAGAAAGCGGTGTGTCCTTGATATACCATCTTCTTCATGGTTCGTGACCTTCGGGAGTCTAACTGTGGCCCACACAATGGACATGCATGATAACCTGAGGTAACCAGACCTGTAAGGCGAGCCACGACCTAGTGAATACTTGATTGAATGAAATAAAATATAGATATTACCAGCGAGAAACGGAGGTTTGCTCACCTGAGCACTCTCCCAATCCCGGAAAGTCATGCATCGTCCACATGAGAATGGCTCGAATGTTGGCTGACCGCCGACCATCGCGCCTGCTCATATCTTACACAGTGACCCCCTCCTCCCACAAAATCTTAAGCTCATCGACTAATGGACGAAGATACACGTCCATATTTTTTACTTTGTAGCGGCCCGGGACGAGCAAGCTAAGGATGAGATGTCCTTTCTTCGTAGAAAGCCATGGAGGGATGTTGTAGTTGACAAGCACTATAGGCCACGCACTGAAAGAAGTCGAGCGTAGACTGAATGGGTTCACACCATCCATGGCGAGACCGAGCCGAAGATTCCTTGGCTCTCGCGCAAAGCCTGGGAAGGTAGAGTCAATGTGGCTCCATGCACGCGAATCCACTGATATTCGTTGAACTCCATCCGTGGACCTAGTCTGTACATGCCACGTTGTCAAGCTTGCCATGCCAGACGTGCGAAACATGTGGTTTATGCGGGGGATGAGCGGAAAGTGTCTGAGAACTTTTTGAGGGATGGTTTGCCCTTGCAAGTCCTGTCGATACCTGTGAGAACCACACTTTGGACATGTCTCCATAGTCTCGTATTCATCTCGAAACAGTATGCAGTCGTTGATACATGCATGGATGTTATTGTAGTCCATGCCAAGCTTCTGTAAAACATGTTTGTGCATCATCACGAGACTCAGGCATGGTATTTGCAAGTGGTAATATATGATATTTCAATAACCTGAAAAAAATCATAAAACACCTTGAAAAAGCACAAATGTTTGCAATAATACTGTAAAAAAATAAAATCAATGAAGCCTATGTGCAAGGTACATGAATAACTCAGTCACACTCGTATCGCTCCAACCGTATTTTGCTTGCATACTTAAGAGTGCAAGCAATGTCTTCAACCGAGATACTCGGCACCCATCATATAATGGTATGGATGCTTTCTCTCTAAGCGAGTCAGATGTCTCAACATCCATGGGAATCAATGCATCGATCATTGCCTCCATCTCAGGCTCCAAGATTGTAGGTAGGTCGGGAAGGTTGTCTGTCTCCTCTGGCATTGACGGTATAGATGGGCCTTGCGAGTGGTGGATTGGCTCCTGCAATCCATCCATCGCACGTCCACGAACTCTTCTAATTGGCCGCAAAGGGTGCACTCCCCCTTGGGTCGAGACATCACCCCCCTGGATAGAAAATTTGCCAACAAGACCCAATCTTATTGTGTATGGTTTTCAATTAGCTTGCGAGTACAATGCATGATTAATATTAACTTCAAATTACCGTTTGCTGAAAATCCGCAATCGCCTGATCAATGATCTCAGATTGAAATTCGCCAAATCGTCGTACGTGTTCTATAGACAATCAGCGTTTTCGTCTAATTGCCAACTTGCATTGAGAGCAAGGACATGGGACACACTAATTAAGATACGTCTCGCGGTCTTGAACAATAAGACCTTCTTCGTTTTCCATCTTATCTACATTATAGCAAATGAGGCTTAAATTGATAGCTTTATGGAGATGTACGTCAAGTTGCAAGTTGACCATAAATCTTGCAATATACGTCAAGTTACATAGTAGTTGAGAGATTTATGGAGATGTACGTCAAGTTGACCATAGCTTTATAGAGATGTACGTCAAGTTACATAGTAGTTGAGAGATTTTTCGATGTTATATCTCGGCCTTGTATCATGCTCAAGGATTTGTTTGTCCCGGTAGATAATTATTCGTTATTGTAAAAAACTGCACTAGAGGGCTTTGAGTATAAGTAATCCATTTTGAGCATCATTGAGGATATCTTAGTCTAATAATAAATCAGTTTCAACAAAAAGCATCTTAGAAATGTGGTTTTTTTGTCCTAGGATCGCATATTAAAATTAATGCCATCTATGAAATTTATCAACTATAGTAATAAAATTTATTTCAATCAATTCTACTCATAGTCATAAGACCTGAGAGAAAATATCCTATACTCAATTTAAGGGATTCTTCTTCTATAACAATACTTTTGGGTTCATTTTGATGAAGTACCGTAATGACCATTAGCTAGGGTATCATTTTCTTTTAGTCCTTCCGTTGACTAGTTGGCATGATTTCTAATTTGTTATGCCTATAAAGTTAATACAAAAACAATGAATTATGCATATCACAATTAGATCCCCTACTTGGACATTATGAAGAACATGACCAATTTTAAGCCATCTTAAAGAGTCACCAATGTACGTGGCCCATGGCAAAGCACATTGCATACCATTATCGATAAGTCTATTATCTTAAATTTCCTTCCCCTCCCTCTCCCTCTCTTTCTCTCCCTCTCTCTCCCTCTCCCTCTCTTTCTCTCTTTCTCTCTTTCTCTCTCATTTCCTCTCCTAAACAAGCAAAAACGAAAGTGATTCAAACATTAAACAAGCAAGAGGGAGAGTGAGAGAGAGAATGCACTCTCCCTCCCTCTCCCTCTCCCTCTCCCTCGCCCTCACCCCCTCCCTCTCTTTCTCTTTCTCTCCCTCTCTCATTTCCTTCCCCTCCCTCTCCCTCTCCCTCTCCCTCTCTTTCTCTCCCTCTCTATCTCTCTTTCTCTCTCATTTCCTAAACAAGCATAAAAATAAAGTGATTTAAACATTAAACAAGCAAAAGGGAGAGGGAGAGAGAGACAATGCACTCTCCCTCTCTTTCTCTTTCTCTCCCTCTCTCATTTCCTTCCCCTCCCTCTCCCTCTCCCTCTCTTTCTCTCTCTCTCTTTCTCTCTCATTTCCTCTCCTAAACAAGCAAAAAATAAAGTGATTTAAACATTAAACAAGCAAAAGGGAGAGGGAGAGAGAGAATGCACTCTCCCTCCCTCTCCCTCTCTTTCTCTTTCTCTCCCTCTCTCATTTCCTCCCCCTCCCTCTCCCTCTCCCTCTCTTTATCTTTCTCTTTCTCTTTCTCTCTCTCCCTCTCCCTCTCCCTCTCTTTCTCTCTTACTCTCTCGTTTCCTCTCCTAAACAAGCAAAAAAGAAAGTGATTTAAACATTAAACAAGCAAAAGGGAGAGGGAGAGAGAGAATGCACTCTCCCTCTCCCTCCCTCTCCCTCTCTTTCTCTTTCTCTCCCTCTCTCTCCCTCTCCCTCTCTTTCTCTTTCATTTCCTCTCCTAAACAAGAAAAAGAGAGTGATTTAAACCTTGAACAAGCAAAAGAAAGAGAGAGGGAGACTCACCGATGAGATATGGCGAGCGTGGGGCGGCTCCTCTTTGCGATGAAGGCTCCTCCTCTCCTTCGAGAACAACGGCGGCGGCGGCGGCGGCGGCAAGTCTTATTCCTCTCCTTCTCTCACCCACGACGGTCGCTCTCTCCCTCGCTCTCGCTCTCAAAACTCATAATGGAGCAAACGTGAAATGAAAACCGCGCTCGGTTTCGGCCGCGTTTTTTCCCTGCGGCCCGTCGCTATTTGCGTCGCTATTTGCATCGCAAATAGCGACGCCGCTATTCGCCGTCGCTAATCGGCGTCGCTACTAGCTCAAATCCTTGTAGTGTTTGGAATGACATGCTGTGTAGCTCTCTGGGCTTTCCTGATCTCACTGAAACATCTCTGCATATAAAAGATCCTAGACTTCCTCTTTCTCTTTTGTGGCTTGGGAAGTTCAGTGGCTTCAGCAGATGTAGGCTCAGGTGTAATTATAGGGGATGAATCTTTCACAGGGCAAGTCTCACCCTTTGCTTCCTCAACTTCAAGAGAAGAAACATTCACTGCACTGAAATTCTTTAACTCCATGGAAGATGTTAGGCCAACACCTGGTGTAGGGGGGATTTCTGTGGTAAAATGCTCTGGGGCCTGTGATAGCCCAGCTTTAGCAAAATTTGAAGAGGGCTCCTCCTCAGATTCATCAAATTGTAACTTTCTTCTGCGCCCCACTGTCCTTCCTAACTAGATACACTCTTCTTGCAGTTTGCTTTGTCCTTGCCATCCAGAGAAGCAAATACAAGAACCAGAAGGACAAAAACTAAAATAGCAAAAATCTGTAAACGCAACAGGCCTTATACGGCGCGAGAAGGGACGAAAAGAGAAATGCCGATACGGCACGATATGAAGAATACGAACAGTATGGAAGCGCGCCCTCGCTTCGTATTGGAGATTACAAGAGGAGAAAAGCCAAGAAGAGAGCCGAAATGGCGCGATAGGAGGAATACGAAGACAATGGAACCACGCCCTCGCTCCGTATTGGAGACGACAATCGCGTCGTATCAAACTAGACGAGATGAAAAATGCCGATATGGAGCGATATGGAGAAAACAAAGACTACGTAAAGAAGCCCTCGCTCCGTATCGGCCGATATGACGCGAGGGGGAGGTTATGAAAGCCTCGGACGAACGTCCTCGCTCCGTATCGGCACTCCTTGTTTTGACCAGCGAAGCAGCAAAAAGACCACCGATACAACGCGAGAGATTAGAAACGCAGAAGACGCAAGACTTGGATCGCACCGTATCGGCAAGCAAGGGGGAAGAGCTCGAGAAATGTAAAGTGTACATGTAGGAAAAATAACCCCTTATATACCCACGTCAATCATGACACCTGTTAGACACGTATCTGACGCTGATTGTGCCACGTGTCTGTGCATATCGTGCATATGCTACGTGTGGACTAACGACCGGTCCACGTGTTTTCCACGTGTTTATCGGCCACGTGTTGGCCAACGGCTACTGCCACGTGTCGAAGCCCAATGGATAGTGCCAGGTGGCATTATTGCATGCCTACATAAGGGTGTGTCACTAATCCGTACGGCTTTTTTCGGTTTCTTTGTGGACCTCTATCTCTTCTCCTAATACGGCGCAAGAGCGAGTGTTTGTCTTCTACGCTTTCGTCTGTTCGCGTCGTTTTGGGTGTTCTGCAGAGTCTTCCTTCAGCTTGCCTCCTAAGCTCATAGTGCCCGAGGTCGGGTGATCACTGATTCTAGCTCTCTCTTCTCCCGTCCTTACGGTTGCGGCTCTTTCGTTGAGGTTCTTGCTGGAATCACCGATACGGCGCAAGGAGGCACATCCGTCTGAAGCGTTTCAGTCTTATCGCGCCGTATCGGCACAAGTTGGAAACATGTCTGAACCCACAGAATTCCTAGGCTCCAAGGTTTTTCCAGGAACTGGTAAAAGAAGAAGGCTTTCAAAAGGCTCAAGGGCATCAACATGTGATGAGCCTGTGCATTCTGTTTCTTCTCCATGCTCTGCCACCAGTGTGAGAATGCCAAGTACATCTCCAGGGAAGCGAATGTCGGTAATGAGAGGTCAAGGAGTATCAGAGCTTACTGATATCACTCCATCAGAGAGGCTTCTTGATTTTATCCTTCAGAATGGAATGGATCTCTCATTCTATGGAGTTGTGAAGAATGTCTTTAATCCTGATTGGGACCTTGACAGTGTTTTGAAATCTTGTAAAAAATATATTTTGGAGGACTTTTTGGAGTTTGAAAATCTTGCAGGTCCTTCTATTGAAGTTGGCACAATTGAATATGTCCATGTTCCCATTGGATCAACAGGAAATGAAAAGTCAGTGTTTACTAAGAAGTGTGGTGCCCACTCTCTGGAGAGGTTTTATTCAAGAGACATATTGTGCTCCACTCATTCCAAAAACTGCAAGATGATGAGAAAATCTGCTGCTTTTATTGTTTTCACCCTTGTCAAATATCCTGTGAAAGCTGATGAGCAACAGTTGGAAGGAGCAAAGTCTGCCAGCTTTTGCATGTTAGATGATCTGGCAGATGAAAAGGAAACAGAGGAGGTTGTAGATGCAGATTTTGAGGCTTCTATTGCTGAGAATTTGGATGTTGCTCACTTCAAAGCTGAGACTATCATTGAGGAGAGCCAAGGAGATACAAACCCTCCAACTGATGAGACTTCTCACCATACTGTTCCTTCTCTACCATCTATACCTTTCAAGGACAAGGAGTACATTTTACTGTCAGATATTCAAAAACTTTTTAATCTCGGGGAAGATTATTGTCTAGCAATTATTGCAGAGGCTTCTGATGCTGCAAATGGGATAATTGACACAGAGAATGAATCAAAGGAAGAGATACTCAAACTTGATAAAGAAACTCTAGACGATAAGTTTATTGATGTTGGTGAGGCCCTCTTTCTTTGTTTTGAAAAGGCCAAAGAAGCTGAGAAAGAGTTGAGTATTACTGATGAGGACTTCGATCGCATTCAAAGCCAACTTGGGATTTCCAATTTTGGAAGAGAGGAGTCTGAATATGTTAAAGAATTGATTAACACCAATGAGACATCATCATCAATAAATTTATGGAATCCAGTTAAATTGGAGTATGATGAAAATCAAGTGGTCAGATAATTTTGAATTTGCTTACACATTGGTAGGTTTACATTTCATGCTCATTCAGTATGGGTTTTATTTGCAATTGGAGATTGCTGATACAGATAACTTCTTGGGACGTGGCAAAGGATCGAGAGCTGGTGGTAGTACATTCAAAGACATTGCACTCGGCCACTGCTTGGCTAGGATTGACCTTGATTCCTTTTTAGTACTTCATAGTAGTTTCTCAGAGGATGCAGCATGGCCCATACTTTGTATTAAAGCTCTTACAAGGCTTCTAGGTTTCTCAGGATTACAATATAATGCCCACAAAGTAATGTTTTTGGAAAAGACTGCAGCAATTAGGATTTTTGGCTACGGCCCAGGTTACTCTGCTTCTAGAGCAGGATACTTTTTGGCGTTCACATCCTACGCCTTGGTTGCAAACCGAACTGATGTAGAATCTATAGCTGGCTACAAGAGAAAAAAATTTCTACGTTATAGAGGAAAGATTCCTGAGGAGGAAGAGAATGTGAGAGTTTTGGAAAACTAGCTTTGTATATATTCTTTCTTATATATAAAAGTGCGATTGCTCATGTGTCATTGCCGTCTTTTATCTGCATTCTTTGAAGTTGTCGTCGAAAAAACCAATTGAATAGCTCCTCCAAAGCATTGCTTTTTGTAACTCCTCCCCCATGCCTTGTGCTTCGAAAATAACTTGTGCGTGCTTGATAAAAGGATTTTTCCATGCCTTGGTTACTATAAGTTGCTAAGGGGCCATGCTCCTCCACAAAGTAAGGTCCATGAATATGAAGAATATGCTGCAATACAAAGTAACACTAATTTTATACCAATTGAAAAACCTGTCAAAATAAGCCCATATTAAATAATTGTTACTTTACCAGATAAAAAGTGATATCTTTTTCTCCCCATGCCTCTTTTATCGCCTGAACAAGCTTTGTGATTGATCTTTTGAACTCTTCCGCATATGTATATGTTGTCTTATGTTGCCTGAGGAGTTTCAGAAAAACATCAAGGTGTATCCAGACCTCCATTCTAAGAAATGCAAGCCTCGGCGTGCTTGCAACATTTGTTGTGATCTCACATAGCTCTCTCCAACACTCCCAAGCTGCATTCACCTGCTTTCCTGAATGGTTTCCTAAGAATCGTCTAGCTTTTGAGCCTCCCATAGAGACATCGGCCAAGATATCTCTTGTTTTTCCTGAAAGTATTGGATCCTTTCTCAAGTTAACTTAGCCCCCATGAAATCCCATTTTCGATAGTAATGCCTCGCATTTATCAATACATTCATCTGATAAAGATAATGGCTTAATGGAATATGCGTAGTCAAGATGCAACCTGAGAAGCTTATCGATTATTCTAATCTCTGCATGCAAAGTACAAATATGAACATTCTTAAGAGAGATGGAAAGAATGGGATCCCAGATGTCTTCTATGTTTTTAAATTTACTCAAATCTATAGAGTCTCTATTTGGGGCTCTTCTTACTGGTCGCAAACTACTCCAATCTTTGGATCCAATACTTTCCATGCAATAAATGCAAGGATATTTTGCATTTGCACCATTACATATTCCAAGCATACATTTGATAGTTTTCAAATCAGCACTCATATGCCATTCCACATTAAATTTACCAACCCCCAACTACCAACATTTCGCCTGCACTTTGAGACTTAATGATTTTGGAATACCTGTATGGTTGAACAACCATTTCAACGTTTGATGATTTTCAATTGGTACCTGGGCTGCACCAATCCACCAAATCTCCATCTCGGATTGGATTTTATGCAATGGAGCTTGGCCCTCACCATTGCTATGGTTCAACGCCATGTTCATGAGGCAAATGCTAATTCTTTCCATCTTCTATCCCTTTTGAATCTGTGCTTCATCCAACTTCAAGGCAAACTTTAGAACACCATAACTTTCTTCTACTGTGATTTTATACATGTGAACCATTGCAATTTGCACCTTTTTTAGATCAACCCATATATTGTTAAACGCATTGTAATAAAAAATTGCCTGTTTTTTTTGTTTTTCATAGGACATAGACCTTTGGATGTGAATGTAATCTCCAAAAACATGTGGAATCTTGCGATTCATGGCAATTCTTGCAGTCGAAACTGCAAGGGCTCGGGGCAATCCAAATATAGTTACCCTATTACGTTTAAGATTTTTAAACCATAATCCAGAGATAGCACGATAACCTTTTTGACTTATACCTACAGTATCACATGTCTCTACGATTTCATTTGCTTTCACCGTGCCTTTTAAATCCTTCACTAACTCTTTGAGAGTTGGACCTCTCAAATCCGCATTTTCGGGTGACTTAAGAATCCTCAAAATATCTTTTTTATTCATGGTTTCCTTCAAAAGTTTGATTCTTTCCTTATTCTCTTGGATATTTATGCCTAATATGTTAGAGACATATTTCTTTGTAAGATTTAGTCTCCTTTTCTTTGCTCTCTCACACAAGCTGGTTATATTTTTTAATGGTCTCTTCCTCTCTCTAAATCCTACTGGAGTTTCTCTCAAGCGTGTTAGCTTATCCTACAATGACTTGTTAACATTTTTCAAAATATCAATCTAACTTGTCAACTCTAAAATATTTGTTTGTGTAGTTTCTAGTGCTTTTTTCATTTCGTGCATTTGAGCTATATATGTGTAAGACGCAGAGTATAACCTCATACAGTAGCCAAGCATTCCATTGTAACCTTCTCCAGCATATCTTATATAGTCATGGACATTGAAAAAAGGAGGTGGTTTACCTGTAGAAGGATCCCTGGGATAAATATTTCCGTCCACCCACAAATCTATATGCTTCATTCCTTGTGTTCGCAACCTGTTGGCTTCAATCTCATCTATCAATACTCGATGATGTATACTTCTCCAAGATGTGTAAATCGGATCTAGCTGAATAGATAGCTTGTATTTACGTGTGCTTGCGCCTGTGTTATTTGAAGTAGTATTGCTAGACATTCTAGCAAATGAACCGAGCAAGAATCTCACAGTGATAGGAAGCAAGTGCAACAAAAGGAATGGTAAAAGAGAATAGTGTGTAGAAAGAAAACGCGGGAGCAAACAAATGCGAAGTTCGTACGAAAATCTCGAAAATACAAAATCTCTCGAGTTCCAAGACAAAAACGGCCGAAAAGGTGACCCCTGACCTGGATTAAAAGATGAGGGAAATTAATGGCCGACCTCTTCAATGAAACAAATATTCTCTCATTAATCACATCTGGACAACCAAATTTAGAGGTTTTATTCTTCCTAAACATCAACTAATTAGCAACTTAATCACTTTCTTACAAGTGCAATTTTTGAAGCATTTTTGGCCCTAATGAGTATCATCACTAGTCTCCACAAATCCTGGTTTTTCCATTTTCCTTGTATCCTCCATCCATTCTGCATGACCTGTCATGTGGTTTGATGCACCTGAGTCAACATACCATACATCATTGCTTTCTTCTGCACTTGTCACAGAATTGTTCATGTGCTGCACCATAAACAAATGCTCATTTCTGTCATCACCTTGTCTACTAGAAGATGCATAATTCCCTTGTTGCAATTTTCCATTCATGATGTCATTCTGCTTTTTATAGCAGTCTTTAGCCATATGACCCATTTTACCACAGTAGTAGCATTCAACATTACTGTTTGCATTTTGGCCTCTTTGCCATCCACCACGACCTCTTTGGCTCCCCCTGCCTCTAGAGTTACCACGTCCTCCTCCATAGGACTGGTTTTCTTGAGTTTGCTGCATATTCTGATTTCTACCACGGCCTCCAGATCGGCCTCCTCTACCTCTGCCTCTACCTCTTCCAGCATTTGAGTAGAAGACAGCTTCGTTTGAAGTTCCTCCTGAAGAAGATGCACCACCATTTCTCTGCTCCTCAAAAATTAGAAGAGCAATCAACTCCTCTGTGACATTAATGTGACATTAAAAGTGATATTTAATGTCACATTAAGGTCATAAGTGTGGAATGTGACATTAAAAGGAATATTTAATATTACATTAAGGTAAATTTAGGGGAACATGCACGAGAAAGACCGTCCGGGCTCTTGGGCGCCCGAACGGGGTTAAGGGGAGCCTAGAGGTTAAGGGAGTCCAGAAATAGTAGGACTCCAGCAAGTTGACGGCTGGCAAAGAGATAAGCTTGAGGGCCAGCACTTATCTAGGCGTGGCTGGGAGGTGAAGAACACTCGTGCTTCCATCAGTCTCAAGAAATCTGTTCCCGTAATCTAACATTGGTATCAGAGCCTATGTTTCTGATCAAACAAGAATCTGTCAGGCCGTCAGTCAAGAAGCGGGCCATCAGTCAGAAGTGTCCTGTTCCGTCGCGAGTGAAAGCGTGTCATCTGCCCTGTCCCGTCGCCTGCCGTCACTTCTGCCCTGTCCCGTCGCGTGAGAATTGACGAAGCCGTGAAGAAAACGGAGAAGACTCGTCACATTAGAAGTGCAGCGCCACGTCACGTAAGTGACATTTATCATTGGTCTAACGTTACGGGACCCGTGGCAGAAAACGTTATGGGCAGAAACGGGCAGAGAAAAATAAAAAAACGTAAAGACCAGTGCGAAAACCAACCAGACCAGTCGTGCAGCCGCCAGCATCCACAAGGACCAGGAGTGGAGTCGCCAGCATTCGCAAGGACCAACCAGCTCAGAAGTGGAGCTGCCAGTATCAGATTGCTGTTGACGGATATGACTGCTCCTGAGGCGGATAAGACTGCGACTGCTGTGAGACAGGCAGAAAACTTCATATACAACTGAAGCTACAGCCTTCATACAACTGAAGTCATAGTCTGCCATTAAAATCAGGGAAGTATTTTATCTTGTATGCAAATTTCTTATTTTTGCTTTCCAATTCCAGTGTATTAATGGCAGAAAAAGGGAAAGAAAGGGTAATGGAAAGTTCTAGTTCCGGGGATCAACCTATGGCAGATTCCCATGAACCAGCCATACAAGAAGAACAATGGGAAGAATTTTTTGCCACGAGAGAGCAATTTGATGATCTTTCTGCTCGTGTGCAAACTCAGGGGGTTCAAATGGAGTTTTTAACTCAAACACTTACTGAAATAAAATCTCAACTAACTTTATTGTTGGAAAGAGATAAGAATAAGATAGAAATCTCGGATGTCCCATCTTCATCGAAAGATTTAGATGTGACTATGCGAGATCCTAAGGAACCCCAAACCTACCATAAATTGAGGGATAATCCGGTTTTAAAGGATATGAAACCACCTCAATTTTACGGGGAGGAAAAAGATAGGAATAAAGATACAATCTTTAATTTCCTCCAAAAATGGAAAGATTTACATAAATTAAAAAACACCCCACCACATCTCCAAGCATTGGAGGCCAGTTTAACTTTGGGGCCCAAAGCATATAAGTGGTGGCGAACTTTAAAGGAGGCGAATAAAATACCTGAAACTTGGGCTCAATTTGAATCTGTCTTTTTAAAAGAATTTCTTTCTGAAAATGAAATGGAAAGAAACTGGGAAGATTGGGATTACGTCAGACAAAAGGGACGGCCCCTACTGACATATCTGGAGGAATATCGTGAGATAATCCTCAAACTCGAAGGAATTGATGAATTCCAAAAAACAAGAGGATTCATTAGGGGACTGGATAAAGCCTGTAAAAAGGAAGTAAAACGGAGTTTACCTAAGACGCTTGAAGAGGCAATTAAATTTGCATTAATTTATGAAGATAGTACGCGTCCAGGTACACTCACCAGTCTCACTGATATGGAGCCCAAGTCTAAGGAATTAGAAATCTCAAAATTTGTGGGCAAATTTAAAAGAAAAATGCCATTTTTCAAGGGTAAAAAACAACCTTTTGAAAAGAAACCATATATGAGGCCAAAGCTAAGTCCTGATGACTTTGATAAGGCCAAAAAACAAAAATTGTGTTTTAATTGCCTATCCCCTAACCATGCTGCTTGGAATTGCCCTCAAAAGAAAAAGGGGGAAGACAAAGAAAAGGACAAGGGCAAGGGAAAAGAAAAACAAATCCATGTAGTGCAGACCTTAGAATTAAAGGGCCATGAAAAGTATAAATCTTTAGAGGTCTTGCACATGGATGTACAACATAAGTGTTGTATGTCAACTTCTTTGTGGCAGCCTACCTTTGGGCCACATGATTTACTTAGAGTACATGGATTGATAGCTGGAAAACGGGTTAGAGTCATGATTGATGACTCTGCCACACATAATTTTATAAATTATGCACTTGTCAAAAAATTGAAACTTCCCCAACAAAACAGTGAGCATCAATACGTTGTGCGTATGATGCAAGGCCAAGAAAATAAAATATGGGATACAATGGTATTCAATTTGGAAATCGAGATTCAAGGATATAAAGATAAGCTTGATTTCCAAATAATGAACATGGAAAGAGCTGACATTGCTCTAGGGAGGGAGTGGCTATGGGGATTGGAACCATCCTTAAAACGTAGCTATCACCATAATACACTGGAATTTGAAAGGGATGGTAAGACTTTTGTCATTCAAGGTGAACATGAAGTATCTGATAATCCTTTGCTGTGTTCTACTGAAGTTCAGAAGCTGATAAAGAAGGAAGTTTGTGAGGTATATATGCTATGGTCTCTTCCTGTACAGAGTACTTTTACTTTCTGTAATATAAAGCAACAATTTTCCTATGTTTGCGAATTGAATGTTAATAATGAATTGAATCGTTTGTTAGATGATTTTAAAGATGTGTTTCCTTCTGATTTACCAAGTGGCCTTCCACCAGATAGGGGTGAAATAAATCACCCAATTGATATAAATAAGGATACACACCCAATTTCAAAACCACCATATAGGTTAAGTGAAACACAGCATCAAGAAGTTGAAAGACAAATTAAGGATTACCTGGATAAAGGGTTTATTCAACCCAGTAATTCACCTTGGGCTTCACCAATTTTATTGGTAAAGAAAAAAGATGGTTCTATGCGACTTTGTGTTGACTATAGAGCACTTAATAAAATAACGGTGAAGAATAAATTTCCTATGCCCAGAATGGAAGATCTTTTTGATCAATTGCAAGGGGCAAAATTCTTCACAAAGATAGACTTAAGATCAGGTTATCACCAAATAAGAATTAAGGCACAAGATATTTCCAAAACGGCATTTCGTACTAGATACGGGCATTATGATTTTTTGGTGATGCCTTTTGGTCTTACTAATGCACCAGCTACCTTTATGAAGCTGATGAATAGTGTTTTACGGCCCTATCTAGGACATTTTGTAGTAGTCTTTTTGGATGATATCTTGATCTTTAGTAAATCAAGAGAAGAACATTTGGAACACTTATTATTAGTATTCCAACTGTTAAGAACACATTCCCTTTATGCGAAGAAAACTAAATGTGAATTCTTTGCACAAGAGGTCAAATATTTAGGGCATATAATCTCGAAAGAGGGAATCAACATGGATCCAGAAAAAGTAAGGGCAATTATTGAATGGCCACCTCCACGGAACCTGGAAGAGCTGCAGATCTTCCTAGGTTTATCTGGATTTTATCGTAGATTCATTCGAGATTATGCCAAAATAGCTGTTCCAATGACAGACCAACTTAAAGGGAAAGGGAAAAGTTTTAATTGGGGAACAGACCAAAATGAAAGTTTTCAAAAACTTAAGGTAGCTATTGCTACAGCTCTAGTATTATTAATAGTGGATCCCAATAAACCATTTGTGGTTGAAGCTGATGCCAGTGACAAGGCAATAGGCGCGGTCTTATTACAAGAAGGTCGACCAATTGCTTTTGAAAGCAAGAAATTAGATCGTGCAAAACAGAATTATTCTGTTTATGAGAGGGAGCTGTATGCAATAGTACATGCAATGAAGAAATGGAGGCATTATTTGTATGGTGCCAAACTTTTGATTTTATCGGATCATGAAAGCATTAAGTGGCTTAATGATCAACCAGATTTACATGGGCGTAAAGCCAGATGGGCCGAACTCCTCCAAGAGTTCGACTATGAAATAAGATATAGAAAAGGAAAGTATAATATAGTAGCTGATGCACTCAGCAGAATGCCCATCATTAATGAATTGAGTTTTACTCAGTTCACTTCCAGCTTGCTTGAATCTTTAAAAGGGAAATGCCAGGTTGATCCGGCATATTCCAACATATGGGAAGCAATAAAAAATGGGGATCCAAATGAAAGTGCTTCTACTGAGGAAGGAATATCTGAGGATGTTCAACTAGGAAATGGAGCATCAGGGGTTGCTCAAACTGGATTCAAGTGGAAGAATTTTACCATTGATAATGGTTATTTACTCTACAAGGGTAGGGTATGTGTCCCGAAAGATATAGAAATAAGGCGCCAGATACTCTTTGAGTGTCATGATACCCCTAGTGCGGGACATCCAGGAGTTAATAAGACTTATAGTCTTATTAAAAGGCAGTTCTATTGGCCTGGAATGAATAAGGACGTCCTTGACTATGTGGTCAAATGTAATAAATGCCAGGTTAATAAAGCTGAAAAATTAAAAATGGGAGGACTTCTCCATCCATTAGAAATTCCTTCGGGAAAATGGGAGAGTATCTCCATGGATTTTATTGTTGCTTTACCTAGAACACAGAGGGGGCACGACTCTGTGTGGGTAATTGTGGATAGGTTAACCAAAATGGCTAGGTTTATTCCAACTTCAACTGATGTTAAAACACCAGAATTGGCTAGATTGTTCGTAGAGAACATATACCGATTGTATGGCCTTCCGGCAAATATAATTTCTGATCGGGATAGAAAATTTGATAGCCATTTTTGGCGTGCGGTATTTAGGAAATTGGATACTAAACTTAGCATGAGTACGGCGGATCATCCGCAAACAGATGGGCAAACTGAAAGGGTTAACCAAATTCTTGAAGATATGCTTAGGGCATATGTAAGCAAAATGCAAACTAATTGGGAAGAGTATTTACCGATAGCAGAGTTTGCATATAACAGTGCCAAACACTCTTCCACTGGATATAGTCCATTTATGTTGATGTATGGGTTTCAGCCCAGAGCTCCTTTTGCAGTAGGACTGCATAAGGAAAATGTTCAGGCAGCTAAAGAATTTTTGGAGGATATGAATAGTATGTTAAAATTTGCTCAAGAAAATATTAAAAAGGCTTAAAGTCGAGGTAGAGCATATGCAGATCCTCACCGAAGAGACATCTCCTTTGAAGAAGGAGAATTGGTCTATCTTAAGGTGCCTGAACAAACTAAAACTATGAAAAAGGGACATTGTCCAAAGCTTTCACCAAGGTATTGTGGTCCTTTCATAATACTTAAAAGGGTGGGAGAATTGGCTTACAAGCTCCAACTACCTGCTGGTAGTAAAATACATCCAGTTTTTCATGTAAGCAAATTAAGGAAGAAGCTGGGTGATTTGGATAATCTAATCTTAAATGATGATATTGAGGAGTTATTCTATGACCAATCTAATCCACATGAACCAGAAAAAATATTAAATGTTCGTAATAGACGAACGAGGAATGCTATTTATCAAGAATGTTTGGTTAAGTGGAAAGATTGTTCAGAAGAAAGCTCAACATGGGAGCGAGTAAGTATTTTAAAGAAAAGGTTTCCCGATTTACAGTTAGACCTTCCAAGTATCGTTTTCGAGGACGAAACCGATTCTTAAGGGGAAGGAAATGTGACATTAATGTGACATTAAAAGTGATATTTAATGTCACATTAAGGTCATAAGTGTGGAATGTGACATTAAAAGGAATATTTAATGTTACACTAAGGTAAATTTAGGGGAACATGCACGAGAAAGACCGTCCGGGCTCTTGGGCGCCCGAACGGGGTTAAGGGGAGCCTAGAGGTTAAGGGAGTCCAGAAATAGTAGGACTCCAGCAAGTTGACGGCTGGCAAAGAGATAAGCTTGAGGGCCAGCACTTATCTAGGCGTGGCTGGGAGGTGAAGAACACTCGTGCTTCCATCAGTCTCAAGAAATCTGTTCCCGTAATCTAACATCCTCAAAGTCAGGAAATCTTTCACGGACGGAAATGGATGTTCGGAACTGTGCATAATCCTTTTCTAGACCATTCAAGGTCACAGAAACTAAATCATCATCTTCCACTGGCGACCCAATGGAAGCAAGCGCATCTGCAATCTTCTTCACCTTCATGTGATAGTCATTGATGCTCATATTTTCTCTTTGCACATTGTGCAACTCTTGCTTGAGCTGCATTTTCCTGGCTTGCGTATTTGTGCTATACATTTTTGACAAAGTATCCCATGCCTCCTTTGGCGTACTTGCATCCTGAATATGCACAATCATAGAGTCTGAAATGCTGATAGACAGCCAATACATAACTTTCCTGGCTCTCTCATGCCATGCTTTAAATGCCTGCATTTTCTGTTGATTGGGAACATCAGGAAGAACTGGTTCTTCTTCATTTCCTGCAACAAATTCCCAATATCCTTTTCCCATAAGGAAATTCGTCATTCTAAACTTCCATGCTTGGAAGTTGTTCTTGTCAAGCTTTTCAGTTACAATCTGTGAAAGAGAATCAGACGCCATTATAGAATACTGCAAAAAATTCTCACTCTGCAAAAAACACAGCTTCACCCTCACAAGGGCAAATCTGCAAAACTGGCGAAAGTGGTATTTGACCACACAGTCACTTCCTAGTGACGATTTTGCATAAACAGGAACCAAGGATGATTCAGTAACTCCCAATGTCTCTGCACACAAGCATACGATGCAATTTCTGTGGTAACTTTTCACCGAGCTGTAGAACAGTGGTCGCACAGCATAAAACAGGGCCTTTTCCTGAGTGCGTGCAGAAAACTTCCGCCTCCAAAACAGGACCTCCGACTGTGCTACCTGCAGAGACTTGCTCCCAAACCAGAAAAATGAAAGCAACACTGGTCTTCTTACCAGAACACTGCGAACTTGGCTTGCTTTCTTGAGCTCCTTACCACGAACAAGGCTCTGATACCATGTCAAGATTGTGGGAGAGAAGGAAGGAGTCTCACTTGTAGCTTTCTTGCTTGCACAATGGGGAAATACACACAAGGGTGGAGGCTGAAAACAATTTTCCTCTTCTTAGTTATGTAAGCCAAAAAGAACTCTAGTACATAGAAATAGAAGAACCCTATATATGGGTCTCAAACCAAACTCAACTAACTAAGGTGGCATACTAACTGAGCCACGAACTAGAGTAGATAAGGATAGCTGTCATCTAGCTATTATTCATGGGCGGTGTACCAACCGCATCTGCAAACTGACAAGTCGGTGACATAAATGCACAACGGTCACCTTGGCATATCACGAGTGGAGCTCGATATCTCAACACAAGATTGATTAGCTTGGACTCATAAACACAGTCTTGTGTGGTTGGACAATGACTTAGACTCTCAAACTGAAAAAACAAAAGTACCATCATATTGCATTACTCATCTTGCAAGTACAATGCTTTATAGTAGTTGGGTTGTTCCAGTCTCCTCCTAGAGCATATGGGATTCAGGACATCTCTTCCTAGAGCATACATCATTTGTCATTTCTCAACAAAAGGGAGGGAGAGAGTGTGTGTTAGTAGAGAGAGTGTTTTTGTTAGTGAGCAACTTTTCATCTTTAAGAGAGTGAGGGAAAAATTTTCACTTTCATTTAAAATTTGATAGGTTCAAGACATGTTAGAGGTTTGGAGGACCTCCTAATGGTTCGGAATTTCCCTTAGATATAGTCAAATAATATATATTCTTTTTCTTTCTCTTATTTCTCTCTCTCTAATTTTTTTTTCATTTCTCTTTCCTATGTACTCTGTGTGTGTGTGTGTGTGTGTGTGTGTACTACCACTACCTCTGCAAGTCATTGATTTGTTGTGAGTCTACCACTTAACCCTCATGCTATGCTACTCAACTCAACTACCTCCTAATGTCTTTATATTGGAGTCTGCTACTCTATGGCCCCCTTTGCCTTGTCTCGATGGGGATGTCACCCAGTGGCCTCTTTTCGTCTCACCTTGAGCCATGACTACACCTACATCTCATATATATATATATATATATATATAGTTAACCATGGCATCTCCATCATCCAAGGAATTGCTATGTTTCCCTCCATTTGGTGCTTCATCTCTTGCATGAGTGTCTCCAAGGATTATTGCTATATATATATATAATTGTTAACCATGGCATCTCCATCATCCAAGGCATTGCTATGTTTATATATATATATATATATATATATATATAATTGTTAACCATGGCATCTCCATCATCCAAGGCATTGTTATGCATTCTCCTTATCTCCAAAAAGGGTTGGTGATTAGTGGTGAGAGGAGTTAGAACTCAAGGTCCCATAATCAAATAGTTGATACGCACTCTCCCACTTTTTGTAAAACCTAATAGAACAAAAGACCAACATGTACACAAAAACAACAAAAAATTCAAGGAAATGAAATTTCTCCAACAACTACAAGAACAAAACATGAACATGTACTCAACAACAACACTTTGTAGAAGGAAATGAAGCACCCAAGGTCCAAAATTAATACCAATAGATCTTGCTCCTACCGAAAGTCAACTATAAAGCTTATGTGAACGTCATTTTGATGCTTATCATAGGATGGTTCACAACCAATGGTAGTACCCATGAAAAAGGTAAAGGTTGGGGTATTGGTTGAGCTAGCCCAATAAGGTTTGCCCAATTCACACATCATGGAATTGAGAGACAAACTTCCTTCTAAGGGTTGATGATTAGTGGCAAGGGTTCAAAGTCTCGTGATCAAACGGCAATAGGCAGTGGGCACTCTCCTCGTCTTCTAGAAGGGCTGATAATTAGCGGTGAGGACGGATAATATGAGCTCCATAGCCGTTTTAGTATCACGGTTTACCCACATAAAGAAACATTGTATTCAATATACCTAACATAGAATATATGTCCTATGTGCCACCGACATCGCCCTTGCGAAGCACAGTGCGATTTTCGTGACCATGGCGGTTGACCCAGTACTGGATGTTGTGGGGCTGGGTGGAGCCAGCGGTGGGCCCGCTGAAGATGGGCCGCATGTATACCGTATCGATCACCACCTCCTCTGTGTTGTCGGGGTTCTGGCGGACGCGAATGCAAGTGGCCTGTTGCCACAAGGACAGGCTGTACTTCCCGAAGGTATGCGTCTCTCCTGCACTGATCGTACATCAAAGGTGTGTGTATATGTGGGGCAATTAGATGATAACGAATCAACGATTGACGGATGGTTACAGATAAAAAACGATAAAAGTCACCGTAAACTAGATATGTTATTATTACGATAATACGACAACACCGGTAATCCCTGAGCTGCCATATAATTAAGGTTCATGCTAGCATGATATAATATCGTAGAACCTGGCCTGATTTCGACGAAGCCCTTCTCGACGAGGCGGGTGGCGATGGCGACGCTCAAATTCTTGGACCAGCCGGCGACTTTGGTGCCGGCGCCGACAAATTTGGCGGCGTGGCCGGCGATTGTGGCGGCGCGTCCGGCGATTGTGGCGGCGCGTCCGGCGTTGGCAGCTGCCCTAGCCGCCAGCCCCGCTCCGCTGGCCACGACGCCCCCCACCAGCGTCACCACATCCACCACTAGAGCCGTTATCCTCAGGGCCTCCTCGTCTGGCCCCACCTTCACCAGATACGTGTCCTCCGTGTTGTTCTCGATGGATAGGTAGGAACCCATGATTGCAGTTCGATAGTATATCGGTCACTGAATTCTGAGAACAACGGATAGGTAGGAACCCATGATTGCAGTTCGACAGTATATCGGTCACTGAAGTCTGATGCTGAGACGATTGTATTAATGAGTAGAAACCTTCACGCCTTTAGACGTGGAGGGGGACCTAGGAGGCTTTACACAAGTAGTGTATACTCACATGTGATATCTCTTGTTAAGCCTTTATGTATTATTGTCTACGCCCTCAGGCCGTATAATTCCTGCACGAGGACTTGGCTTTCCAGCCTTCACTTTTGCATTATTAACGCACATATTTTATATTCGATAGAATATATTTCCATTATTGATGCATATATTCTATGTTCCATACAAAATATTCTACAAAATCAAGCTATAACTAGTAAAATAAGTGTGTGCATAGTAAATTAGAACAAATTTATATAGTCATGCTTTTATAATCAAGTTAAGTGACATGTATCACAATCCATATAAGATACACTTTATGCCTAGCGACGCCGATTAGCGACGGCGGATATCGGCGTCGTTATAGGCGTCTCTATGCGTCGCAATTGGCGTCGCTATATGCGTCGCTATTTGCGTCACATTTGCAACGCAAATAGCGACGCCAATTGCGACGCCGCAGGGAAAAAAAGTGCGGCCGAAACCAGAGCGCCGTTTTCATTTTATTTTCTTCGCCTTTTGAGAGCGAGAGCGAGGGAGAGAGCGAGGGAGAGAGCCAAGGCTTTGTGAGAGAAGAGGAGGAAGAGACTTGCTGCCGCCGCCGCCGCCGCCACCGCCACCGTCGTTGTTCGCGAAGGAGAGGAGGAGCCCTCGTTGCAAAGAGAAGCCGCCCACGCTCGCCATATCTCATTGGTGAGTCTCCCTCTCTCTTTCTTTTACTTGTTGAAGGTTTAAATCGTTCTCTTTTGTTTGTTTAGGAGAGGAAATGAAAGAGAAGGAGAGGGAGAGGGAGAGAGAGGGAGAGAAAGAGAGGGAGAGGGAGAGGGAGAGGGAGAGAAAGAGAGGGAGAGTGCATTCTCTCTCTCTCTCTCCCTTTTGCTTGTTTAATGTTTAAATTACTTTCTTTTTTGCTTGTTTAGGAGAGGAAACGAGAGAGTAAGAGAGAAAGAGAGGGAGAGGAGAGGGAGAGGGAAAGAAAGAGAAAGAGAAAGAAAGAGAAAGAGAAATAGAGGAAGAGGGAGAGGGAGGGGGAGGAAATAGGAGAGGGAGAGGGAGAGAAAGAGAGGGAGAAGGAGGGAGAGTGCATTCTCTCTCTCCCTCCCTCTCCCTTTTGCTTGTTTAATGTTTGAATCACTTTATTTTTTGCTTGTTTAGGAGAGGAAATGAGAGAGAAAGAGAGTGAGAGGGAGAGGAAGGGGAAGGAAATGAGAGAGGGATAGAAAGAGAAAGAAAGGGAGAGTGCATTGTATCTCTCCCTCTCCCTTTTGCTTGGAGGATGTTTAAATCACTTTATTTTTTGCTTGTTTAGGAAATGAGAGAGAAAGAGAGATAGAGAGGGAGAGGGAGAAAAAGAGAAAGAGAGGGAGAGGGAGAGGGAGAGGGAGAGGGAGGGGGAGGGGAAGGAAATGAGAGAGGGAGAGAAAGAGGGAGGGGGAGGGAGAGGGAGCGAGGGAGAGGGAGAGGGAGAAAGAGGGAGGGAGAGGGAGAGGGAGGGGGAGGGAGGAAATGAGAGAGGGAGAGAAAGAGAACGAGAGGGAGAGGGAGAGGGTGAGAGAAAGAGAGGAAGAGAGGGAGAGGGAGAGAAAGAGAGGGAGAGGGAAGGGAAGGAAATTTAAGATAATATACGTATTGATAATGGTATGCAATGTGCTTTGCATACGGCCACGTACTTCATCAAAATGAACCCAAAATTATTGTTATAGAAGAAGAAACCCTTAAATTGAGTATAGGATAATTTCTCTCACGTCTTATGACTATGAGTAGAATTGATTGAAATAAATTTTATTACTAGAGTTATAAAATTTCATAGATGGCGCGCATTAATTTTAAAATGGATTACTTATACTCAAAGCCGAGATATAACAAAAAATTATCTACCGGGACAAACAAATCGTTGAGCATGATACAAGGCCGAGATATAACATCGGAAAATCTCTCGACTACTATATACAATGCAAGGTTTATGGTCAACTTGCAACTTGACGTACATCTCCATAAAGCTATCCATTTAAGCCTCGTTTGCTGTAATATAGATAAGATGGCAAACGAAGAAGGTCCTATTGTTCAAGACCGCGAGTCGTATCTTAATCAGCGTGTCCCATGTCCTTGCTCTCAATGCAAGTTGGCAATTAGACGAAAACGCTGATTGTCTATAGAACACGTACGACGATTTGGCGAGTTTCAATCTGAGATCATTGATCAGATGATTGCAGATTTTCAGCAAACGGTAATTTGAAATTAGCATTTTTCATGCATTGTACTCTCAAGCTAATTGAAAACCATACACAATAAGATTGGGTCTTGTTGGCAAATTTTGTATCCAGGGGGGTGATGTCTCGACCCAAGGGGGAGTGCACCCTTTGCGGCCAATTAGAAGAGTTCGTGGACGTGCGATGGATGGATTGCAGGAGCCAATCGACCACTCGCAAGGCCCATCTATACCGTCAATGCCAGAGGAGACAGACAACCTTCCCGACTTGCCTACAATCTTGGAGCCTGAGATGGAGGCAATGATCGATGCATTGATTCCCATGGATGTTGAGACATCTGACCTGCTTAGAGAGGAAGCATCCATACCATTATATGATGGGTGCCGAGTATCTCGGTTGAAGACATTGCTTGCACTCTTAAGTGTGCAAGCAAAATACGGTTGGAGCGATACGAGTGTGACTGAGTTATTCAGGTACCTTGCACACAGACTTCATTGTTTTTTTTTTAAAACAGTATTATTGCAAACATGGATGGATTTTTCAAGGTGTTTTATGATTTTTTCAGGTTATTGAAATATCATATATTGCCACTTGTAAACACCATGCCTGAGTCTCGTGATGATACACGACATGTTTTACGGAAGCTTGGCATGGACTACAATAACATCCATGCATGTATCAACGACTGCATATTGTTTCGAGATGAATACGAGACTATGGAGACATGTCCAAAGTGTGGTGCTCACAGGTATCGACAGGACTTGCAAGGGCAGACCATCCCTCAAAAAGTCCTCAGACACTTTTCGCTCATCCCCCGCATAAACCACATGTTTCGCACGTCTGCCATGGCAAGCTTGACAACGTGGCATGTGCAGAATAGGTCCACGGATGGAGTGCAACGAATATCAGCAGATTCGCGCACATGGAGCCACATTGACTCTACCTTCACAGGCTTTGCGCGAGAGCCAAGGAATCTTCGGCTCGGTCTCGCCATGGATGGTGTGAACCCATTCGGTCTGCGCTCGACTTCTTACAGTGTGTGGCCTATAGTGCTTGTCAACTACAACATTCCTCCATGGCTTTCTACGAAGAAAGGACATCTCATCCTTAGCTTGCTCGTCCCGGGCCGCTACAAAGTAAAAAATATGGACGTGTATCTTCGTCCATTAGTCGATGAGCTTAAGATTTTGTGGGAGGAGGGGGTCACGGTGCAAGATATGAGCAGGCGCGATGGTCGGCGGTCAGCCAACATTCGAGCCATTCTCATGTGGACGATGCATGACTTTCCGGGATTGGGAGAGTGCTCAGGTGAGCAGACCTTTGTTCTCGCCGGTAATATCTATATTTTATTTCATTCAATCAAGTATTCACTAGGTCATGGATCGCCTTGCAGGTCTCGTTACCTCAGGTTATCATGCATGTCCATTGTGTGGGCCACAGTTAGACTCCCGAAGGTCACGAACCATGAAGAAGATGGTATATCAAGGACACGCCGCTTTCTTGTCGGAGGATCATGAACTCAGGGAAGGTTTTCTTGGACGACCTCCAGCACGTATGAACGCTGCAAGCTGGTACGAGCTGAAAATGGTAAACCCGGAATCACATCCAAATGGAATGCGACGGTTCTTAATTTTCTACGAGTTGCCATATTGGACCCACTTATAGGTCAACCACTTGTTGGATCCCATGCATATTTTCAAAAATGTGGGCAGCTTGCTATGGGACCACATCACAGGAAAGAGAGACACTATAGGGTCACGAATGGATTTAAAGGAGGTAGGTAAGATGGAGGCGCTTTGGCCGCAGTCGAGTGCTGAAGGGGGAGTGCAGCTTCCTTGCGCTCCCTGGGTTTTGTCTACCAAAGAAGAGCGCATTGTGAAGCAAGTAATCAAGTCTATCCGCACTCCGACGGGTATGATGCGTTCTCTCAGGTCCGCATTTTCTAAAGATGACCAAATGTCTGGGCTAAAATCCCATGATTGGCATAAGATATGTCAGGTTTGTGAACAGAATGGATTTTAATTAGCGTGGACATTTTGAAATTTGAAAAGTGACCATTATTCTTAATGCTTTCTCATTTGTGGCAGTTTGTCCTACCGATCGCGATCGCGGGATGCCTAACTCCAGAAATTCGCGGGGCCATTTACAAGCTGTCGATTTTGGTGCAATGGATCTCACAGAAAGAGATTAAGACGTCCTCTATTGAATCCGCAAGGCGGGGAGCAGTTGAGACGGTCTGTCTCTTTGAGAAATACCTGCCCACTAGCATACTCACGATACAAGTTCACCTTCTTGTGCATCTTGTGGATGAAGTGGAGATTACTGGACCTGTCCATACGCGATGGATGTTCTTCCTGGAGCACTTCATGAAAATCCTGAAAGGCTTTGTGCGACAACGAGCTCGTCCGGAAGGTAGCATGGCGGAAGGTTGGTTGGTGTCAGAGGCGTTAGTGCATATCTCACAATGGCTACCAACGGTGGAACCAGACAATGAAATGCTATGGACGCTGAAGGACGATGACAGGCTGACTGGAGATGTGGTGGTTGAAAATTGGGTAGAAAAAAGAATGGATACCTCAATGAAAGAGAAGGTGAATCGCTTTTGTATGTTGCACCATGCCTCCATGGAGACGTGGCTCGCCAAGTACCAGATTGCAAGGCAAGATCGAGAGGAAGCGCGAGCTGAATTCCGACGCAGTACGCATCACCGACCGATTCGATATCCCGAAGGCATGGAGGAGATGCCGCGGTTTATGTCAACACCTTCGTTGCATGGAGCCTTGACCGCAGCATCCAGCGAAGGGACAGAGGTCTCAATGGAGGAGTGGGAGTTCTCGAGGGGATGTAGTCCAAAGGTAATGAGGGGTTTAGAATGTGTCGTATCTAAATTTGCTTGCTACATCTAATTTGAGTGTTTCAATGTGCAGTACAAAATATATAGTGCAGCGTGGTCGCGCGGACGGCATTTTCGGGTGGAGCGTATTGACAAAATGCGCTCCACAATGGACTGTGGTGTCATGGCAAGGTTTGAGCAAGAGAGCCGGCGACGAGCAACGGATCCGAACACGGTTGTGGATGAGATGGAGTATTTTGGGAATTTGCAAAGTATTATTACGGTGGATTACTGTAGCTTCTCCATGATAATATTCGATGTGCAGTGGTTCAAAGTGGTACTTGGAGGAGCTGGCGCAACAGTTCGACGAGGTCCATCTGGATTTCTCGAAATAGATTCCAAAAAAAAATGGATGGATTTGCGCGACACCTTTGTGTTGCCGGCCCATTGTGAACAGGTACAACTAGTCATTTGCTTGCTAATTGTAATACGACATGGTTTATGTCACAATGGTTTGAAGACGGTTTGTAAGTGTTTGTGAACAGGTAATCTTCTATCCAAATCCCCGACAACCTCGATGGTGGTATGTTATACCTTCAACTCCTCGAGGGGCGAGAGTATACGATCAAAGCGATGTTCCAGGCATAGATGAAGAAAATATGCAAATAGAGGGATCGAAATTACAAGGGGTGGAGGCCACCGCAAGCTTGGAGCCCGCATCGGCTAACAATGATGGAAATACAGAAGTCGTAGAATTTTTTGAGAACGAGGCAGACTCGTTCTTTTGTGGTGACATGTCTATCGACCTTCCAGTGTATGCAGAGTTGTGTCAGGAGATTGACATGGGACCATAGAATACTTTATTCTTGGAGAATTGTATTACTCAATTCGTTGTTTAGATCTTCCATAAAGATAGATAAGATATGCATTTTAAGAGGGATTTTTCAAAAATGATTTATATTAATGTGCTTTGTATAGTTTAAATTGATTATTCTAACATTATTTTTTATATGTGCAGGTATCGACATTTTCAGGATGAGTCGAGGGATGAGCGATGAGGAGTTTCAGGAGATGATGGCACGTATGTCTCCAGATCAGCTCGCGAGATTTAGAGAGATGGCAGATCAGGAGCTGTCTCGTTCTTCGTCAGGGCGCTCTGCTAGATCAGCTTCAGCGCGATCAGATGCTTCAGCTTCGAGCAGACGATCTCGACGCTCGCGACTTGGGCCAGAGGGAGGGACTGCGACTGCAGGAGGATCAGGGGGGTGCTGCTGTGGAGACACGGACGTGGTGTCTCCGTCTCGTCGTTCAGCTGGAGCTCGGTCACCTCCAGGATTTGTCACACGTATGGGGACGTCCACTCCAGTTACTCCGGCTTTTGCGCAGCCGTCGGCAGATGTCACGCCTTTTGGTGACACTCCTTTTGGTGGCACCCTCTCTGGTGGCACTCCTTTTGGTGGCACCCCTTTGAGTGGCACTCCGGGAGAGGGTACCCCCGTCGGTACACCGGATGTTCAGGGGTCTCCTGGATATGCCCAGGAGCGTGGACGGAGATGGGAGAGGGCCCATACAAGGCACACTCCTAGGGATTATGGATACCTAGTGGATGGCAGGTCTGGAGCCATCATCATGAATGATGAGGGGAGGAGGGTGATGGCTCGCATGAGGGAGTTGTGCCAACAAGTTTTTCGGCACAGCGTCCTGGATCATTGGAGGAACATACCGGAGGGGAGCAAGGAGTACATAGTAGCATCCTTGCACGAGGAGTTCCCGGTGCCAGCCGCAGTGGATAGATTCTCTACGGGCTGGATGATGGATTGCATGCGTGCATACATGTCACATAGACGATCCGACGCACGCAAGGCAATCAAGAGTGGGGCTCCAAAGCCCGAGTGGTTAGATGCAAACGACTAGCGCCGACTGAGGGAGGAGGCTACAAATTTGCCAGGACGTTGGAGTCAGCAGCGGGAGGCGGCGAGGGCACGAATCGAGGCCGGATCGGTACATCATCTTGGGAGTGGCGGCCACAGGACATATTTGGAGGACTTTGTAAGTTTCTCTTTTGTTTTGCTTATTTGTTTTTTTGAGATATTCTTTGTACTGACAATCATGTTTCTAACAGTTAGCATTTTGTTTTCTTTGTAGCACTCCATTACAAATCGCGATCCGCAAGGCCTTGAGACTCGATATGCAGAGAGGCACGGTCTCAGATCATTGATCGACCGATTGTATAGACGCGGCGGCCCAGTAAGTCACTCATCTTTCTTGTCCGTAGTTACCATGAGATATTTGAATGCATTATTGTATGGTGGATTGATATGTTGTTTCTTTTTCTACAGAATCCGTTTGATGCTCCTTTACAGCGGGAAGAGCTTTCGGGGGACGACGATTTGTAGCTCGCCCTTGGATCCTTAGAGCTCACATACCTTTAGTTTTTAGTCGCCCGATCTATGTAGACATTTTCTATGTATTAGTGATATTGTTTTATGATTGTATCAATCGCATTTTATGCGATATCATGTATTTATTTCATCTATCAGTTTTATGATTTCAGTATACATTCTTTTTGTTTGCAAACGCTTTGTATGCAGCAGTGCAGAAACTATTTTGTATGGCTCTCATACAGCACACAGTGCTATATGTGGCAGGGCAGCTTGCTGCCCTGCCACAAAATTTTTTTTTCTCTGTTACCGTCGCTATTTGCTTCGCAAATTTACTGCACGCGTCACTATTGTCGTCGCTCTCAGCGTCGCAAATTCTCTGTAACCGTTGCTATATGCGTCGCTATATGCATCGCATTTGCGACGTATATAGCGATGCATATAGCGACGATTCTATGGCGTCGTCAATAACGACGCTTTTTGCGACAACGGGGGCAAATTTTATTGTTTGTATTTTCGTCGCTTTAAACGTTGCCATAAGGTCTATATCTTGTAATGCTCCTTCATGTGCATTTGGATTAAATTTAATTCCCATAGACATGGCACAAAAAGGTTATACATCAACAAACAATAGTAATAAGGTATCATTTTCTTGAAAATATGAATATTTCTTCTTCACATTAAAACAAAGAAGAATCTCCTTCAATTCAACTCAATGTTTGTAAAGCTTGAAATGTCTCGTCAAGTGTGTAATACGTCTAACATCAACAAGTGCAAATGCTGATGTTGGCACTACCTAAGAGAACGTGGAACAGTTGGAGAAGAAGATGCAAGCACATAATACATCATTTCATGAGAAGAAGAGAGGCACCATGGAAGTCGAAGAGGTCCAGGACTTGCATGCTCCAATGACATTCTTATTGCCACACATTTGAAGGAGGCATGTTGAGTAATCTCTATGTAGCCTACATAAGTATTTTTAGGAAATGGCTTCCTTCCCTTGAGGATAAATTTGTTTACTAAATGATTCTAGATCACCTTTGGATCAAAAGCAAAGGTCATACAAATTTTCTTTGTCAGGAGAGGTTTCTTTTAGTCTTGATTTCAACTAAAGTAGATCTTTTTTGCCCCTTAAGGAGTGAATAAATAAATATATAGGCCTAACCAATGAGAGAGCTGGGATTCCAGATTCATGTAACATGAATCTTCTAGCCATATCTTGGCCTAAATCTTCCCTCAGCAATAAAATAAGGAGAAATGTGGGGAATACAATGCTGACACTTCTTGAAAGTTTGTGACTCAAATTTTCATTTTCTTATTTTTTAATGTTTGACTTTTCATTTCTTCACTTTTCAGTTTATTCCTCTTTCTTAGACGGAACTAAAATTTTTCATATCTCTTTGTAAGGTGCCTGGCCATCGGTTGTCTAGGCACGCTTTTAGCGATCTATCGAGAAATGAATCTAAGCGTCATTGCCCAGCACTCCCATGGAATGTTCCGAGTTTTGTCGCCTAGGGTTTCTTGAATCCGCCTCGCAACGGAATGTTCATAGCCGAACGCACTAGGATCGACTTGAGATTTGGGCTCCTAGTGGCCAAGGTCTCCTAACAGCATTCTAGTGTCAGATCCTGGACATCCTACTTTACGCAAAGATACCCAAGCCGAAGTAGACCCATGCCGCACTTGGTTTAAAGAGAATGGAAAATGAGAGGAATGTGCTGCTCGACCTCTCTGCCCGTAGGGTATAGTCCCATTCCGGTCCCCTAAAACGGCATGAATTGGGGTTCTATCCTAACAATTTCTAAGGTCGAAGAGACAGTAACGGGAGGCTTCTCACAAGGTTTACCGTCTTGGACCATAGAAATTGTTAGGATAGAACCCTGTTTCATACCGTTTTAGGGGACCGGAATGGGACTATGCCCTACAGGAAGAGAGGTCGAGCAATGCATCCCTCTCATTTCCCATTCTCTTTGAACCAAGTGCAGCATGGGTCTGCTTTGGCTTGGGTATCTCTACGTAAAGTAGGATATCCAGGATCCGACGCTAGAATGCTGTTGGGAGACCTTGGCCACTAGGAGCCCAAATCTCAAGTCGATCCTAGTGGGTTCGACCGTGAACATTCCGTTACGAGGCAGATTCGAGAAACCCTAGGCGACAAAACTCGGAACATTCCATCGGAGTGTTGGGCAGCGATGCTTACATTCATTTCTTGATAGACCGCTAAAAGCACGCCTCGACAGCCGATGGGAGAGAACCTTACAGTTGGTATCAGAGCGAAACTTCATAATGATGCATGATTGATTAATGTATGGTTCGTAGACATATCCTAAATAGAATAACCTAAGTGGTGTGGCTTGATTTCCAGGCACCTTATGCACCCACAAATGTTGACATGCAAGAGAAGAAGTTTCTTCTCAAGCAAATTAAGGCACCCAAGTTTGATGGAGAAGGGATAGATGTTGCAGTAGAAGCGGAGATATGGATTGAGTCGCTGGATGACTATTTCTCTACTTCGGGAACTGCCTCCATGAATCAAGCAATGATAGCCAAACTTAACCTAGTTAACCAGGCTCGGTTATGGTGAAAGCAATGGTGCAAGGATCAAGGTATTTTCGAAGCCGCTGTCACTTGGGCTCAGCTAAAAGATGTTGTACGCGGACGATACCTTCGGCCAACCTACTAGACTTTGAGGATGAATGAAATTTTCAAGCTCAAGCAGCTGGAATTAACCTTGGAAGCTTACTACTCAAAGTTTGTAACCCTACTAAAATATATACCACCTATGGATATTGTGCAGCAAGTATCCAAGTTTTGTCATGGCCTAAACACTCCTCTGAACCACCGTCTTGAGGCAATGCATCCAACAAACTTGCAAGATGCATTACTCCGAGCGAATCCAATCATCCAAGAGCTTAAATCGGGCAATTGTATTAAAGATGACTCCTGAGATTTCGGTAAGAGATGCTATACATGTGGAGAGATAGGGCACATCCGTAGGAGATGTCTCTACCATTAATGCTTCCATTGTAATGAGCTAGGACACATCCAAGCAGACTACCCTGATCGAGGTCCAAAAGACATTGAACCTCCAAGAAAACGAAGCTACGCACGTTCAGTCTATGGATTTATAGAGGAATCAAATGAAGACGAAGACCTAGAATTGACAACACCTCTTCAGGATGACAAGAAATCCTAGAAATTTTGTTTACATGAAATACTTCTTGTATTGGAATAAGCTTTACTTTTGTAACTACAGTTAACCTGAGTAATATGAGTTGCATCTATTTTGGGCCTAGAACTTGTAAATGATTAGAGATACACTGGCAAGGAAAGACTGTTATAAATTGCAATGAATTTTTATTTAGTCGTTACTTCTCAACTAATATAGATTGGGTCTTACTAGAATGTCGAAGCTTGGAAGTATTCTTTAGTATTACAAGCAAAGCCAATTGTCCATAGAGCTCAGTCCCGAACTAAGAAGAGGACAATCTAGGAATGTAGTTTCTGAGATAAAGGACCACTCCAATCTGCTTAAAGGATCCTAGGACAATTTGGTCTAAAGAAGAAAATCCTACCAAGGACAACCAAGAATCTTGTGACTACAAGTGATAAAGTTCCGCGATGTTTCTATTGCAGGGAGTTACGTCATTTCAAAAGAGAATGTCCAAAGCATACTAAACACTGATGCTCCGAGTGCCACAACATTGGACATAACTACGTCAATTGTCCCAACATGACTCAAAGAGAACTTGAGATTACAAGAAATAAAGTTGTACAAGCTATAGTGATCCAGAATATACCATGTACTTAGGAAAAACCTAGAAGATATCCATGAGATGTAACTACAATAAAATTTCTATTGTAATCAAGACTCGGATATATCAAATGCTATAGGTGGTTGTTTCGAAAGACCACATGCTTGTGAGTGATCAGAGTAGCACAACGAAAGCGTGGTGGGCCCATAACCCACAAGTTCCAAAATAATACCCCTAATATCTTTCGAGATGAGGACATCTCGATTTCTCTAAGGGAGGATGATGTAATATTTCCACGCAATTAAAATTTAGTTGGTTACTTCGAAAGTTAGTTAGTCAATTAATAAGTTAGTAAGGTTACTAACTAAAGACTAACTAAAGTAAAAACTAACTAAAATTAATAACAAATAATTTTTATTTAATTAAAATTTTTATTTAGAAAAATGAAGAGTCGTAAATCCGATATTTTTCTCAAATTGACAAGGACTATAGCCACCCTTCACCGAAGTTACAACGTGAACGAGACTTATGAGCTATATTAATCACTAGTATTAAGATGTATAGTTTGGATGGTCCAAAAATATTAGATTTTTTGCAAAACTAGTATATTTTAGATATTTTAGATATTATTCTAAAAAAGATATGGAGATTTCTAGAACTAGATGTCATTTAAAAGAAAAGACAAGTGATGTTTTAGTTAGTTTTAGAGATTTTATAAAAAGGAAAAAATAAAGAGAGGGATTTGCAAAATGGCGCGCGTTGCGATCGCAGTCTATAGACAAAAAACAACACTTCGAACATAGAAAAGAAAAATGAGTGAATTGAGAGCTTTCTAACCATGTGTCTTGGAGTTTTATCCCCCTTTCGGAGGCAGTGGAACTATAAGATTTATGATCTAAGCATCAGATCACTGATTTTTTCAAGATCCCCCTCCACAAAGAGCTCCTCCACAAGCTTCTTCTCTAATTCACTATAAATATGAGGCATGGGGGAGGCACAAGAGGCAAAAGGAGACCCCGAGAGGCTACAAGATAGAGGTAGAGAGAAGGATATCCCCCCAAGAGATTGTGAAAGAGAGCTTGAGAGAGAGAGAGAGAGAGTGTGTGTGTGTGTGTGTGAGTGAGTGAGAGAGAGAGAGTAGTTACCCCGAGAGGTTGCAAGGGAAAGAGTTAGCTCAATTCCCTCTATCTCGATCCTCGACTTAACCATCTTCTCTTACACTCTCCCATCTCGAATCTATTCCACTTATTTATCTCTTGAATCTACTTGTGGACGATGGTCACCAAGCGAAGAATGTTGCATGCGGATGCCAATCCCACAACCAGAAACGAAGCTTTGGGCAAAGGCATCACTGTCAATCCAACTACAGTTCCAATCGTAAGTAATGTATTTCCAAATTTATATATGCTTGTTTTGATCCTCATATGAGATACATTAGACCCCATACTATGATGCATGAGTATAGGTCATTTCATCTCACGTATTCAAAAGATTGAGCTTGCAAAGTGCATGTATCAAGGGAAGTTAATTGCACCTAGTTACATATGGCTTGTTCATTGACAAAGCAATTATAAGGAAGAATTGATCAAGGGTTATGAATGGCATAATCATGACATTAAAAATTGTGCATATCAGTGTTAAATAAGTAAAATTTACGTAGAATCGCTCTTTGATCCCAAGGGGAAGAGCATATATGCGATGGAAATGTTATCACGACTATTCTTGTGTTGTTTGGAAAGAATACAATTGGTTTTTGTTGGTTGATCTAACAATATTCTAAATGCTTTTAAATTCAAGTGGTTGTTAGTTTTTTGTTTGGATGATTGTTCCAAGTGCTTGTGATTTATGCTAAATGCATGGCAAGGGTCTGTGATGACAAGTTGCCATGGGGATAAAGGAATGTTTTCCTAGAAACTGATATTAGGACTGAATACCTTGTTGTGTTGGATTTTTAAAGGATTTAATTAAGGAAGGATATATTGCATGGGTGGATCACCTCCACGATCGCACCACGGATTAACCCGAGAGGACACTGCTCGATTCATGGGCCGAAGATCGAGCGGTAAAAAAGCCAACCACAGGAATGATGTTTCTCTCCTAGACAGCTTACCGGTCAGGTGGAGCTCTAGATACCTCTTGCTAGGTCTAGAATGGAGTTGAAGATCTCCATGGCCCCCAATGTTTGGGCATGTTGGGAGATCCTATTCTAGATAAAGGATTGAATTTGTGGTGCCATGTGATTTGGACTAGTTGCTTCTGTAGGGGGAATACTTCTGTTGGACAGAAGGGATACATAATTTCTCATGTATGGGCGGGAGACAAAGATTAACTTGAAGATAAGTTAAGGAACTTGTTTGTCAATAGATTGCTTGCTTTGTTTCTGTGTTTGTGCTATAAATTATGCGAACAAAACATGTTCCCTAAAAGGCTTAATTAATGAAACTGATCTTAAGTGTCACACATAAATATGGTAGGACCTAATTAGAAAACTAAAGCTATTGAGGGAAGTAGGTGGGCGGAACCCCCGATGGATCCGTCCTACGGCAGGGTGGTCCTAGAGAACTGGGAGGCTTCTCACATAGTTTACCGTCTTCAACCTTAGAAATTGTTAGGATAGAATCCTGATTCATGCCGTTTTAGGGGACCGGAATTGGACTATGCCCTATGGGTAGAGAGGTCGAGCAGCGCATCCCTCTCATTTCCCATTCTCTTTAAACCAAGTGCGGCATGGGTCTGCTTCGGCTTGGGTATCTCTGCGTAAAGTAGGATGTCTAGGATCCGACGCTAGAATGTTGTTAGGAGACCTTGGCCACTAGGAGCCCAAATCTTAGGTCGATTCTAGTGGGTTCAACCGTGAATGTTCCGTTGCGAGGCGGATTTGAGAAACCCTAGGCGACAAAACTCGAAACATTCCATGGGAGTGCCGGGCAACGGCACTTAGATTCGTTTCTCAATAGACCGCGAAAAGCGTGCCTGGACAGTGGGCGGGCACCTTACACTCTTTCCTCGCTTCTTCTTTTCTAACAAAATTTTACAACCTCATTGTTGCTTGCCCTATCTATAACCCTGTGAAATTTCATTTCCTCTACACAAACACAGAGTGAGTTTCATATGTTTTATGAGAGCATAGCTTGTTCTACCAAAGCCCTAAGATTTTCTTCACAAAACTTTACAGGTATATTGTTCTCTTCCATGGATGTTCTATGGTAAATTTTTGTCTCATTTGGACAAAACTTGAGAAGTTATGTGCATTCTCTGACATGTAATTTCTTTTGTTTTGGTTAGAAGTCTCTTACAGTCAAGAACAATGATATTTTTAACACTCAACTTCTTCTTCAACATCTTATGGTTTCTTTGTAAACAAAGTTATAGGTATGTTATCTTGTTTTTTTGTTGCTCCATAGTTAAATTTTATCTCGTTTGGACAAAATGTATGCAAGCTATATGCATACTGAGTTTTCGTTTGTTTTTTTACTCCAAGAGTCTTCGAGGGTGGAGAATAATGATTTTTTAAAAACTTAACTTCTTTAACATCTTTGGGCTTCTTTGGAAAGAGAGCCACATGTATTTTGCTACTTTTTCCTATTGCTCCATGGTTAAGTTTCAACTCATTTAGACACATACGCCACGGACCTGCTCAGAAATGACGCGGAGACCCTCGCCATCGTCATGTTCCGTTTTTTTTTATTTTTCCCTGAACTCTAAGGCTTTAGGTTGGAAAAAAGACCTAACTCAATCTCTCCTTTACACTCAAGCTTCTTTTAATGTGTGTTCACACTATTGCTCTCAAAAGTGGTCCAAGCAGCCCTATTCACACTGTCCTTTGCCTCAAACTGATTTATGTAATCACCTTAAGAAGATGTGTGATTTTGAAAGAAGATCCAACGTCAATGTAATGTCAAGCCATATAGCCATTAAGCCAAATGTCCAAACTCCATGTATCCAAGGCCATGATGTGCTATCAAGCCATGTATCCCAACAAGCTCAAGAGATATTCAAAGAGATATGTATCCATCTTAAATGCCTAAAACACTACAATGCACATGATAAGCCAAAAACCTATCCTATGTATTTCAAATCCTATGTAATGGATCACCAAGTCATGTATGTCAAAAAGAATCTACCATGTCAAAGCAATGTACCAGATTATATCTATCGCATTAAGCATAAAGATTGTGTCAAGAAAAATGGAGAAAACGCACATACCACGCATCAACAAAAGGGATAAAGAGCACAACAAAGGAAAAGAGCCTGAAGACAAAAAAAAGAAAAAAAGGACAAAGAAGATCAAAGGTTGCCAATGAAGCAACAAAACAAAAAAAGGATGAAGAAAATATTTTCCGCTGCTGCAAACCAACGAAATGTTTTTGCAAAAAAAATTCCCTGAGTGGATATGTTTCCCAGAGTGGATTTAAAACCCTTATCAAGAATGTAAAGTTTCAAGCCTTAACTTGACTAGGCTGCCAAAGAGCTAGTCTCCTGGTCCATGTCTACATGTAGGGGGGGCAAAAAGCCAGCAAGGGTAGAGACTCATCATTTGAGGGGGGTGTTGAGAATAGCAAATGATGTATGCCCATAGAGGCTGAATGTGTGCCCAAAAGAGGCTTGCCCATAAGTGGCTTTGTATGAGAGAGAGGCAATGATGTATGCTCTAGGAAGAGATGTCTGAAATCCCATAAGCACAGAGAGGAAAAGTGGTACTATCCAAAAAGCTATAAAGGCATGTACTTGACACTCATTTCAATGGAATGGTACTTTCACTTTGAGTCACTCAAGATTGTGTTTATGAGTCCAAGTTAATCTATCTTGGAACCTAATTCACTTGAGTTACAATCTCTTTTATCTATCATGTATCGTGTGTTTGATTTGCGTCCACCATAGCTAATTAGCTCTAGATCCGTATTTCTCAACATTATGAACCAATGCCTTTTTTTTCTACAATAATGAATAATTATCTACCGGGACAAACAAATCCTTGAGCATGGTATATGGCCGAGATATAACATCAATAAATCTCTCAACTACTATATCCCATGCATTTTTTACATCATTCAGTAAAGCATTTCTTATATCTTGAAGTTTAGATTTCAACACCATGGATGCATCAATATCAACCTCAATGTTTTTCAAAATTTGCTTCTTAACCTCTTGCAGAGGCTAAAACCTCTCAAGCAAGAGCTTATGGTCAACTTGCAACTTGACATACATCTCCATAAAGCTATCCATTTGAGCCTCGTTTTCCCAAATTGTATTACAAGTCATTAAATTGTTTGTTGTAACGTAGACAAGATGAAAAACGAAGAAGGTACTGTTGTTCAAGATCGTGAGGCGTATCTTAATCAGCATGTCCCATGTCCTTGCTCTCAATGGAAGTTGGCAATTAGACGAAAACATCGATTGTCTATAGAACACGTACGACGATTTGGCGCGTTTTAATCTGAGATCATTGATCAAGCGATTGCGGATTTTTAGCAAACGGTAATTTGAAGTTAATATCAATCATGCATTGTACTCGCAAGCTAATTGAATACCATATACAATAAGATTGGGTCTTGCTGGCAAATTTTCTATCCACGGAGGTGATGTCTCGTCCCAAGGGGGAGTGCACCCTTTGCGGCCAATTAGAAGAGTTCGTGGGCATACGATGGATGGAGTGCAGGAGCCAATCCACCACTCGCAAGGCCAATCTATACCGTCAATGCCAGAGGAGACAGGCAACCTTCCAGACCTACCTACAACCTTGGAGCCTGAGATGGAGACAATGATCGATGCATTGATTCCCATGGATGTCGAGACTTCTGATCCGCTTAGAGAGGAAGCATCCATACCATTATATGATGGGTGCCGAGTATCTCGGTTGAAGACACTGCTTGCACTCTTAAGTGTGCAAGCAAAATACGGATGGAGCGATACGAGTGTGACCGAGTTGTTCAGGTACCTTGTACATACGCTTCATTGATTTTTTTTATTGACACTATTATTACAAACATTTGTGCTTTTTCAAGTTGTTTTATGATTTTTTTTCAGGTTATTGAAATATCATATATTACCACTTGCAAATACCATGCCTGAGTCTCGTGATGATGCATGACATGTTTTACGAAAGCTTGGCATGGACTACAATAACATCCATGCATGTATCAACGATTGCTGTCTATGTCGAGGAGAATACGAGACTATGGAGACATGTCTAAAGTGTGGTGCTCACAGGTATCGACAGGACTTGCAAGGGCAAACCATCCCTCAAAAAGTTCTCAGACACTTTCCGCTCATCCCCCGCATAAACCACATGTTTCGCACGTCTGGCATGGCAAGCTTGACAACGTGGCATGTGCAGAATAGGTCCACGGATGGAGTTCAACGAATATTAGCGGATTCGCGCGCATGGAGCCACATTGACTCTACCTTCCCAGGCTTTGCGGGAGAGCCAAGGAATCTTCGGCTTGGTCTCGCAATGGATGGCGTGAACCCATTCAGTCTGTGCTCAACTTCTTACAGTATGTGGCCTATAGTCGTTGTCAACTACAACATCCCTCCATGGCTTTCTACGAAGAAAGGACATCTCATCCTTAGCTTGCTCATCCCACGCCGCTACAAAGTAAAAAATATGGACGTGTATCTTCGTCCCCATTAGTCGATGAGCTTAAGATTTTGTGGGAGGAGGGGGTCACTGTGCAAGATATGAGCAGGCGCGATGGTCGGCGGTCAGCCAATATTCGAGCCATTCTCATGTGGACGATGCATGACTTTCCGGGATTGGGAGAGTGCTCAGGTGAGCAGGCCTCCGTTCTCGCTGATAATATCTATATTTTATCTCATTCAATCAAGAATTCACTAGGTCGTGGTGTTGGAACAGGTCTAGTTACCTTAGGTTATCATGCATGTCCATTGTGCGGGCCACAGTTAGACTCCCGAAGGTCACGAACCATGAAGAAGATGGTATATCAAGGACACGTTGCTTTCTTGCCGGAGGATCATGAACTCAGGGAAGGTTTCCTTGGACGATCTCCAACACGTATGAACGCGCAAGCTGGTACGAGCTGAAAATGGTCCACGCGGAATCACATCCAAATGGAATGCGACGGTTCTCAGTTTTCTACGAGTTGCCATGTTGGACCCACTTATAGGTCAACCACTTGTTGGATCCCATGCATATTTTCAAGAATGTGGGCAGCTTGCTATGGGACCACATCATAGGAAAGAGAGACACTATAGGGGCACGAATGGATTTGAAGGAGGTAGGTAAGATGGAGGTGCTTTGACCGCAGTCGAGTGCTGATGGTCGCGTGCAGCTTCCTCGCGCTCCTTGGATTTTGTCCACTAAAGAAGAGCGCATTGTGAAGCAAGTAATCAAGTCTATCCGAACTCGGACGGGTATGATGCGTTCTCTCAGGTCTGCATTTTCTAAAGACGACCAATTATCGGGGCTAAAATCCCATGATTGGTATAAGATATGTCAGGTTTGTACTACGAATGGATTGTAATTAGCGTGGGCATTTTGCTATTTGGAATGTGGCAATTATTCATAATGCTTTCTCATTTGTGGCAGTTTGTACTACCAATTGCGATCGTAGGATGTCTTACTCCAGAAATTTGCGGGGCCATTTACAAGTTGTCAACTTTGGTGCAATGGATCTCACAGAAGGAGATTAAGAGGTCCTCTATTGAATCCGCGAGGCGGGGAGCAGTGGAGACAGTCTGTCTCTTTGAGAAATACATGACCACCAGCATGCTCACGATATAAATCCACCTTCTTGTGCATCTTGTGGACGAAGTGGAGATTGCTGGACCTATCCATACGCGATGGATGTTCTTCTTGGAGTGCTTCATGAAAACCCTGAAAGGCTTTCTGCGACAACGAGCTCGGCCAGAAGGTAGCATGGCGGAAGGTTGGTTGGTGTCTGAGGCGCTAGTGCATATTTCACAATGGCTACCAATGGTGGAACCAGACAATGAAATGCTATGGTCACTGAAGGACGATGATAGACTGACTGGAGATGTAGTGGTTGGAAATGGGGTAGAAAAAAGAATGGATGCCTCAATGGAAGAGAAGGTGAATCGCTTTTGTATGTTGCACCATGCCTCCATGGAGACGTGGCTCGCCAAGTACCAGATTGCAAGGCAAGATCGAGAGGAAGCGCGAGCTGAATTCCGACGTAGTACGCATCATCGACCGATTCGATATCCCGAAGGCATGGAGGAGATGCCGCAGTTTATGTTAACGCGATGGTTGCATGGAGCCTTGATCACAGCATCTCGCGAAGGGACAGAGGTCTCAATGGAGGAGTGGGAATTCTCTAGGGGATGTAGTCCAAAGGTGATGAGGGGTTTAGAATCTGTCGTATCTAAATTTTATATGCGACATCTAATTTGAGTGTTTCAATGTACAATACAAAATATATAGTGCAGCGTGGTCGCGCAGACGGCATTTTCGCGTGGAGCGTATTGACAAAATGTGCTCCATAATGGACTGTGGTGTCATGGCAAGGTTTGAGCAAGAGAGCCGGCGACGAGCAATGGATCCAAACACAGTTGTGGATGAGATGGAGTATTTTGGGAACTTGCAAAGTATTATTACGGTGGATTACCGTAGCTTCTCCATGATACTATTCGATGTGCAGTGGTTCAAAGTGGTACTTGGAGGAGCTGGAGCAACAGTTCGACGAGGTCCATCTGGATTTCTCGAAATAGATTCTGGAAAAAAATGGACGGATTTGCGTGACACCTTTGTGTTGCCGGCCCATTGTGAACAGGTGCATGGAGTCATTTGCTTGCTAATTATATTACGACATGGTTTATGTCACAATGGTTTGAACTCTCTTGTACGTGTTTGTGAACAGGTAATCTTCTATCCAAACCCTCGACAACCTCGATGGTGGTATGTTATACCTTCAACTCCCTGAAGTGCGAGAGTATATGATCAAAGCGATGTTCCGAGCATAGATGAAGATAATATGCAAATAGAGGGGTGCAAGGGATGGAGACCGTCGAAAGCTTGGAGCCAGCATCGGCTAACAATGATGGAAATACAGGAGTCCAAGAATTCTTTGAGAACGAGGCGGACTCATTCTTTTGTGGTGACATGTCTATCGACCTTCCAGTGTATATAGAGTTGTGTCAGGAGATTAACATGGGACCATAGGATACTTCATACTTGGAGCATCCACTTACTCAATTCATTGACCAATCGCTTATAAGGGTACATAAGATATGCATTTTAAGTGAGATTTTTTTAAAATGATTTATATTACTGTGCTTTTTATGATTTAAATTGATTATTCTAACATCATTTTTTATCTGTGCAAGTGACATTTTTAGAATGAATCGAGGGATGAGCAATGAGGAGTTACAAGACATCTTCGCACGCATGTCTCCAGACTAGATCGCCAAATTCAGAGAGATGGAAGACCAGGAGCTGTCTCGTTCTTCGTCAGGGCGCTCTGCTAGATCTGTTTCAGCGTGATCGGATGCTTCAGCTTCGAGCAGACGATCTCGATGCTCACGACTTGGGCCAGAGGGAGGGAGTGCATCGAGATCAGGGGATGCTGCTATGGAGACACGGATGTGGTGTCTCCGTCTCGTCGTTCAGCTGGAGCTGCGTCACCTCCAAGATTTGTCACACCTGTGGGAACGTCTACTCCAATTACTCCGGCTTTTGCGCAGCCGTCAGTAGGTGGCACCCCTTTGGGTGCCACTCCGAGAGAGATTATCCCCGTCGGTACACTGGATGATGCAGAGGGGTCTCCTGGATATGCCCAGGAGCGTGTACGTAGATGGGAGAGGACCCATCTTAGGCAGACTCCTAGGGGTTATGAATATCTGGTCGATAGTAGGTCAGGAGCCATCATCATGAATGATGAGGGGAGGAGGGTGATGGCTCACATGAGAGAGTTGTGCCAACAAGTTTTTTGGCACAACATCTTGGATCATTGGAAGAACATACTGGAGGGGAGCAAGGACTACATAGTAGCATCCTTGCACGAGGAGTTTCTAGTGCCAGCCGCAGTAGATAGATTCTCTACGGGCTGGATGATGGATTCCATGCGTGCATACATGTCACATAGACGATCCAACACACGCAAGGCAATCAAGAGTGGGGCTGCAAAGCCCGAGTGGTTAGATGCAGACGACTGGCGCCGACTGAGGGAGGAGGCTACAGATTCTCTAGGATGTTGGAGTCAGTAGCGCGAGGTGGCGAGGGCACGACTCGAGGCCGGAGTGGTCCATCATCTTGGGAGTGGCGGCCACATGACATATTTGGAGGACTTTGTAGGTTTTTCTTTTGTTTTGCTTGTTTGTTTTTTTGAAATATTATTTGTACTAACAATCATGTTTCTAACAGTTAGCATTTTGTTTTCTTTGCAGCACTCCATTACAAATTGCGATCCGTCTGGCCTTGAGACTCGATATGCAGAGAAGCACCGTCTCAATGCATTGATCGACCGATTGTATAGACGCGGCAGCCCTGTAAGTCACTCATCTTTCTTGTCCGTAGTTACCATGAGATATTTGAATACATTATTGTATGGTGGACTGATGTGTTGTTTCTTTTTCTGCAGAGTCCGTTGTCGTAAAGTTCACGCAAGAGCTGCAGAACACGGGGTTCAAGATACAACAAGAGAAGAGGCTAACAAGAAGAACTCAAATATTTGATGCCAAAGTTCGCTATTTTGCTTGTCCAGTAAATTACATGAGGTCCATGTTTAGAAAATTTCTGTAGTATCTCATTAACTGTGCTGTTTTCACAACTAACTCTATACATCTTCAAATCAAACAGTTTTCTTTCACCATTACAGGCATGTTCAGCATCAGTAAATTCCAAATATGAAGGATGTCTTTGAAGTTTCCAGCGGCAAGTTGTCAGATTGGACAGATTTAGAGACTCCAGGTTGTACAATCAATCACAGCATTGTCAAGTCCTTGAACATCTAGCAAGTCACAACATTCAGAGAGCCAGAACAAGAAGCCATCAGTGTTGGTATCTCTCCAGGAAGTAGTTCTAGTTCATTCACATTGAACCTCTCTTCATAATAGAAACTGACTGCTACAACTTTATCTCCAAAAACAATCTTCCATTCAAGTTCATCAATGCCTTAATAGCCTATTCAGCATGTTTAAACTCCATAAAAATCGTTATAGTTTCAATTGCAGGAAATTCTGGTTCTGTAATCTCTTTCTGTTGTTCAGAGATACCACCATTGATCCTCACTCATGAAGAGCTGGTTACCAAGGTTGCATTACAGTCTGAGACAAACTTCATTCGCGCTTCCAACACCTTCGAATGTGCAGATGGACTTGTATCCATTCTTGATGTTTAGCCAAATCAAATTCAGTATTTCTGCCAGCCGCCTTCAAGGAGTCCACTAATAGACAAATCGACTCGAGACATTACAACAACTGACTGAAGATAGTCCCTTCAGTATTTCAGAAAAAAAATTGTTTCTGGAGGAAGTCCTGAAAGCTTCTGAGTAAAAGTTGTTGCAGTGAAAATGCCAAGCTTCTTCTGGTCATCTTGACCATAAAGTTCCATGGATTGGAGCTACCTTTGCATGACATCCTCAAGACTCTTAATCATAAAAGGTTGTTGCCGAATGATCATCTGTATATAGAGCACGCCTTGAAGCCTCACAATTCAAAATGGAGTAAGGTTGGCGTTACCCTTCTTCTGGTTTTGTGGTTCCTGGTTGGTTACGACCTCCATTGAAGACCACCTCAAAGAAGGTTTCACCATATCTTGAAAAATCAAGATCTGAGGCCTCAATATCTTTGGCAATAAGTTCCAGGTCTCCTGCATGCTCAAGTTAGACTTGCACAATTGCATCCGCAAAGCTAGCAGGATCTAAAGGTGCTGTTGTATTTCACTTGCGGGTCTTGATCCGCGTGCTACCAAGAGTGAGCTTCTCCTTCGAGCTCATAAACTACGACTTGGCTGAGCGAGAAGGGGCCGGAATGGATTCGCTGGCAGGCACCCTTCAATCCGATACAGGAGCCTTTAGCCAGAGAACGCAGGAGAGAAACAGAGTTAAAGAGCAAGAACAACAGGACATCATCTTCTGAATATTCTGAATTTATTTCCCTGTTGTCGATCCCTCCTGTACATAGAAGCACCGGCAGCAGTCTTCAACTCAACTTTCGATTGCAAAGCCTCAGTCATAGACTTGTCAAATTAGATCCTTGATTTGAACTTGAAGATGAAGGAGATCATGCTCCTGAACAGTATCTCTGTTTCAAGCTAAGGATGTTCGTGACAACCCCACTCACCCATTCCGCGAATTAGAGGGATAGACCAAAAAGATCCAATTGTCCTTTGTTGACGTCTGAATTGAGAGTGGGAGGATTCCAATGTCAGCAGGGCAAGGCGCAGAGAGAGTTTACCAAAGGAGAAAGAGAGATCAGAGCACTCGCATGGATAGATACTTCATCGCCCGATGAGCCTCCACACTCACGAATAAGGCCAGCCAGAGAGATTTACCCAAAAACAGGCTGTTCCCCATTTCTGAATTCGTCTTTTTCCTTTTCGTCCATTCGAATTCTTCTTCAGATCTTCCTCTTCAGCTTCGTCTTCATTTTCCCTCTTAGTTCGTCGTCATATTCTGCAAAGCCCACGGTTCTCCTTCAATTTCACTGTCGCTTCCTTAACGGCCTCAAATTCTTCTTCTTCTTCGTGACCTTTCCTTCCTTGTTTTCAAGTTCATCAACTTCAGAAGATTATGACGAGCTCCGTCCCTATCGTATCAGCACTTCACTTCCTCCCCATCATAACAGCCGTCACTCCCTCTCCTGTCATAACAGCCGTCACTCCCTCTCCTCTCGCCATATCAAGCTCCCGCATTAGTCTGGCCCTTTGGTCCTCTCGTCTGCCACACAACCCGCCATTCTTCCTTTTTCCAAAAATATCCCCCTATCTCCCCAGAATAGGATAGCACTTTGTGACTTTGCTATCTTTAGAGAGGGAAATGGACCCTTTAAAGTTTCCAAAGAGGAAGAGGGGATTGAACCTTTTGAATTTTCTTATGTAAGAGGACCAACCTCTTTTATTGCTGCAGGAATGGCCGCTTCTGCAGCCTTTTGAGGCATGCTTGAAATATTAGTGTTGATGGCTGGAATTACATGACTGAACGTTACCTCTTTCTGTTGAGCATTATGATCTCTGTTTCCAGCAGAATGAGGTAAGTGGGTAGTAATTACGTCAGCAGAAGTAGCAACATGATCAGGAATTTGCTTCAACATAGTCAAAAATGTCATCACCAGAATGAACGTCTAGATTAAGCGCATGCATTAAGGGAATATATACATTGGATGCGAATTATTAAAATGCTAACACAAATGCACAACAAAAGAAATGGAGGTGTATACGACTTGGATGCGCAGCAACACGACACCGTTCGATGCTCCTTTGCGGGGGGACGAGATTTCGGGGGACGAGGATGCATAGCTCGCCCTTGGATCCCTAGAGCTTGCTGCCCTGCCACAAATTTTTTTATATCCCTGTTATCGTCGCTATTAGCGTCGCAAATTGTACTCCTAGCAACGCCAATAGCGATGCTAATAGCGACGCCAATAGCGACGCTAATAGCGACGCCAATACGGACATTTCTATGTCGTCATTAATAATGACGCTTTTTGCAACTACGGGGGAAAACTTTGTTGTTTGTATTTTCGTCGCTTTAAATGTCGGTATAAGGCCTATATCTTGTAGTGTTAATTAACATAGGTCTTACTTAGATTAATTGTTGTGTTATTCGCATTTACTTACCATTATTATTTTTTTAATTACAGGTATTTCATCGCTAGAAAAACTCTGTGCATTCACTTTCAATATAGAAGATGGTGACTTTTGTGAGGAGAGTAGATCAGCTTGGATCAAGATACCCGAGATGAGACACATACAGCTCTCATAGATGTGGGCATCTTGTGGAATGGTCATAATCCTTTTGTGGTCAGCGCCACAGAGAGCCATTGGCCCATTTCTTTTCTGAGACAAGAAATCCAACTAATGTCCAATGAGCCCCTCTACAACTTCTATTTCAAGTTAGATAATATAAAAGTCAGGATTCATACTGAGCAATCCATGATATGTAAACAATGTGCTTCTCCACATATCCTTGAGACAATGGAATCCTTGTAAATTTTTTTAAATAAAGAATGAATCTAATTTTTTAAAAAACTTTTGAGTACTTTCAATTTAGATAATCTTAGTTTATTATGAACCAAGCGTGTGATAATACATACTATAATTAGTCAATCGTACTGGTTAAAATCATAATTATATTGCAGGTTGGAGTTTTATAATCTATTCAATATTGTCTTTGCATAATGATATATTATAGCTTATCTCTTCTACTTATTTCTTAAAATTAAACATTAAATTGGATCCAAGGAATTTTGAAGGTCTTTTAGTTTTCTTTTCTTAAAAATGTTCTATATTTTATGTAGTTGGACTTGAATATACTCAGTAATCCCAATATATTTGAGGATATAATAATGTAGAATGAAGAATTTGTCTGTATGAGTAATTTTAACGGTTACTTTAAAGTATTGAAATAAAGAAACTAAGGTAAGAGTTTTAATTTGAAACTGTAGGGTTAAAAAAGAACATTTATTTAAAACCCTAGATATATAAAAGCTATAACTCCAAACTCATTTTCACTTTCATTCTCTACTTGCCTACACGTGCTCTCCTGCCTTCTCTCTTTCTATGCCGTGGCTAGCACTCCTGCCTTCGCCATATGGATTAGCTTCACACGCTACTCACACATAGGAGACTAGGTATACCCTAGGTTTTGCGTGACCTTGAGTCTAGAGAGCTGGCTTTCCGTCGTAGATCCTAGCTCTAGTATACTGGCATCATTTTGTGATGCGGAAAACCCTCTCACCTGCTCTATTCCGGACTCTTCTCTTAGATGGGTCCCCATAGATTTCTTATATAGTTTACGTGTTGGATCAAGCCATGCAAAGGTAATAAATTGAGCCCTCGTACATGTGGGGAAGCATCTTCGTGCCAAAGCAGTGCCCACCTCATCCCAGGACCATGCCATAATGGATCTCATTGAGCGCGATGCAACATTTTACATATATGTTTTGTGGACTGAGGTGCAAGAGGACAGTGAGGAAGACATCAACACATCCTCTCGGCCACATCTAGAGTACTTCGAGAGGGAGCTTGAGGAGAGTACACTCGATCCAAGAGTAGAGGCATTAGAAAGCTTAGCCATTGTGCACCCACTTCCTTGCCCTGTTGAGACGTTGAGAAGCAATGAGCCACCCCTCGGTTCTCTCCATGCTATCATCATTGAGGGGGTGGAATATTTACTTATGTAGGATGTACTAGAAATTTTGGAGCTAAGAGAAGAACAGCTATATTGTATCATGGTGTGTGATGCACTTGATGATTTTATAGATTTTGATATACAAGATGCCCTAGCACATGTTGATGAGGTGGCTCGATATGATAGCATGAGTGTCGATGACATCTCTGCCATTGTGAGAATTCAAGAGCAGATTTAGAATGCAGCGCCATAGTATGAGATCTCACATGAGTAGTTTGGGTGGTTGCAAGAAAGCATTTTTGGACCTTCACCTGACTATGTAGTACCTTCCCAAGAGAGAGATGAGGGTGGCCCAATTGCAGGAGCAGACGTGAATGCTCCATTATAGCAACAGATAGATGATGTAGAGAAGGTAATGTTATCGGGTTCACATAAAAATCTAAAAGTAGGGCCTCTACGGCATCAGGAGTGTGCACATAAAAATTTGTTGGGATCGGGTCCCTAGAGCAACCTTGACCGGAGGCTCATGTCTGGGGGCCTAAATCTGCAAAGCCTTGGCCGAAGGTTCACTCTGGGTGCAGATTCAGGTCCCCAAATGTGAGCCTCTAGCCAGGGCTGCTCTGGGGGACCCAATCTCAACAAAATTTTATGTGCACACTTCCGTTGCCCTAGAGGTCCTACTGGTAAATTTTTACGCAAATCCGATGTATATATCTTTAGCACACTCCATGCATAGTGAGTCTAACACTGAACTTGTGTGATGTAGGACATTGTCTATATAGATGAATTTTCATCTAGACAAGGTCACCGATTTGGTAGCAAAGGAAGGGTGCATGACTCGACATTGAAGGAGTATATCAGCCAGCTTGTGAGCGACATTATTGTATTCCATAAGACATGCTCTCCGGCTTTTACTGAGAACTTCTTGAGGTTGAGGGCACTAACAAAGGCTGGGCCCTTCAAGACCATCCCAACAAACTCTAGCCTGGAGAAAGTAGTGTTGCTTTGACGTTCGAAACTTCTCTACTTATTCTCTAGTACTAGGTGTGGGCCACTTTTTTCCATGGTGGCCCGTGGCATGGTTGCTAGTGTTGAAGACCCCAATATCATTAGGCACAAACTACTAGGGCAAAATGTGTTACTGCCTATGATCAAAAATAGCTTTGACCATGGGGAGTCTAGCTCAAAGCAGCCTAGGAGAGAGTATATGTACTTAGTGCCAAATGATATCTCATCACCAATGTAATGTAATGTAATTTGTAATCTTCTCTTGAAGTAATGAAAACCGATATTTGTTGAATCTGTGTGCAATGTAGTTTGTCATACGCGTCGTTTATTATTGTTTTTTACTTGAATGTTACATTTATTTATCGAATTTATATATAACATGATTCGTACCCTAAATTTAATACGTAGTGCTTTATCAAGTTCATGCACAATATATATTTGTTCGAACACATGTAACGATAACTCAAAGACATAAATAAAACAAATAACAAGTGAATAAACAAAAATAAGACACACCAAAAATTTTGTATTCATATTCATAACATTTTACATGGGATCCATTACAACCAAGGTTTTACAAAATCTCTTTGGAAGCTACATTCCATAAATGTTTTGGTAGTACACCCCTATCATTGTTGATCTCCGCGAGGACTATCCTTCCATCGCCGGAAGAACCTCACTATCTGCAAATCCCTATCACTGACAGTGACTCTCCTTGCATATACTGATGTATAGATCGAGTCTTCGAACAAGTTGATGATGCAAGATTTGGCAGCTTCTTGTAGTGCAAGGAGGGCTTGGGCAGTGATCGGCGGGTTGTTGCATCTGGGAAGTGCCTCTTGCAGTTCTTAATGAGTATGCTGTCTATAATCTCATGCACTAACTTCTGGAATGAAGCCTTTGGTATCAAGAGATGAGTGGTCTTCTGGTAATGGAAGATCTCACAAAGAGCCACTGTGCTTGGCTTCCATTGACGCTTTGCGATGCTAGCGTGGTGGTAGTGGTGGTGGTGGAGCTGGGGGGAGATGGCATGTGCATATGATTTCTAGGCGGGTGTCTCTGGGCCACTTACTTGGTGTGTGCCATGTCTTCTAGGAGAGAAAACTCAAAACTTAAAAGTGAAATGTGTAAAATGAGATAAAACTTTAAACTTATAGCAAAACTTTCAAAAAATCCTTAAACCTGAATTAATGTATCCAGGCTTTAGAAAAAAATACGACCAGTGATCCGATTGACGTGAAATTTTATATGTGGACTCCTCTAGGGTACATCAGCTACTCAAAAAAAATTTGGCCTCATGAGAAGTATCTAGGACACTTTTCCGAAGGCTAGCGTTTGGGGTCCTGATACATTAACTGGATTATACTTCACTGATAACAGAAAAACTTAACACCACACCGAGTGTGCGCAACTACATATTAAATGTGTTGTCAACCAAACTATGTAAAATATTGAAAACTAAACAATTCACAAAAAATAAATCATGGGTCAAATGGAATATTGCATATCATAGTAAAGATATAGTGCATCGGCCGCCATGTACACTTAATCACTGATGTGTGCATGATTGCGCATTGAATTTATCCTCAACAAAACTACTTTCAAAAGTAGAAACTTGAAAATATGCACAATGCAAATCATGGCAAAATAGAATATCAATATCAGATTTGGAATTATAAAACCATGAACTACACGATAGATAGCGCATTGCACCAAGTACAAATAGAGTTAGGAAAAAATTAGCTCCATTTTGTAGACCACGACTATCAAATACTTGAAGGTCTACTGAAAAGATAAACCAAAACTAAGGTCCTTACAATCTACAACCAAACCTAAGTTAAAAACATACATCGAATTACAAGGTAGCTTGTCAAAGCATATTGTTGACATTAAGATTAAATGCATCCTTATTGTTGCGAATCCTATGAACAAGAACCATAACTATGGGTTCCTTGAAAATAACTGATGATGATGCCCTAACTAAAAATCTTGTAGTATTTCTCACACCAACCTAGAGAATGGTGCCTTAGGAATAATCAAGTTGGCACTCTTTTGGAATTTCCTTATCTCACGTAGCGTAGCTATGCCTGGTCTCCATCTTCGCTTCTTATGTGTTCGAGGACGTGTATTACCAGCTGGAGCAGTAGTGGTAGGTGGAGCAACTGGAGCATGTGGACCATCATTTCTGGAAAATGATGAACCATCATTATTGACCACACTAGGGTCACCATGTTGGACATAGTAGCACCACCATTATTAGCTGCAATAGGGCCACCATTGTTGGCCACCAAGGGACCTTTGTCACTCATAGTACACTCATTAGATTTGAAAGAGTGTTGAGCTCTTGCTCTTGTAGGTGTCTTCTTGATAGGAAGCTTGGAACGTGCCATGGTTGTGATGATGGAGGATAGAAGGGTGGAGGGTAGAGTGAAGAGTAATAGGAAAAAATGAAAGGAGAGACTTGACTTAAGTACGTAACTTTTAAACTTGTTGTGGTGTATATGAACTTTAAAATTAAAAAACATAGTTCAAAATACACTTTGAAACATATAATGAAAAACCTTCAAAATTTTAAACAAAATTTGCAAGACATCTCATGTTAAAGATAGGAGTATTGAAGTGTCATATCCTGGGTACCTATGCTCTCTCGTGGACTCTAAATGCATCAAAAGTATTATCTTTATCTAGGTCTCCATTTCTTGCCATCTATCTCTTGGGTTGCCAACCATTCTCTATGGTGTTGTGTAGTTGTGATGTTTTCATATCTTGTTTTTCTCACTTCATATATTGCCCTACTTATAAATTCTGCTTGAGAGGTTTTTGACTTCTTTTCTTTTTCCTTGTATTGTATCTCTAATCTCCTATACCACCATTGTAATAATTGCCTCATAGAATTGGAATCATTGATACTACCTCCATGATCAGTTACCTTTTGAAAAGCATAGTGAGCTTGCCAATGAGATCGTTCCATGCCTTGAGCTGACCATACTACCAAACTTCCTTGATTTGCAAAGTATGAATCATGTGCTTCAAGTATATGCTGCACAAGAGGAGGGATTAGAAACACAAACTAATTCGAAATGATGATATTTTTTTGTAATGGTGACAATACTGACCATGTAGTGTGTTATAGTGTTTGTAGTCCATGCCTTCACCATGGACTGAAATTTAGCAACTATTTCTTTAAATGTATTGGCATCACTGTCCCTCGCTTAGTTTTAAAGACTTGCTTAAATCATGTATCCAATTGTTGATAGAGCATACTATATGACTCAAAACTCATTCCCACCTTGTCACATAATCCCTGAGAATCTATAGCAATCAAAAAATTGCTCACATCCCTAAGATGTTCATTTGCAACACCATCTACAATGTCCCTGAATTTATGATTTTTCAATGCATTTTTGACTATATCCTTGCTTAGGACTTTGGCAATGGTATCATTCTCTGCATGAGGGAACATATTTCTCATTGTAGCAGATTGAACATATATTCGTCTATGATATTGTCCACTTCCTTTGGTTTATTGGTGAATTGGTTTAACTAATTGGATGCACCGACGTGCTTCTTTTGCTTTTAAAGTGGGCCCAATCTCCAAAGTTTTTGTGGGCTTCCTCTTTATGTTTCGATTCTCCTTCTCCAAGTCCATAAATTTAGACTGTAACTCCATATTTTGCATGTGTGTAGCGTGCATAGCATCTTCAATGACATACATTGCTTGTTGTAGGCTCTGGTTCTCTCCCTATCCTTCTTAGCCAATAATCTATCCTTTTCCATTAAAGACTGCATATTCCCTTGTAATCTTGTTTGCATATTTGTCAAGGCTTGATGAACCCCTGCTAATCCTTGTGTGACAAGTTCGCATGTGTATCCATAAAATCCTTCATTGCCTTTACAAACAAACTTTACAAATGATGTAAGCCCTTCAAATTGTGGTGGCCTTTGAGTGATTGGATCGGGTGGATAAATGCACCCATCAACCCAAAGGTCCACATTTTTTTTCCCTGCATTTCTTTCTTTGCATCCTGTATCTTATTACATCATCCCTTTCTGCAGTTATTTTGAACATTGATGCATATTCATCCTCCAATCAAAAGTGAATATCTCTCTTTCTCTTGGTACGTCCTGCACCTGCATCCTGTAAGGAAAAATATATGCCAATTTTGACTTGCATTAACATTTAAATCACACAATTACATCCCTTTGATTCACTATATATGTGTTCCTTTTTACCCAGTTGGATCTTGTCTCTTTCTCTTGATTTCAGTCATGATAGACCCTAATTAATCCCTAATTTTCATGTAATCTTAGCTTTTAATCTACCTCTAATCAACATCCAATCTTATCTTCTATTCTATCCAAAATATTCTCTCTCTCTCTCTCCCTCTCTCTCCCCCTCAAGAAGAATTGATCAAAGATATTTAAACACATTTATACAGAAGCTTGGCTAGTGGAGAAAAATAACATCATCTTATCTTCTACAATAATTTACTCTCTATCACTCTATCACTTATTTTCTAAGTTCATCTCACACAGTCCTCTCTCTTCCCTCCTTCTCCCTATATATATATATATATATATATATATATATATATATATATAAATTGGCACTTAATGATTAAACAACAACTATGAAAAATAATAACATCACAGAGATTTAAAAAATAAAGATACCTCCATTATCACTTGATTGCATGTAGTATAGAGTGTTGAAGAGGAAGATATCTTAAAGCACAGTACTAAAGAGGGAGATTGCTTGTAGCAAGGTAGAGAGTGTTGTAGATAGAGATTATTGGATTTCAACAAATGCTATCAAAACCACTCCCGAGATTGCTTGTAGCACGGCAGAGAGTGTTGCAGATAGTACTGAGTGTTGCTTCAGAAGAATTCGTATGCAAGAAACCATATTCTGAAGGGAAGGAGAAGAGTACACAAAATTTCGGACAAAACTAGAGCTTTGAGAGGAAATGAAGAAATGCCCAGAAATAGGCATATACTTGTCCAAAAATGATAAAAATTTACAAGGAAATTCTCGAGTCAAAAAGGTGTCTTTGGGCAAAAAATAATCTTAAAATATGTTATATACGTCATTTTATATCCTTTTTTAACTTCCGCCCTTTTAAGAAGCAAGAATGAGAATGATTCTAATATATTTTCATGTTGAAAAGTCATGAGGGAATTAAAGAGTCATATATTAATTATTGGCTCTATTTTTAGAGAAAATAGAATTATATTTTTTTAGTTATAAGGATTTTGAGAAAAAGTGACCTTATAACACAATATTAGTGAGTTTGGGAATCTCCCAATTCCCATTTTTTGAATACTAAAAGGGTGGCACCCGGATAACATGCCCATAATTTTCTCAAAACCATATGATGTGACCTATCATTGGAAAGCCCTTGAAAAATGGAATCTATTGAGCTATAGACCGCTCAATTTGGAGTTATAGCATTCAAGTTATGACAAACCCAAAGATTTGACCACGTGTCCCAAACTTATGGAAAATTCCCACATTCTCCAATATGGTGTTTTATCTTACAATTTGAGAATTAAATAATAGGTGAAATCTATTGAAAATACAAATACGACATTTTCTTGATTGTAGAAGATATATTATTCTAATATTATTTTGGAATCTCTTTTTAGAGAGAGAGAGGTGAGAGAAACCCCTTAAGGGGAAAAAAAGAGAGTCCATATTTCTCCTAATGTTATGTTCCTACAATAGCATAAACCAATGGAGCAAGTAATGCAGAGAAGTGGGTGCCATGTATACTTTGGGATAGGAGGAAGAAGATCCTTGAGATGCTTAAGCTTTTTTATATTGGTGAGCTTGATTTCCCATTCAATGTCAAATTCTTTGTCTTTCAAGATACATGCTTCATATGCAAAGAAGGTGGGCACTTTGCAAAGTAAAGCCCAAAGAGGGATGGAACTCAATAAGTGAAACATGCAACTACTCTTGCTACCCAAGGAGAAAAGAACAAGATAGGAAAGAACATGTAGCACAATCACAAATGAAGGAAGAAGCAAAAATCTCATATATTGAGAAGGTCAAAGCCAAGGAAGCAAACAACCCTTGTAAGGAGGAATCAAAGGAGAAACCTAACTAATAGGGGATCATAGACATGTCGAGGTCAAAAGAGGCTAGCAACAAAGAAAAGCAACCACTAAAGTCTTTGGAGTCAAATTTTCCTTTAGAATTTTGCTTGTAAACCTCTTGTTGATAAGACTATTTTGCTATCTTGGATGGTGAGGACACAAGTTATGATGATGAAGGTTTCATTTATGAATAAGTATAGGATTTTAAGTTGGCTCACTACGATCTCTTGGAGTGTGAGGTGCCTGGGAAATCCATCCAAGAAGGATCTATTTAGGAGGAGGAGATGGAAGCCTCCTCTATTGACATTTAGCATATCCTTTCTAGAAGAAAGGATTCTGCCTATAAAACTAAAGGATGCTTGGAAAGAAACTAGCAATCCAATGACTTGTCCACTATAGAATTAGATGAGATGCACAGCTCTCATCATGAGATTGCTAAGAAGTATAGCAAAGATTAGGCTAGAATTCAAAGAGGAATACACATTGGTAGTTAGCAGTGCAAGGAGTGTGTTATTCAAGCTCTTGCTAAGTGTTTTCATGATGGGGAAAACATAAAGTCAAACCTATTAAGAATTAAGTTGAAGTGCAAATGGTACATTATGGGTGACACTTTGACCAATTACTTTTATAAATCGATGAAGCAAAAGAAGTAGTAGGAGTTCACCATTATGATAGATGATGGAGAAGGAATCATGGTATATCTAGAGAGGTGTTTCAATCTATTTGGAATATATTTGTAAAATGGTCTATGCTCAACTCTATTTGATATAAAAAGGTTGGTGTTCTAGGGTGTCCCATTGCCCCATTACTCTTTGCCATAATCGCACTTTGCTTAGAAATTTGGATTACTATAGCACAAAGTAACCAAGGGGCCTCCCATGCCATAAGCACAACACATTGTCTCACAATTCTTTGCCAATGACAACTCCAACATTGTGCAATTTGAGAAGAATTTTGCAAATGCATTGATAAGAGTGTATGATAGTTATTTTTAGAGCTCTCTAGGTTGGTGATCCTAACCATTTTTGGGCTGAAGCTGTTAATACTGCAGTCTACATTCTAAATTGGAGCTACACAAAGGCTCTCAAGGGAAAAACACCTCATGAGGCTTACACTGGTAAGAAACCATTTGTCTCACATTTCAGAATTTTTGGATGGGAATGTTATGCACATGTTCCAGATGAGAAGAAAAACAAGTTAAAACCAAAAAGCAGAAAATGTATCTTCTTGGGTTATAGTGATGAGCAGAAGGCTTACAAATTATATGAACAAGAGGCAAAGAAGATCATCGCGAGCCGTGATGTGTTGTTCAAGGAGGAGCCGCATACAGTGGAGGAGGAGAAGGCAAGTACTTCCACTTTATCATCAAGCGAAGAAGTAGCCCACTATGAACCTATCCCGAGAGCTATCCCTATCCTTAAGGAGGAAACGGACCTCGGATGCGGAAGAGGCCAAAAATTGGTTAAGATTTGAAAAGGTGGACCAAAACTTGGGCCAAAGGGGGGTGCAAAGAACCCAAAATCGAATTTTGGGCTGCAAAGAACCCATGGAACCGACATTGCCCGTCAACTTCTCCCTCTTTCCTGATTCTATCACCGGTCCTTGCGTGAGATATGGGTGTCTGGATGAAGAGATAAGATTCTAGTATTTCTCTCTCCTCCCTCTCTCTCCTCTCTATGGGCTGTTCATGTGCACTATCTTAAAGGAGGAATCAGGAAGAAGATTGAAGGAAACGGTGATGGAGATTGATGCAGACACTGAAGATTGATGTGCAACATTGGATTGAGAGAAATGGAGACTCCGTCTACTAGTTATGTAGTCATTTAATGCATCTCGGGTTTCGTAAAAACACGGTATGACCATTTTTATGAAGAAAATGAAGGATTTTTGATAGTTTATGATGATAATGATGTTCGTATTGGATGAAAATTTGTTTGTGTGTTGGTTGCATCATGATTAATTGTTTTTTTTCAGAAAATTTTGATTTTGCAATGACTTACATGCACTATTTAATTCTCCAAAATCCAAAATGCAGTTTTTAAGCGGTAAAATTGTAGTTTTTTCATTTTGGGTGGGTAAAAGGTGTTCCCATGGGGGAAAAATGGAAAATAAATTGAGTAGTACTATGCTGAAGTGATTGGAATAGAAAAAACCAGAAAATAGTATATTTTATTGACAAATAAATCAGGAAAATGGAGAAAATAAGGAGAAAAATAAAAATACGTCTCACAAAAATAAGGAAAAATATAAGGATTGTTTGTGGATGTATGGTAGTGACAAAGCATGAGGTTTAGCCTCAGCTTGCCCTATCTCCTTGTCAAAGTTTGTGATTTATTGCTTTTTATACATCAAAACATGAGAAAATTAACCTCTACACCTATGCAACGAAAGCAATACCTAAACGTAGGGGGTTGGGATGTTTCAATGGTGCGATTAGCGTGTTGATTATTGCTGATTTTCTTATGCATATCATGACATAGAGTTCGTTGTATTTTAATTAAGAGGATAGTAGCACGGGCATTGTCTCACTGCTATTCTTACATCGCCGCAACGAGTTAGTGAATGAGCATTGGAAAGCCTAGTTATGCACAACACGTTTCTGATTGAAAATTATGTTTGAGCACTTTAGGTTCAACCACTTTTGCATATGCATGTCACCCATGGTATCAGAATACAAAAGATTGGATGTATAGCACCTGTTTTCGATTATGATGACCCATGCTTGAGTGTGGAAAGGCAACCTAAGCTGTAGGACAGACGCTCGTTTTTGGGAAAATTATTTGGTAAGGACACATGGTATCTCCTGGAATACTTTCAAAATAAAAGAGTGGAGTTTGTTCGTTTGTTCGTTTGTTCTATATGTTGAGCAGCGCATCAAGAGGCGAATCCCTGCGATGTAGGAGAGCTGCAGTGAGGCCACGGTGATTCCACCGAGAGGTTGCCTCCCATGTATGTGATTATCGTGGCATTTATTGCCAGTGTGTATGGGTTCTCCCTCTGTGGAGTTTATAGAAACGGAAACGTTGGACTACAAAACTATAAACGCATAGATTAGGCTTTAGGACAATTCGTCCTTTAGCAGCAGAGATAGATGCTCATGGCTTGCGAGGCCGTGTGGGCGTGTTTGTCTGTTATGAGCATGAGGTCTGGCTAGTGCCATAGCCAGTGCTGGCCCATTTGAGGTTCCATCAGTGGTGCATCTGCCGGGAGCTGCCAACAAGTGGTGGTTCTCGAATCTAGGGTTTTTAGGGACCAAAAAGTTGGTTTGTGTCCTCTGACAAGGACCGTCAAGCCGAAATACAAAAAGCAGAACGTGCTGAGAGGGCTAGATGGCGGTTGGAGATTGTAAGTTGCTATTCTCCTCAAAGGAGTAGCCCGATACACACGCATAAGAGGCAGTGGTCTTAGTAACCCAACTGTTGCACATAGTCCTTTAGGTGTAGAAGGAAGCGCAAGTTCTGCATCTCTTCCACCAAGTCAACCCACTTCAAGTGGGGGTGTGATTCTATCAGTCCAAACTCCTATTGTCAATCCGATTGTCGTCAGGGCACGGCCCATTGCAATTCTTGCAGGGACGCCGGATCTGTCAGCTTTAGGAGTGGCTTTGCCCATTTTTAATGGGTTAGCCGAAAAAGATGAGGAATTTCACATTTGTGAATTCCAAATATTAATGTTTAATTACTGCATCCAAGATGAGGGACATCTTATGATGATCTTTAATATGACATTAAAAGGAAGGACTGCAGTATAGTATCATAGCATAGAGACTGGAACCATCACCACAATCGACCAATTTTATGCAGCTTTCCGAGGAGAGTATGCCCATGAAAGAGGTAGCCAATACTGGTTGCGTGTTCTGAATGTAACATGCCAAGACCCCCATGAGAATGTGAAAGCCTATGCCAAGAAGCTTAAGGAAGTATTTCGTAAGTTACAAACTTACATTCCTATTCCGCCGGCTGCCCAATTGCAATACTTCTTGCATGGATTGGATTTCAATACTCAGGTACAATTGAGCAGCGTGGCTTTGGCTGATATAGACACCGCCATCACGCGGGCAGAAGGAGTAGAGTCACGATTACAAACGGCCTACTCCTCTTGAATAAATCTTAATGCGGGTTTAGTACCTGAGGCAATTTACCATTGATAAATGGAAGTCAAGGGATGCCTATGAATAACCCTAATGGGAGAGGAAGCATGGTTCAAAATGTACCTTTGCGGCCACCTCCTCCCAGTGTGACTATGCCTATGGCTAGTCAGTTGGCTCCACCAAATGTTGGAGGCCAAGCTTCGAACCCTAATGTTATTCCTGTGAGTCAACAACCAATGCCCAATCAAATTGTTAGGCCAATGGAACGTCGGATAGACGATCAAGGCTATGAGTCGAGTGCCTCTAATGTCTTTGGCGAAGTTAATGATGAAGCACTACATTGACATGATTTCTGAACAATATCGGCAAATAGCTATTGATGTCAATTTCCTGAAGAAGTAGCAGAATCTGATAGGGAGTCGACGCCCTGAAGAGAGTGGTCTCTCAAGATTCAGCTGTAAGTTGTGTGGCGGACAACATTTTCCATAAAGTCCATGTTACAGTTGCAAGTGTAGAATGCTTCTTGGACTTTAAGGTGATAAGATTTGCAAGACGTCCTAGCTATCGTGTCTTGCTAGGCAGGCCTTGGATCTTACGAATAGACTGTCAAGTCGATATACCCACCGGTCGAGTAGTTCTAGGTAGAGGTGCTAATCGAGTAATAGTCGATGCTTACCCTAAGTCTCCTCAGAGTGAGAGAGCTCCTTTATCCTGCACTGAATTAGAAACAGCAGATGATCCATCTGGTAGTGAGACATCATCCAACAACGAATCTAAAGAGGGGTCCACTATAGAGGATATTTATCAGGTAACTCTAAATGAGCCGATAGAGCCGCAAGATAGGATAAGAGACGCGGATGTGATTGAGTTGGACCTTGGCACGCCGAATGATTCGCGGCCAATTAAATTAGGTTTCATGCTCAGTTCAGCAGAAAGGGAGGACTATGTGTCCTTGATTCAAGAATTCCGCGACATCTTTACTTGGAGTTATGACGAGGTGAGAGGCATTCCTCCTAGCCTGGCTGTTCATACTATTCCTGTAAAAGAAGGCAGTCATCCTGTGCATCAGAAAGTAAGGCGTATGCCTGTTGAATTGAGGGACGGGCTATTTGAGGAGTTACAGAAGTTACGGAAAGCTGGTTTAATCTTCCTTGTACAGCACATAGAATGGTGTTCACCAGTTGTCATTAGGAAGAAGAAAAACAACCAGATCTGGCTATGTGTAGATTTTAGAGAGCTGAATAAGCAGACGGTTAAGGATTACTACCTGTTGCCATTTATTGACCAGATTTTAGATCAATTAGCGGGTAGGGAAATATATTCATTTATAGATTGCTTTGCGGGTTATAACCAGATGGCAATTGCAGAAGAGAACAAGTTGAAAACAACTTTTATTACTGTCTTTGGTACTTTTGCGTACCATGTGATGGCCTTTGGATTGTGCAATGCACCTGGATCATGGCAACGAACAACAGACAAGACGTTTGGTGACATCTCCCCAGATGAGTTGAAAGTATTTATCGATGACCTGGGGGCAGCCACTGTAAGGGAAAGGATGTTGATTATCTTAAGAAAGTGCTTTGAGCACTGCAGACAATTTTGTATCGCTCTTAACCCACAGAAGTGTGTCTTTGGAGTGCCTTATGGGCTATTGCTAGGCCATGTGGTCAATTCAATAGGGATCACAACTGACCCTGAAAAGATCAAGGTTATAGTCGCTATGAGTCCACCACGCACTTCGAAAGAGGTACATAGCTTTCTGTCATTGGTAGGGTACTATTGGAGGTTTATAAATGCCTTGGCAGAAAGGACATTGCCATTAACGAACTTATTATCATTTAGCTGTCTATTTGTATGGAGCGACCCTTGTAAGGTAGCTTTTGAGGATGTGAAACATGAGCTAGTAAAAGCACCAGTTTTAAAAGCACCTAAAAGAGGCGAAGTATTTTACATATTTTCAGCAGCCACCATGCATAGTATCAGCTGCTGTTTAGCCCAAATCTCAGAGGAAACGTGGTATCATCTGATAGCTTTTGCTAGTCGAAAATTGGGCATATTAGAAATTAGCTACACATATATGGAGAAGTTGTGCCTTGTGATGGTCTTTGGGACTAAAAAATTCAGGCACTACATTCTCTATGAGAAGGTAGTTTTCTATACGAAGGCGGAAGGGCTTAGATTGCTTATGAACAAGCTACAACTGTCTGATCGTTTGGCAAAGTGGTTAATCACATTGCAGGAGTTCGATTATGAGATTAAGAGTAAGCCACCGAGGTTGCAGGGGATTGTGGAATGCCTTATGGATTTCGGGGAGCCGAAAGAGACTTTGGCTGAAGGAAGTGATATCGAAGAAATGTTTAAAATCGATACAGCTTCTATCCCATCTTGGTATGCTGCTATCACGCATTATCCATCAACGAGAGAGATTGGAGCTGGTTTATCAAAATCAGAAAAGAGGAAAATCAAACAACATGCTTTGAAGTTTTCCTTGATCGCAGGAACACTATATTGGCAGGGTGTTGATGATATCTATTGTCGATGTGTGATGCCTGACGAGGTTCCTTTCATCTTGGAAGAGTGCCATGACTCTGCATGTGGAGGGCACCTCGCTGGCCCAGAAAGCTTTAAGAGCTGGATATTGGTGGCCGTCCATCTTCCAAGATTCCTTTGAGTATGTTAAGAGATGTGATATCTGTCAAAGACATGACAGCAGAGAGAATAGAAAACATCCACTTATGCCTATTATGGCTATCCTTCCATTTGAGAAGTGGGGCATTGACTTTGTGGGTCCTATCACCCTATCGTCTACTACTTAGAAGAGGTACATTATAGTAGCAACTGATTATTTTACAAAATGGTCAGAAGCGTGGGCGACGAGGCAGGACAATGCAAAAGAGACTACAAGTTCCCTCTTAGAGCAGATTATCTGTCGTTTCGGTCCACCGAAGGAACTAGTGTTGGACCGTGGAACCCACTTTTTGAATAAAGTGATCAAAAGCCTGACTGAAGCTTGGCAAATCAAGCACAACAAAACGACCCCCTATAATTCGCAAGCCAACGGGCAAGTCGAAAGTACTAATAAGCAGCTTGTGGGTATCTTGTCTAAAATAGTCTCGGAGAAGAAACGAGAGTGGGGCAGGAAGTTGTATGTGGCAGTATGGGTGTACAATACAACGTTCAAGCGAGCTACTAGCCATACTCCATTTAAATTAGTTTAGGAAAGAGTGTATGTTACCCCTAGAAATCGAGTTGCCAACCTTACGGTTTGCAATTAACCACTCTTCGGGAGACAAGGATTCGCTCTTTGAATGGTTCACGGCCATAGCCCACCTAGATGAGCTGAAATTGCAGAGCTTATTACACCAGGAGGTAGCTAAACGTCGGATGAAGCAGTTGCACAACCTTAAAGCAAGGAATTATACCTTTAAAAAAGGGCAATTAGTTCGGTATTACGATGCGCGTAGGGAGCTGTTTCCAGGGAAGCTGGAACCTAGATGGGATGGCCCCTACAAGATTGTCAGGATAGGGAAAAATAGGTCTACGGCTCTACTAGCTGATCTACAGGGAGTAGAATTTTAAAATAAGGTTAATCTTAATAATATTAAAACTTATTATTTCTAATTATGCTAACACGAGAAAAATGCATTGCAAGTCCATGCTGGGGCTGATTTGAGACCTGCAAAAGAGCTTAAAGCTGATTGATGGGGCGGTTAATTTCTTATTTGGAGCACCCATATCTAGAGTAGAGATACCATCAGGGGAAACTTATCTGATGGAGCAAAGGATACAAAGTGATTGAGCAAGAGGACGAAACCTTTGTGTGGGAGATCAAAGTCTTCTGCCATCACTGCTTACAAATGTTGACAAGTATCCCTGTTGAGTTTAATGAAGAAGGTGGGATGGAGCCGTCAGTTCATCCTCTAAATATGTTAAATTTTGACTATCATAATTACGAATAGAGGAGTTCGTGATGGCAGGCTGTGTAAACCCATTGTGGACGTACACATTATATTTTGACGGAGTGTCCAAGGGCCCTAATAAAAAGAGAAGTGTTCGAGTAGTACTTCGAGATCCTCGACGTAGAGTTACGATGAAGTTAGCTGCTTATCTCAGGGTAGGATTCACTAACAACATGGCGGAGTATAAAGCCTTGATTATGGGACTGCATATTGCCAAGCAAGGTGGTATTCGGCGATTGTTAGTAAAAGGGGATTCCCAGTTGATCTTGAATCAGCTAGATGGGACATACACAGTGCGGAATCCCATTCTTTGTATGTATCATCGAACTGCCATGACCCTACTTGAGGAGTTTGAGAGAGTGTCTCTTCAACTGATTCCACATTACTGGAATCAGTTTGCGGATTCACTGGCAAACCTTGCTTATGAAGAAGACATTTTCGTCAACTGTGGTCCTAGTTTGGATATTGCTATCAATAATGAGACATGACCCGGTCGCTTGTGGGGAATGTTATCAGAGCATGCAATATATGGCAGGCGATGGTTGATATGGGTGATGCAAAGAGTAGCCGAGACCCATCTACCGTTGTTATCCTGAACCCATAGGCTGATTAGACAACATGTTATGCATACGCCTCTTGCTATATATGCAGGAGGGATGGGTCATAATCTTATGCATTTAGCTTAGGGCTACGAGCCCTATTTTTCCTCCTTGGAAAGGAGCATATTATTGTATATCTGTACTATTTCGAGGAGGGATGTGCAGGTGCTATTGTGTTTGATCTCGTTAGGCCAAGAGGGCCAGTTTTGTGAGGTTTTAAATGTTTTGTTTCACTAGCCTAAGAGGGCCAATCAGTTTTTTTAGTGAAGTGCTTTATTTCATTCGGCCAAGAGGGCCAGTCGTCTGTTTAGTACAGGTGCGGTTAATGGTTTCTTACTTTAGTCCTGTGCTAGACAGGTTCAAAGAAGAGCTTGGAAGGAGCCTATGTCGTACAGAGACTTCTCGTGGCCCTATCCAGGTGATATCTCTCCTTTACGAGTACCATGTTTTTTTGCTATATGTGTCTGTTTACTTGTAGGGGATTTTCTTTTCTTGTTGGGGACCAGTGTTCAAGGCATGAAGTCCCAGGTTTAGGTTACGCCTATCTGAGGGAAGGTTGAGTAGTCATTGCCTCCTGTAAAGACATTGCAAGGCATCGCAAGACCTATTTCAAAAGAGTGACCCTGTTCTGCTAAGCCTACTAGAGGCAGTCATTCTAGGAGTTCTTGTTAGTTGTGAGGTAGTTAGAGAAGCCTGCCGAAGGAAAATGATGATGATAGATAGGGAAAACAAAACCCTGAATATCTCAAAGACAATAAATATATACAAAGATGTGTAAAAATGGGTTCTAATCCCTATAAAAATAGAAAAGAAAATAAAGAAAAAAAAAATTTAAGCAATTGCTCATCGCCTTGCGAGGCCTGGTAGGTTCCTGGGGATGAGACAGGACCCGGGGCCAATGCCTTGTCTTCCTAGGGGTGGCGTCTCACTGGAAAAGAAGAAAGTAAGGAAGGTTGGAGCGAAAATAAACGTGAGCATCAGAAAAGGATTAAGTGTCGCCTTGCGAGGGCTTGGTAGGTTCTTGGATATCGAGACTGGACCTGAGGCCGATGCCCTGTTCTCCTTGGGTCACTACGCTCAGATCCCTCCTTTTTACAAGCCCGAGTATGGAAAAATAAAAACCTAAAAGAAGAAATGTGCTAAAAGGAAATACTTCTTGATTAGGCTATAGGAGTCCTCACCTAGTAGGAGCTTCTGGTTGTGTTGTCCTTACTTAGGTAGGTAGTTCAGACCACCACTTAGGGCGACCTCTTTGATAGTTATTTTTAGTTTGGCCGTGTTGGAGCAGTCGGTTAGTGACTAGCTTTGGACCTTCGCTCAGATTATGCTAGGCTTATTCCTTGTGGATTTCGTGCCCTAGTTTTGTCAGGGGTAGGGTGAGCATTGCGCTGTGTTTTAATGTGTAGCTATTTTGTATCAGCTTGATACTTCCTTTGGTTGTTTTGTGCAAATCTATTGTGGGATTTGACGGGCTGAGTCACCCTCTTCCGTGGTTGCCAATGAGAGCAGAGTTTTGAGCCCGTGATGTGCTTAAAATTTGCCAAAAAATCTGAAATTTAGGGGAAAAATATTCGATATCGAAGGCGGCGACTACAGCTAGGATGATTTTAAGCACCAAGTGAAAGACGTCTTTTAAAAGGTGCCCGAGCGACACTTGTGAATTTTTGATAATTTTTTCGACAATAATGCGAGATGCCAGGAGCTTCCAGTGAATGCGGGATGCCGAGATGAACGCGCAGGATTTTTCAGAGGTCAAAACAGAGCCCGGACACGGAAGAGGCCAAAAATTGGCCAAGATTTGAAAAGGTGGACCAAAACTTGGGCCAAAGGGGGGTGCCCTTTGGGAATTTACCCACCACACCCCTCCCTCCCCCCCCCATTTTGAAAAAAATGTGGCATGGAGATATGGCAACCTGCAGAAAACGGTGCCGATTTTTTTACCATTCCCCCCTCCCCAAAATCGAATTTTGGGCTGCAAAGAACCCATGAAACCGACATTGCCCGTCAACTTCTCCCTCTTTCCTAATTCTATCGCCAGTCCTCGCACGAGATATGGTTGTCTGGATGAAGAGATTAGATTCTAGTCTTTCTCTCTCCTCTCTATGGGCTGTTCATGCGCACTATCTTGAAGGAGGAATCGGGAAGGAGATTGAAGGAAACGGTGATGGAGATTGATGGAGATGCTGAAGATTGATGTGCAGCGTTGGATTGAGAGCATTGGAGGTTCCGTCTGCTGGTTATGCAGTCATTTAATGCGTCTTGGGTTTCGTAAAAACACGGTATGACCATTTTTATGAAGAAAATGAAGGATTTTTGATAGTTTATGATAATAATGATATTCTTATTGGATGAAAATTTGTTTGTGTGCTAGTTGCATCATGATTAATTGTTTTTTATCAGAAAATTTTGATTTTGCAATGACTTACATGCGCTATTTAATTCCCGAAAACCCGAAATGCGATTTTTAAGCGGTAAAATGGTAGTTTTTTCGTTTCGGGTGGGTGAAAGGTGTTTCAATGGGGGGGAAATGGAAAATAAATTGAATGTTAGTATGATGAAGTGATTAGAACAAGAAAAACCAGAAAATAGTATATTTTATTGACAAATAAATCAAGAAAATGGGAATAATAAGGAAAAAATAGAAATACGTCTCACAAAAATAAGAAAAAATATAAGGATTATTTGTGGATGTATGGCAGTGGAAAAGCATGAGGTTTAGCATCATTTCACCCTATCTCCTTGTCAAAGTTTGTGATTTATCGCTTTTTATACATCAAAACATGACAAAATGAACCTCTACACCTATGGAACGAAAGCAATACCTAAATGTAGGGGGTTGGGATGTTTCAATGGTGCGATTTGTGTGTTGATTATTGATGATTTGTTGATACATATCATGACATAGAGTTCATTGTATTTTAATTAAGAGGATAGTAGTAGGGGCGTTGTCTCGGTGCTATTCTTACATCGCCGCAATGAGTTAGTGAATGAGCATTGGAAAGCCTGGTTGTGCACAACACATTTCTGATTGAAAATTATGTTTGAGCACTTTAGGATCAACCACTTTTGCATGTGTATGTCACCCATGGTATCAGAATACAGAAGACTGGATGCATAACACTTGTTTTCGATTATGATGACCCATGCTTGAGTGTGGAAAGGCAACCTAAGCCGTAGGATAGACGTTCGTTTCTGGGGGAATTATTTGGTAAGGACACATGGTATCTCCTGGAATACTTTCAAAATAAAAGAGTGGAGTTTGTTCGTTTGTTCTATATGTTGAGCAGCGCATCAAGGGGCTAATCCTTGCGATGTAGGAGAGCTGCTGTGAGGCCGCGGTGATTCCACCGAGAGGTTGCCTCCAATGTATGTGATTATCATGGCATTTATTGCCAATGTGTATGGGTTCTCGCTCTGTGGAGTTTATAGAAGGGGAAATGTTGGACTACAAAACTATAAACGCATAGATTAGGCTTTAGGACAGTTCGTCCTTTAGTAGCAGATAGACGCTCCTGGCCCGCGAGGCCGTGTGGGTGTGTTTGTCTGTTATGAGCATGAGGTCTGGCTAGTGCCATAGCCAATGCCGGCCTATTTGAGGTCCCATCATTGTAAGACAATTAAATCATTTTAGGTAGATCACTTGAAATGGTATAACCCTCAAGGGATTCGTAAAAGCATAACTAGTTGGTTTGATCCCAAAGATCCTACCCACATTCACGGAATGTTAGGGTTAGTTGGATGCCTATGCAAGAACAATCTAGGGTTTTTACCCTAAGTATTGAATGACCTAATACTAGACTTCCGATTGAGATTAGAAACCCTAGGGCCAATCGTTATCGGCATAGTAAGGTTAGGGTTGGGTTGGGCAAGAAGACATCCCAAACCCTACATCTTGACTAAACATATTTCTTAACCAAGGAATGTCGTTTGATGGGAGAAATGATTCCACGAGTTAGGTGCGACAGCTGTGCAACAAGTTGCACAATGGTTTTCTGTTAAATCACAAAGTAGAGTTGCCACTCCTTAGAACAAGGTTGGCAAGTTCTAGCGCAAGTCTAACTTGCAAGAGGATGGGTAGTCATCCTACTACATAACCCTTCTTGGGCCGATTTGCCAAGTTAAGGGAAGTTATGTATTGCCTAGCAAGAAATTGACCAATCAAGTTAGGGCGACAAGGTTGCACAGGATTTATTATCTTAGTTTAAGGAACCTAAGGTGTTTGCTAATTTGGGTTGACAGGGTATAAACCCTAATCCAAGGATAAAAGGGTAAACAAACGAAACCCTTGGGGATCTTGCCAAGTCGCAATTGATCCTGGATCGAATGTTGGATGAATTCGGAGAGATGGATTCACACCTTAGCAGTTGGCCAAACAAACGGCCACTGGATTGATTGTGTTTGTACAATTTAGGAGCACTATTTGTATTGCTTTGCTCAAAGAACTAAAGATGGAAAAATAATTAATGCTTCAGGTTGAAGACCTGAAGGGGGAGGCAGCATCAATTACCCCCGACTGTCTGCCTGACCCTAACCAAGGGGGTTGTTTGCCGTGCCGAGTACATGGACCGAACCGGCCGCGAGAGGTCTCTTCGTGGGTGCTACTTAGAGCAAGAGAACGCTTGGGTGCCAGGGGGGCTCTGGCCGTAAATCCCTTGCCTTTCAGGTCCTGCACAAGAGGCCGACGTGACTCGAGATTGGATCTCGAGGGCCGCATACTAGTCTACGGGCGGAAACTTGGATTAGTAATCCCTGAGGATTGCTGGATTGCCTTCGTGCAGATTATGGATTGCCTTCGAGTGGATTATGGATTGCCTTCGGGCAGATTATGGATTAGCCTTCGGGCTGGATTATATTATGTATTCCAAAGATAAATAAGATTAATTGTTGAAAAGGAACTTGCTTGACATTGTTTTTCTATGTCAGTACTATGATTACGTGAAGGAACCCGGTGAATAACTGGCTAATTAAGGAAGCTATTTTTGTGTGTCAAACTAAATGTAGTAGGTAATTAGAAAACTAAATTAACCTTGAGGAAAGTGCAGTGGATGTGGCCATGGGTCCACTGTCATATGGATGGGTGGTCCCGATTGGCTGGGAACTTTTCTTAAAGAAGTTGACAACAAGGAACGATGACCTAAAATCTAGAGCACTAGAGTCCCGATTTATATTGTTTTAGAGGAACGAAATGGGACTATGCCTTACAAGTAGAGAGGTCGAGCTTTACATCCCTCTCGCTTCCCATTCTCCTTGAACCAAGTACAGCATGAATCCGCTTCGACCCTGACGTTTCTGCGTAAAGTAGTTCGCTTGGGGTTCGATGCCAGCTACCAATCTAGGAATTTGACCGTTAGGAAATCCTTGATTCAGGTCGGTCCTAAGTGGGAATGGCCAGAATGCTTCCGCTTTGTGGCAGAATCGGGAAGACCTAGATCACAAACCTCGTGTCATTCCATGGGAGTGCCGAGCGGCACTTTCTGGACTCTCTTCCCAATGGGCTGCTAAGATGTGTCCTACGAGAGAACAGGTGGACACATTATAGTTGGTATCAGAGCGTACCAACGAGGAACTAATGTTTACAAGAAAACTTAATAAGGAGAAGTAGAGCAAATGTTGCTGTTAAGAACATTTCCTTACTTACTTATCGATGCCGGCTTGCAGAATCGCTAAGCATGGAACAATTCTTGGTGTTCCAAGTTATGTTTTCCTGAAAATCCATGACCCCAATCCATACTATTACTCAGTTCCTGTAGCTCAATGTAACACAATCTTATTCTCCCCAAATTAATGTATCAGCTTGCTCTACCATCCCAAGAATAATTGTACTCGAAAGGGCTATGCCCATATGAATGGAATAAACTCTTTTCTTGTCAATGATTGTCTTGACTGTGAGTATTGATAAAGAAGTCAAGTGATTAGGTCACTTGGCTGAAAGCTAATCTAGGCATGTAATGAAATGTGAGAAACGTAGCAAGTTTTTAACGTAAAGAATTTCAATGCCCATGCACAACCTCAAGTGCAGATCTCTAGTCTGACCCCTACACCAAGTATGGACGTGAGTCAGGAGAAGAAGTTTCTTCTCAAGCAAATCAAGCCATCATAATTTGATGGCAAGGCAAGGACCATCCAACTGATGCAGAGATCTGGATCGAATCCATGGAGGATTACTTCGAAGTGGCAAATACTACACCCACTAACCAAGCAATGCTCCGTTGAAAATCTTCAACTATGCATTGAAATTCTTCAGTCTTGTGGAATCAATAAGCGATCCGTAGATCTTGAGGCGTTGGGCATGCATCTTTGGACGATGAGGTTCCAAGATCTATGCCAATGGCCGACCTATCGTGACTTGGTTCAATCATGGTAGCCATCAGCAGGCAGATGGCTGGACACCGGTGCAGTAAAAAGCTTTGGTCATTAAAGGATGCCGTGGATGATCCTCTTCAGCGGAGTAGCATTGTGCAATCCCTAGGGGGTGTGTCTGCTTCACCGTGCAGTGTGTGGTGCCCATGGAAGTGGAACTGAAAGATGGGTCTAACCTTGGGTAAGCCCTTGGTAATGTCCCACACTTGAGGACCCAGTTCGTGTGTCGTTGGAAGTGCAGCTGCAAGTCTTAGGGTGACAAGTCTGAAAGTCCTACCCTTGATGTGCCCTAAGTGTGAAGTGGGGAAGGGGCTAGGGAGAACCCTAGGTGCAATGACGGCGGTGCACGTCAAGGCAAAGGGGGGTTGCAAGCGGATCTTGCGAAGGTCTCACCGCTTATCTTTGCTTAATGGTAGATGCATCCCTTGGCTTTGCTATGCTTGCTGTCGTCTCTTCTTTCCCAATCACCCCTTTTTTTTTCTTGTGGCTTGCTTCTTCTTCATCTTTTTTAAAAAATATATATAATAAATATAAAGAGTCTTATACATGGATACATGTGATACAAGGGCATGACGGGAGTTTACTCCTCGTCATCCGAATGGCGGGTAGGGGATGGCAGAGGGCGGGGGGCCTTGTTAAGGAATCTACGACTCAACAAGTAGCCCTTGAGGTTGAGGTGGGTTTTGAGAGTGGTGGTGGAAAGGAAGGGATGGTTGCACTGGGTGAATTTGCTATCGCTGATATCTTCGAGCAGTGCAACACAGAAGGATGGCAAAAGAGAAGCGCGCATCATGAGGTGAGTCATGGTGCTGCTATCTATGGCGTTGGGGTCGAAGTAGAGGGGTGGGAGGTGGCGCTCTTGAGGTGCGGGCTCTTGGTGGACTAGGACCCTAATTAGTCTAAGATAATTATAAGTGGTTATGAAGGCGGGGTCAGGACATGAGGTGAACTCGCTAAGAAATCTATCTATAGAGCTGTACAAATCAGGGAGGGTGAAGAGAAGGGCGTCCCTATGGGAGGTGCTATTGGCATTATAGATAATGGGAAAGTCAAACCTGTCGTGGATGGACAGATTAAAGTCGACCCCTATCCTTCGAGGATACGGCATGAAAGTGGGGTCGTTTCTCTCAGAAGGGAGGGTGTTACAAAATGCCATCCATGCGTCAAGGTTGACGTCAAAAATGCGTCTTCTCCAGGTGGGTTGGCAATTATAGCCTTCCACCGATCTAGGCACCTGGAGGACTTTATCCTACCAAAATTCGCGGTCCTCGGTTTCCCAAGCAGTTGGGTTGGCCTCTCGCTCCGCTAGCCACTTGGCCTTGAGCCTTGCACCCATAGCGATGATGTCATTTACAAGTTGCATGGGCATTACTCTATTTAATGTAGCGGGAAATGCAAAGCTCAAGTCGAAGGGGTCACGGTTACACTCTTCCTGTTCCCAGATAATCAACTCGGCATGGAATTTATGAGGGGGATCTTGAGGGCGCAGTAGGAGAGGGGCAGGCTGTCTTGGAACAGGTCTAACATTCAGCTTTTTCCTTGTCTTCTCTACCATTTCTTTCCTGCGGTTAGCTTGGGCTGCTTTCCTCTCAGTAGATGTGTCAGGGGGCTGCACTTCCTCTTGTTGTGGCTGAGGGGGTGGTGGGACGTATTCCTTCTCCTCAGGTCCCAAATCAAACTCCGGTTCACCCCCTTCTTCTTGCACGTCTTCTTGTGCCTTCGCCTCTGTGAAGCCGAGTTCGTCTATTTCCTGCGCCATCAGGCCTACCTGTTCAAGATATCTTCTTTGCTCCTCGAGGCTTTGCGGCGGGCCTCCTAGCTGCAGTGGCACGTGGAGGCCTGCTGTTAGAGCTCTGCGTCGTGCAATGGTTAGCTTCTTTTGCAGGAGCTGATCATTGGCTTTGTTTCCTTCCGATTTGGTGGAGTGGAGCAGTGTATTGAGGAAGGTGTGCTGCTGGGCTATCATGGAGAGCTGGGCTGCCTCTACCTGATTCTTAGCCAGCACCCTATCTCCTTCGGCTTTGGCCAGCCGGTGGGCCAAGTCCCGTATTCTCCCCTCATTGTGATCAGCCCATTCTTTTGCTCTTTTCTCTATATCTTCCAGGCTCTCCCCCTGATGGAGGGTCATAGCCATGAGTTGTTGCTGCTGGGCCTTGAGCTCGTGGTGCAGGTGGGACTACTCCTGGCGTTCATCGACGATCTGTGCATTGAGCTGGTCCAGCTTCACCTGCATCCTTTGCACCTACTATTCTCTTAACTGGTCCAGCTCTACAACCTCCTGTCTGATCTTGTCAAGCTGGCTTTGTGCTTCCAGGTTGACTGCAGAGAGCTGATCATTCTTGCGCCGCAGGTGAGCATTGGTCTCCCTTTCCCCATTGAGACGCTCCATCAAGATTTTTCTCCTTCCTTCCCAAGCAGCATCACGTTCCTTCAGGGCCTTTGATTCCTCTGCATCCTTATTGCTGATTTCCTCCTTGAGCGCAGTGATCTCCCTTTGGTATTTCATTATGTGCTTTGTTTTCTCCAGCTGGAGTGCGGCTCGTGATGATTCTCGTTCTGTTGCCAGCTCCTCCATGGCTGTTCTTCTTTCTTCCCTGGCCCTTTCTAGCTACGAGAGCAGCTCCTTAACATATTCGTCGTATTGGCCTGCTGGAGATGGGGGTGGGACATGATGGTGGTGGGGAAAGCGGCTTCTATTTTCTGCCTCTTTAGCTTCGGCCTTGGCTCCAGATCAGCCGTGGCTGCCCTTTTGACTTCTGATGCTGGGGTGGCCACGCCTGCTTCTCTTGCCAGCTCCCGTTCCACCAGGAATTGTAGCCAAGTGACCATGTTGCTCTCATCGACTTTTGGGGTGGAGCCTTGGGTGGCGGTGGCAGTGGGTGTTGTCATGATAGGAGTGGCTGGCTTGTTAGTTGATTCTGCCTGGCCATTAGCTTGAGGGTAGTATGGTGAGGATTTGCGATGGATGATGAGAAAGGTGGATAGGAGATATGCTATCACTTCGTTGATGAAGTGAGTGCCTTGGTCGCTAACCAGTTCGATGGGGCAACCAAAGCGTGAGATAACTTGCTTCCATAAGAACTTGGCGGTCATTCTAGCGTCATTTTTTTGTGTGGCTCTTGCCTCTGCCTATTTCGTGAGGTAATCTGTGGCCACTACAATGTACTTGGCTTGTGAGTACTGCTCGCAGGACTGATGGGTCCTATGAAGTCAATTCCCCATTTTTTGAAGGGTTGGTGAGCAATAATTGGGGTCAACTCCATTTGATCTTTACGAATCGGGACTTTTGTCCGTTGGCACTCATCACAATGCTTGATGAATCACTTGGCGTCGCGGAAAAGTGTGGGCCATCATAGTTGAGACTGCAACACCTTCTGTGATGTTGTGTCTCCACTAAAGTGTCCTCCCGCAATGCCGTTGTGCGCCTCCGAGAGCACATCGTGCATCTCATGCTCACACACGCACCTACGCAGCAATCCGTCTTGCCCCAGCCTATAGAGTTGGCCCGCAATCAGCTGGTAGGGCTGGATCTTTAAGATCAAGTGCCTAACTCGGGCCTTTTCTATTGGTCGCTCAGGTAGTCCGTGCTCGAGCACTTGGACTATGTCGTCCGCCCAATATGGCATTAGATCGGCCTTAAATAGATCTCTCTCACTGGACAGGTGGAATAAGTGGGCGTCAACGATACCTTGTCCAGCGGCTTCTCCTGTGGGTATGCGGGACATGTGATCAGCCATGTAATGTTGTTTTCCCTTTCGTACCACCACGAAGAAATCAAACTCTAGGAGCAGAAGGAGCCATTGAGCTATGCGCCCTGTAGCACAAGGTTTGTTCACTAAATAGAGCAGGGCTTGATGGTCCACAAAAAAAATAATGGGTGTGGCCAATAGATAATGCCAGAATTTCTTCACAACAAACACCATGGCTAATCCCTCCATTTCTGTTGTCGAGTAATTCATCTCCATCTCAGTGAGTTGTCTGCTAGCAAAGCTCACTGGGTAATCTAAGTTGTGCTCACCAGGTTGGCACAACACTGCCCCCACGGTAAACTTAGAAGCATCGATGTGCATGTGGAAGGTAATGGTCCAATCTGGGGCTCGTAGAATTGGTGCTGTTGTTAGAGCCTTTTTCAATTCTTCGTATGCTCGTTGGCATGCTTGGGTCCACTCAAAGACAATCAGTAGCTTGTACAATGGTCTGGCGATCAACACGTAGTTCAGCACAAATCGCCGATAGTATCCTGTATGGCCTAAGAAACATTGAACTCCCTTGTAATTAATTGGGGGTGGAAGGTCAACAATAACCATGACCTTTGAGAAGCCAGTGGCAATGCCGTTCTTTGACACCACCTGTCCTAAAATGCATCCGTGCTTTACCCAAAATTGACACTTCAAGGGGTTCAAGGAGAGACGATATAAGCGGCACCGTTCAAAGACTGCGCGGAGTTTGTCTAAGTGTTCGATCCAAGTCGAATGGACACACAAGTCGTCAACAAAGACCTCTAACTCCTTGCGAAGCATGTCCTTAAAGATGGTGCACATGAGGCATTGGAAAGTGGCAGGGGCATTGGTCAACCTGAAGGGCATGAGTATGTATGCAAAGATGCCCCACTCAGTGGAAAAGGCAGTCTTGTGCCTGTCGGTAGGATGCACTTGCACCTGGTTGTACCCTGAGAAGCCATCCAGAAAACTGTAGGCTTCCTTGCCTACCACCCTCTCAAGCATGTGCTCGGTGTATGGCAATGGATAGTTGTCTCTCTTTGTAGCAGCGTTCACCTTCTTGTAATTGACGCACACTCGGATTTTTCCATTCTTCATCACGATGACTATGGGTGATACCCAATCTGTGTGCTCAATTTCGTAAATGAATCCCGCTCTCATCAGCTTGTCAATTTCCTCTTTGACGGCATGAGCATGTTTTGGATTCATAGGGTACGATTGCTGGTTGACCGGCATTGCATCCGTCGTCATGGGTATGTTGTGAGTCACAACACTCGGATCTACCCCCCGTAGATCTTCTAAGGACCAGGCAAACACATCTACATACTCTCGCAAGAGAGCGAAAGACTTGTTTCTTCTTCATCAACCAGGTCGTTAGCAATGAATACTGGTTGGGGTGTTTCCCCTTCCTGGGCTAGGTCTACCTCCTTGACCTTGGCTGGTCCTTCGATTGGTTTGCTTATCTGCCCTTGACGTTTGGCACCTAACAGAACTATTATCATATCCCCTTTTTTGAATTTCATAAAGCGTTTAGGAAGGTCTTACGACTTTCGTTGCTCTTTCGATCGTGTATCCCTGGGTTGCCTTGCCTTTTCCTGTTTTAACCGTCTGCGTCTCAGGTGGACGGGTAGGTCCCCCTTGGTGCGTCTGGTCATGGGTGGCCTAGGGGTCTCTGGATCACTATCCGAAGTAACTTCCGATTTAGAGTCAAACCCTCCATCTTCACTAGAAGAGGTGGTCTCCCCTGGTGGCCGAAGTTCAGATGGCGATTCGGTCCTAAGTATTGATGTCGTTCCTGGTTGGGCTAGGCCTGCTTGCTCAAGGTCTACGGCTCCTATGTATTCCAACCAAGTGCGATTACATTCCATGCACATAACTCCTCGCTCTACTCTAAGGGCATGCCTTTTCTGCGGCTTGGGGTCTGCTCATATCTGCTCAATTTCTCGTCCTTCAGTGTCGTATTCTATGGTATCTACTTCACCCTCTCTCTCATCACTGAAGGATTGGCAGTCTTTGTATTCATCATCGCTGGAATCTTTGTCATCCGACTGCTCGTCGTCTTCTAGGGCTTGGTATGCCTCGTGTTGTTGGTCAGGAACTAGGGCCCAGTTATACATGAGGTTCAAATCGTGCACCCTGGTCCATAGCCACTTGGATTCCTCTAAGAGATCCTGGAGTGGTTTGAAATTTGCGGCTAGGTTGCCGGCTAGCCAGCTTGTTAGGTATTCCAATATCTCCTGGAGTTCCCTTTTGTTGGCAGGTACGTGGAAGGTGACGGGCTTAGGCTTTCCATGGAGGCTTGCTTCCATCATGCAGACTGGTGTAGAGAGTGCTTTGTTGGTCTTGCCGATTGTTTTGATGGCTTGCTCATACGCCTCATGGTCTGAGAATGGCAGGTTGATTGTAGCAAGAACGTACATTCAATCCCGCTCATCCTCTGGGCATGGGATATACTTGGTCAAGGACCCATAGGGATTCATGACCTGAGTGTTCCCCTTGAGCATAGTAGAGATGGCATCTAGGTCGACTGGTGAGGTCTTCCAAGTATCCATCTCTATTCTTATGGTGTCCGTTCTATTGCCAAGGAAAATTAAGCCGTTACCCCAATCTTCGATGACTCTAGCGTTGCGCATCTAGGGTCGGCCTAATAGGACATCGTAGTCCACTCCCTTCATGACTATAAAGTCGACAGAGAACTGGACACCTGCGATCTTCACTGGCCAATTCTTCAGTACCCCGAATGGCTTCACTCTCATACCGTTTGCTAGCGTGACATTAAACCTAGCAACTTCGATAGGCGGGTTTCCCCAAAGTCTGAAGCACTGCGTGGCTAAGCACACTAACCCTAGCTCCCGTGTCTACGATTCCCTTTTTTTTTGTGTCACCCAGGGCTAGGACCGGCAGGACCGCATGCATCTCATAGCCTTCCCAAAAGGCGTTGACGTGCAAGGATTTAGGCATGGAGTGCAGCGTCAAACTTGGCAATTGCGTTTCTGCATCCTGGTCTCGAGGGTCTGCCGCGCGACCTGCTCTTGTGACCCTTCGACCCACTGCTTAAGGTATCCATAGGGTAGGATGTTGTTTAAGCAGATCTCCCACGCTAAGTGTTACAGGGGTGGTCACTAGCATGGTCAGGAGATCGTTAGATACTCGTCCTTCCCTTAGCCTAGAGTGTCTGTGCCAATGGCCGCGGCTGATCTGCGGCTCTGTCATGTCTAGGCTTGGTCTTAGCGGCACTGCTTGCGGCACAGTTGCTTCTACCGATTTAGGTTGAAGCGGTGATATTGGCGTGCTTATGCTAGAGAGATCATCGATCTCGTCCTCTATGATGGGCTCAGCGTCTTTGAGATGCTGTTGAGCCTCCCTCACCCATTCCTTCACCTTTTCTATGGCCTCTAATTGTCACTTCGGATGCGGGTATTCCCCTACCTTAGCGCTTCCTTTTTCGGCTGTCTTAGGGGCTGAAGTCTCTGCCTCCACGTCTAAAACCTTCTTTCCCGCAGGTAGAGTCGTACACTCTCAGTCTTTAGTGCGACCTTAGCTTTCGATCTCTTCGTTTTCCGCCTGCGGCTTTTCTTTTCTATCGAGGTTGCATCAAGATTGCTAGGTCCTGGCAGAGAGATGCCGGCCTGCTTTGTTTGGGCTCGGGTCATAACCCGCAATGGAATAAGTGTGGCCTCCCCCTCGGGGTTTTTGACGCCAAACAACCCCAATGGGACGGATGGCAAGTTGGTTGAGCTGGAGGACGGCTTTCGCTTTGGGCAGTCTATGAAAAGATGGGTGATTTTGCACTCTACGCACCTTTGGTCAGCCTTGGCTCTATTTTGCTGCTCTTTTTCAGGGCAGCGTGATGAGACATGACCGGGGTGACCACGAGTCCAACAAGTGACTGGATGCTGCGCCTGCCCTCCTAGACCTCTACCTCGTCCTCGTCCTAACACCATTACCGGCACGGGTCGATAATCCATGAGGACCGTGTTGCCCTCTCGTCATGTGTCTCACACTCCCTCTCTCACGAGCACACACAAGCAAGAAGGAGAGAAGAAGAGAGGAAGAAGAAGACTCTTTTTGCCACACACCAAAGAATGAGCTTCTCATTCACTTTTCAACTTTATATACAAAGCCCTAAATCCTTTTTGGGCAGTCATCCCCTTTTCCCTTTTTTACATGGCTGGCCGTAGCCTAGGCTCTTTTTCCCATTTTCCACCATTCTAATTTATCCTATTTCCAACTAATGCATACACTTTGCACAGGAGCGAGCCTGGCGCTCTTTTACAAAGATTTGGGGACGCTCCCACATTTTCATGGTGCCCCCTTTTACTCTTTTGTTGTCTCGGGGCGACACCGAGGCTTTCTGAGGGTCAAGCTCGAACATTTAAAATTTTTAGGGTCTGGTTACCGGTCAAGGCACCTTTTTCTGCTTTTATCCTGCGCCTTTTTTGCTATTTCCTTTTTCTTCCATTTTTTGCTCCTCTGTGCTGCCGGAAACACGGTAACAGTATACTTTCATGTTATAGAATATATGGCAAAACTTGTATTTTAGACTTTCGAAAGTGTGGCGATTTGTTCTCTAAACCAAAGATATCCTATAATCGGTTGGCAAATATTTTTAATGAAAATAATAAAGTAATAAAAGGTTTAAAGTGTTATTTTTTGAACTCAAGATGGTAATTTTTTCTTAATAATAATGTAAAAAAAACATTGAATGAAAGATAATTCAACCAATGATCGTGTTATTGCAAAGAAAATAGTATAACTAAAGCAAGGTAAATCAAGTCAATACACATTGATTAAAGCTCAACTTTCCTATGAGCAAATATGTAATATATCAAATATTTTTCATGGAAAAAATTTTTCTCTCTCGGCGGCGGTTCGTGCTGGAGGGGAGTGAGGGATTTAGAAAGGATAGCAAGCTCCTTGTTGGAGCTTGCGTATCCTCAAGCTCATGCAGGGCGACACGAGGGGAGGGAGGAATTCCTTCCCTCTCCCTATAAAAACCCCCCAACGAAAGGGAAAAAAGGGAGGACGGCGCTGCCAAACTCGATGAGGTGGAGCTGAAGTGGGGAGATAGGATGGGACACTGAGAAGAGCCGTCAGCTAAGGGAGTAAGCTGGGAGAGCTGGGACGCCGCCGTTGAAGGAGTCGTTTAGAGTCGTGTTGCCATCCGGCCAACATCGGCTGCCTGGAAATCGCCATCTGCAGCCTGGGAATCGCCATCCACTGCCATTAAGTCATTCCCTTCCCTCCACGTAGCTTTTTGAGCCCACAGAAGCTTCTCAGAAGCTTCTTGAGAAGCTTCTAAGGGGAGGATCTAAGCCCCCCTTCCTGTGAGTTTCTTTTAAGCCTTCCTCTTGAAGGTTTCTTTTCCCTTTTCCACCCCCCGGGATTTAACTCCTCACAGGCGGTGATATATAAGTCCTTGCAACCTTTAAACCCCTTTCCTATTGCCTCTGAGGTAGGTTTTTATAACCCCAAAACCCCGTAGGATTAAAGACTTTCCAAGCTTATTTTATACCCTTTCTTTCCCCCCCTGGGTTTTAACCCCCTAAGCCTTTTTCACCCCCGTGTCCTAAAACCCCTCCAAGACCCCCTTCCTATACCTTTCACTCCCATGCCCAAAAATCTCCCAAGACCTCTTCTTACGCCTTTTGGAACCACACACACACACACCCTTTTCACTGTGTATATAACCCTATAGGGCTTTTTCTTTAGGCTTTGTAAACCTTTCCCTCCCAAAGAAACTAAGACCTTAAAGGTCTTATTACCCCTCCTCGTGGCTAAACCCTTAACGGTTCCTTGCCTTTCCAAAATACCCTTGGGACTTGGTTTTTCCCCTACTCGAAAAAGAGAAGAAGAGTATTGACGTGCAAGGGAGCGACGGTGGAATTCCGAAAAGGAATGTAAAGCTACTTCCACATTTGAAGGACTACAATTGCGATGCCTCCTAAGAAAGTCCAAGGAATAGCTGCGGGAGGGTCATCTCCTGGTATCCATGTGGATATCTCACCCCAAACCCAGGTTTTTCCTTCTTAATTTTATATCGGTTTTAATTCAATTGTGCAAGATGAATTGTTAGGGATAAGATATATTTTGTCCTAGTTATTTACGACAAAGGAATTTAGTTTAATTAAACATGCAAAATAAATAAAGTATAAACATAGTTTTCCTTCAAAAAGCATTATGCATTGAAACGAATTATGAGCAAGATTATTTACCCACTAAAGTAGTATACTTCAGTTAAATCTAGAAGGTATAAAACTGCATCTTGCACTATTAACCCCTATTCTTTTTACAACGAATCATCATGGAAGGTGCGAATCATGAAAGGTTTCTTACGATGCTTAAACTCTAGGAAGTTATCATTGCCAACTGCATAACTTAACAAGGGAAAGATTGCTTATTTGGCATGAGTTTTATTCGCAAGGAAAAAGGAAGATTAATTGAATTTGCCTAACCTCAAATCAATAAAGTTTAGGATTGAAAAATCAATTGACACATAGATAACAAATCGTGCGGAGGTGATCTCGACATTTCCTTCTAAAAGTTAACCAAATTAATAGAAATACCTATGCTACGAAATATTCATTGGGAATTAATTAAAATCCAGGAAACGTTTATACTTTAAATACTTGCCCACATTCCCTGATTGTAGGGTCAGTAAATTGTAAACGTAAAAGAAATCAGGGTTCGTCCCTGAGTTTCTTAAAAGAAAATAATAAAGCTAGGAAACCCTAGGTAACAACGTCAGCTTAAAGAAACTGAAACGAATTGTTTCATAACTCCATTATCGCATAGTACGATACAGGACTTGCGCGGCAAGTACGAAGTCATATGGTCTTGTGATTGATTCACAAGAAGAAAGGCTAAATTATTGCAACAAGGATGGCGGATCCTTACGCAAGTTATCTTGCAAAAGGATGTATACTTTGATATCCTTCTAAGTAAGGAAGGTTAAAAATCGGAAACTGAAGTATCCAGTGAACTTTAGGGTTTGACCAAGTTGGGTTAATAGGGTATGCCCTAACCCAGAATATAAGGGATCTTGCCAAGTTGCAAGACACCCCGGATCGAGTGCTACATGCATTCAAAAGGAAAGATTCCTTCCTTAGCAGTTTGCCAACAACAAAAATCGATCAATAGAAATGTTTATGCTTGCTAGAGATTTTAGAGCACTGTTTGACTTGTTTGACCAATGAATTACAAAGTAAATAAGTATCTATACTTCACGTTGAAGGCCTGAAGGGAGTGGCAGCTTCGGTTACCCCTGACTGCCTGCCTGACCCTAACCAAGGGGATTGTTGACCGCGCCGGTAACGTGGACCGAACCCACCGCGAGAGGTCTCTCCATTGGGTACTACTTGGAGCAAGAGGACACTTGGGTGCCAGGGGGGCTCTGGCCATAAATCCCTCGCCTTCCGAGTCCTGCACAAGAGGCTAACATGACTCGGGATTGGATCTCGAGACCCGCATACTAGTCTACGGGCGGAAACTTGGAATAGTGATCCCTGAGGATTGCTGGATAGCCTTCGGGTGGATTGTGGACAAGCCTACGGGTGGAACTCCTTGTATTTCAAAGATAAATATGATGATATGTTAATAAAGAACTTGTATGATATTTTTTTTTCTATGTCACGTGATAAGATTATGTGAAGGAACCAGTGCTTAACGGATTAATTAAAGAAGTTGGTTGTTACATGTCCAATTAATGTGTTAGATAATTACATAACTAAAACAAACCGAGGAAAGTGCGGAGGATGGGCCATGGGTCTGTCCTACGGTTGGGTGGTCCCGGTTGGCCGGGAACGTTTCTCAAATCTCGAAGAATAGCGGGATGATTGTCAAAGGACACGAATAACGAAAGCATTGACCTAGAGTTATGTCTTAACCGATTTACGTTGTTTTAGGGGAACGGAATGGGACTATGCCTTATGGCAGAGAGGTTGAGCTTTGCATCCCTCTCATTTCCCATTCTCCTTGAACCAAGTGCAGCATAAATCCGCTTCGGACCTGGCATTTCTGCGTAAAGTAGTTCGCTTAGGTCCGACGCTAGTTGCTGTTAGGAAATGACCAATCAGAAAAACCCTAATTCCGGTCGATCCTAAGTGGGAACGGCCAGAATACTTCCGCTACGTGGCAGACGCAGAAAGCCCTAGATTGCAAATCCTGTAACATTCCATGGGAGTGCCAGGTGAAGCTTTCTAGACATCCTTTCCGATGGACTGCTAAGACGTGTCCTGGATGATACTAGTGGACAGGTTACAATTGGTATCAGAGCCGACCAACAACGGAATTGTTTTTATGAAAATATAATAAAATGAAGCAAAGCAAATGTTGATGTCTAAACATTTCCTTACCTTCAATGATGTCTTGCAAAATTACGAAGCATGGATCAAGTTCTTGGTATTTCGAATCATGTTTATGACTGCAATGCATTCTCCGCTTTATAGACAAAGGATTGGGATGATGAACATCCTAGAGCAGATTTATAATGCATCACCTTTGTACATGGAACAAAGATGGACGGGTGCTTCAGGAATCTATTATATAGCCGCCCACCGGTTTGCTTATCTACAGACCAACCTAAAGAGGATCAAGTGGTTGGAAGACCTTAAAGTCGTGAAGCTATTCGTTTTTGTGGAAGCTCACGTAAATTCGACTTTACATATTCGAGGTCGGAGGGTTGAGATGAACTCATATGTATATGAGGAAGTAACCCGTGTAATCCCCGCTGACAAGATTAAAGTGTTGGGCTTCCATGAGAAGTGTGGATTCCAACGGAAAGGATATCCTGAACTTCCAATGACTTATCGATTCTTGAAGATCCATGACCCAAAACCTTACTATTACACAGTTCCTGTAGATAAATGAAATACAACATTGTTCTCCCCAAACTAAATGTAACAATTGGCTTGTCATCGCATGAAACGTTGTATTCGAAAGGAGTATGCCCATATAAATACAAATAAAGACTTCTTTTTATCAATGTCTGGTTGTGCATAAGAGTTGATAAAAAGTTAAGTAGCTACATTTTTTATGAGATAGCTGAATTAAAGATGTAATATAATCTAATGTCGAATATCGTATAATAACGTTAAGAAAACCTTTATTCAGGCACAACCCCAGGTACAGGTTCCTAATTCGCCTCCTACATCAAGTACTGCTGTAATCCAGGAGAAGAAGTTCCTTCTTAAGCAGATTAAGCCACCCGAGTTTGAAGGGAGAGGCTGATTCGTCCAAGCTGATGCTGAAATTTGGATTGAATCCATGGAGGATTACTTCGAAGCAGCCAGTACTGCACCCGCCAATCAGGCTATGCTCGCCAAGTTAAAACTCACGGGCGAAGCCAGACTTTGGTGGAAGCAATGGTGCAGGGATCAAGGGATCACAGAGGGATCCGTTACTTGGGAGAAGTTGAAGAAAGCCGTGCAGGGAAGATACTTACCACCTGCATATCGCACGCAGAAAATGAATGAGTTCTACGAGCTAAAATAGCTAGGATTCACTCTTGACGCATACTACTCTAAATTCGTTGTATGCGCCATAGATGGACATGACACAGCAGGTGTCAAAATTTTGTGCGGGTTTAAATCCACCAGTAAATACCCGTCTTGAATCTATGCGTCCATCAGATCTTCAGGACGCACTCATTCGAGTAGCGCCTATAATTCAGGAGGTGCAGTCTAGACCAAGGGATAACAAAGCTTGGTCTTACAATGACCCAACAGAGGAGCATTCAGACCTCAAATTAAGAGAGTTCAAGGTCATAATCAGGGGCAAAGAAAGAGAGCAAGGACAAATAACGTCAACAACTTTGTTCCTACTTAAAGTAATGCCGAAATCTCTGTTGTTTCCACTGCAACGAACCCAGTCACTTCAAGAGGCAATGTCCCAAGCTTGGTGGAGGACATCGCCAAGCGCCTTTCCAAGGAACAGGCCGTGGTCAAGGAGCCACTACCTGAGGAAGAGCAATAACCGCCTGCATTGCCAATAGGCAAATGTGCGAAGAAAAAGAAGAGGAAGATCCGACCATGGAAGCAGAATTCGAAAGAGCGACAGTCCATGCCGCTTTACACAAGAAAGGGCTGAATCACCAGTTCTCGGTGATTCAAACACCGTTGGACTATCAAGGTAAGGGTTTCAAGACCTTGATTGATTGTGGCAGTACACATTCCTTTATCTCACCAGTATGTGCAAAAAGATTAGGAATAGCCATAGTAGAAGCACCTATCCTGCTTGTGGAATTGGCAAATGGTCGTGAGGTTACTTGTACCAGGAAAACTGCTAAGGTGGAATTCTTTCTGGGAGGAAAGAAGACTTTGGTTAAATTCAGAGTCATGAATTTAGGTATCCATGAGTGTCTACTCGGAATGGATTGGCTTAAACCTAACAACGCCCACATTCACTGTGGAAAGGGTCAAGTTTCCTTTTGAAACTCTGAAAGGGAATTAGTCACAACTCAAGGTGAGGTAGGAGTGCCAAGAATCCAATTGGCCAAAGTATCTCGGATCATAAGACGAGTCAGAAAAGGATTACCTGTTTACTTGATCAAACTCAACAAATTAGATAAAAAACAAGAGTCTCATGAAGGAACTTCTTGGCTAAAGGAATATGCGGACGTATTCCCTGAAGAGTTGACTGAACTTCCGCCTCAAAGAGAAGTGGATGCAAAATCCATCAACGGCCAGATCTCTAGCTACAAAAGTATCTATGCCAAACAACCCTATACTTGAGTTAGCTAGAGAGGAAGCATGCCATGATTTGGCCTACCAATCAATGCTAAAGGAGATCTCTATCAAGGATCAGAACCAAAAGTTGCAAGCTAAGTATCAGGAATTTTCCATTAATAATGGACTTGTCTACTATAGAACAAGGCTGTGTATACCAGCAAGCCAGTCACTTAAGCAAAAGATATTGTGGGAAGCTCATGATTCTCCTTTCGCAGGACATCCTGGCTATGCTAAGACTCTTAATGCAGTTAGGAAGAGCTACCATTGGGAGAGGCTCAAAGGTGACGTTCTCAAATATGTCATCGAGTATTTGTCTTGCCAACGTATCAAAGCCGAACATGTCATGATGCCAGGTAAACTGCAACCGATTGACATCCCCCAAATGAAATGGGAATTCATCAGTATGGACTTTGTTGTAGGCCTACCCCAAGTCCAGGGAGGATACAACTCCATCATGGTTGTGGTTGACATGCTTACTAAGGTTGCACATCTTATTCCAGTAAAGACAAGCTATAAAGCCTCAGACATTGCAAGATTGTTTATCAAGGAGATATTCAAGCTACATGGTTTACCCAGAAGAATCATTAGTGATCGTGATTCTCTCTTCACATCACACTTCTGGAGAGCTATCTTTGAAGCTATTGGGACTCAACTCTGTTTTAGCACTGCTTACTATCCCCAAACGGATGGCCAAACAGAACGAGTAAATCAAGTCATCGAGGATATGCTTAGGGCATACTGCTGTCAAGAGCCAAAGAGGTGGATTCAATACTTGCCTTTGGTTGAATTTGCATACAATGCTTCTTACCAGCAAAGCATTCAGATGATCCCTTTCCAAGCATTGTATGGTCATGACTGTCGAAGTCCCCTAAACTTTTCTAATCCAACCTTAAGGGTTGAAGCTTTGAGACAGATGTTGGAAGACATGGATGACCAAATAAAGTCAATAAGACAAGACATCCAAGCTACCAAGGATAGACACAAGGCATACGCGGATTTGAAGCGTCAAGATAGAATCTTCGAAGAAGGAGACATGGTCTTCATTCGTGTACACCCTAAGAAGAGTTCCTTATCCTTAGGGGATTGTACGAAGCTAAGTCCAAGGTATTGTGGGCCGTATAAGATCCTCAAATTCCTAGGACCTAATGCTTATAAATTGCAACTCCCAAAGAACCTAAAGGTTCACAATGTATTCCATATCAGCCTATTGAAGAAGTATATACCTAATCCCAACCACGTACTTGACGACCAACACGTTGTAATGCCTAGTCAAGGAGTCCTTGAAGTAAGGCCTGATAGGATCTTAGAAGTTAGGGACAGACAACTAAGATCCAGAACCTTGAGAGAATGCCTCATCCAGTGGAAAGATTATCCCGAAGAGGATGCCACTTGGGTAGATGAAGGCACTCTCAACCAACAATACCCCCAGTTTATCTCGAGATGAGGACATCTCGATTCCTCTAAGGGGGAGAGAATGTGATATATCAAATATTTTTCATGGAAAATTTTTTCCTCTCTCGGCGGCGGTTCATGCTGGAGCGGAGTGAGGGATTTAGAAAGGACAGCAAGCGCCTCGTTGGAGCTTGCGTATCCTCAAGCTCATGCAGGGCGACACGAGGGGAGGGAGGAATTCCTTCCCTCTCCCTATAAAAACCCCCCAACGAAAGGCAAAAAAGGGAGGACGACGCTGCCAGACTCGACGAGGTGGAGCTCAAGTGGGGAGATAGGACGAGACGCTGAGAAGAGCTATCACGCTAAGGGAGTAAGCTGGGAGAGCTAGGACATCGCTGTTTGAAGGAGTTGTTTAGAGCCGCGCTACCATCCGACCAACATCGGCCGCCTGGAAATCGCCATCTGCCGCCTGGGAATCGCCATCCGCCGCTGCCATTAAGTCATTCCCTTCCCTCCACGTGGCTTTTTGAGCCCACAAAAGCTTCTCAGAAGCTTCTTGAGAAGCTTCTAACGGGAGGATCTAAGCCCCCCTTCCTGTGAGTTTCTTTTAAGCCTTCGTCTTGAAGGTTTCTTTTCCCTTTTCCACCCCCCCGGGATTTAACCCCTCACAGGCGGTGATATATAAGTCCTTGCCACCTTTAAACCCCTTTCCTATTGCCTCTGAGGTAGGTTTTTATAACCCCAAAACCTCGCAGGATTAAAGCCTTTCCAAGCTTATTTTATACCCTTTCTTTTCCCCCTTGGGTTTTAAACCCCTAAGCCTTTTTCACCCCCGTGTCCTAAAACCCCTCCAAGACCCCCTTCCTATACCTTTCACTCCCATGCCCAAAAATCTCCCAAGACCTCTTCTTATGCCTTTTGGAACCACGCACACACACACCCTTTTCACCGTGTATATACCCCTATAGGGCCTTTTCTTTAGGCTTTGTAAACCTTTCCCTCCCAAAGAAACTAAGACCTTAAAGGTCTTATTACCCCTCCTCGTGGCTAAACCCTTAACGGTTCCTTGCCTTTCCAAAATACCCTTGGGACTTGGTTTTTCCCCTACTCGAAAAAGAGAAGAAGAGTATTGACGTGCAAGGGAGTGACGATGCAATTTCAAAAAGGAGTGTAAAGCTACTTCCACATTTGAAGGACTACAATTGCAATGCCTCCTAAGAAAGTCCAAGGAGTAGCTGCGGGAGGGCCATCTCCCGGTATCCATGTGGATATCTCACCCCAAACCCAGGTTTTTCCTTCTTAATTTTATATTGATTTTAATTCAATTTGCAAGATGAATTGTTAGGGATAAGATATATTTTGTCCTAGTTATTTATGACGAAGAAATTTAGTTTAATTAAACATGCAAAATAAATAAAGTATAAACATAGTTTTCCTTCAAAAAGCATTATGCATTGAAACGAATTATGAGCAAGATTATTTACCCACTAAAGTAGTATACTTCGGTTAAATCTAGAAGGTATAAAACTGCATCTTGCACTATTAACCCCTATTCTTTTTACAACGAATCATCATGGAAGGTGCAAATCATGAAAGGTTTCTTACGATGCTTAAACTCTAGGAAGTTATCATTGCCAACTGCATAACTTAGCAAGGGAAAGATTGCTTAATTGGCATGAGTTTTGTTCGCAAGGAAAAAGGAAGATTAATTGAATTTACCTAACCTCAAATCAATAAAGTTTAGGATTGAAAAATCAATTGACACATAGATAACAAATCGTGCGGAGGTGATCTCGACATTTCCTTCTAAAAGTTAACCAAATTAATAGAAATACTTATGCTGCAAAATATTCATTGGGAAATAATTAAAATCCAAGAAACGTTTATACTTTAAATACTTGCCCACATTCCCTGATTGTAGGGTCAGTAAATTGTAAACGTAAAAGAAATCAGGGTTCATCCCTGAGTTTCTTAAAAGAAAATAATAAAGCTAGGAAACCCTAGGTAACAACGTCAGCTTAAAGAAACTGAAACGAATTGTTTCGTAACTCCATTATCGCATAGTACGATACAGGACTTGCATGACAAGTACGAAGTCATATGGTCTTGTGATTGATTCACAAGAAGAAAGGCTAAATTATAGCAACAAGGATGGTGGATCCTTATGCAAGTTATCTTGGAAAAGGATGTATACTTTGATATCCTTCTAAGTAAGGAAGGTTAAAAACCGGAAACTGAAGTATCCAATGAACTTTAGGGTTTGACCAAGTTGGGTTAATAGGGTACGCTCTAGCCCAGAATATAAGGGATCTTGCCAAGTTGCAAGACACCCCGGATCGAGTACTACATGCATTCAAAAGGAAAGATTCCTTCCTTAGCAGTTTGCCAACAACAAAAATTGATCAATGGAAATGTTTATGCTTGCTAGAGATTTTAGAGCACTGTTTGACTTGTTTGACCAATTACTTACAAAGTAAATAAGTATCTATACTTCAGGTTGAAGGACTGAAGGGAGTGCCAGCTTCAGTTACCCCTGACTGCCTACCTGACCCTAACCAAGGGGGTTGTTGACCGCGCCGGGAACGTGGACTGAACTCGCCGCGAGAGGTCTCTCCATTGGGCACTACTTGGAGCAGGAGGATGCTTGGGTGCCAGGGGGGCTCTGGCCATAAATCCCTCGCCTTCCGGGTCTTGCACAAGAGGCTAACGTGACTCGGGATTGGATCTCGAGGCCCGCATACTAGTCTACGGGCGAAAACTTGGAATAGTGATCCCTGAGGATTGCTGGATAGCCTTCGGGCAGATTGTGGACAAGCCTACGGGTGGAACTCCTTGTATTTCAAAAATAAATATGATGATATGTTAATAAAGAACTTGCCTGATATTGTTTTTTCTATGTCACGTGATAAGATTATGTGAAAAAACCAGTGCTTAACCGATTAATTAAAGAAGCTGGTTGTTACATGTCCAATTAATGTGTTAGATAATTACATAACTAAAACAAACCGAGGAAAGTGCAGAGGATGGGCCATGTCCCGGTTGGCTGGAAACTTTTCTCAAATCTCGAAGAACAGCGGGACGATTGCCAAAGGACATGAACAATGAAAGCGTTGACCTAGAGTTATGTCTTAACCGATTTACACTATTTTAGGGAAACGGAATGGGACTATACCTTATGGCAGAGAGGTTGAGCTTTGCATCCCTCTCGTTTCCAATTCTCCTTGAACCAAGTGCAGCATGAATCCGCTTTGGACGTGGCATTTCTGCGTAAAGTAGTTTGCTTGGGTCCGACGCTAGTTGCTGTTAGGAAATGACCAATCAGGAAAACCCTAATTCCAGTCGATCCTAAGTGGGAACGGCCAGAATACTTCCGCTACGTGGCAGATGCGGAAAGCCCTAGATCACAAATCCTATAACATTCCATGGGAGTGCCGGGCGAAGCTTTCTAGACATCTTTTCCGATGGACTGCTAAGACATGTCCTGGATTATACTAGTGGACACATTACAAAATACCTATAAATAATGTATTGATGAGCCTGAGTGCAACATTCACTTGGATTGTCGATACAAAAGCTTCCCCATTCAGGTTGATTACACAAAGAGCAACTTGATTAGCTTAGGCTTTCCATCCATCAGTACTAGGACCTTCATCATTTTCATGTAGTTTTGTTGATGATGATGATGATGATGATGGTATTGATGTTGACCGTGTATTGATATCCAATTGATTTTGCCAAGTATTGACTAATATCCAATATGCCAAAGCTCGGTCATAGGGAAAGTTCTCTACTGAGTACTGATGGGAAACATACAATCTCATGCAAGTATCCAAGTTTTTACTTAACTTGTTGCGCACCTTGTTTTTTAAAAACACCATAACACTAAACATTATTTCATCCTCCATAGATCCTAAAATCATTGTTTGAGCCAAGTCAACATGTCAAAAATATTCAGGCATATGATCTTGGAGAACTTGACTCATACTCAACCTGTTCCATAATCAAGTAATTGCACCTAATTTTGTAGGCTCCACAAGTTATGTAAATTGATGCCATGCGGTCTCTCCAAAGCATTCTGATTGTTGCAAAAGTGCATCTCCATCTATTACCGAGAAGGTTGCATCAAACCCTTGCAATTGTAATATTTTCCCAAAGTGATCTTTAAGAACATGAACTCTTTTCTTGAAATCTACTTGAAGAGCACACATGTCTTGTAGATGGTTCCAAAATTGTGGATAAACTATTGACATTTCCTCCTCTAGTAGTTAATCTCTTGGAAATGGTTCTCTTATTTCTTGTGATAGAGACCATGAAACTTGTGCTAATGTGATTTTAACACTCTCCACTACATTATTAAAAGTTTCCATCTTTACAGGCTGTCTTCTAACAAGCCATCCTCGAACTCGCTTCCTAGAGACATAAAGATGTACCAACCTTGAATGTACTTTGATGCATACGGTACCATTTCTGTTTATCTTTAAAAAGCTCTTGCTAGGTTTTTATTGAAAGTTCATGATCTCATGCCATCTTTGAATCTCTCCTCATGCAAAGGATGATTCATATATGCAAAAAAAGAATCTAATGCTAAGCATACCATCTTCCAAATATTGCTATATTCAATCATATACATTTTTCTCTTTTCAGCAAGATTCACTAGGACATTAAAGCTCCTCAAGTAGAGGAACAATTATTTTAAAGCAAAGATACAAAATAATAGATATCAAACTTAGAAAAAAATGTACAAGCAGTATATTGACTCCAAAAACATTGAAATACCTATCAATGTAAGTAATGTCTCTAAATCTGTCAAAGTTGTTAAAAGCTCTAATGCCTTGTCAGTCTCCTTTGACTTTTGAGCTACCAATCTATCCATGAGTCCTACTAAAGATGGGCACTCCTCTAATAATCTCCTATCTAGCAAGTACAAGCTGATCCACCTTGTATTCACATGCTTCAATAATTTTCTACCCTTTGTTAAACCCTTTTCCATCTCTTGGAACTTCAAATATCGTTTGGAACTCCTACAAAAAAACTACTAGATGTACTGACCAACTGCTCCACCTTTGCAAGACTATCAAACTCATGAACTATTTTATAGGCCAAGTTCATTCTATGTGCCATACAATGAATTCCTAACATGAAAGGCGCTATAGAAGTTTGTAGGCGGACACAAATTCCTAAGCGATGGCCTTGAATTACTGTTGCTCTATCAACTCCCACACAAATTAGTTTTTTGGCAATCTTAGCCCTTGATAATTGCAACATACTCATTAAGATTTCTTCAACTAACAAGAATAGGTTCTCTACTATGGTATCTTTTTGCATTTTATTTATTGTAAGAAAATATGCATGACGAACATGATTTTCCACAATATAAATAGTCATGCAAACCCAACTAGTATTATCTCTAGATGTAGTCTCATCTAGCCAGAGAGCAAAAATTCAAGAAGATTGATTTTTTCTCTCAAATCTTGCTTGACAACCTCATCCAATGCTTTTGCCAAATCCCATCCACTACTACGCGACCAATGCGATTGTAGAAAATTATCAATAGGAAATTGTGACAAGAATTCCTTAAACTCGAGATAGTTCACCATTGGTGTTCCTTATCTAAGACATAAAAAACAATTTCCACGTAAAAAAGGCAATACAACTCGATATTACACACAATACAAAATATATTATGAATATATTAATAATTATAAATGATAAAAAATATCTTCAATTACATGATTTTACTTTGCAAGGTCTTATCTTGCATTTTTTCAAACATGTTGTTAATTGATAACTTCTCACATTGTGCTTGCTCAAGCAAATGTTTCTCATATAGTCTTGCATTCTTTAGATGTAGACACTCCTCACTAGAGTTCCATCTTACTTGACTTACTTCTTGCCCATCAACAATGGTTTTTTCATATACCTTGCATGCATGCTTCTCTATAGTGTCAATTTTGAGCTGAAGTGTGTAATCAGTTCCCTTTTTCCATGAGCAACGAATAGATCGATCCTTTTTTGGAGTAGAATCATCTACTAGTATAACTAGCTCAATGAATGGAAATCTACTAACCCATCTAGCTAAAATGTACGCATTGCAAGGCTCCAAATTCTTTTATTTTTCTTCTCACTAGCTTGTGTTCTTTTCAAGGAACTTGACATCTCTTTTTCATTTGTTTGTATAGGTTGACATGGAGCATTTTGTACAGTTGGTGTAACTTGTGTTTCAACTACTCCAACACTAGTAGTAGCACAAATTTGGTGATCTCTTTTGATATGGTGTTTTAGTCTCATTATTTTCTTCATTTCCAAGAATAGATGTATTTGGTTGATTTATTGATTTCTGTGATGATGAGCCAGCCAATTGCATACACATCTGACTCCTTGATACTATAGGTAGCAGACCGGCACAGTGGGTCGTAGATCTCAAGGGCAATCCAAGATCTTCTTCTCCTTTCCAACTCTCCTTTCCACCAATGCTCATCTATAAGGTGCATGGGATCATTTGGACCACCACAGTTGATTGCTGATCTTGTCATGCCAAAAATGAGCATTAGACCCCAATCTATGATGCCAACCCTAGGGATGTTCTCTTTGGTAAAGTCTAGTACCATGTTCTTAGCATGCAAGTTTGAATGGATGATGCCGGCACTATGCACGGCCTTCATCCCATCCACTAGTGCATGAATAATGTTTGGCATATTATTGATAATGCCCACAATCCTAGCCTTCTCCTCTACATTGGGCACCTTGTTAGGATTAGGGTTGAATCCCACTGATGGCTTGCACAAGCACTCGATTTTTCTTCTATATCTACATTCCTTGAAAGGACCCCACATCAATACATCATTCAATATATCACCATTGAATAAGGGGAAGATCGTAACCCAAGGGGGTTCAAAAGTGAAGGCAATGTATCACGCAATCGATGCATTGACCTTTTGCATCCCATGCTCCACTTGAAACTGTTGTAACTTGGCATTATTGAAGCCCTTGTAAATTCTGGCACAAAATTTCAAATCTGAAAGAAAATAACTGATATTATCTATTGTGGCTTCCACGCACTGTCCAAAGGAGCCTTCACACCGATGTCTCTATCTAGCTTGATTGCATCAAAAGGAATGCTAATTTTTGGCGTACATTGGTGATTCCTCAATGTCCACCACATAGTTCTTGCCCCCGATGGATCATCTTGTTGTCTTGTGGAACCGGGACTAGGACTTGCACGTATTGTAGTCTTCAAACACTTTGGCAGAGAAGAGGCACCAGACAAGTCCTTCGCCCGCTTTGAACCTGCCACCACCTCCCTCCACTTTGTGTTCCACAAGACCAACTTCTCATTTGATACAAATGATAGTGCTAACTCCCTAAGATCTTCAAGAATCTTAGGTGCATTTTGAAGCAATGTGCGACAAAGATACAAGTTCTTCTTAGGATCCATGACTGCATCTTTAACTAAGTGTGAAAGCCCTTGTTGTTGCAACAAGGCATGCATAGCTATACAAGCTCGATTGCAAAATTTGACAAAGGCAACATCATTGCTATTAATGAATGATATTTGCTCTTCTATACTCCCAGGGAAACCAGTCATAAATATATATATGTATCACGTGAGTTCAATATAAGAAATTTTTAAAATACCATTTTTACGCATTTTTTACTTACAGAAGGGTCCCATATAAAGGGGTTACTTACAGATTGAATAGAAAAGGGTTATGTTTTATTAAGGAAAAATTCACAGATAAGGATATTTATAAATAGGCCTTGAACGCATGTGATATAGAGGGTATACATATAGTGAACTACCCGGGTCTGTACTGGACGATATGGCCTCTATCAAGCAAATGCAAAATGCTTTGGCAACATTAATTAAGAGCCATATCGACAAGGCCAATTCCCCCCAGTCTAAGGAAAAAGCATGGCACCCAAGACCTTGCCTCCCAATCGTAAGTTAGATTGCATCACTTGAATATAAACATTTATTAAGCAATCCTTGATTTTTAAAGAAATTACATGATATCAATCTTGGGTTATGCTAGTGTTGTATATAGACTTCAATTGAGTTAAAATTGCATGATATCATTTAGACATTGAACAATTAAGATACAACATAGATTGCATCAAGTTGTTTTCTCAAGAAAGCATAAATACACAAAAATATTGCTAGAGTTTTAGAGATCTACACACATGAGGACACTTTATGGTTGATTGTATGACCTAAATGCCTATCCCATCAAGCAACACCAAACAACTAGCATGTCACGACATTATGTAACCAAAAACACGACCAAATGCCCATCACTTATTTATTCATTTATAGCCCAACAAGGCATATATAATCGAATTCACGACCAAGTGCCTATCCATACCCAAGGGGGAAGGGAGGGTGCCAATCAAAATGACACATCTATGCTGAGTTCATGATACAATGCCAAGTCAATTGTGACATACTTGTCAAAAGACACTCACTTGTCGACTTCACGACTGAGTGCCTACTTGACAAGTACCTTTCAGCCCTATACACACACACCCATCACGAGACAAGTATCATGACATGTATATGTCGAATATGCAACACATGCCAATCCACATATCTCATAAGTGACTACAAAATATATACGCACACACATACATGCACATGTCATGACAAGAAAGGACTATCTCATGACATGCATACACCAAATTCATGATGCATGCTAATCAACGGGCTTCTCATGTACCATACCACCTACTTTCTAATCTTTTTTCAATGGTATTCTTGAAAAAAATTGGCATGTGGTAAGGTATCCTACTGTTAATGGTAAACACCACCTCACATTAGCATTAAGTCCCAATCCAATCCCTATGTGGTTTGCTTCAAAATGCTTGTGCGTACTTAAAGTTGTTTCAAGATTCCCTTACCTTTGAATAGCCTAGAATGAATTTGTGCTAACAATAATTTTTTAGATTCATTGCTACCTTAAATGAAATCGTTTGCCAACATAAAGCAAAAAATGTGAGCTATAATCCACCTAAGCGAGATGCATGACTGAGTATTTGTGTTTCAGTCTTGGTCGTACATGCTGTGTTTCCTTAGTGCAAACCTTAACATATCTTCACAACACCTACAACACTTGCTTCTTTTTTCTCACTTGGTTCCTCCAGAAGACACCAAAGAAAACTTCATGGCCATCTACCAATTTTGCATGAATGCCTTTGAGAGTGTGGGTCTTCTAGGAGTGTCATGGAGCACAAACATTGACTCTCCAAACTCTCTACGTTGGTCTAGCTGGCGAATGACCTCATTGAATGGAAACAAAGGAATCTAATCAAGATGATCCCAATGTGTTAACCTCTCCCTAAAGAAAGCCAATCTTAATCATTGGACACCTCATATAACCAATCCTCGAGTGTTTGTGCACTCAATTTGATTCACCACTATGCTCTCAAGTTTCCAACGAAAGAGGAAACAAACCAAGGTCTTGCAAAGTTGGAAAATCTAGATGGAGTCGACGAACTAGCAAAAGAGCACAAACTATAACAAAAGATCAATCTCGTCCTCATCTTTGTAGTCGTCTACTCTAGTTACAATCTAGTTGATTCAGTAACCCGACCTTAAAGTAGCCAACCATCAAAGACTAGTGCAATCAATGTCTTACTCATTTGACTTTATTTTGGCTAGTCAATAATTAAAATACTTCAATATGTATCTTCACACCTCAGCAGTCCAATTGCAATAGCAATCTATGCCATATGTTTATAGTCTTATACCTGCTAATGAAACCATTTGCATTATGCTTGACTTTGTAAACCCACTTACATCCAATAGCTTTCTTACCCTTAGGTAAGGGTACCAAATCCCAAGTCTTATTTACTTATAATACAATCATCTCCTCATCCATTGTTGCATCCCAATGAGCATGACCAATAGTATCCTCAAAACAAGTGGGCTCAACATCCTCAACTAGCTTCATCATATAAGCATAATGGTGAGTTGCATAACCTTCAAAACCAAATCTTTTAACAAGATATGTGACCCTCCTAGACCTGCGTACCACTGAATCACTCAATGAAGCCTTTACATTACTATGAGCTCTCTATACACATCATGTCCTGACTGAAGGAATACCAAGCTCATCATCCAAACTCTTTGAACCACTAGAATCTTCATCAAATCCCAAATTACTAGTAGATGCATCATTACCATCCATCACTTTCTTCTTTTCTTTATCTTTGCCTGCAACACTTATAGATCCACCTGAAGATGTGGGCCTACTCCTTAGTCTCCCAGACTAAGGACTCATTGTAGGTGTAGTACCAAATGATGTTTTTGGTCCACTAAGACTCTTGATTTATGCTTTTCTTTTTGAACATAGCTATCATGATCATTATCATCATCTAATACATCACCAGAAGCTACATACCAACTGCTCATCTCATAAAAAATAACATCCCTGCTCACTTTGGACTCACCTTGATAGGGTTATAACAACGATATCCTTTTTGCTCTAAAGAGTATCCAATAAAAATATATTTTTTAGCCTTTGGATCAAGCTTCTTTTGTAGTTCATCTGGCACATGAACATATGCAACACAACCAAATACCTTCAAGTGTGATACATCGGGCTTCTTGTCGGTAAAACATTCTTTGGGAGTCATCCCATGAACTATAGCTATGGGGGTTTTGTTCATAATATAGAAAATAGTATGGACAACTTCAAACCAAAAATATTTTGGCATATTCTTTTCAGCCATTAATGCTCGTGCAACTTTTACAATATGCCTATTTTTTCTTTCAGTAACCCCATTTTGTTGTTCAATATACTGCAAGTAAAATGCCTCTTTATCCCATGAGTCCTCAAGAAGCCACTAAACTCATTAGAGAGTTACTCTCCCGCTCCATCTGATCTCAAGCACTTCACTTTCAAGCCTGTTTCTGTTTCAAAAGTTGCCTTGAAAGATTTGAAGTGCTCAAATACATCACTCTTTTCCTTCATGAAATATACCCATATGACAAAGTATTTGTTGCCACCAAGAGATACATTCTATATAGGCCCCCAAAACATCTGTATGCACTACATCAAGTATATTTTTGCTCACTTCTTTGTCAGTGAGAAGGGTTGTCTTGCCTGCTTACCAAAGTGTCATGCTTCATAGAATTTATGAAATTCAGTAACTCTAAAAGAAGGTAACCCTGTAACCAATCCTCTAGACTACATTAATTTCAGTCTTTGCACATTTGCATGTCCAATACATTTATGCCATATTTCAATGTTTGCAACTACTCATTTTCATTTAGCATACATAGAAGCATCCATTGTAGGAATTCCAGCATCTAAAGTGAACATGCAGTCAACTCTACTTCCTTTTGTGACCAACTTGCACTTATCATTAAAGTCTTCTACCAAACAGTCTTTGCATTGAATCGAACCTGCAACCCTTGCTCTACCATTTGGCCAATAGACACTAGATTCTTTGTGATTGATGGCACATGTAATACCTCTCTCAGACTCTTTGTTTAGCCATCATGCAAGGACAAGGGAACCTTTCTATGGTTTGCATGAATCATCACCTGTCTGCACATAACCTAGATAATTTAAGTCTTGCATCTCTCCAAATCATTCAACATGACTATTCATATGATTAGATGCACCTGAATCAACATACCATACATCATCATGTGTCACCTTTCTTGTAATTGCATTCATCATATGCTACATAACAAACAAACACTCATTTTTGTCTTCATTCTGTCATGAAGACGATGCATAGTTTCCTTGCTACAATTTGCCACTGCGAATATCATCATTCTTAGCATAACAATGGGCTACAGTATGACATGTTTTGCCACAATAATGGAAAATAATAGCAGAATTTCAAGAACCTCTGTTCTGCCATACATCTCTTTCTCTACAGCTCCCCCTGCCTCTAAAGTTTCCTCGACCTCCTGAAACCTGCATTTCAGCTGATTGAACGTGTTTTATTAGTTATCGCCAATAGCATGTCCCATACCACGACCTCTCAGAGGATCTACCACATCTCCTTCTGAACTTGAGTAAAATGCTTGGACCTGTTCACCATTTCTTTGAGACGAGTCACCCTGCATATTGATCTCTTCGTTTATCATGAGAGAGACTAGCTCATCAAAATCGGAAAATGGCTTCCGTACATATACTGAAGTAAAAAATGATTTCAAGGCCTTCTCCTTATTAAGGCCACTCAAGGTGGATGAAACCAAATCATCATCATCAGGCATTGCACCAATCGCTACTAAAGCATCTCCAATGCTCCTCACCTTCAAAACATACTCATTGTTGACAGACATTTTCCCTTTCTTCAAGGTATTCAACTCTTGCTTGAGTTGAATCTTTCGTGCCTTTGTATTTACTGAAAACATATTCTCAAAAATTGTCCAAGCTGCATGTGAAGTTTCTCCATTCCTAATTTGTCCCATCATAGTATTATCAATGATTGCAGATAGCCAATACATCACCTTTTTGTCTTTTGCATTTCATTATTTCCATGCCTTTAATTCATCTACAGGTTAGAGGGATACCCAGCTCTAGCTCCTTTTCTTCACCTGAAACAAACTCATAAAGGCCCTTTCCAATGAGGAATTTCGTCACACGGAACTTCCATGAAGGGGAGTTGTTCTTATCGAGCTTCTCAATAATGGGATTTCCACTATTCTCTACCATTATCACAAAAAAAGATATAACACAACAAGCAAGCCTTTTGTAGCCTTTCACAATAAGTGCACAGCAATACACCAAGCAACCTGTTTATAGATAAACCTTATGTTTGCTTCCTGGGATTTCTTAATAGCACATGTAATTTACAACGTGTTTGCAGATAAACCTTATGTTTGCTTCCTAGGTGGCAAACACCTTAAAAATTATAGATTCAAAATCTGTAACATGTGCACCTACTTTTGGTCAATACATCTGAAATCAAAGTATACCTTGAAACTCGGGTAAGTTACTATGTATAAAAATGTGCATCACGTGAGTTCAAAAGAAGGGAATTTTAAAAAACATAGGCTTACAGATATATATTCACAGAAGAAAAAAATTTAAAATGCATAAATTTATTCATAAAATGAGTATATATATTCCATGTGTGTATTTTTTACATAAGGGTATTATTAATTCATAAAACCAACTAAGATTTTCCTACAAAAAAGGGGGTCTCAAATAATTCCTTCCACTTATGAGCACTCATGTGGTGATGGACTTGTTAGTAATTTTGTAGACTCTTTGTAGACAATAGAACTGCTTAGATGTGATAGGAGCCAAGATTTATAGGTAGGGGCCATTGGAGCTCTTGGAATGTTTGTGGAGATTGCATAAGTGAGACATCCAAAAGCCTTGGGTATGGACATGTTTAGTGGCATGAGTATTGTAGTTGTGTAGCCAAATGGTGATCACATGACTCCACATGCTCTTCACTCACTCTTCAACACTCCAACTCCACAAGTTGATTTGACATGTGTATGAGATGGCTCCTAAGAGTTGCACCACCCCTAAATACATGACTTGAGCTAAGAATGAAAAAAACCACATGTAGGTAGAGTTGATAGTGGACGAGTAGTGGACCCGGAGCTTGATGTGCTACACAGATGAGAGAGAAATCACAATCAAAGGAGAGAGAGACAATCCAATGCTCAACAAACTTCCATGTTTGGAGAGTCAATAGAGTAAACCCACTAGATGAGGTTCCTTATTTTGTGGGTTTGAGGTGGGGTTAAAGTTTAGAGAGTTATTGGACACATGCATGTCAATGGCTCATCAACGGCCACTTTTGCAACCTGTGCATGTCAATTGACCTACATGTGTCGAGTGTGTCTCTTGGCCCTAATACCTTTTCCATTATTTTATAATTACAACATACTTTCTCTGAGCTTTCTCCCTAATTAAAGTGATATTGAAACACATGTATTTTCATGCTCATCTCTCTCTCAGGAGTGTGTGCATGTGCACACACATATACATAGTCTCTCTCCCTCCTATCATACTTGAAGCTTGAAGGAGGCCTGAAGTCACCACTCGGGTAAGCTACTATTTACTCACTATGTATAAATCCTAGGCATTACGTGCGTTCAAGGCATCTCTATCACTCTCCCACTAAACATGCACCAAGCTACCTAAAGTTTTAGACCTCTATAAAGAATGAAGCTTCAAGTTGCACACTATGGTCATCCCCTTGAGCCATTCTCTCTCTCTCTCTCTCTCTCTCTCTCTCTCTCTCTCTCTCTCTCTCTCTCTCTCTCTCTCTCTCTCTCTCTCTCTCTCTCTCTCTCTCTCTCTCTCTCTCTCTCTCTCTCTCTCTCTCTCTCTCTCTCTCTCTCTCTCTCTCTCTCTCTCTCACAAACATGCATATCCTCCCTCCTCTGCGTGGAGCAACCCTGAACAAATTGTGCTTCATAAAATAGGTGAAATTCTTTCTTATGTTGATGCAAGTGCCTCAAATTTTAGATAAAATTTTACCAGTTCTAAACTATTCTAAAGTTCTTTTTGTTAATTTCAGGTCTAGTTATTCACAGCAAAAGATGCTCCCTGGTAGACTGGCACAAAATTCCAATAGGATATTTTATAGGAAATCTTTACATGCAAAAGGCCATGTCAGTGCAGATGACTCACCTCCAGGATTTGAAGGGATTATTGTTAAACATGCCAAAGTTAATGTACTTTCCTCTCACTTGCCTATGCAGTAATAAAAACACACGAGCAACACACATAGAGAGACACATACCTTGGCACTGTATTAACAAGGTCATCTAATGAAGTAAGCTTAGATTTGGTTAAAAGCATTCACTTTTTTATTCTGTAATGCTTTTGCAACTTCTAAATCTACATTTATGGATATTTCAGATTATTTATGACTCTCCCCACAAGTTGTTGTTGAATGTGAAAGTACTAAAGTGTCTAAGCAGCAGCAGACAGAAGCGAGAGTATTGGAAGCTATACGCAAGCTATGCATCCATAGATTTTTGTAATCCCTCCTCAATCCCTCAAAGGCTCCTCAATGGTGTTCTTTCTTGTCACCTATGAAAGCCTCCTTCAACATGAAAAATAGTCCATCCATCCTAATTTTTGAACACAATCAGTTTTCTCCATCTTCAAACTCAAGTAACTCAAATGCTTCATTGCCTTCTTGCAACTTGAATTCATTAGTATTGTCAACTTCTAACTCTTTAAAATTCCTTCAGATTTTGAACTAGCTTCCCTTAACAATTGTTCATTCATAGTATCACTATCATTGAATTGAAATTCTTTTTTTGCTTGTCTAATAGGCAGATTCATAGAATAAAATATCCCAACTCTTAGACTCTAGGAGTTTTCTACACATCCCATTAGGCATTAGACTCTAAGAGTCTATGGGTCTAAGAGACTAATGCATCCCATCACGTATTAGATTCTAGGAGTTTTCCGCACATTTAGGCTCACTTGCAGCATCCTCTAGGTTTGCAATGTGAGAAGTTAGAGATGGACATCATCCCCAACAATAGATGCATGTAGAGATATACATGATTTAGAATATCCTCGAGACATGGGACCAACTACATTTATGGGCATAGGATTGAAACATGAATCACATGACTTGTATAATAGAAAGTGCAAAATAGCCACCTCCTTTACTCTAGGATTCATTCATAAATATTGAGATTGTTGTTCAAAAATCATGCATGGATGACAAAGATAGAGAAAAGAAACACACCAAAACTGTGGGCTTTAAAAAATCCTGCGTGTCCGTCTCGGCATCCCACACTGACTGGCAGCTCCCGGCATCCCACACTATAGTCGGAAAAATTATCAAAAATCCACAAGTGTCGCTCGAGCGCCTTTTAAAAGCCATCTTTCACTTGGTGCTTAAAATCGTCCTAGCTGAAGCCGCCGCCTTCGATGTCGAATATTTTTCCCCTAAATTCCAAATTTTTTGGCAAATTTTAGGCACATCCCCGGCTTAAGACTCCGCTCTCATGTGACAAGAGTGAACTTTGCTTAGAAGAGATGCAAATACTTAAATTCAAGATGCAACATTCCATGCAAGTATGTGAATCATAGACTTTTACTTCTATGCAACTATAATGTTTGCAATGACCATTTCCTTTCCTTGCTAAAAGCATGATGATTGACAATAAGATCAAAGGTTTCACTGGGAAAGGAAGCATCAGAAGGCAATGAAGGAATTGAGACAATTCTTGGAATCTGCTCCTACATTGAGAAAGGTTGATTATTCACATGGAAAGCCTATCATTATTACTATTGATACAAGCCCAATTGGGATTGGATGGGCAATTGGGAAAGATGATGTGGAAGGGCAAAGTTATGCAATTTGCTTTGGTGCTAAAGTATTGACTGAACGATAGATAAGGTATCCATAGGTAAAAAGAGAATTATGGGGAATTGTGATAGGGCTTAAATGTGATAAGGTGTATTTTATGAGTGCTCCTGTAGTCGTTGAGACCGATTGTTTGTTGGTATGGGTTATGATTACTAGTTGCACTACCTGGAACATTGCTATGCTCTAATGGATTGCATACATCAAATCTTTAAACCCTGAATTTCAGCATATTGGAGGAAGAGATAACCTAGTGGGCAAACATTTTATCTCGGGCATGCTATGAGAATGAAGATAGGATGATGGATGAGAAGGAAGAAGATGAGTTTCTTATAGCTGAAAATGATGTTGCAAAAGTGAATTTAGCAATGCAAGGAGTTGCTACAACACTAATAAAAGCTTGGATAGCAAAGAGAAGACACTTTAGATGTTTTGTATCTTGTGTAGAAGTGTTTCTAGAAGACAAATATGCAGGAGAATGGCTAAGAATTGGTCAATACCTCAGTACATTAACAAAGAGAGACCAATGGTCAAATGAGGAGAAGATGAAGAGGAAAGCCTATGGTTTTTTCTGAAAAGATGGATACTTATGGAGACATGCTAAAAAGAAACAGGGTATGCCATTGCAAGTTTTGGGTGACAAATCTTCACAATGAAATGTTATATAAGAATTTTATGAAAGCTTGTTGGCTAGCCATAGAGGTGTTTGGGATACTTTTGCAAAGATCAAAGAAAGATATTCGTGGCACGGTATGTATAAGGATATTGCTCACTTTGTGGAAACATGTAGGATATGTCAAATGTATGCATCTGTGAGACATCGGCATGGATTGTAGCCCACATATCCATTGTCTCTTCATTTTAAGTGGGTGGTGGATTTAGTCATGATGCCTATAAGTCTTTTTGGCAAATGCGATATCTTGTACTTACTCCTAAAGACTTGAGTAATCGAGTGGAAGAGAGAGCTCTATATACTAATACAACAAATGCAGTGTGTGCTTTTCTCTCAGAAGAGATCTTTTATCGGTATAGCTGTGTGAGAAAAATTACAGCAGATAGGGGTGATTTGGATGCAGATGAAGCTCATGATTTCTTTGCATGGTTGGGGATAATGCTTGCTTTAACTTGAGCTTATAACCCTGAAGGAAATGGAAAAAGTGAAAGAGGTCAACTACCTATTGTGAAGGCATTGACAAAAGCATGTGGAGAGAAGGTAAAAGAGTGGCCACGATTGCTCCCTTATGCTTTGTGGACTAACAAAATAACTCATAGTGCCATTATAAGATATATGCATGTTTAATTGATGTATGGTCAGAAATCTATCATGCCAATAGAAGAGATGACACTTACATGGAGTGTGCTACCTTGGGAAGAGGAGTTGAATCAAGAGGAGTTGTTGGCCTTATGCATTAGACAGCTTGAAAGAAATTCAGAAGAGATGAAGGTAGCACTTGCAAAATTAAGGGCAACAAGGATACAAAATAAGAAACGGTTTGACAAAAGACATAGATTGAGGCCAAGAACCATACAAGATAGGGATTGGGTATTGGTCTATGATAGCAATTTAGACAACCAGTATAGTGCCATGCGTAAAGTTTCCAAAAGATGGTTTGGACCCTATGTGGTAAGACAGGTGTTTGATAATGCTACTTATACATTAAATGTGTTGGATGGGACAAGCATAAAACTTTAGGTATAGTAGGAAAAATAATACATTTATTCAAGAGGTAGGAATCTACTACCTATGAGTTGCCAGAATTGGAAGAAAATAATGGTCATGATACATAGGTTAGCCATGAAGATATGGAAGATGAAGAAGCAAAGGATATGGTTGTAGAGGATGAGGAGGACTTAGAATCTGGTGACAATTAGGATTTTAGCACATACCAGAGGATGTGTAGGTTCAAAGGGGGTGGATGTTGTTCCACTACATGGAAACAGTGTGAAAAACTCTAGAGTGCATCATCATCCAAGTTTCTTATTGTTCTAGAGAGTCAATGTCATGTGAGTCATTGGTGCTAGTGTTCGTGGTATGGATGGTCCAAAAATACTAGATTTTTGGACAATTTTAGTCTATTTTTTATATTTTGGATATTATTTATTGTAAATATCGTAAAAACTTCTAGATTAGGGTGGCATGCAAAAAACAAGTTACTTTTCTAGCCAGTTTTGGATTTTTCATAAAAAAGAAAGATGGGCAAAGTCGCGGGTGTCACAATCACAGTTGACAGCAACAAAAAACAGTTTGAACTGAGAGAAGAAAGAGTAATCTAAGAGATTCCTGAGTAGGTATTCTGAGGTTTTACCCCTCTTTTGGAGCCAACGGAGCCATTAGATTTGGGTTTTGAGCACCAGAGAGCAAGGTGTTGTTTGATGCACATTTTTGGTCTACGAGGGAGCTCCAAGAAATCTAATGCTTGGAGATTGTTTCTGAGTAGTGCAAGACGAGGGATTCTAGGTTCTATCAATACATATTGATTCGATTCATTGTGCTTTGACTTTATCGTGTTTACCTCTTCTCTATTTTTTTCTTCTCTTCCATCTCCTATCCTATACTTGCTTCTATCTTTGATCCCTGGTGGATACGACCTTTCGACAAAAACCCCTCCGACAACATCGGTGAAACCGACGTGAAAGGTCGTCAGATGGAAAGGCAAGATGGGGGAACCTTCGAACACAATTTCTAGTGATGTTTTGCAGTAGCTAGTGCAGAATACAAATATGCTTATGCACATACAACAACAAAAATAGGCGATGTAGACTTTTGCTCAAATTGAAATTGTTGTGATGAATGCTCTACAATGAAGTTGTTCAATGGTAGGAATGTATCTGCATATGTACATGCCTATGCTCAAAAGATGGAATTATTTGGGGTGGCTCAACTTGCATGGAACCAACATTTTTGTACGAATTACTATACATGAATTAAAAGCACGAATTACTAAATTGTACATCAAGATGTTGATTGGGTAGCTTTCAAGAAGACACTTAGGGAAGAAAGATCTTGTGGAAAAGCAAGCTCTTGCAAGTCAGAAAATTAAATTGTTTCTATTAGCAGCATGGCAACTACAAACCCGCAGGAAATATGAGTGACAGTCCCGCACACAAACAACTGCAACAAGTCACGCAGAAATTGGTAAAGCGCATGAACATAGCCAAAAAACTTGCAAGGGTTCCGCATGCGAACACGAGCACGCAAGGTGATGGTGTGTTTGTTTTTGTTCCGGTACGGTGGGGGTGAATGGGGGCTAAGTAGGGGTGGTGGGGAAGGTGGGGTGAAGGGGAGCTAAGGGAGGGAAAAGGGTAGGGTGGGGGGTGAAGGGGGGCTAAGTAGGGGTCGTGGGGAAGGTGGGGGGTGAAGGGGGGCTAAGAAGGGGGTGGTGGGGAAGTTGGGGCGGGTGGTTGGGGGGTAATGGAAGTGGGGGTTTAGGAGGGGGTGGAAGGGAGGGGGTTAGTGGGGTGGAAAATGGGGTGGGAAAGGGGGGCTTATGGTGAAGGTGCGTGCATAAGAAGACGTGTAAATTGAAAAACGCGGATGTTCACGCGCAACGTGGGAGGCGTGTATACACGTAAAAACACGAAAAAATTTAATAAAACCCAAACCGTGCATCGGAATGAAATACCATAAAAATGAAAAATGTGTCCAAAGGCAGGGGAAGATAATGGAAAAATGCAACAGGGGGTCCCGGGAGAATGTAGGGCGTTCACATAGAAAAAATGTGAAAATTGAGCATGAAAATGCATACAAAAATTAATATTGGAGAATCCGTTGTCGTGTTGCTGCGCATCCGAGTCATATATACCTCCATTTCTTTTGTTGTGCATTTGTGTTAATTTCTGCGTGTGACCCATTGTTTGTGTGAAGCATTTCGATAATCTGCATCCAGTGTACATATTCCCTTAGTGCATGTGTATGATTTTGTTTGGATGCATGATGTGTGTGTATTAGAGAAATATAAAAAACTGACGCCAAAGGATCTTTGTCCTGCTGCTATTTGTTCTAGTTTCGTGTGCAATGACAGTCTTTAAGGTCACCACATGCTACACATCTTGGTATGAAGGTCAGAAACCAGGAACTTCAGGGTTGAGGAAAAAGGTTACTGTTTTCAAGCAACTAAATTATCTATACAACTTTGTGCAAGCAACAATCAATGCACTACCTGCTGAAAAAGTAAAAGGGTCGACAATTGTTGTCTCTGGTGACGGCCGATACTTTTCGAAAGAAGTGATTCAGACCATAATAAAGATTGCTGCAGCAAATGGTGTGAGCCAAGTGTAGGTTGGGCAAAATGGACTGCTGTTAACACCAGCTGTTTCAGCTGTCATCAGGAACAGAGCTGATTTTAATGGTGAAAAAGCTTATGGTGCTTTCATTTTGACTGCAAATCACAATCCAGGTGGATGAGGACTTTGGAATAAAATACAATACTGAAAATGGTTTGAATTTCGATGGCTAAAAATGATGCTGGGAGGCACTATTTTCTCTTTTGGATATTTTTGGCACAGGGACACGCAGAAAAGAAAAAAGGAAAAACTAAAAACAGGGGCCATCTGTGAAGGGAGCACTGGGGGGGGGAAAAGCAACTCAGGGAGAACTCTTGCGAGAAGGAGGGACGATGGATATGTAAAAAAAAACAATATTCGTGTTTGCATTTTTTGGTCCTTTCTCATGGTATTTGCATTACGAAGGGGAATATGCAGATAGTGTTGCTTCAGCATGGATAGGAGTTTCTGGTGTCGGATGGTGGTTCTGGGGTGGATGCCATCGCCTGCAGCTCCTCCACCGTCTCCTTGATGCATTATCTCCCAGGAATTTTCGTAACCTTTGTAGCTCTGATGTTCAATTGTGTCAAGAGGGTCGAGATTCAAGATTAATCACCGTTCGATGACGGAGAAGGTTTTAGAGAGCAAGAGGAGCTCTTGAACTTGTTCAATCTTTTGGCTTCCTTCTTGTCGTCTTCGTTTTTCCAACATCGGCGAAAATTTTCTTCTGCTGCTGCTTCCTCTTCTTCTGCTGGTGTGCGCTGCAAGCCTCTCCCGCGCGTGGTCTTCTTCCTCGAACCGAACCGTCAGACAGACGATCCTTTGCATCCCTCGGAGTGCCCCTTAACTGTCATGTGCGAGGAGTTACAAACTGCCTGCATGCTTCGTGGCTCAATTTTGAGCGATAATTGTATGCATCGGTGGGCTCAGAAGCTTCAGACTGAGGGGTGTCCATACACATGCCCTCTTTCTTCTTACTTCTTTTGGGGCACCTACCACCGGTGGTCTGAAAGCGAGGACATTCGGCTTTTTAATCCTGACGAAGGTCCTTATTGAGTTGTAAAGGCTAGTTGAGGTCAGCAGCCATGGCTCTTCAGAATATTGGTGCCAGCAACAAGAATGATGCTTTCCACCTCTACAATCGAATCCAGAACATGTCCAGCTGAATAATTACACCTTCGTCACTCTCCTCAAAGGCTGATCTGTGCTTGTCAATTTCGAATCAGGACATACCGTATACGATGACGTTGTCAAGGAAGGCCTGGAAGGTGATCCTTTTCATTGGCAACACTTTGGTATAATATACTGTAACTGTGGTTGCCTCCTAGATGCTCAGTGCATTTTCTGGAGTCTGCAGGACCCTGGATGGCAAACCAAAGAACGAAGCATGCATTCTGTGTTGTTTCCTTGATTGTGGACAGCAGATTTCAATAGGACTGTTATACCACGAATGCAACAAGCATCTAATACTACTACTTTTAATCAAACTTAATAAATTGCGAGGCTTTCAGATGGTTCCAATCATCTCGCGGTGAAGTGGCTTTATTCTTGAAGTTGAAAGGCTGTGACTATTCACAGAAGTGGAAATTCCTTGGGAGCAACCAGAATGGAGAATTATAACAAGTATTGAGCTTCATTTGATCTTCTTGGCAATATTCTTTCTTTCAAAGATTCTAGTGTGCATCAGAGAGCAATCGTGAATACAAACCAGCATGGATATGGAGGATTAGAAACCTTTGAAGTAGTGTTGTCTGTGGAGCTGTCAATGTTTAACAGGGACAGCATAGTTCAGCACAACACAGCTATACATGGCTAGCAGCATATGGTTACGTGATTCCAAGTGAACGATCAAGAGCTTTAAACTATTTAGCAGCCGGTGTCTGTAATTACATGCTGAAGTGGCTGTGACATTATCCTATTCTTTAGCCATAAATCCATTCAACACAATATGGAATTTATGATTCTATACAGCTTGCAATTAGCTTTGCTGGTGGCTACATAACAGGAATTTTCTGTCAATGACTCACAACTAGCTGTCAATCTTGTGTCATTCCTAAACAACTCAAAGGATGAACAATTTGTTGTAACTGCTTTTCATGTATGAAAGAGGAGATCACTACATTAAATGCTGAAAAGAAGAACAGGGCAACACCTGAATGGAAACAGTTTATGATGAACTTCAGTTTATTATGAACATGAACTTCTTGTAACTCATTTGACAAGGAATATAGTGAACTTTGGCATCAAATTTTTGAGTTCTTCTTGTTAATCTCTTTCATTGCTGTACCTTGAACCCCGTGTTCTGCAGCCCTTGCGTGAACTCTACGACACCGTTTGTTGGAACGAAGAGTGGGAAGAATGAGAAATGTGTCAAAAAACATGTCCAATAATCCTATCACATCAAAACACAATTCCGATCAAGATAAGATGCGTTCACATGGGAAATACCCAACAATTATACCCGAAAAGGGATTCGAAAATTAATAGTTAATGATCTGTCCCCACTGGAATGGAGGGCAATCAAAAGGAGAAATGTCAAGACATAGATGATCTTCAGGTTTGGCACATTAGAACTCAATTCCAATGGGGTTAGGAGGCAATTACATGGGAAAAACAATAAAACAAAGCTCAAACACCTATAAAAATTAGTAACGAAATATCCGTAGGTCAGAACAGGGCAGTGGAAAAAGGAGAAATGGGCAAGAAGGGGGTTGGGTCAAGGCTATTGACTTAGAATTGAATTCCGAGGAGAATAGGATAGGTTCACATGGAAAAAGGGTGAAAATACGCACGAAAAAGACATGAAAACTTGTGAAAATTAATAATGGACAAACCGTACGTCGGAATGATAGGGTATAAAAATAAAAAATGTCACATGAAAGGTGTAGGATAGGGATGTCTCATTGGATCAGCGTTCTGAAATAATGAAGGAGTGTTCATATGGAAAAATATCCAATGTATGGGAATTGCTTAAAAATTTAATAACTTTCAATCTATTGCTCGGAACATGGGGCGGTAAAAAGAAAAAAGGTATAGTTTAAAGGGATACACACATGGTTGTAAGGTTGGATTTGGGTTTTTGTAACTTAGGATATGTTCACATGGAAAAATGACCAAAACACCGTGTAAAGAAAAATAACAATAGGAACGGCCTCGTAGGTAAGGGAAATGTTTTCTTGTAGCGAGGAAATGAGTTTTAATCAAACATACCAGTCATGTTTTGAAAATTTTTTCTTTTAAAATTTTCATATGATTGGTTATTTAATAAGAATTAGTCTACTTATTAATTAAATATTAGTTTTATTTTTCTTTTTAAAATATTTACATGCAACATTTAGAAATTTTGGGTTTATATTCTTCATATTTCATTGTTCCATGCATAGCTAATTTGTTATAGTGGCAAAAGTTTTGTTTATCATGTTGCCTAAATTAGCATTTCTCTCAACATCTTTCATATATGGATCTCATGTGTTTACTTTGATGTGATAGTGTTCATCATCATTGTTTCTAGTTATATGAAAATATGAAGCATGGTGGTAGAAAATGCATATGGAGACCTTCGATTGACCTACAAAATAAATCATTAGGATTCTATGTACGAACCTCAATGTAAATGTTCAATCTCTAACTATCTCAAAGCCATTAGTGACATCATATACTTCTTTGGCATGTAGGTATATGTTCATTATGAATCGCCTATATGTATGATGACAAGTGTTGGGAGAAGTTTTTTATTCTAGTCTAGATATTGGAATGTGTTTTCTTTTTTGCTTTCTCTTTAGCATTGTCTCTTTGCTTTCATTCTTTCTTTTAACTGTAGTAAAAACTTTTGATTGGTTGCACATGCTATCATTCATTGGATGCATGCCCATCAAACTAGGAGATCAAGCACAAATGTAGTTGCCCCATTATTGTGCAAATGATCATTTTTGCCTCATTGTCTGCATCCATGAGGTGCGTGAATGCAAAATGATTGCTCTTTTCATTACGTTGAATAAATGTGGTTTTTCTTGCCTATTATGTTAGTCTATTACATAAACAATTTGTGCTTCACAAGTTACATACTTGAGGACCGACTTTTGCTAATGGTCAAAGTTTCACTCACTATTTATATAATAGAATGTCAACCCCATATAGCATGACAATCCTTTCTTCCATTTGATTCACCTCATTTAATTTTGTGCTTACCAAATCACTAGTATCTTATACCTTCAAAGTCTACTACGCTTTTGTTTTGATCCCACATTGTTGCTTTTATGTCCATCCCATGTTGTTGCCATGATAAAACTAAGAACTAGACCACCATAACTTAAAAGAACACCTGCAAACAGTAGGCACCTTGTTGTCTACTATCGACCCTGCTATAGTAAAATTGTGATATCTTTTGATGGCCACATCCAAATCAAGTGTGCTATGAGTCAAAAGAAAGCACATTGAACATATTTTCAGCCCATATAGGTGTGACTCCTCTATAATCAAATGAGAATTGAAAGTATGCCAAAATAGAGAGCTGTCTACAATTTGTCTACAGTAGAATAAGAGAGAAAATGACTAGTCTTCAGCCAAATAAACCTCTAAAAGATAAACATTTGGACCCCAATATAGATGTTGGCCTAATGAAGGTGCAAAATCCTTCCCATAGCCTCCAATATCAAAAGGTATACCATCATAATAATGATTAAGAGGAGAAAAATTGCCATCAAACTCGTAATCTTGACCACCGGGGTCAAATGGGTAGGAAGAAAGATCCCCACAATCATAACCATAATCATATCCATTATCCATCAGATTATAGCCATCATGAGTCTCATGCACATCCTCATTATCAACATACTAGTGATCAAAATCATTATCCAAGTCTTCATAACCATAATCACATGCATAACACTCATCTTCTAGTTGGTGTAGACCCTGATTGAGTGTGAGCTAATACCTATCCTCAACTAATCCATATTAAGCATGATCAAGCACTTCAGAGTCTTCATTTTCAGCATGCTCATAATCTTCCTCAAATAGTCCATACTAGATGATCAGCTTGGTCTTCTTCATATAGTTGGTCTTCATGATCTTCATCTTGATTGTGTAAAATTATGCTCAATAAGATCATCATGAGGTTTCTCCAAGACTCTAAGACCTTCACCATAACCATCTATATCTATGAGTGCCTCATGTGATTCTTCAACTAATATGTCATCAGCTTGTACATCTTTCTCTTCATTGTTTCCTTCTTGTACATATTTTTGGTTATTGTCTTCTTCTTGCTCATCTTCTTGTTGATCATGTTGCTCATTATCCCCTTCTTATTGTTCAACTTGCTCAATGCTCTCTTCTTCGTCATCAACACCTTGAAAAGAACTCATCATTACATTTGGATGATCATGAGGTATAAAATGATTGGGATATAGGATACCATGGTAGTTATGAATTTGCTGATGATCAAAGCTAAAAGAGTACGGATAAGCATGACCATTACTTTCACGTCCATAAAAAGTAGGCTACTGAATCAAGGAAGGTTCATAGGTATAATCATGACTATGTTACTGAAACAATGGATGCTCAAACGCATAAGAATGTTGCCCATAATAGCCAGTTTGTTGCTAAGGTTCAGTGGAATGATACTGTGCATTATGACATGGTACATCATATCTAGAAGTATTAGCATGTTGTCCAAGCATACTTGCATATTGCTCATGTTCACTTGCATGTTGCTGCTGCCCATATTCACAAGATGCATTCAGATATCATAGTGTGTGCCATCAGCATATCCATGTTGTCCATCATAAGCATAAGCATCCGGTGCATAATTCCCTTGAGAATACTCATCATGACCATAATACTCATCATGTCGTTGATAATACTCATGGTGATGAAAATCCATACTTGATTCAAGTCTTGCTCTATTTTCTCTATCCGCCTTCATAAGAGAAATATACCGATCAATTAAAGCTCCAAGTTTATCAATATTAGCATGTGTTTGAAGCCAATTTTGTTCAATAGAGTTGAAGCTATTGATCTCAGTTTCCATTATAATAAAGTTGCATTGAGAACCTCAAAAAGCAAGCAAAACTGGGGATGATAGCAAGATCCATGTCTCAAGGTATATTTGACAATAGCAAATTCAGCAAATAGAATTCATCAACACAAAATTCATCAACAGTTAACCATCCAGTTCATGGACAAAGGGAGGCTTCACAAGATGATACCAATAAGAGTAAGGAAGAGGGAAAATATCACATTCCAAAGCGTGGCAGAAGCTAGCCAGCAGTATCATGTGACCATGAATCCTTAGAAAATGCAGATATATCTCTTAGCTCTGCAATTGACTGTAGGTTGTCACAGGGTAGCAAAGGTGTGGCACAGGTGGCCTCTAGCTACAATTCCATCACACAATAGTGATTTGGCTAATCTTGTGCTTTCTCAAGCCACTGCGTCCATGTTTATGATTTCTGGTATGGTGACTTTATCATACATTGGAAGTAGTGGCAATGGAGGCCAGTAGATACAAGAGAAAGCAGGTCCCAAATACAAGAAACTTTTTTGCAATATTTCAGGTGTCAACCTATTGCCAACTTTGGAGGCACCTTGTTTCTCTTGGCACTCAAAAGGAAGTGAAGAGAGTGTGACCAACTTCTAGTGGCTTCAACTACCCTCGTGCTTTCTAAGATACTTATTCATGCTTCGGATTCTTAGAATAGCTACTATGTACAGAGTTTCTAGCATCACTGTACTAGAATAATGCATTTCATGATTTTTTACCTTTTGGTTTGATGAGCATCAACAAAGCTGCATAACTTCTCTACTTCTATTATTGTCTTCCACAAGGTGAATTGCATCAATAAGCTATGTCAATTGCTAAGATAACCATTGATGCCTCTCTTGCAAGTCTCTAACTGGTGCAAGACTTTATGCTAAAAAGCATAAGTTAGATTCAAATCTGAGAAATATTGAGATGGAAGGCTCCTTTGATCAGATAAATAGGTAAAGGCAAGCTTTGTATGAGTTGGTTCATCTCCGTCAAGTGCCAAGGTCAGATAAAACAGGCAAGGGCAAGATTTGTACCAACTAGTTCATATCTATCAAAGTACCAAGATCATCCCTGCTATTAGCCAAGTTGAATGTCATCTAATATAGCAACAGAAGAAGCTCAGACTCATTCAAAAAAGGGGCATTTTGTACAACATCAAAATTCATTCAATAGAAGCGCATTTTGTACAACCTCCACTCCAAGAATTCTACATATCCATACCCCTTAGGGTGCCCAAATTTGTTCCACAAGACTGAAAATGCTATTGCACCTCCTTAGAGGTGTGCAGGAGTATTCAACATTCCCAACATAAACTAAACGTGAATTAGCTTCTTCTTTGCTTTGTTGTTGAGTAGCAATGCTTCTGGATCTTGCACTATATAAACTTCAAATTCTTATCAAAGAAATTTTGAATATGGTAGCAGTTTCTCTCCCTAGACTGGCAGAATTGTTTGAATGACATGAATGAGTGCTATTTTGATCTATGCAATGCAATATTCACCAATTACACTTGGAAGAAAGAATACCTCTTGAGATCTACTTTGAAAGCTAAATCACAGCATTATGATATGTATATGGGTGTGGATGTCTTTGGGAGAAATACATATGGAGGTGGTGGCTTTCAAAGCAATGTTGCATTGAATGTTGTAAGGGAGGCAGATGTTTTTGCTGCAATTTTTGCTCCAGAGGCTAGGTCTTGGAAACAAAGCAAGGCCCTAGTTTTCCTGTAGCTCAAAACCATTGGTGGGGTCTTATAGTTGATTGTTGGCCTTCTATACAACATTGCCTAACAAAACTTCCCTTCGTTTTGGACTTTGATCGGGATTTGGAGGTAAATTGTATCTAAAGGGAAGTGAAGTATTGGGGAACCCATGGAGAAACCTCTCATGCCAACATCTTCAGCTAGTTTAAAAAGTGCAACAAAGGACATGGCTTTCAAGTAAAATTTTTCTCTCTTACTTGACTATTATCATTCTTTGGGATGGATCAACTAACTTTCCTTTCCAATTACACGTAATTTGTCACACAACAGACTTTATGCCTAGTGTTCCAGTCTTGTAGATGGAGGATTCTCAAGGGTAAATGGTTGTGCCTTGATCACAAGACATGCGTGAAAGTGTTGCAAATGGAAGATGATTGGCCCTTGAGTATAATGTGCCATGAAATTACAATGTTAATGCAGAATCCACTTGCTAGCTTCTATTTTAAACTAGATGGTAGGAAAATTCGAAGCCGAGGTGAGGATATTGTTACGAGTAGAAAGTGTGTGGCTCCACATATTTTAGAAATGGTAGAGTCTCCCTAGAAATCCCAATACCACAAGTTGTAATATCCAACACTTGTAAATTTTTGAATTTTTTTGGCCAATAGAATATTGTCGCTTGCAAACTTGCAATATTTAAAAATTATGGTATTTATGCAAAATCATACACTTGTTATATACTTTCCACATCGACACATTTACATATGCATGTGAACTTTACAAAGACATTAAGTAAAGCCATAACTAAACATCGTATACGAATAGCCCTTAATGGTTTAAAACTTAAGGTTTTTAAGGTAGACCTAGTTTAGTTCTTGTTACATGTTTCATTTCATGCTTTTCTCTTCATCTCTTTACATCCACCACATCCCTCCTACCTTCTACGATGGATGCTCATGCACACTCTGACGAGTGGATTTACAAGACTATCTTTGCTAGCCAGGGTGACAATATATTTTAGGTTTTCTCTAAGAACTTCAACCATGAAAGCGTGCTCTCATCATTGGATCCCCTTTTTAGGTTTTGGAAGACTTTGTGAGCACCATTGCTACTTGCACATACTCCATCGAGGGATCTGACATGACTTGGGTGCCTTTGGAATAGCTCATGGTATTTCAGGTAGCAAGGAAGAATCAACAAAAAGTGGTGAATGTATGCATTGTTCCCATGGGCACTGCACCAAGTACATCACCTTTGGATCTCGTGGAGTGTTATTGTGCATTGTTAATTTACCTCCCTACATTGGATACACCCCTAAAGGAGGAGAATGATGAAGATACAACTCCACAGGTTGTGCTATCACGTACACAGCAGGAGAAGAGCCAATTGAAGAGCTCATAAATGTTGAAGAGGAACATCGGGTAGTGGTAGAGAAATGGTAGGCTCTCATGGCGCCATCTTCTTCAGAACAGCCACAAGTCGACAAACCCAACCTTGCCTCCTTGACGCCCATTGAAGTAGATGGTGTACAGTACTTGCTTCTGTCGGATGTGCTGCAATACTTGGAAATTAAGGAAGAAGAGTTGTTTTGCATCCTAGTCAGGGGTTCGATGGAAAACTTGATCGATTATGATTACATAGATGTGCATCTGACGATGGCAAAGATTGGAAGATATGATGGCACAAGCTTAAATACAGTGAGTGCCATCATAGCAGCACAGGAGTAGATTACCTTGATTGTTGAAGAAGATTACCTTGTGCCAAATGCTGAATTTGAAGCACTACAACATGATCTATTCAGACCAAGACTCCAGCTTCCTACCAAGGAGTTTGTAGATCCCTCTACCGCCCAAAGAGGTGCCTCGTTGACACATGAGGAAATGAAGATACAAGCAAAGAAGGTGAGATTTCTAACTACCATATATTTTTACATGACAAAACTTGACGATAGAAAGTGGCCCTAGATGCCAAACTTCGGATAGGGTAGCTACTCCAGGCATAATTTTTTGCCAAGATTTCACCGGTGGACTCTGAGGGACCCGATGCACTCTATCATCAAGTTTTATTGTCACTTTTTGATAACTCTAGGTTAGTTGCTAATTATATTGTTTGATTTGATTTTGTCATTCATGACATACTGTATATAGATGAGTTTGCATCAAGGAAGGAGGAGCTCGGCATGTGGATCGATGGAAGGATTTAGCTCTAATAGAGTACATTGGTAATCTTGTTGCAGACTTAGTGGTCTTTCATAAGAAGTGCTCACCACCAAGGCATGAAACAATCATGAAAATTTGAGCTTTTTCGGGCGATACCTGAAAACAAAGCACCACACTCCCGTAATTAACTCCTTTTTGAATATAAAATTTGGTTAAAAAAGATTTCTTGAATGAGAAAAGAGAAGGAATCTGAGTATATCTTTGTAGATAATATAAAAAAGGCAAAACGAGATTACAAACGTGGAGAGAGAAGAGGATTATTTTACTATTCTTCTCTCCTCTTTTCCTTGTTTTAAGGAGAAGAGGGGGGGACTAAAAGGCCCATTTGTGAGTTCATTTTTTTCTTGATGAATTGACAGTGTTCAATATCAATCACCTTTACCACCATAGAATGTGATCTCATCAATTAGCCATCTCGAAAAGAATGTAAGGAAAATGAAGCCACCTGGTATTCAATTCCGAGCTATTAAGGTAGCAAAGGTTCCTAGACCAACAATATCAGATTAGGAGGCTCAAGTAGCTAAGGCACTTTTTGTTTTTGCAAGAAATGTGCCTTGAACTATGGGACAAGCGCGAGAGGCTGCTTCGAGGGTCAAGTCTAAGATCAAGAAGATGGAATGAAGAATGGTTGATCTCCTCCATGGAAGCTTGAGAGGAGCTTGAAAAGAAAGAGAGAGAAAGGCTCTCCCTAAAAAGTAACAATAGCTATATCCCCCTCTAACTCTTGTTACCACTATTTTAAGAGAAATACATTCAAAAATGGCCTGAAATGACCAATGCATTGCTAACTGTAGCCTATAACTCTAGCCTTCCTACAACAAAACTTGGTCCAAGAATCCATAAATGCTTCATGCTTGCTATCCTTTTGGTCTATGGACCTTTGATCACTTCACTATTGCTCATTGTCCATATTTGTACCTGTGTACTTGAAAGTTTCTTGGGTTTGTGTGACTTAAAGGGAGAACTAAATGAGGTATGACTAACTAGATTAAGAAACTAAGAAGCTTTGATACCACTTGTCAAGGAGAGGACTAGAGAGAGAAAGAGGAGAGATAAGATTGCAAAGAGAGAGAAAGACTAGAAAAGGAGAGAGAAAGACAGAAAGAGAGAGAAGGTAAACATGAAAGATGAGAAAGAGAGAAGATGAAGGAGATTTGAGAGAGAAAGAAGATGAAGGAGACTTGTATTATGTTAAAACTGGATACAATGACGGGTGTTCATGTTCAAGTTTTCTCTCTTTTGTAAGGGGGATGAGTGCCAAGAAGATGTCAAGTAGCAGTTATGGTGGCGGTTATAGTGGCAGTTATGGTTTCTTGGAAGTCATATGCTGAATGGTAATTCACTCTAGAGACTTCACAACAACCTGTTCATTCATATTTCACAAGGTTGGCAACGTGGTAGTGAAGGGTGCAGGAACAAGATAATGCAGGAGGTGAACATAGTGGAATGCATAGCCACAATTCTAAATATGACTCAGATCGAGATACAAAAGAGTTAGAGGATATAGAAGACTATGGTGGATTGTTCAATGAGCCTTAGGATCATAGAAAATTAGGGTTGGTTTTTCTAGGGGGACTTGTATTGCAGCAGGTGTTTTTGGCTAAAAGGTAGTTGGAGTTTGGCCCTTTGGGCATTGGCGACATCGTACCAACACGACCTCCATTACTAGTATCATCATCATCATCCTTAGTAGCACATTTGACCCCTAGTACACTAAGGAATATGGCAGCAGGCGTCTAGAGCGAATTTACGAATCAAGTTTGAGACCTTTTTAGGGAAGTCTAAATAATACCTTGATTGTCATGTAGCTCAATTTGAGACAATATGGCAGGCCAGAGGATTTAATGGAGTATATGATGCGCAAGCCAAGATGCGCCAATTTTAAGCAACATTTGAGGGAAAAGCCATGAAATGGTTTAGTAACTTTAATGTGGGTCATTTTGCAAATTATATTGCATTGAGGAATGCATTTTTGAACAGGTTTCGGAAGGAGAAGACTCGCAATGATGTGCTTGCTAAGATTAAGAAGATCAAGCAGAAGAAGATGTTTACGGAAGATTACACACAAAAATTCAATCAGTATTTGCAGAGGCTTACAGTTTTGCTGAGAGGCCTAGAGATAAAATGTTGAACGGATATTATGTGAAGGGATTGCGGAAAGAATTGTGGAATGTGGTTGCAAGTGTAGATGCAAGAGCAGGATTCGCATTAGTGAAAACTACTACAAGAGTAGAGCAAAGGTTTGGAGTGCCAAATCCAAGTACTTCCAAGAAGAGTTCTTGGGAGAGGAAGAAGAAGAAGACAAAGGGGAAGAAGAAAAAGTCTGCAGATGATGATAGCAGTGATGATGATTTCGATTCAGATACTAGTAGCAATTAAGATTGAGATTCCGATTCGGATTCAAAATCAGAGTCACAAAAAGAGGATAGGAAGAGGAAGTATAAGAAGAAGTTTAAAAAGAAGTCCAAAGCCAAGATAAAGGGGGATTCAGTTGAGAAGATGGTGGAGAAGAAGTTGAAGGAAATGGGTGTCAAGCAGAAGTCAAGTAGCAAGAAGGCTCATTGTGACATCTGTGACAAGGATGGGCACAACACCACAAGTTGTTGGTTTAATCGAAATTTTAGAGAACCAATCCAAGAGATGATATAGCAAAAGATCCAACAGAATATGGCACAAGCAAGTGGAGTATTTTGGAAAGCTGTAGAATAGCAAAAGATGTTTAACAATCAGGGATGGCAAAAGCAACAACATCAATTTTCTGGATGGAGACCATCTTTTAATCAAAATAGGCCATTTAGAGGAAATTTCAACCAAGGATATCGACCATGATTTGGTGGATTTCAGAACTCGACCTTGGGGAGGAAATTGGAATCAACAGGTAATGTTGGCAACAACAATAGGGATGGCAACAACCACCAAATCGGAATAAGAAGAATTGGAATCCGCAAGGGTGGAATCCACAAGGATCCAAGCACCCAATGAGCCGTTACCACAATTACCTGCACCACTTATGCAGTAGGGGGAAGCACAAAAAGCACCTCAAAGCAATTTGATCGATGTTGAAGTTTCTCCAGATCTTGAGATAAATCAAGTGACAACAGATTGTTCTCTGGAGTGTGATTGTTTGCAATGTAAGTTAGGTGAACCGGATGTATTGGCAGTTACGCATTCTAAAGCAAAGCTTAAACCACCTTTGGACTAGGAGGAGTAGAAAGAGGTAAGAGATGAGGCTCCTGAGGAGATTGAGAAGTCAGGACAAGAAGAGATGACTTCAAGGTAGAAGCACAAGCAGTCTAAGAAGGCTGAGAATTTTGAATTGTCATCTAGAGCATTGTTTAAAGAATTGTTGAATACTCTTATGCATTTTACATTGGATCAGTTGCTTTCATTGGTCCCAATTTTCAAGGCAAGATTTTATTCTGCCACACAAGGATGACAAGAATTCTAGATATTCAAAATGCATTAAAGGAGAATGTTGGAAGTTATCAGATCAGTCATGATGATGTTGATTTTACTATACCAACTACTATTAATCTTGATTTTGGTGGCCGTACATTCTTAGATGTTTTGTTAGACAGCGGATCTGGAGTAAAAGTTTTGTCAGAAGATGAATTTTTGAAGATGGCAGGTGGGAAGCTAGAGCTTGCACCATTTTAGGTAAGGATGGTAGATCAGCGGAGAGTACAACCAATTGGGATGCTAAGAAGAAAAACTCTCAAAGTGCATGGGTTGCTATGTCAAGAAAAAAAATTTGTTTTGAGGATGCAAGATGCAAGTAATGCATATTCAATGATGTTAGGAAGGCCATGGTTTAAGACAGTAAGGCGGGGGGACTCAAGCAGGACTGGGAGAAGAATGAAGTGATTCAAAAGAAAGGAAAGAATTTGGTAATAATTCGGATGAGATGAAAGAAGAAGTTGTCAATGTCATTGAAGCCCATGATGGCTCAAACCATCAATTGAGCTGAAGAGATTGAAGATGATGAAGAGGCATGTTTTTGGGAAGCCAATCCCACTGTTGTGCCGGTGTTTGATGTAGATGTAGAAAGAATTGTTGAAAAGTATGTTGGTTCAGGAGAACTCTAAGAGGATGACTGATTTGTTAGAAGAAGAAAGTGAAGACCAGAATCTGATTAAGGAGTTAGAGGTCAGTCACATGACTATGACGAAGGGGGTTGTTGAGTACTCTGATGGGGAGGTTGCAACAAAGGAGGCAATTACCAGGCCAGATTTTCTGTATGATAAGTTGATGGAAAAAGTTTGATGGGTGAAGGAAGACAACTTGCAAGATTTGAATTTAGGATTAGAAGTTAGTCCAAAAGTTGTTAAGGACAGTGTCAATTTGGATGATAGATTCAAGGCAGATCATAAGAAGTTGTTACAGGAGTTTATTGATGTATTTTCTTGGGATTATTTTGACCTGAAAGGCATGGAGCCGGAGGTGTATAAACATCAGATAAATTTGAAAGAGGATGTAGTTTGAGTGTTTAGCATAGAAATAGAATGAATCCAAACTATGCCAAGCAGGTAAAGGATGAGTTGGACAAGCTTTTGCAAGTAGGGTTCATTAAGCCAATTGATCACGCATAATGGTAATCACCAATAGTTGTGGTGCCAAAGAAGTCAAGAAAAATCCATGTATGTGTGGATTATAGGAAGCTGGATGCAGCAACAATTGCAAACCCATTCCCATTTCCATTTGTGGATTCAATTTTGGATGATGTAGCAAGACATGATATGTATAACTTTCTTGATGGATTTTCAGGATATAATTAGATCTGGATGACTGAGGAGGATGTTACAAATACTACATTCATTACAGATCTGGATGATTAAGGAGGATGTTGCAAAGACTACATTCATTACAGATCCGGATGACTGAGGAGGATGTTGCAAAGACTACATTCATTACAGATTGGGGAGCATTTGCATACATAGTAATGAGCTTTGGTCTAAAGAATGGACCATCATTTTCAAAACCAACTTTTAAGACATTTGAACCATACTTGATGGAATTCATGCAGATTTTTATGGATGACTTCTCAGTGTTTGGTGAGAAGGCTAAACATTTGGAGTATCTTAGAAAATGTCTAGAGAGATGCAAATTATTAAGAATGTCCTTGAACCCTTACAAGTGTGCAATTGCAGTGAAAAGAGGAAAGTTATTAGGTCACATTATTTCTAAGGAAGGAATGTCAATTGATTCAAACAAAATTAATGCAATTCAGAAGGCAACAACACATGACAATTTGAAGGTTGTTTCAAGGTTCATGGGATAGATTAAATGGCATAATCGGTTTTTGCGGTACTTGGCGAATGTTAGTGCTCCCTTGACTCATTTAACAAAGAAAGATGTTGAGTTTGTTTGGAGGGATGCTCACAAGAAGGAATTTCAGATTTTGAAGAAGATGTTAGTAGTTTCCCCTATTATCCAACCACCAAATTGGCAGCTACCCTTTCATGTGTTTGTAGATGCATTGGATATGGCAGTCGGAGTAGTTTTGATGGAGGAGAAGATCTGAGGTTGGTTCTGACCAGTATATTATGCTAGCAGGATGTTGAAATTGACTGAGAAGAATTATATAGTCACATAGCGAGAAGCTTTAGGGATGATTTTTACATTGGAAAATTTCAGACACTATTTGTTGGGAAATTAGGTGATATTTCATGTTGACCATCAAGCACTCATTTTCTTGGTGAAGAAGCCAAAGCTGGAAAGAAGACTTGCAAGATGGATGCTTTTGTTGCAAGAGTTTGACTATATGGTGTTGCATACACCTGGGAATAAACATGCTATGGAGGATTATCTTAGCAGGTTGGAGCATGTGCAGGAGTCACATGGGGTGTCAAATCAATTGCCAAATGCATAACTATTTCAAGTGTAAGGACAGCTTTTGACAACTGGTGTGACCAAATGTTGCAGCTCTTGACAGATGGAGTGTTGCCCTCTAATATGACAACAGAAAAAAAAAAGAAGTTTGCCTTGTGGAGTAGGCCATTCTTGATAATTTCTAAAGCATTGTATAGAAAAGGAGTAGATCAGATTATTAGGAGATGTGTCCCAAACAAGGAGCAGAAGGCATTTTTGCAAGAAGCTCATTATGGGATAGTTGGAGGACATTTCTCTAGAGAGATTATAGGTAAAAAGATTATGCAAGTAGGTTTGTGGTGGCCATTGTTGCTCAAGGACGCACATCAGTTTGCCAGGGAATGTTTGCAATGCTAGAAGATTGGACAACCCACTCGGATGGATAGGATGCAGGATCACCTTGTGTTGCCACTTAAGCCATTTCAAAATTAGGGATTGTATTTTGTTGGTCCAATGTGCATTTTTTGAATTCAGTCATTGAAGAGTTGACAACTAAGCACATGATTCTACATAAGAAATCAACAGTGTAGCATCCACAAGCAGAAAGTACCAACAATGTTCCGGTAAGGATCTTGAAAAAGATTGTTTTAGAGAATAGGTCGGATTGGAATGACAAGTTGGATTTGGCATTATGGTCATTCCAAACAGCATACAAAGTTGCAACATGGATGACACCTTTCAAGCTAGTTTATGGAATTGAAGCTATTGTTCCAATGGAATATGTGGTTCCAGCTTAAGGCTAGCAGTCCAGTCTAGAGGATTCCATCTTACACGGTTAGAGAGAGTTATCAAAATTCGAGTAGGACTGGATTCGGAGTGCTTATGCAGCAAAGATAAGTCAAAACAGAAGGCAAGCCTGGATGGCAAGGTGAGCAGGTGAAGTTTAAAATATTCCAAAAAAGGTAACTGGGTAATGTTATACAACTCGAAGTTTCGACCACACCTAGGTAAGTTGAAATTGAGATACTACTTTGGCCCATATCAAATTATGGAGGATTTGGGACAAGGTACTTTTAGATTGAAGGATGTATTTGGGACTCTGGTGTTGAAATCGGTAAATGGATTTCGATTGAAGAAATTTTATGGGAAGATCCCTGACATTCCTCATTGGATGGTGAATAGGACTGAGGATATCACAATTAAATGGGTTGTTATTGTTCCTAAATTCATTGAGAAAGACCCAACGGAGTTATGGAGAAGTCAAACTTTGGAAGATATGTCAAGATGTCAGAGTTACAATCGAATGCAAAAGGCAGATGCAGTGGGGAGTCATCAAGTGCAAGTTGGAATGGAGGATGCAATGAAAAAGGTAGGAGGATCAGAAGACAAAGCTAGTGGCTGAGTGGATCAAGGGATTGTGAGCCTGAGGTCATCAAGCCCATCGAGATGTGCCAAGTGTATAAGGGCAAGCACCTCAGGTAGATAATTTTTGGCATATGTAAGAACCTTAGCTTATGTATGGTGAGTTTTCAGATCTTAGGAAGAATAGGAAATGTGTTGGTAGACATGTATGGGAGGTATGGTTCTGTTGCAAAAGGTGACGTGTTTTCAACAGCATTGTGAAAGGAGATGTTGTATCACGAACTGATCTGATGAAGGCATATTGTGAGAATCATGAGGATGACAAGGCTTTAAAATGTTTCGAGGAGATGGAAGAGCAAGATATGTTTGTGGATGATGTAATTTTTGTCCTTTGCTTGAAGTCTTGTGGTATTTAACATGCCTGGATAAAGGATGATGTGTGCATGGTGAAGTTTTTTAGAGTGGGTTTGACAAGGAGCTATCTACGAGCAATGCAATGGTTGTTATGTATGGCAGATGCGACTCTCAGCAAAAGAACAAGTATTTGATAAGCTATCAATTGTGAAAATGCATTCTCTTGGAAGGCACTCATGGCTGGATATGTTGACCATGGGCATGGTGAAGAGGCCATTGTCACGATTAGCTATGCCTTGAAAGAATATGCTGCCATAGGAGTTGACAAGTGTTAAAAACCTCATAATGAGATTGTTAGACTGCGGATGTTGGAGAGCAAGATTGTGTTCAGAAATGCTCTTGTGGATAGGTATGCCAAATGTGGTGCACTTGCAAAAGCACAAGGGATTTTGGACTAGCTTCTTACTCAAGATGTAGTGTCTCATAGTATAATTATTCGCATAAGGTTTGGGCCTACCATATCAAGAAAAAATGAGAGATATTATCCACTTTTCAATGCTTTCTTTGCTATGGTTGAGAACTAGTTTAGGCATAGGCTAAAATGCCCACAAGATCTGACACTTGGGGGTGAATATCTCTAAGGCATTTAAGCAGTTTTGTGATGAGAGCAATATTAAGCATGAGTTGACTACCCTTTATACCACCCCACCTTAGAATTCTATTGCAAAGCACATGAATAAGACTATTTAGGAAAGTGTTCACAATATACTTTATCAAGCTAGCTTACTAGAGTACTTTTGGGCTGAGATAGTTACCACTATTGTTCATCTGATTAATAAATTCCCATGCATTACTCTTGGTGGTAGATTTGTAAGGGAGGTATGATCTAGTAAACCTCCCTTGTGTGCACACTTGCGAGGTGAGTCTTTGGATGCGAGGATTTTTGCAATATTCCCAAAGATAAACACAATAAGTTGGATTTGGTTTGTCAAATGCATCATTCTTGGATATGGTGATGAAGATAAGATGGGCTATCACCTTTGGGATCCACAGGCTCGAAAAGTTTTTTATAGCCATGATGTTATATTCCATGAGACGAGAGCAAGTAGTTAAGATACACAAGGTGATATTTCAAGAAGAGCATCTTGTTATAGTACAACTAGCCCTAGTTAGACAACTTGTAATAGCTAATAATGTAGTGGCTAGATCTACCAATTGTGCAAAATCATGATGATAGACTGAGAGGACATGCCATATAGATCCTACACCCAACTTTGAGATGAAATACTAGAGCCTCACGTCCTCTTGATCATTTTGAGCTCTGTATGCATTCGGTTTTGGTGATAGATTTAGGTGAGCCCCTCACTTATGAGGAGGCTATGTGTAGAGGTGATAGTTACTCTTGAAGAGAGACTTGCAATCCGAGTTTCGCTCACTGCAAAAAAATCATACATAGGATTTGGTTTTCCTGTTAGATGGTAAACATACATTGCCATACTAGTGGATGTATAAGTTGACAAGCATCCCTAGTCGCCCTAAGATAGTATACAAGGCATGCTTGATTGCTAAGGATTTTAAATAGGAAAATGGAGTTGACTTTGATGAGATCTTCTCCCCTGCGGTCAAGATGATAACCCTTTGCTTGGTATTGGCCTTGGTTGCACAGATGTATATAGACTTTAACAAGATAGATATTAAGACAACTTTCTTACATCATGACCTGCATGAAGAAATCTATATGCAGCAACCTAAGGACTTTGAGGAAAAGAACAAGGAATACATAATGTGCAAGTTGAAAAAGAGTATTTATGGACTTACGTAGCTTCCTAGGGAATGGTAGCATAAGTATGATGTCTGTATGCTTTTATAGAGTTATTTTCACAGTGATACAGATCTATTTCTTTATGTGAAGAAGGCCTCTTATCATTTTGGTGTTATATGTTGATGACATGCTAATTTTTGGGAGTGCTCATGATGAGCTAGATGGTTTTAAGTCTCAATTCAAGAAGATATTTGAGATGAAGGACATGGGATATGCCTCTCATATCCTTGGTATGTATATTATGTGTAATTGATCTAAGGGATTTCTTTGCTTATCATAGAAGGAGTACATTTGTAAAGTCCTTGAGAGGTTCCATATATAGCATGGTAAGCCGATTGGATACCCACCACTACTTTCTCATGTGAAGGCCAATCAAGCATATTGTGCCCAGTTAGATGATGAGAAGGCTGAGATAGCAAAGTTCGTGCATACATTTGCAGTGGTGGGTAGCTTGATGTATACTATGCTAGCTACTACACCTGACATAGCACGTGTGTAGGATAAGATGGCATTTATTCCTTGTCTTGTTGTACTTTGATGTATAAATTGTACTTTGTCACTATTTTTCTTGTTTTCTCTACACTTAGGCATATTCTCCTTTAAGTGGGAGGTTGTTGGGGGCTAAAGGCTATTTGTGCCTAGCCGTCTACATTTTCTTGTACTTACGATATGCACACTTGTAGCCATCCATCATTGCCATTTTGTTATCTTTCTATGACAATAGAATAAGGGAAGGCAGGTCACCATTGTGATTGTTAGAGTTCCCACGCACAGTCTTGCTCTCTCTTGCTTGAACCTACATAGCTCTTGCTCCTGGTTGTGCTTTCACTCTTGCTCCATCTTTCAAATAGCACTTTCATAGTAAGCTAGTAAATTGGATTATTGAGAATTTTGGGAACATTAGAAATAAAGAGTTAGACTAATAAAAAAATTCCACTAATTTTTCACAACTAATTGACCTTGGTGAGGAGCACAAGCAATTCTAACCACAAAAAATACATATTTGTCATGAAGCAAGAACAATTCAAAAAAGGCACTCTCATCTAACATAGGCAGAGGTAAAGGCCAAGCTAGTAGTTGCTATGGAAAAATCATGGATAGTATTATGACTCAAATTATAGAAAAATTTATGAGCATCTTTATATTTTTAAAGTCTGTGCACTTCGTTTGGATGATAATTTTGTATTATTTGTAAGGAATTGGATATGTTGTTCAAATCATTTCAATAAGTAATATGGTTGCTATGCTATAGAATATAATAGAACTAGTTTTCTTCTCAACACTCCTTTACGACATGATTTATGGTGTGGAAGAATATGCTTCTTGACAAACCTTCCCATATATTGCTTTTTGAGTATAGTAATAGGTTTGGAAGGATCTAGATGAGTAGGGCTAGAATGATGCTAGCTACCTATCCACAACATTCACACAAATAGGGAGCCTGTTTGCTCTCGTAGACCAACTTTAATAGGAGGTGCTAGCTACTACCCAAGTTCCAACGTTGACTTGCCAATACCTTCAAAATAGGTGGATGACCTCTTTCACTTTTACCATTTCCTTCAGGGTTATAAGCTCAAGTTAAAGCAAGATTTATCCCCAACCGTGCAAAGAAATCATGACCTTCATCTACATCCAATTCACCCCTATATGTTGTAATTTTTCCCACACAGCCATACCAACAAAAGAACTCTTCTAAGAGAAAAGTACACATTGCATTTGTTGTATTAGTACGTAGAGCTCTCCCTTCCACTTGACTAGTCAAGACTTCACGAGCAAGTACAAGATATCTCATTTGCCAAAAAGACTTGTAGGCATCATGACTAAATCCACCACCCACTTAAAATGAAGAGACAATGGATATGTGGGCTACAATCTATCCCAATGTCTCACATATGAATGCATTTGACATGTTGTACATGTTTCTACAAAGTGAGCAATATCCTTATACATACCGTGCCACCAATATCTTTCCTTGATTTTTGCAAAAGTACCCCAAACATTTCTATAGCTAGCCCACAAGCTTTCATGAAATTCTTGCATAACATTTACTTGTGAAGCTCTGTCACCCAAAACTCGCAATGGCATACCTTGTTGATTTTTAGCATGTTTCCATAAGTATCCATCTTTTAAGAAAAAACCATATGCTTTCCTCTTGATCTTCTTAAAATCTTGATCGTTAGACCATTTGTCTCTCTTTGTTAATGTATTGAGGTATTGACCAATTCTCAACCATTCTCTTGCATATTTGTCTTCTAGAAACACTTCTACACAAGATACAAAACATCTCAAGTGTCTTCTCTTTACTGTCTAAGCTTCTGTTAGTGCTACAGCAACTCCTTGCATTGCTAAATTCACTCTTACGACATCATTTTCAGCTATAAGAAAAATTCATCTTCTTCCTCCTCATCCATCATCCCATCTTCATTCTCATAGCGTGCCCGAGATAAAATATTTGCCCACTGGGTTATCTCTTCCTCCAATATGCTGAAATTTAGGGTTTAAAGATTTGATGTATGCAATCCATCGGAGCATAGCAATGTTCCAGGTAGTGCAACTAGTAATCATAACCCATACCAACAAACAATCGGTCTCAATGACTACAGGAGCACCCATAAAATACACCTTATCACATTTAAGCACTATCACAATTCCCCATAATTCTCTTTTTACCTATGGATACCTTCTCTGTCGTTCAGTCAATACTTTAGCACCAAAGCAAATTGCATATCTTTGCCCTTCCACATCATCTTTCCCAATTGCCTATCCAATCCTAATTGGGCTTGTATCAATAGTAATAATGATAGGCTTTCCATGTGAATAATCAACCTTTCTCAATGTAGGAGCAAATTCTAAGAGTTGTCTCAATTCCTTCATTGCCTTCTGATGCTTTCTTTCCCAGTGAAACCTTTAACCTTTCCTTAAGAGCTGATATAGAGCATCAGCTACATGTGCAAAGTGAGGGATCCAAATCAAATAGAGCACATATGCTCCCAAGAATCTACACACCTCTGATACATTTGTGCATACACCTTGCATTCCATCAATCCCATCTATTTTTGTTGGTGATGGTCTTCGTCCATAGGGCCCACACATATGCCCAACAATCAAAACCTCTTCAAATCCAAAGATAGACTTTTGTCTAGAAAGAGTTAAATGCACCTCTTCTAGATGCATCAAAATCCTCACACAATCCACAATATGGTCTGCAACAAACTGTCTGTACCCATAAGCATCCATCTCTTCATTCTTTTCATCCACTGCACACTCTTTGAATGGAACATCATCCACGAAGGGCATTGTTAATTATGGTATAAAATTCCTTAGTACCCTATTCATAGCATTTATCATGTGTGCCACTGAATTTATTGCACCCTATAGGAGAGTACACATCCATACTAACTCCAAGGGAGTCTTCATGGCAATGATATCCCTACTTTCAACTGCAAGCTAAAACTGATCATACCCCGAGTAAAGATCAGTTAAAGAATAGATCACTCTGCCTGTAAAAGCCTCTGCAAATTCATCAACCACTAGACCTGCACCCACATTTCTTATGGTCACATTATCGACTGGTTGCATGTCTTGAATACGGGGCTGAACAAGGCTCCAAGATCTTCATGCAAATCTTTTCATTTAGCAAATCCATGAGTTTTGGCAGGTAAGCTTTAGGCACTGGAATAGGCCTCAAGTTCCATCGTACATGTGGCACAATAAATATTACCATAGGAAAGACAACATTTGGATCCACACATTCTATTTTAGTTGGTTGAAATACAAATGCCTTTTCATGCCTAGCCAACGTCTACATAAAACAGTCTCTTTCAGCATCCAAACAAAACCCTTCTGCACCAACTTTCAATTCTTGTAATGTGTCAGATGTAAATTGGTGACCTATATAGGATCCCATAAGCCTAGCTGCCTTGACACTTAAGCACTGCTATAATGCGGGGCTGCAGTAGTGCTATTCAGAGGATGTATTCGTCTCTTGATGGAATGAAGCACGTATTTACTATTGGTTGTTCTTAGTTTACAACAAAAAGTTCATGCTATTTTAAGCATATGGAAGCTATGGAACTGAGAGCATTGGGGCTGTTAGTTGAAAATGAAGGCATTTCAAGCATCTTTTATCGGCTAAATATTAATGATAATATGACTGAAATTTTAGCAACTATACATGCAGAAAATGAGGCTAAAAATAGAGTGTTGTCATTATGTTCTTTGGACATGTATGATGTTATAGCATTGTTTGCTCAACAAGAAGGATTACAATGGGCTGAAGCACTTGTGGAGACAAAGTATATGAAAATCCAGGTCCTTGAATTTCCTTGCATTTGGAGGCAAAGGAGACTCTCGAAGTGTATCCTGATTTATAGAATAATTAACACAAATAGTAAGAAATTGGATTGCTTTCCCACATCCTTGCTTCTAACTCTTGCATAAGCAGAAACATCATCAAGCACCTTTGTTTCCATACGCACTCATACAATATACAATTGTCTCATATCACTGCATGTGAGGATTTATCTTACACAAGGAAGCGTTGCTCTTCTTGTACATCACCAATTGTCATTTTTACATTAGGACATGCAACATAGAGCTCCCCTGAAGAATTATTCTTAGCCCTCATACACCAACCATGATCAATGTCCATAGGCCATGCCCCATTCTCATACAATCCATGCTCAATGACATTAATCTCAAACCCATGGTCAAGCAAAGCAACACAAGGAGTTTCACGGTTCTCCTATTTTCACTATTGTTTCAGTTTGTGTCTCCTAGACCGTGTCCGTTACTTGCTCGTGCACTCTTTAGCTGCTATTCACGTGCGCAAACGCGCGTGTCTCCTTGTTCGTGCAGTGTTCCAGACTTTAGCAATTGTTCACGCGTCGTAGTCGTTTCTACGCAGTTCATATATGCTAGTAGCTGTTCACATGTAGTTTTCAAACCCAAACCCATTTAAAAAAATCCATTGAAAACACCCAAAACCATCAAATAATAAAAAAGTATTAAAAATCTATAAAATTTTAAAAAATCATAGAAAAATAACTTTAAAAATCTTAATCAATTGTTGCTTTTTGGAATCATTTTTCTTTGTTGAACATACATGAATAAATGACAAAAAATATTATAAAAATTTCAAAATCCTTTCAAAATTCATAAAAAATCATTTAAAAATCATTTAAAAAATCAATAAAAATATGAAACATTTTCAAAAAATCCTTAAAAAATTTCACACACTCTTTCACATGTTTTTCAATTTTTCATGAGCTTACATTGCCTATATAAATGCCGAACTTATTTAAAGAAAAAAAACAAACCAACAAAACAACACACAAACAAACAAACAAAAACAAAAACCCCGAATCCAATACCTAATTCATTCACACTCATTTTGAATTTTCACACATCACTTTTAAAAAAAAACGATCCAAACACAAACCCTCTAATGCCTCTACA